>NC_046313.1:44841381-45513791 GCF_009819535.1 Lacerta agilis
CCTGTTGGACATGCCTGCATTAGACAAATGTGTCTACAGACATCAAACAAACATTGTGGTGAAGTACATTCCTCTTCATTTTATCAGTGCCTCCTCCAGAAAATGAATATAAATATTTCAGCTTTTCCTGGGGGGGGGGGGACTGACACAAAGACACCCTTTGTATGTTTCATCTCTCCCCCACACCCTAAAAAAGAAACATTACTTTTTAGAAGACTCAGGGTACCATTAGATCAGGCTGCTTGTTGGTAATTATTAATCGTTACGTGGCATCTTCAAAGTATGTAACCCCATAATGGGTACACCAGACAACTATATTCAAGGACATAAAAAGTCATATTGCTAATATAGTTGGAAAACTAGCTACCATTTCTAAAGCCATAATTTTTTTTAGGTTTTGGTGGAGTTTATCAATGGAGTAGGAGAGCACTGCCACCTGCTGATCATTTTGTAGAATAGCCACTTGCAAATGTGTGTTTCGTGGATCTTGCTGATAGAGTTACATTATTATTTTTTGGACCAGGAGATGTGTGACCACCTTGTCATTCCTTGTCTGAAAGACAGTTTACAATGATATTGAAACAGGCTTCATCTAGAGTAGCATGAAGCAGTTTCGTGAACAGTAAACTACTGGAGGTTTTTAAGCAGAGCTTGGATGGCCATCTGTCATGTACTGTATTGAGATTCCTGCATTGCAGGGGGTTGGACTAGATGACCCCCCCCCCGGTATCCCTTCCAACAGTATGATTCTATGATTCAGTACTGCATAGTTTGTTGGGGTGGTTTAGGCTCACTAGTGCAGGCATACAAATATACACCTTTTAAAGCTAACTGTGGTTACAAAAATAAAGAAATGCTTATTTGGTGAATAATAAAAATGTATGAATAAGGTAATAACTAACAGCAGATTTATGCAGTGTAACTTTGAATGGGTCACACTTTAGATTGCTCCCATTAGATAACGGCAGACTTAGGTGCTCTTGTGTCCTATAAAATAACTCACCTATTTTGAAAACACTGAATAGGATTGACTCTAATTGTTCAGAATTTTGTGACTGTGGATGATGTGAAAACAGTCTAATGGATATATTGGCTAAAATGCTCCATGTACATTCTGCTGAGCCTTGTATATTTTAAATGCCAAGTTGCTGGCTAAGCCCACTAGGGAATGAATTGTCAGGCAAATGTAAGATTTACAACAACAAAAATAGCAGCCAGGCATAACCATGCATAAGGGACACCCAAAACAATCCAAGATACTGGAGCAATTTGAGCAAAATATGTTAGGAAATATGTTAGGAAAAATAGTAGCAGGATTCATGGAATCATAGAATTTTAGAGTTGGAAGGGACCCTGAAGGTCAACTAGTACAACCCCCTGTAATGCATGAATCTTTTGTCCAATGTGAGCCTCGAACCTACAACCCTGTGATTAAGAGTATCATTCATGTAAACCAATGTAAACCGGTTTCTCCTAAATTAATGAACATGGTGTAGAATCTGACATGCCTGGCAATTATTTTAACTATAGGGCTAATTTGTAGTAATACATTACATCATTTAGAAATAAACACCACATGCTGAAAGGAACTGCCATGGCCATAAAGTGATACCATTCTCCTCCCCATCCTCAGTTTCTTCTAACTAATGTTCCTAGATCAGGGCATTTTCTTCAGATTAATGACTCTCTAGCATTTCTGAGATACTAACTCCTCCCAGCCACTCATCAGTTCCCAGGAAATGTCCTGCTCCATCATAGTTATTGCTTAATAAATGTATTTATAGCTGCCTACTGTCTGGGTCCGTGCAATAATTAAGTCACATTATTGAGCACCTAATGCAACCCAGTCAGGAGGACTCGTTTCCAGATGATGACAAGCATGTTTCCAGGACAGCAGCTGCCATTCCCCATATGCTATTCAGTCTGCTGCTTACCTTTCCTCCTGGACAAGTCTAGAAAGAGTTACACAATGGGACAATTTGCCAGTTTCAGTTATTAGTGCCTCATTAACACATCACTATTCCCACTTGCTACCCCCCCCCAATGTCTCTTGAGAAACAGATAACATTAATTTTCTGCTCCTCCCAAAAAATTGCTGATCCAGAGGTTTTTTAAAAAAATGATCAAAGCAATTTGCACCAAATGACTTTTTTCT
Source organism: Lacerta agilis (assembly GCF_009819535.1). Taxonomy (NCBI): domain Eukaryota; kingdom Metazoa; phylum Chordata; class Lepidosauria; order Squamata; family Lacertidae; genus Lacerta; species Lacerta agilis. Next base: position 44,843,537 of record NC_046313.1, read on the forward strand.
TCTGCCAAATGAAGTAATTTTTATCATATACATAATTTTAAATTGCTTTATTAAATCCAGTTATGCCATGAGAGAAGGCATTAATAGCTGTATTCCCTGAACAATGATTGGTGTTTTCTATTGCTTCAGGAGTAGATACCACCCACTTTTTCTCAGTAGTTCTTTTTGTGAAGTTCTCCTCCTGATAAAATGGTATTGCTTATTTCTGAACCCCTTCTGCTTGCATATTTGTTTATTAATTCATCTCGAGATTGTTTTTTTTTAATTCTGTTCTGCAACCAAAAAAATCTCACAGAGCAGAAAAAAAGAGGAACAAAGACAATCCCTGCCATCAAGGATTGTGAAGGCTAGGTAGACAAAAGAAACACACACACACACACAGACACATTAAGGCTACAATTCTGAGGCTTAGGGGACTGTGGGGACGGAGGCTGAAGCTGATTTTTCTGCCTTATCCAGTGTCCTGCCACAAAGGGGAGGAAATAAGCAAGGTTGGATTACATCAGCTCCTGGGCTGGTGTAATTTTCTTGCTAGTTTGGGTGTGTGTGTGTGTTGGGACTGGGGAGGCTATGCATTCTTTGGATCCATGCCTTGTCTTGCTCCTCTCCCTGGCATACCCTCCTTTTGACCCTAGTGACCTCACAGCCTCTGACATCAGTGTATCAAATGCCTCTGAGGTTGCCACAGGAGTGAGGAGTGGAAAACTGGCATCAGATCGCCCTCTCTGTCAAAACTGCGCCTTTGCCCTGCTGACACAAATATCTACCTAACCTTATCACTGAGTGTAGCATTATGTATTTCAATTGGAGCTGCAATAACTGCAGAGTAAAGATTCCTCCAAAGTAGAGTACCTTTATCTTCAAAATGTACAGCATTTGGTTACAGCATATCCCAAACTTGTCCAGAGGCTGCTCCCCCACGGTGGGAGCAGAACCGTAGCTAGGTGATCTTCCGTCCCTGGCAGAACTGTCCAGATTGTGCCCCCCTAGCCACTGACAAATTAGCTCTTCTTTCCACCTCTCCTCCAACCCCCCAATTCCACCCATTCAATTAACCCTCTATTTAAAACCATTTCTTATGAGGCAATAATCAATATTTATATTTATGGACATATTTTTAGCTGATTTTGTGCGACCCCGTTGCTTGCACCCCTGGCAGGGTCCCACCTCAAAAAAAAACCCCACAGCTACAGCCCTGGGTGGGAGTCAGCAACTTCCAGACCAACCAAAATAGCTACAGAAACAAGGAAATCAGGACACACAGTTTTCCCTGAAGATCACTTTTATCTGTGGTCAACTTATGGGTCCTATTCACTGGCTCATTTCACACATAATACCAAGTCACAGTGAAAAAAACATGATAAAATTCAGACCTCACACCTTACATAGCACACTCTGGTTATTGCATTTCATAGCAAGTCATGATTTGGAATGTAGTGGATGTAACCACTAACTATAGGTTGTATTTGCTGTCCAAACCAAAACTGTGAATCATTCTTTGTGAGATACTAACATAATTTGCTGGTTCAGATGCAATGGCAAACTATGGTATATCTTAGATGAGTTATTGAACAAGTGCATATCAGGAGAAGGAAGCACATGAACAGAAGTGGTTTGCCTGAGATACAACGCCCTGATATGCACCTGTGTGCTAACTCCTCTGATATGTAGGTAAAAAGGTTACTATTTCTGGATGTTAAATTGTTTACATTTAAAGCTATTAAAATTTATTGCTTTTTTGCCATTTAGATTTTAACGTTTCCAAGAGGGACATTTGGACTTTGCTTATTCTTCCTTCTCCCAACTGAAATTTCTGCTGTCCCTCTCACAGACATTTCTAGGCAGATAATGTCACTGCACACTTTGAAGAATGAAATTTTCTGCAATATTTTTTAGTTTATCTTATGAGGGGGAAATGGAAAGAATGGTTGCTCAGTAAGCAGAGGCAAAGAGAAGATGTTATTGCACTCTGTAAATATATCAGGAAGAAAAACTGAGTATCCGAATAACCGTTCTCCAGGAAGATTCATAGGGGAAAAGGCATCCCCAAAGGTTTGCTAGATGCAGCATACTCCTTTCTGGCCCTAGGGTTCTATTTGCCTTGGCACATGAATCTAACAGTTAATTGTTTCTCTAAAATGTTGGTGCATCTTTGTTTTTGATACTGAAAAAATATTGTACACCATTCATCTTTGCTGTAATAATTTGCTCCTGTGATATTTTTATTTCAATTCTCTAGACTTTCACATCTGTTTCATATTTTTTTTAACTTCAGAAAGTACATGTATATATTGGCTCAGTTCATTTTTGAAAAGTTAAATATGTGGGACTTCTTTCTTGCATCTTTTAGTTATGACCACGAAGGACGCCTAACCAATGTGACTCGCCCTACTGGTGTAGTAACCAGCCTTCATCGTGAAATGGAAAAGTCCATTACTATTGATATTGAAAACTCCAACCGGGACGATGATGTCACTGTAATTACCAATCTCTCCTCTGTGGAGGCATCCTATACAGTAGTTCAAGGTATAGAAATGCTTCTCAAAAGAATCATTATCCAATAACAATAATCACTTCTTAGTTAATGAATGTCCACCTCACTACCACCCTTTGCATAGGACTGGAAGGAAGCATAGATATTATATGTTCTGTTGGTGTGCAAATGCATTTGTTCACAGAAAAATACATTCATGTCCTGTGGATCATTCCAATTCAAAAAAGGAAATCAGATTGTTCAGCATTTTTTAATGCTTCCCATATAAGATCTAATGACAAGTTTGAGAAGGAGCTATATCTATACATTAAAAATGTTCCTTAAGAGTGAGAGAAGAGCCTCCCAAGATGAGCTCCTTCCAGACCTCAACACGTTTGTGCTTCTTATGCCAGGAGACACAGGACTAACCCAGATCTGCAACTTCTCACTCAATGCAATACATATCTTGCATGGATTATCCATGCTGGGGATCCAGGTGACAACCATGCTTTTATTTTGAAAGCCATTTATTCTTCTTAATGCTCCCTGTGCAGACATACATGTGTGTAGGTACCTGTGTAGAGCTTATCTCAGGAGCTTTCTAAAGCTGAAACCTGTGAACTAGTGCACATGGTCCCTCTCTCCAAGCAAAAATATCTTACCTATTGTACATGCCTCAAGGAGGAGGAAAACTCTTTCCTTCAGTTTTCTTTTGAATGATGCAACAGTCACATTGAAGAAACCTTCCTAGTGGAGATTCTCTTCAGTGAGCTTTATTAAGTCCCTGTCTTTTTGTGGTTTGTTAGGAAACTTTTACTTACTTTTACTTACAGTAATTAGATTGTTTTTTCATGGTTTGTGGTTGTTTATTTTAATTAGTTTGCTTCTTCCTTTGCCCTGTACACCTATGGGGCAGTAGGTCTTGTTTCACAAGTATTTCCAGTTATAGAACTAAGGTACAGATCTCTAACAGCTGTGATGGCTGCCTCATCTGTTTAGGAAATAAATCCTGCCCTCTGGGGAAGGAATTTGCTAAACAAGGTTGCAGGAACTGATTGGTCATCATATTTCCGTGCTTTTCTCTGGAAGTGAACTTTGCAGACATCTGATATTATGGCCTTTGAGTTCACTTGCTTCCACCTCCCTTGTACTTGGGTTGTTGGCTCCCCCATGGGCACATGACACTTATTTGTTACAATTTAAAACTTCCCTTTTGGCAGCTGTTACATCAGCTAGCATGTGACATTCTGTGACTCACCATATCTTTGCAACCATCAAGATAAAGTGTTTTTATACCTTGATAATGATACTTTTTGCCTAAAGTTATATCCAATTCAATCTCGGTCAAGATTTGGTTCTTCTGCATGTTTTCCTGACATGGAAAGCACCTTTCAATTGCCACTTGTTTAGAGGGATTTGTCCTGCCACCTTGATAGAATTTACCTGCATTCCATACAACTTGTTAAAGTTTGTTCCAAACAAGCCATGTTTACCTGTATGACCCAATGTAATGATGTTCATAAAGCTTTACATCTTGGATGTATGAGCAAGGTCTGATGTAGAATTAATTAGAGCTTTCTAAACAGGGTGTTGCTGTTTTTTGCGAGTTACCTTAGATGATCACAACTCACATACCCTTTCCCACTAAAGATGCCTCATTCTCAACTGGGACATTTTTCATGGCTCAGTCATGAGGCAAGGGACATTATTTTCCCCCTTGAGGCATGTGCAGCAATTAAATCCTTGTACCTTGAGGGACGCAGGTGGCGCTGTGGATTAAATCACAGAGCCTAGGGCTTGCCAATCAGAAGGTTGGCGGTTTGAATCAAAGTGCAAGTAGATAAATAGGTACCACTCTGGCAGGAAGGTAAAACGGTGTTTCCTTGCGCTGCTCTGGTTCACCAGAAGCGGCTTAGTTATGCTGGCCACATGACCCGGAAGCTGTATGCCGGCTCCCTCAGCCAGTAAAGCGAGATGAGCACCGCAACCCCAGAGTCGTCCGTGACTGGACCTAATGGTCAGGGGTCCCTTTACCTTTACCTTGATGGAAAAGGCATGAGTATCTTATCCTGAACTTCTACTCTTGAAAGTTTCCAGGGCATGCTCTGCACAGATGCAGGGAACAGATGTGTGAGTGCATTACCATGCACACAAAAATCAAGTACAGCCCAAAAGTAGAATGATGTAGAGGTCCCAACGAAAGAAGATTGGATATAGAAACTAACGGAGTATGCAGAAATGGCGAAACTTTACTGGAAGAATAAGAAATCAAGAACAACAAACTTTTTAGAAAGCAATGGAAGGGGTTTATTGAGTATTAACAAACAAACTGTAAACAGATCAAGACATTGGCAGGATTATTGTAAAAACCTGCATGTTTGCGTGTGTGTGTGTGTGTGTGTGAATAGACAATTAAAAGAATAAGTTAAGGCAATTTGGAGTATGCAGGAATGGATGAAAATAAATGTAAGGAACCGCAGAAAGAGGGAGAAGGGAGTTGAAATTGAAAAGGTTGAAATTAGGGTTAAATGATTGTAATGTATATAAATGAAAATTATATTTAAAAATTTTTAAATCAAGTACAGATAAGCAAGCTGGTGTTTCTCCCCATGGTATCTCTCCCTTGGGTCAGTTTAAAGCATTTTTATTCAATCAACAATTTTCCTGTGACCCATTTACCTCTAGTCTGAGGTCAGGAGAGAGTTGCTAAGAGAACTAACATTCTTGTTTATTCTGTTAAGGAAGGCTTAGATTTCCTCAGCTTCAGAAGACAAATTTACAGCATAGTCACTGCAGCAGGGATTTGTAAGGGAGTTAATGGGAGCCTTACAAAAACAGTTCCATATTTCATATGCTATGACAGTGTTACCAAAACTGCAGTGAAATGAATTTTGTTGATTTTTTAAAATTAAGAAATAATGTCACTGAAAACAAACATGGCCTTCTGACATATAAATGCCAACAATTATGAACTACCGGTATTTGCCTGTGTTGCAATGCCTTTATTTCTGTGCTACCAGATGATTAATTAGGTAGATATTTTCTTTCTGACAGAAGGATAGAGGTTCCTGGATAGCAGCTGGTCACAGCATTGCCTTGCTGGAGAAACTCTTTTTTGGTTATTCTAAAGAATAGGTCTGGTTGCAACAGCCACTCGAGAGTATAACCAAGTCATAAACTTGGTTTTATTTCTGTAACTTCTGTCAGTCAGTAAAAAGCCAGGTGTCTGCTTGGCTAGTACTATTTATTCAAGATAGAATGAAGAATGACACTCTCACAAAAGATTGTGTCTGGCAGCTCATTCTGAGTGAGCATCATGCCTTAAGGACCAAAACCTAATCTATAACATTGCTACACACACAACAATAATGGAGCTCTTAAACCAGTTTAAAAGGAAAAAACTGCTTATTTCTAAGAAAAGGCTCCAGCCATCTCTTTTTTCATTTCCAATTTGAATTGATTTGTTGCTGACCCAACACTTCAATTAAAATAATTTTTCCTCAGATTATACATGTAGTCACAAATATCAATGATATTTGTTATAAAAATATCAATATACATGTAGCCACAAATATCAATGATATTTGCTATAAAAAATATCAATATACATTTTGATTTACAATTAAGAAGCAAGTGGGAAACAAAATCCTAATAAACTGAAACACCTCTGCTGGCTTCAAATTTTTAATAATGTTGTTCTTCACATAAACCACTAACATCTCAAATACTGTACCCACTTCCCCACCACACAACAGTTGCTGGGAAACATCATTTTAGATTTGCAGATGCACAATGAAAGCCTAGAAAATTAGGTAATATGTTTTCTTTATGACTAATGCTGCTAAGTTCTCTCTCTCTCTCTCTCTCTCTCTCTCCCCCCCCCCCCCCCCATTATTGCTTCAGATCAAGTGAGGAACAGCTATCAGCTCTGCAATAATGGCACCTTAAGGGTGATGTATGCCAATGGAATGAGTATTAGCTTCCACAGCGAACCACATGTGCTAGCTGGTACTGTAACCCCAACCATAGGACGATGCAATATTTCCTTGCCAATGGAGAATGGCTTAAATTCCATAGAGTGGCGCCTCAGAAAGGAACAGATTAAAGGAAAAGTTACTGTGTTTGGAAGAAAGCTCAGGGTAAGTTCAACCCAGTCCTACAATAAAACAAGTTGTTTCAGAAATGGGGACTGTTATCAATTCCTATATGCTGTATTATTTATTTCATACAAAATGTGAAAGTGATATATGCCTGGGTTATTTGAACTAAATTAACTATATGTACACATAAGCTTCAAGCTCTGTTTGCAAATCCTATGCCACAATCCATTCACCAAAATCAACTCCACCCCAATCTGAGCTACAGTATTAGAAGTCAGCCTGACTGGGATAAAGCCCCAGAAAGAAAGAACTAAAGAGGGGAAGAAGGGACAATTTAAATTGTATCTCCTGACCATAATTTTAACTGGGGCACACCTGGCTTTGATGCCTGGTGCCTGCAGTTGTCATATGGTTTGGTCCTCAGTGTGGTAAAATGCACTCTAAAGAAAACCGGTCAAGCATTTATAAATTGTTTTCAGATGTACACCATTCCATATCTCTTTACAACAATTTGAAATGATACAGTCCTATCTGCACTATACATTAAAGTGGCATGATACTGGTTTCAAACAGTCTAGGCTTCACCCAAAGGTTCCTGGGTACTGTAGTTCGCTAAAGGTGCTGAAAGTTGTTAGGAGATCCCTATTCTCCTCTTTCCAGGGAACTCTGGGAATTGTAGACCTATGAGGGGAATAGATTTTTTTTTTTTACAACCCTCAGCTCCCTTTGCAAACTACACTTCCCATTATTCTTGAAGGGGGGGAGCATGGCTGTTTTAAGTGGTATGATACTGATTTAAATGTATAGTGCAGATGGGTCCTCATTGAATAATAATCCAGTACAACATAAGAAGATCACAGTAGAAGAGCATTTAAAAAGCCAGATAAACTAAACATTCATAAAAGCCTACTTGAATAAATAAGCATTCCTGACACTAAAAAGATAACACAGATATTGTCAGGCAAGGCAGTAAGTTCCAAAGACAGGGCACTACAACAAAAAAGGGCCCTAGGCAATGTTATTCCCTATTCTGTTGTGACTGGGCTGTTGGTAAGATCTGCTGTATTTTTGGCAAGATAGAGAACCATATATGCTACTACGGCTGTGTATGCTTTCCACCAAACATTTCAGGGTGGGGGGCACAAAAAGGTTGAGTACTTCTGGGCTATTTCATTTGCAAAGCTCAGAATCTGAAATCCTGCAGAACACAGCCATGTTCGGCAGTTATCTTTTGAAACTTTTTGGTAGTCACATCATTCCATATTTACCATTGTAGATTCATATTCTCTCTCTCTCTCTCTCTCTCTCTCTCTCTCTCTCTCTCTCTCTCTCTCTCACAGACACACACACACACTATGTTTTATTTATTTTCATGGTACAGTTCTTTGATCAGGGAGTGAGGACAATGACTGTTCCACACCCACACACCACCACCCAACTTCCAATATTTGCAGAGGTTGTGTTATACTCTTTGTATGAAATCAACTCTGCGGTTTGAGGAGGCTCTCAAATAAAGGAGACCCTAAAATAAATGGATATAGTCCTGGCTCTGAGTAATAAAGCCTTAGTAGAAATACTTGCAGTAATTAGCAGAAGTTAAATGTACAAGTATTGGAGCTGAATTCTTGCCAGAATTAGATTTTTTATTTTATTTTTTGCACCATGTATATGCAAATCAAAACATAGCTTTATCTATCAACACCTCAGCATTTAATTGTCTTGTGTTAGTTCCTGTAACAGTAATCACATATCCATTTAGCTCTTTTAAATGAAAATCACTATGAGATTATAACAGGTTGAGTGGACTGAAAGTGCAATTTGAAAACAAGAGGGAAAGTGTTGAATGTATTTGCATCTCATTTATTTTAATTCAGCATTTTTTCAAACTGCATAGTGAATGGAATTAAAAAGCTGCACTAGAAAATAGTAAAGGAGCAGACAGGAGGCATAAAATACAACACTCAGGTCAGTCATGGGCAACACCTTGGTGAAGCTGGCCTCCAGATGGAGACAAATGGTGAAGGCTTGTGATTAATGGCGATGCCTCAATATGTCTGTGATTTGCAAATGTGATTTGACTGAAAATAGCAGCAGATTTTGAGAAAATCTGTGATGGCCTGGGAGTCAGACTCAGATGCTGAACCTGAGGGATCCCAGCCTGCACAGGATTCCCCGCCTCCAGAACCAGCTGAGCAAGGGCCAGGGCTTGAGCCTGAAGGATCCCCACCTGTGCTGGATCCCCAGGTGCAGGCATCAGCAGAGTCTGCTCTGGCTCCATTGCCTGCAGGTGCTCCACTCCCAGCCTCATCAGAGGAAGCTGAGGCGGCCCCTGGGTCCAGTAACCCACCAGCCTCTCCTGAGCTGCAGAGGCTCAGGACAGAGAGGCGAAGAGAGCTAAGTGCTTACAGAAGGAGTGCTCGCCTCCAGGCCCAGAGGAGAGGCGAGTCTCCAGAGGATCGGGGCCGCCCTAAGCATAGGGCCAGATAAAAGCCAGCCAGCCCCAGCCCAAGTTGCTTGAGCAACTTAGCTGCAAACGTATGCTTGACCTGCAACCTCGTGCCTGCACCTGCCTTGGACCTTAACCTGCTCCCTGCCTCGCTCCCCGCCGGACTGACCTCCTTTGGACCCCTAGACCCAGGACTGGACTTGGACCTTGCTTCACGGACAAACCCCTGGGGCCAGCACAAAATCTAGGCTTTAAAAGCCAGCAGTAACAGCACAACCCTATGCATATCTACTGACAAGTAAACCTTGTATCAGTAGAGCTTACTCCAAAGTAATTGTGCATAGGATTAGAGTGAAGGAAAGGATGTCTGCACATGTTCAAAAGCACTGTCTTCTTACTATTTCATATGCTCCTGGATGGAGCACTGGCTCAAAAAGCAAGCTCTATGTATAAATAAGCTCAGGGAAACTATGAGATGATCTATATTTTGGTCTTGTTTTCTCAAGCATCAGGAATGGAGAATACTTTACACAGAAGCAAGAGAACACATTTGATTGTGTTCTGTGTTTAAGGAGGGGTTGTTTTCCCCCTTTGCTTTGCTGGTGACAGTTTGGAGGAGTGCCCAGAGCATTACTAACGAGGTTGGAGGTGAACTTGAGAAAGTCAGGTAATGGTAGCACCTGGACAGAAACTTGTTAATTGGTTTCAGTTCCCAAATACATTTTTGATTTTTGAAAGTAGAGTTTTAACAGATTTTTTTAGCATCACATCCAGTTAGGGTTCTTGCATGCATTTACTTGGAAAGAACATAGAGTTAAGTTTGCAGAAATCTGCTGGAATGTGGCACTCAATAAGTTTCCACCAACGTGATTTGGCCCTCAATCTGTACATTTCCCCACCCATGCTACAGAGGAGGACTGAACTCCTGTTGGAAAGAGAAATATGGACAATGTGGATCTTGGTCTGATGCAGCTTTTCTTTCTTTCCTTCTGCCCATGACTGCCAACCGTGTGAAAAGGCACTGGCTATGATAGTGCCGCAAGAAAGACTCCTGGGAAAATGAAACATTCAGTGGCTTTCAAAGTGTAAAACTGGGGGGGGGGGGTTGAATCATGCTGAACCATTAGCACACCTATATAAAAGACCTATACTACGGTAAGCATGCTCTCTGAAGTGGCCCCTTTCTGCCTATGCTGCATAACATTCTACTTTTAATCAATCAGGTGAAAACCATGATTAAGCTTGCAGAATGAGAGGTGTGCTATAATTTTGTTGTGTAGACAAGTATTAGCACCTACTGACAAAATAAGTTATCAGCCAGAAATTGAATGCTAGTCTGTTTTATGTGAGTCCTCATGAAGACTCATCTCTTTTGCATACAACTTAATTTCAAGTGAGAAATGTTTGCTGGAAAAGTCAGTAAGCACTCGTAGGAATTGCCTCTTGTGCCTTACACAAGCATGGAAGAACAGGTGTGTGGGTAGGTGGCAGAAGAAAGGCAAAATAGTTTACTAGATAATTTAAAGTCATGATATTGGTAATAATGTTATTCTTGTTCCCAGAGAGAGTGGGAATGTGGGAATTAGTCATTTTGTTTGGGTTTCCATATAATTAATATGACACAGCAATTATACTCTGTGGTGCTTCTTACTCTGCCAGTAGAAAATGATGTTTCGGAGCAGGTGCTCTATGTGCCTGAGTAATGTTTATGAAGCTTGTTTGCTTGCACATAGACACATCCATACATATTCTATTATTAGAATGGTGCATCAGAGATTAGTCATTCTCATAATAATCATGTCGTTTCCCCCAACACTTCCAGATGGTGAACTGAAGTGGTGGTTGCCTAACCACAATGTCCCAGGGTATAGCTAAGTAGAACTTTGTGATCCAGACCACCTGGGTTCAAAATACTGGGCAACATTAAGCCATTCATTTGAGCACTTGCTTTTGGAAGCTAGTACTGTAACAAAACACTCTGTATCGGAATGATGGCATATAATAAATTCAATTCGGTTACACCTACTTCCCAGGGTCTGGTTGTAGGATGAGGGTGAGATTATAAAAGCAAGCAGGCAGTAAAAGTGTGAAATGTATTATGTTCACCATGTCTCCTAAATCAGCCATGTACTCTCTCTGCCTCAGAGAATGTGCAAAAAAGCCAGAGTCTGATTGTGGCACCTCAAAAAGGATACTGTAGAGATGGGAAAGGTTCAGAAAATGGCAACCAAAATTATCAAGGGCCTGGAGCAACTCCTGTAGAAAGAAAGGTCATATCTGAGGCTTTTAAGCTCAGAAAAGGCGAGTGAGGGGCAACAATATAAAGGTGTGTAAAACTGGACATGATGAGAAAATAGAATAGACTGGAGGAAGTTTCTCTCTTTCTCTCATAATAATAGAACTTGGAGTCATCCAATAGTATGCCTCTAAGTATTAGTTGCTAGGAATAACAAGTTGGGAGAGTGCTATTTTGAAGATGACTATTAGTGGGCACCCTCTTTCTCCTCCAAAGATTACACACAAACACACACACAAATGAGATGTAGGCAGATTTGGTTTCTTTATGGGGACCACTGAAATGCATCGTAAGAATTTGGACGTTGTTGCTTAAATGAAGATTCATTTCAAAATAAAAAGCTACTTGTTTTTTTGGAGACAGCCTACTTGGCAATATAAAAACCTTTTCTGGGAAATTCTGCATGAATAGTGATTTTTATGACTTATCCACTGAGGAAATGAAAACCATGGTAAAGAGAGACCTACTTCATTAAGTGGAAAAAATCAAAATGCAGAAAATGAATGATAATTAAAAATTATTTCCTTACAAATATGGAGTTGTATTAATTTTCAAATTGCTTTCTCTGTAACTGAATTCCTACAGAGTGGGTTGGGGTGGGAATTGAGCTCACCCTTGCTGTGAAAATAATTCAGAATAACTTTCATGTCCTCAAGAAAGGCTGGGGGTCTATTTCCATATTGTTTGATGTGCTGTTTAAATTTGGATAAGAGAAAATGTTGCTTAATCAAAGCTACTGTAAAATATAAGCTGAAGAACAGATTCTCAGGAACCGATGAATACTTCTTAAGTAGTCACTGCTGTCAAAAGATATCTAATTTAAAGACTTCTACTTTATTAATGGTGCATTCACAATTAAATTGCTTAAGAAGCTTTATTAGATTACAGGGTTGGCCTGGATTCTTTGGTCCGTCTCCAGTGAATGCAGTTATTTATCTTTCATATTACAGCATTCACTGTTTGCACATGCCACATTTAAGGTTACTACAATTCCCTGTTCTCACTTTTGAAAGACCCCAAACCACCAACTTCTTACATGTTGTGTGTTTATTGTGTGACCTTCAAAAATATGGATCACTTCTTCAAAGTGACAGCTGCCTATAATAGAGGAATACGGCATCCATTTGGCATAGTTACCATTGACTAAGACCCAATGCAAAGATTACAGCTGCAACATGGAAAGCTGCTGTAAATGTTTTGGTGTGTTGGGGGCTCTGCTTACCTTAAGGATCGTTCCAGTCACATCCAGAGGGTTCATGTGCTTCTGCCAACCATATGATCAGGACATGGCATCTCCCACCATGTTCCAGCACTTGTGGAATTTAAAAGTTCTGCTGTAAGGCTGGGGAAGGAATTACTTGTTTGGGTGTAAACAGGCAGAGTTGAGAGTTGATCTGTTGCCTCCTTTTATAAGGAATTAGTGAACTATTTGAGAACAGAATAAAGATGACATGATTCTAGTCTCCATCAAAACAATTTTTATCAGAGCAAGTAATTATTGTACATTGCAAGTATATTACCCTCATGTGGACATCCATTTATATGTACTGTGGGAATTCTTGGAGGAATATCAGCAAACAAAGGCTTAAAGCTTCTTCGTGCTAGCATGCACTGAAAAAAAGGAAGGAAGGAAGGGTCAAAGGGTGCTTTACACTGGAATGAGAATGTGGTGAATATATGACTAGGGCAGAAGGCAGTTTTCCAGGGGAAAATGGCAGGTTATTCAGTCTGCAATCTCCATCTTGGAAGCAAGTCTAAAAACTGGCATTTTTGCTGCAATATCCACCATAATTCTTGTACTTTTCTTACCATAACCCCCATCCTATTCCACCTTGCTTTGTCCACCATCTTGCCTAATGAAGAGCTCTGGAGATCTCAGAAATGTTGGTCCTGATATCATGAAAGAGGTAACATAAAGGTGTGTATTGGATTAGGTATTGGATCTCACAAATTGCTGCTTAGGATTCAAACAAATGGGAATAATTGGCTTAGCTGAGGCCCGTAACATTTGGTGCCAGGTCAGCTGACTACCTTAAATTTCTTGAAGCATGCAAAATCCACAGAATAAATATTTTGGTTGGTCCTAACAAAGTGTTGCTTAACTGTGGACTGTGAAAAACAAATAAGGGAATAGTTTACATTGTTCTTGTTAATCCAGGTTGCTTCTCAGAAAACAAAAAGATTTATTTTGAAAGAGAGCTGGGGCCATGTCTTTTGTTAAACAGATTACAGTATTTATTGGTAGCCAATGGCAGGGAAATAGATTTCTCTGGAATATTCTAAATGGGGAAGGTGTTACCCCCTTCTGTTATAGGAAAGGTGCAGGGTTTTTGTGTGTGGTTTTGGAACAAAGAAACACAGAATGAGATAGAGACAGAAGCAAGAGTCAGCAAGTTGAAGGCTATCAGTTTGCTGTGGAAGCATATTGGGTTGCAGATAACTTTCTCCAGGGTACTGATGCATACAGTGGATTAGCTGCCTGGTAGGGAAGCATTATCCTGTTTGTCCCACCTGTGCTCCACTTGGAAATTAATCAAACATTACTGAAATGCCAGAAGTCTCCAGTGATCTTTCCTCCAAAAGGAGAAAAGCTAAGCACTGCACTTGAAACTTCTCACTGCGTGGTGAGAAAACATTTTGAAGGAAATCAATAGAATCGTAGAATTGTAGAGTTGGAAGTGATCCCAAATATCATCTAGTCCACCCCCTTGCTAAGCTTTAAAATTCAGGCCTGCTGCTGTTCAGTCTAAAATGTTATTATCTTTTATTTGAAAACTCACATTTCTCCTTAAAGTAGAAAGTTGGTTTTCAGCAGCATTTCTGTGGCAAGTACAACCTGTCAATTGGTCCCAACATTCTGAATTCTTACCCATGTCTGCTCTCTCACCAGGGTGCATGGATATGGAGTGACCTAGTTGTCAGGAATTTCTTAAGAGAATATAGATGCATTTACTTCATCTGTGATTTCAAAATTTAAGTGTATGAAGGAATTGGTCTTTGATGTCCTTGGCTACTTGTATGGACCATTGCTTATCATAGGGGCACACATATATTTCCTGTCTGTTACATATCTCTCTTGTTTGGGGAGTGTATGGTTAATGCAGAACCTAGCAAATACTCAGAGGCTCAAATATCAAGATAATGTAAACTCCATAGCTGCTGAAGTTTAAAATCTTCAAATTTCCTTGACACAGTAACCTGAGGAGAGGAACTTGTGATTGACAGGAGAAATCTATATACATAGATAGTTGGGAGAGGGTAGCTGAAAGGGGAACTCTGCATGATAAAGGGTCTAAACCACTGAGCCTCTCAGGAGGTAGGCGGTTTGAATCCCTGGAACGGGGTGAGCTCCCATTGCTCGGTCCCAGCTCCTGCCAACCTAGCAGTTCAAAAGCACCCTAAAAAGTGCAAGTAGATAAATAGGTACCACTCCAGCGGTAAGTTAAATGGCATTTCCGTGCGCTGCTCTGGTTTTGGTGTTCCATTGCACCAGAAGTGGCTTAGCCATGCTGACCACATGACCCAGAAAAACTGTCTGCAGACAAAACGCCAGCTCCCTTGTCCTGTAAAGCAAGATGAGCACCGCAACCTCAGAGTCATTCGAGACTGGACTTAACTGTGAGGGGTCCTTTACCTTTAGTTTAAGGCAGTAAGTAAGTTTAAGGGGGGCAGGTCATTATGCTAGTCCACACTAGTTCCACTCATTGCCCTATTTGCATTTGCATTTACACACACAGAGCATGTTTTTGCTGCAGGAATGTCAGCAGAAGCATTTCAGATTCCACACTGACTTTTTTTCTGTCTGTGTATAGAATCTTACCCATATTAGTGTGAGAAGCACTAGCTCAGGCTAATGAATGTTGACTGTGTTGCAGGCTGATTCCAAGTTTCCTAGCTTGTTATTAAGCAACACAGCAGCATCTTTCTGGCTGTGAGTCAGCTCATCAGCATGCATGTTCAGCAGGGACAGGAATGCCCATGGCCTTATACTACACTTGTGCAGATGCGATAGTCCACTCTTTTTTTCAATCTGTTATTGTCTTTCCTGGGGCAGCAGTCAAATGTAATTTATAGCTTAGACGATACTTGTGCTACAGAGCACCTTGCTGAGCAAGGCAATGAGAATCTCTCTTAGTAGCTCTCCATCTGACTGACTGGGGCCTATATTAAAAGCATGATAAATGTAAAGTAACAGATGTCAGTGGGGAAAGTGGTTGGAATTTGAGAGGTGAAAAGGGGAAATGCTACTATTAGATGTGTCATCCTATAGTATGTCTCATATTCAATCCCAAACACATTTTCCCTGACCATCTTTTCATATACTCTTATACCAGATTTCAGGCATGTCAGATCTACTTTTTCTTCTAGAACCCCCAATATCTGTCAGGACCAGGTGCAGAAGACACAGAATTAAAGCTCAGGGTGCCTCTGAGCACATTCTGCCCCTATGAATTTGTTTTCAGTACCAGAACCCAAACTAAGCTCAGTCTTTGCATAAAAAAGTCCACTTCTGGTTGGTTTCTTCACTTTAGTACGGTAATCTAAATTTGGTGGGGAAAGCCTTTTTGTTGTTGCTGCTGTTGTCGTTGTTGCTGTTGTTGTTAAACAGCTGAGTGTAAATTTACTGCAAATCATCCAGAGTCCTCCCTTCTGACCACCCCTATCCTATACTATCTAGAATCCCATATCATTTATGAACATCACAATACTGTAATTATTAGTCCATGACCTATATAGATAGCACTCTTAAATGTAAAAAATGCTTATAACACTTAGGGCTCATGCTAATATTTTTAGATCTGCTTGCCTGAAAGTATGCTCCTGCTGTGAGCTTGGCTATCCTATATAGCCTTGCAAAAGGTTCATCCTCTGAAGTTCAGTTCTGGTTAAATTTTTGCGCTGCTTTTTCTAGCCAGGTAAAGGGCGGTGGGGGAGAAATCATTGCTGGATAAGAAATATATGTAGTCTTTTTCCTGCTCACTTTCCCCTGATGCTTCTGGGCATCATTTTTTAATATTTCTGATACTACTGAATAGTGTCTTGTGAGAGTATTCCGACAGGGGTTAACTAGTGTGCCGAGTTTGAGTGGGGAGAAGTTGTGAGGATGCAGTCTACTTGGGTCTTCATTCAGGAGGGGAGTGATCTTCTAAATCAGGGGTCAGCAAACTTTTTCAGCAGGGGGCCAGTCCACTGTCCCTCAGACCTTGTGGGGGGCCAGACTATATTTTGAAAAGAAAAAAAAAGAACGAATTCCTATTCCCCACAAATAACCCAGAGAGGCATTTTACAGTAAATAAAAGCACGCATTCTACTAATGTAAAAACACGCTGATTCCCGGACCGTCCGCGGGCCGGATTTAGAAGGTGATTGGGCCAGATCCATAGAGAAGAATCCCAAGCCATGTTCTAAATAGAGAAGAATCCCAAGCAAGTTAACAGGGATGAAGTATTAAGCTGTAACACTGCAACAACTTGGTTAAGGAACTGAAGTGAAATAAGCTAATTTATCATCTAGTCTAGAAACCTGTAACATCTAACTAGAGAGTAATAATTCAAAACAACCAACTGGAGTTTGAAAACACTGTGTGTTAACTACCTTGTTTAGAAGCCTTAACATCCACTAGATTTAGTATAATTATTAATAAGTTAACTGTTTACTGAAAGAACTTTATTTCCTGACACCTTTTGTTCTACCAACGTAGTTCTGTATAGTAAATCTTTCTTATTTGTTCAACTTCTGCCTGAGTCTCCAATATCAAAGTTTTGCCTCACACAAAAACTGTAAGATAACCTGTTTGGTTATAGGGTCAATGGAGGGGGGGTCCGCTATTCCAGACCACTGTATTGAACTGTTGCAAGTAACTAGTTTGAGAAGAAGATCAACATCCGGTCACAAAAAGATGCAATTGTTTTATTGTGATGTAAAACATTTAGAGCTAAAAATTCTAAGTAAATCTGTTTGGAAATTTACTAGTGAACTTACTGAATGCTCCTCCTACATGGTTCTTATACTGAATTTCTAAATGACAAATTACTTACTGAGGTAAACAAAATTATATTTTGTTTAAATAGGTCCATGGAAGGAACTTGCTGTCCATTGATTATGATAGAAACATTCGTACAGAGAAAATATATGATGATCACCGAAAGTTTACACTGCGTATTATTTATGATCAGTTGGGACGCCCTTTTCTCTGGCTACCCAGCAGTGGGCTTGCTGCTGTGAATGTATCCTATTTCTCCAATGGGCGGCTGGCTGGACTTCAGCGTGGTGCCATGAGTGAAAGGACAGATATTGATAAACAAGGCAGGATTATTTCCCGCATGTTTGCTGATGGAAAAGTATGGAGTTACACATACCTGGAAAAAGTAGGTAACTTTTGCCATGAGCAACAGCATTACATACATGGAATACCATCTATTGTGGGAAATATATAAACATAGACAGGCACATAATATATTGCAAACATTGATGTACAAATAGTTAGAAGTGTGTGCCAAAGAGAGAGTCATAAGCATTTACTCAGAAGTATTCCTCCTTGTGTCCATTGGGGCTTACTCCTTGGTAAGTGTGTTTAGGATTGTAACATATATTAATTAGTAGAAATTCTTTGATAACCTTTTGGCATTTTGGTGCTGCCATAAAGCAGGAAAGACTACTACATATTCATGCACCTTTGTTGTGAAAGGTCTTCTAAATGTCAGTTTCTGGTAAGAAAACAGTAAGCTTAATATCACTGACTAAACCAGGTGGAATAGCAGCACATAGTTTATCTCTTAACCTCCTCTAGGAAGATTACCGGTAGTTGTTTATGGCATGTTTACCTTTCTAGGTGAGCTTTTTAAAATTATGCATTAATTTTAAAAGAAACTAAAACTATTGGGTAGTATTCAACTAAGTTTTAGACAGAACATACCCCTTGAAATTAATGGACATAACTAAATTTGGTCCATGAATTTCAGTGGGTCTAGAGACTGAATAAAACCACCACCATTTGTTAATTTATTGGGGAGGAATTCAACATCACACTAAGACAATTGTTACATCAAGGCAAGCATTTCAGCTTGCCAGACAGAACAATCTGCCCTCCTTCCTATGTATGCTGTTTCAGGATTTACATGGCGCACACACACACCTGAGCCAATTTTGGGTTGGAGGAGGGGACAAAGCCCTATTGCGGATACCCTTGTGTAGGGCTTCCACAGATGGGACTCATTAGTTGACTCCCACCCTTATTATATCTTCAGTAACAATGTCAAGATCCAGAAAGGAGGCAACCTTTTTAAAAAATGCATTTCCCCCTCTTTAAATATAGTGCATGTAATGAATAGAATTTGACAAAATGCAGTTTAGGTTATCAGTTTTAGTTTATATCTGACAATTGCTTTTTTTAACTAGCTACTTGGCATATGTATTAAAAATATATTAATGGCAGTGGGTGGAACTGTCACATACATAGAAGTAATTTTCAATGTTTCTTTAAACTTATTAATGTTTTCAGGATTGGAATTCTAAAACCTTATTTGGTATGTTCTTGACCATACAACATATAATTCATATTCTTTATGTTTTTTTTTTTTTGATAGTCTATGGTACTACTACTTCAGAGTCAGCGGCAGTACATCTTTGAATATGATTCTTCAGACCGGCTGCATGCTGTCACTATGCCAAGCATTGCTCGTCACAGTATGTCCACTCACACATCTATCGGCTATATTCGCAATATTTATAACCCTCCAGAGAGTAATGCCTCCATAATTTTTGATTACAGCGATGATGGAAGGATTTTGAAAACATCTTTTTTAGGAACTGGTCGGCAGGTTTTCTACAAATACGGGAAATTATCCAAGTTGTCGGAAATAGTGTATGACAGTACAGCAGTGACTTTTGGATATGACGAAACAACTGGAGTTCTCAAAATGGTAAACCTACAGAGTGGAGGCTTTTCTTGTACCATCCGCTATCGTAAAATTGGCCCTCTGGTTGACAAACAGATTTACAGATTCTCTGAGGAGGGTATGGTCAATGCGAGGTTTGATTATACCTATCATGATAATAGTTTTAGAATTGCTAGCATCAAGCCTATAATAAGTGAGATACCTCTTCCAGTTGACCTTTATCGTTACGATGAAATCTCAGGCAAAGTAGAACACTTCGGCAAATTTGGGGTAATCTATTATGATATAAATCAAATAATCACTACAGCTGTAATGACACTGAGCAAACACTTTGATACACATGGACGCATTAAAGAAGTTCAGTATGAAATGTTCCGATCGCTCATGTATTGGATGACAGTGCAATACGACAGCATGGGGAGGGTAACTAAGAGAGAATTGAAGCTTGGGCCTTATGCCAACACAACTAAATACACCTATGATTATGATGGAGATGGGCAACTCCAAAGTGTGGCAGTCAATGATAGACCAAACTGGCGTTATAGTTATGATCTAAATGGCAATTTGCATCTGTTGAATCCCGGAAACAGTGTACGATTGATGCCACTGCGCTATGATCTAAGAGATAGGATTACACGCCTAGGTGACATGCAGTATAAAATCGATGATGATGGCTTTCTGTGTCAAAGAGGCTCTGACATATTTGAGTACAATTCCAAAGGGCTCTTAACAAGAGCTTACAATAAGGCTAATGGATGGAGTATTCAGTACCGTTATGATGGAGTAGGAAGACGGGCTTCTTACAAGACTAACTTGGGACATCACCTTCAGTACTTTTATGCTGATCTTCACAACCCAACCAGAATAACACATGTGTATAATCATTCAAATTCAGAAATTACCTCTCTCTACTATGATCTGCAAGGTCATCTGTTTGCAATGGAAAGCAGCAGTGGAGAAGAATACTATGTTGCCTCAGATAACACAGGTACACCTCTGGCAGTGTTCAGTATCAATGGCCTCATGATCAAGCAACTACAGTACACGGCATATGGGGAAATCTACTATGATTCTAATCCTGACTTCCAGATAGTAATTGGATTTCATGGAGGATTGTATGATCCCTTAACAAAACTGGTCCATTTTACTCAAAGGGATTATGATGTTTTGGCTGGACGTTGGACCTCTCCTGACTATACAATGTGGAAAAATATTGGTAAGGAACCTGCCCCATTCAACTTGTATATGTTCAAGAGCAACAACCCTCTCAGCAATGAACTGGATTTAAAGAACTATGTGACAGGTGAGAAATAATTTGTGGTTTAGGAATCTATGGAAGTTAGATTTGTGGAACATGTATAGGATAGATTTTGTATTTGGGCAAATAATTTAGTATCAAATAAGACTTCAGAATCCTTCTGCTTGGGAAAAAATGGAAGTCTATTTTCAGTTTAAAACTTTGGGAGTTAGCAGTACAGAGAAAGGGTCTCATGGCTTCAACTCCATGTTTTTCAAATTGGGATGCAGTCCTTCATTCAGTTCTGTGGCCTTAAGGTACTTTGAAATTAGCTGATATCACCCCACATGATAACAAATCAGCATATTTTTAGTTGTTAAGTACCATGACCTTGATCCCCAAAGTTTCTAAGCTGACAGGGAGAACAAACAGAACCACTGAAGTTCATGCATTTGAAGTAAGCTTGCCAATTTAAAATGCTGAATGCCGTACAAGAGCTTCATGTTCATCTCTTTGTAAGACACTGTGCTAATGACAGTTTGCAAGCAGACCTCACCTTGATTTACAGATGCAGTGCCACTGCTTCCTTCATTGTACAGATGGGAACACTGCAGTCATGCAGCCATTTAATTCAGTGAGTTTTTAGCCATTGCCTTGAGAAAAGTCGCATGCAAAGGTCCATTAAATAAACTAGTGCTAGAACTGAGAACTAAAGCCACATTCCTAACAACAAATATAGTATCTGGCTCATAATGTCCTGGAAGTGAAAATGATGCCCTCATCCTAAAAATATTGAGGATCAAGCGCAGTAGGAGTTACAGTTTAAAGCCCAACTGGTGGGGGGGGGGCAGGCATAAACCTTGCAATTTAAAATAATTCTTCCTCCTGTAAGTGCTGAGAGCTATTGAGAAACATTTGGAGATAGTAAATATAAACTGCATGCCTAGGGCTTGGGTGGAAGTTGTAACTTCTACTCCACTGGTACTAATTTGCCTCTTAGTAGAATCACACAGTGCTGAACTAGATGCTAAATATTTCTTAAAAGAAAGGCAATTAAGAGCTATTCAAGAGAAAATCTTTCAGAATAGAACATGGAGTGTACCATAATTAAAGTCACAGCCTTTTTTGTGACTAAGAACCCCCTCCCCATAAATGCAGCTACTGTACTATAATTTCAGGGAAGGTTAAAACTTCAAGGAACAGTAAATTATATTTCAAGAAGGTGGAAGTATATATGATTAGGTTATTCAGGATTTCATTGGACATGTATTGTTTCTTAAAAGTCACCTTGGCATTTGAGGTAACTCTACATTGTGATATTCTCTTATAAAGGCTGCAGAAAGGGGGGAAGGGAGAGGACTGATTAGTGGCCTGAAAGTGTTATGTTAACTCCCAGCTCTAAGTGGAGCAACAGTGGAAAAGGGGGCATGTTGAGTGTAAAAATGGTTGGAAGGGGAAGAGTTAAGAGTTACTATCCGCTGTTCTGTGTTTAAAGTTAGAGGCTCCTGAGGCTGCTTTTTATTTTATTTTTAGAAAACTATGGGCCTATTGCCATGTAACATCTGTTAGGGCTTCTGTGAACTTGGCTCATTTTCACACTAGTTGAACTATCAATATTTGCTTGAAGCTGCAACAATAATTATTCACACATACAGAGAAGGAATAGGTTATACTGTCATGTTGTACATTTATTAAACCCCTGGTGAAGTAGCTGCTCAACATTGCTTTCTAAATTGACAATCCCTTCAGCTTTCCATAAACAACTGCTCTGCACACATTTAGTAGTCAAAGATAAGTGCAGACATACTTTAGCTGAGGCCATAATTTTGTCTAGGATTAAATGATTTGCTGAAAACATGGACTTTGAGAAACAGGCAGTGGGTGACATCCAACAATCCCCTGGTATACTTCCACTCATATACCGGGACTCATTTGTACTTTGCAGCCCTCATGCTCCCAACATCTGCTCCGAAGCTTCCCCAACCATCTTTTGGGGGGATTACATGGAGGGGCTGCAGGTGTGGAGGGGAATCTGTTTATCTGATGGTGGATAGACACTGTTGTATTCTGACATTACCCTCCCATCATAGTGAAACTATCTGAGGTAAAATATTGGTCACAGTACTTGAGAACATTTTGTGGAATAATCATTTCAATGTGTAACCACACAATTAGATATTATAAAGTACTTGGTATGCTCAGAAGTTCTTTTAAAATTTATTGGTAGTGGTAGTAGAAGAACTGAGAGCATTTACCGTATGTGCTACCTTTTCTCATAGAGAGCTCAAGGCGGTATAGTTCCCCACCCAACCCCATTTTATCTTCACAAAACCCTGTAGTGTATGTTAGGCTGAGAAATAGTGACTGGCACAAGATGACTTAACTTTATAGCTAAGTGGATCTTGGTCTCCCAGGTCTTAGTCCAGCACTCTAATCACTACAGCACACTGGCTCTTAGGATTCTTGTTGGTTAAATACCGGTAGCCATAATTTAGAAGAGGGCAAATGTCACAACACCTGTCCTTTACACTTGCTGGGGAATTTTTGTTATCCAAATGTAAAAGTAAAAAAGAAAGAAAGAAGTAGGGTAGAAATCTTGAAACTCTTGCCCTGCCTTATAATTAGGAGTTCAGGTTCACTGCTACAGATGTCTTCAAGTCTCACACATATTTACTTTTAATTTTCAGATGTGAAAAGCTGGTTAGTGATGTTTGGCTTTCAGCTCAGCAACATTATACCTGGTTTCCCAAGAGCAAAAATGTATTTTGTTCCACCTCCTTATGAGCTGTCAGTGTCTCAGGCATGTGAAAAGGGACAGGTAAGCAAAAGCTCTTTCTCGCCACATAGTAAATTTACCTTGGTTCACGTTGCATTTAGCATTATTTTGCAAGTTAACAATAGCAAGCATACTTGAGAAAGTAAAGTAAAACTGATGAAACTGAAGAAAACTGAATCAGCTGGATTTCACACTCTGCACATTTGTTTGCTGTCAACACAGATTATTACCATCATTGCAGCATGCAGACCTTTCTGGATTTACCTTTGAAATTCTGCTTGATTAACATGGATTAAAAAAACCCATAATAATTTATCATATGTTCATTTTGTAATATCATACACCCTTTCTGCTCACCTTTTATATAAGCATTAAAAACTGATATGTTGTTAAGTGTCACGCATAAAGTCAAGATGCATGCTTGAATCAAAATAATGCCAAAATCCTTAGTATTTTATTTGGTAGAATTTTGGATTTGTGGGCAACTTGCAATTTTTGCTTCTCGGTTTACTTAAACATAATGTAAGAGGGATCATCTATCAAAAATTACCTCAAATTATTTGCTAAAATTTAGCTGCAAACATTAGTTGAACTATTTATTGATACAAATCCAAAAATAATCTCAGATGCATTTTTGGGGGGGATTAAAATAGTAAAATTATATTTTGGATTTTAAAAGTTTGTATAATTTTGGGCTAATTCATTCTCATGAATATAGCCAAAAACATTTTAATTTAATTTATTTTTTTGCCTTTGTTAATGTCAGAATTGGATGTGGTATCTCTCCTCTGCAAAATACTTCAGATACCACATTGTAAAATATGTTCACAGATGCATAAGATTTTGCATGGTTACTACTAGCTTGAATCTCATTTGATAACTTTAAAAAATGGGTTTGACAAATTTATAAAGGATTAGGCTACCAATGGCTTCCAGCCATGGTGGCCATGTGCTACCACCAGGTAAGTCTCTGCAGGGTTGATGTTAACACCTGGCAACCTTGGACAGCTGCCAAGGCCCACTGCCTACTCTGGGCTCCCTTTAACTTTTTTTTCTGGCGTGGCAGTCTGGGCATCTGTAGCCAGCTAGACCTAGTAATACTTTTAATTTCCCTCAATTCCCTTATAGATCTTGGTGAGCAGGATCTCAATCTTAGGACTTCAGCATGTTTGCATGGGTACTGTAAGACCTTCAAATAGTGTGGCCCCAAACTGCTTGGGGCTTTAAAGGTCAACACCAGCACTTTAAATTGAGCCCAGAACTGAACAGGAAGTAAATGCAGTTAATATAGTAGTGATGTTATATGTTCTTAATGCCTGGCTCCCTACGAGTGTTAGAGCAGTTGCTTTCTGTGCCAGGTAAAGTTTCAAAAGAATATTTAAAGGCTGTCCCATGCAGAACACATTACAAAGTACTGCACAGCATCTCTGTGCACTTGCATAAATCGTTAGGTTTAGGTATAACTTGATTAGTATCATAGTAAAATGATCTGCTACAGAAATTATTCATGTGAATTGGGCTTTCAATGAGAATTATAGCACAGGTGGCTTCCTAGATGCTATTGGACCTCAACTCCCATCAGTTCTGAACAGCATGGACAATGGGTGATGTAGTCCAGCTGCATCTGGAATCCACAGATTCACTATCCCTGAATTAAATAATCCCTTACTGTTTGTGCTTCAACAATAATGTAACTTTCCCCCCTCCTTTTTTTCTAGTTAATTACTGGAGTCCAGCAGACGACAGAGAGGCACAACCAAGCTTTCATGGCCCTTGAGGGACAAGTCATATCTAAAAGATTACATGCGAATATAAGAGAGAAAGCAGGTCACTGGTTTGCAACCACCACTCCTATTATTGGCAAGGGGATCATGTTTGCCGTGAAGGAAGGCAGAGTAACCACAGGGGTTTCAAGTGTCACAACGGAAGACAGTCGAAAGATCGCCTCAGTGCTTAACAATGCTTACTACTTGGAAAAGATGCACTATAGCATTGAGGGGAAGGACACCCATTATTTTGTCAAGATTGGCTCATCTGATGGCGACCTTGTTACCCTGGCAATGACCAGTGGGCGTAAGGTGCTGGACAGTGGAGTAAACGTTACGGTGTCCCAGCCAACCCTCCTAATCAATGGAAGGACTCGAAGGTTTACAAATATTGAATTCCAGTACTCCACCTTGCTCCTTAACATACGCTATGGCCTGACCCCTGACACACTGGATGAAGAGAAGGCAAGAGTGCTGGACCAAGCTCGGCAGCGAGCCTTGGGGTCAGCCTGGGCCAAAGAACAGCAGAAGGCACGGGATGGCAAAGAGGGTAGCCGCCTGTGGACTGAAGGAGAGAAGCAGCAGCTTTTGAGCACAGGGAGGGTTCAAGGTTATGAAGGATACTATGTGCTCCCAGTAGAGCAGTACCCAGAGCTGGCAGACAGTAACAGCAACATCCAGTTCTTAAGACAGAATGAAATGGGAAAGAGGTAACAAATTAACCTGCTGTCATCCTTGTCTGGATGAACCAGTAGTTACAGCTGTTATCTCCTCTCCTAAGGAGATGAAGACCAACGGGGGCACTTGGCTGAGCTACTTTGGGATAGTAAGTGGCAAGAAGGCTCACATTTTTTGAGTTCAATGCTGCTATCCAAGTGATTAAAAACCACATCCTGAAGTGGACTAAAGCCAGACTGAAAACTTTAAACCGTGCAGATTCAAAAGTACCCCATAAATATTACCCACTTGTTCTGGGTCTAAAGAAAACATAAATCAAAACAGAAAAAAATATTTAAAGAGAAGGCCTCATCTTATATTACCTCACTCCATTCACACGTGAGCAAACTTTCAAGATATTCAAGAGGGCCACCCACCTCCACTAGACCAGCTGATGGGGAAAGATTCTTCAGGCTGCTTGTTTGATAAACATTCAAGAGGTTTTTTCATTTAAAAGCAAAATACAGGTGCATTTAATACATGACTTCTGGGGTGATTTGTGTGTAGCAACTGGAAGAAATGAGAACAGGAGCAACAGAGCACTGGAAATAGCAAAAGAAGTATATTAAGGAATATAAACCTGCACTTGCACTCCAACCCTGCTTTTGTCTGGCCTAAAGTTAATTTATTCAAAGAGGGCAGAGTGTAAAGTTCAATTCAAAATGGTGGCTATAAATCACTACTGATAAGTTTCATACTCTGTATGTCTTTGAAGATTCCATTGTGGACAGTATAACACAGTTACAGGGTGTAGTCTGTTTAGATTCAGTAGTTTGTTGGTATCAGTTCTAGTAGAGCTGTGGGCATTGTGTTAACACTATTGCAAATGGGCACCAATTCAGATCACCCTGTACATACATCAGCCAGAAGGCACAATCACTGTTTCAGATTTTAAAAAAAGAAAAAATTATTAGTGTGTTTGTTTGGTCGAGAAACTGAGACAATCACATTATGGTCACCGAGGGCGGGGGGGAGAAATTAAAAAATATATAAAAACAAGTCTAATAAGAACTTTGGTACAGAACTTTTTTGTAATATACATGTATGAATTGTTCATTGAGTTTTTATATTAATTTTAATTTGCTGCTAAGCAAAGAATAGAGACAGGCAAAGATAATTTATGGCAAAGTGTTTAAATTGTTTATACATAAATAAAGTCTCTAAAAGCCCTGTGAATGTAATGTCTTCTGTTTTAGAGATGTCCTGAGAAAAATAAATAGAATAATAGTCAGCAGTGGGGAAATACTACATTATGTTTCTTTCAGATGTAATGCTTTAAGACTCATATGAGGAGGTAAAGATAGCTTGACAGCTATACATATATTAACGGCCTCCTTTCCAGATAAGGCCTTTTGGAGAATCGCCCTTTCCACTGTTCTAGTACATGGTTGCCTACTTCATTGACTTTGTATGATAAGACTCAGTAGAAAGAAACTCCTGTTATAGACAAGGTTGATGATTTAATTGACCCACCATAATAGTTTCTTGCTTGACAAATCTTGCACATTACTTTTTGATAATGTGACAAAATGCATAAGCAAATGTGTGATTTATATATATTTGTGTTCTGGGCCTGCCTGGAGCTCCCTAAAGACTGTGCATTTCATGACTCACAGGTTTGTTGCACTACATTGCACAAAGCAGCCCATGGTAATATGCAGCATGTGCAAACTTAGCAATGTCTTCCTCTTTCTTAGATGTTCCTTTTCCTCCCCCACCCTACACATTCAGTGCAGTGACTATGGAGTGCAGAAGGAGCTGGGTTTTAAATCCAGGAACTGTTCAATTGGCCTTCTACACTGTGGCTGTAATGTAAGAAAATATGGTTGCCTGGTTAGAACAATAAACCCAGAAAAGTAGTCTGCAATATAGTAGTGTATGAGGAATTGTATTTTACACTACAATATAAACTATCATAGCTTTCCAAACAAATCCTGGGATTGGTGAATGACTCGTGAATTGTCTAGTACCCCACATAGTTCCCAGGGCTACCATGAGAGATTGCTATTAAATTACTTTAAGCAAGTGTTTAGAAATGCCCATTATTTTTTACTTGGAGTGTCATGTATTAAAATAAAATATGAGAACCAGCCCTCTCATAAGGCAGAGTGAGGCAGCAGCCTCAAGTGGCAGATGCTGGGAAGCAGTAGCCAGATGTTCAAGGACAGAAAAGTAAGTACTATGCAGCTTGCCTGTAGGCTGCTCTCTATAGGTGTTATAGAGCAGGTATGTCAACAACTTTGACCTGAACCTCTCCCCGAAAGGGGTAGATCACTGCCAGTTTTTGTTTTTTTAATGTGAATAGATCACAGTCTCTTGGGAGTTGGATGTCTCTGTCATAGAGAATGCTGTCCCATGATCAATGTTGAAGTGTAATTCAGCTGTCAGTATCAGTTAGCTTCTGCACATGAAATGGGGGGGTCACCATCTTCTCCTTCACCTCAGGCAGCAGAATATATTCAGCTAACCCTAGAAAATACAGCATAACATAGCTAACCAAATCCAAAATTCTGTTTTATCAGTAGTTTATGCCCATGTGGGATTTCAAAACAGACACGCCCAAATAGTAATTATCCCTTGCATTTCCAGGAGTTCAATCAAACCAGCCTCATAGTTGCTGCAAACATGGTGTTTTCCCAGGATATCAGGGCATCTGTCACAGCATCTAGGCGTTGACCCAATGGTTGTAGTTCATTTCTGAAAGCAGCAGTACAAACAATGGGAGAAGACCACTGTGAAGCTGTCTCAAGCAATTAGTAGCATCCACTTAGCAGCAGATAAAACAAGAGCTGCTAACACTTTCTACCTCACACAGAATATGGGCAGCCAATCTCTTTGTCAAACAGTGGGGAGCTAGTGTTGCAATCCAGTGAAGAAAATACAATGAGGGAAAGTATAGTCACCCTCCACCTTCCCAGACTGCTTGTGTGCTGCACTGAACAGAATTCTCTAAAAGATTGTGTTGTGTTGTGTCAGCTTCAGCTGACACAGCCTGTAGCTTGCACAGGTGAGCTAAATGGTTGGCAGCTGCTTGGAATGTTGGCCTTAAGCCAATACTCGTTCCAGCACAGGTGCAAAGAGATCCCACCCAGGCAGCAATCACACCACAGTTTTCTGTGGCAAGTTGTTGAGGACACTTTAAGGTATTAGAGAAAAAGAAAGGCACCATTGTTCTGCTTATTGTTTTCCTGCCTTAAATTGATATGTACTCCGGAAAGGTATGTGTTGTTTCCTTCTGTCTCGTATTTGCCTTTTTACAGTCTGTTCATCATGCAGTTTGAATTACGGTAGTTGGAGTGGATGTAGCAAGAGACAATCGAAGAACCTATGTGAAGCAGAAAGCAGGAGGTATATTGGCCCTAACAGGAAGTTGAAATAAGAATGATTGTTTTAGTAATTCTTGTACACCTACAGAGTCTGTCACTCAACAATCTGTTTAACTCCTTTGTGCAGATATTTTATCAGCAGGGCCTATGAGGCCTACCATTAAGTAATGTTCAGACAGCAGTGTCACTGAATGTAAGTAGTCCAGTAATTTAAAAGGATTTTTCTGTATTCCGGTTCTGTTTCCTTGCTAGGAGCTGTACGATTCCTCAAGAACCAAGTAACTACCCTCCCAAACAGCTTTCACTTGGCAAGAACTAAAAGCCTATGGAGCATAGCATCACACAGGGTGAATTTGTTTTTCACTGAGATGTAGTGAACATTTTTCTTTAAAGATTTTCTACCTTACCTTTTAACCGTTTTTACCCCCAAGGTAAAATTTAAAATAATATGTAATCTTTCTTATCTGACATGCATATTTTAGAAGTGAAACCAAGCACAGAAGAATGTAGGCAAAAATAAAGTTTACAAACAGCAAAAAGAAACCCATTCAAATTGGATGCTAGTAAACACCTTCTCATAAGGAACCTTGTTCTAGCAAAGTAGGTGCCTGGTGGATGGATATGGATAAGTCCTTGTCAATAATCGGAGCGCATGAGGACAATATTGAATGATTTGTTGGATGCAGCACTTAAGAAAAGAAGGAATCAACTTTCCCTCGATAGCTAATAGGCTTCATGCTTGTATGCTACTGAAATTGAAGGAATACATGTATATAAGCTACTGAGTGTCCATGAGGGCAATAGTTGCAGTGAAACATAAGCATTGCACATAACTGGTTAACAGATCTCTATAACTAAAACAGCCATGTGAATTAGGTTGTTACTACAAATCCCAGCCCAAAATCCATTTAAGATACCAGATGACATTTTGTTGAGCTTCTAGTTCCCATAACTCAACCATCAACTCTGGCCTTTGTCTTTCTGACTATCAGAGTTGAGAAAGGGTGACCACTCCAATTTTCTATCCGGCACAAAGCCACTTCCTTTGTTACCATAACAACCCATACTTAGGTTATTGCCTTCCTAGGATGCTAGCCTGGCTAGTCCAGGTATTTAAATCCTTGCTTAGATTTTAACACTTACTGGATCCAGGATTTAGAAGGGTCTCAGCACACAGCTGAATCCTCTCCCAACACACTCATAACATGTTTTATCTTCTGTTTCATGCTTAAGATTGAACTAGCACCCTTTCTGCCTGTCTAGTCACACTATACTATATAAAACCTGAGCCTGCTGTAGAGGGGTTCAAAGCATTACACTCAAAGCAAGTTCTGTCTTTCTCATGGGTGCAGCATTGGATCTAAAACTGCCAACCCCCCTGGTGAGGTAACCCCTGCTTTTTCCATGTTATGAATGCAGCATTGCCCACTCCAGTTCTGCCCCTCCCTCCTGCAATTCTGCCTTTTGTCTCCTGCTAACTATCTCTAGCCCAGGATGGGACTCCACCCCTCTGCATCTGGCAGAGAGTCTTTGCTTTGTTGAAGGCTTCCTTGATGAGTCACCAACCTGTCTTTGTTTGCTTAAGGACTCAGTCATTCAGGGTGGCCTGGACAGAGGAATACAGATTTCGCTTGTATTTTACCATGCTATTAAACCCAATGTTTGGTATTCAGAAATTTGAAAGGGAATCCAGGCACCCCACAAATCCTTAACAATATGTTTACTGTAGTGATTTGTTTTATAGTAATATTGTCTGTAAAAACATATCAAAGATGCTTGGAAACAGAAAAGAAGTTACCAAAATACAAGCTCATTGATTCTGGGTAAATACAAGAAACTCAGGTAATTCCAGGTAAAATACCTAGTCACTTGGTGGATGAATGCTCCTTACAATAAAATTCTTAATGTGTTGTTGGCTAACTTATTAGTTGCCCTTTAAGATCTATTATGCACTATCCTTAATTCTAAACTGGGATATAGATGGATTTCTAATTATAGTAGACACCAACATGTTATTGTCATTAATAGGTCGTTTAAGCTGGAATAGACATAAAATCCCAAGTTAGGGGCCATTCTGCCAAAATGCCATGACAGAATAACTATATATAAGTAAAGGCAAGCCTATGATCAGGGTTTATAATAACAACAATAATAATTAAGATTCAGCACTAAAATTGCTAGCTAGAGGATGGCGTCCTCCAACACACCTTTGGGCAATAGGCTAACTTGGGAGGTGCAGGGCAGGCCATGTGGTGCACACATCTCTGTTCTCCAACACTGTCCCATCACTTCTTGCCCTCAGCAGCTATTCCTCTGGGCAACTGCCTCAGTTTTCCTAATGGTAGGGAACCTGTTAATTTCATCCATTGTTCCATTGTCACAATCAGAGGGACTTCAGCAGAAAGGAGCGGGGAGAAGTTCAGAACACAATCTTACCTTCCTAACTTCTTTATTGGAGACTGCCGGCACATGTATACTTTTTGTACAATAATTCTTTTGATATTCAGCTTTGTTTCCAAAAAATAATTTAGTTATCTGATCTATGTTACTGGGTGACTAATTCAGATTTTCCTTTTATATAATCAAGGATAAGCAGGAGGGGGGAGGTAAATTTGTATTGTGAACTGTTTTCGATCCCTAAATGATTGCATGCCAAACAAGCTTTGTTGCTGATCTCTGTCATTCCTATAGTCAAATGTTACCGGTAAATGTTGGTATCCCTTTTTCTTTTGGTGGTGTACCATTACTATGAAACCACATGGTGGCAGTCTTGTCAAAGATTCCAAAGAGCTTTCCCTGTTTGAGAGATGATGGTGATGATTCTTTTTCACACAGTCCTAAAGCTGTGTTCATTGTGATACCAAGTTCTGCACTAAGCATAATAATGAGACTGGGCTTGTAAAACTTTTTTTTCCACATCAACTTTTGAATTAAATCTCTTAAATCTATTTTTTCAACATTCACAAAACCTCTAGCCTAGTAGTAGATGGAACAGGTTTTGTATTCTATTCAGGGTTTGAAATTGGACATTCAAGAAACACACTGTTGGCTAATCACCAGCAACCTGGTTTCTCAATTTTGGAGATAAACGAAATACCTCCCACAGCCTAAGTGAACTTGTACAATTTCTTCAAACCATGTATTTGATCAATTTAGATTTCAAAAAATTAATATTTATTGTTGCATTTAGTGGTCCAGCGCTGGAAATAAGCTCACTGCAATGTTCAGCTTGCCGTAGGTCACAAGATGAACTTATTGTAAAGGTGAAGTTTTTAACTAAGCACTTGCTGGTTCATGATTTAGTCTCTTAACTACTACAGTACTATGCTGCCTTTCAAGAATATGAAACTGTCAAATAGAAGAACTACTTCAAGATAGACGCCTTCACCCCGGTATGGCTCCCCTTTATCACACACACACAGCCCAACAAGACAATGACAAAAATCCACCAACAGCATACAAATCAATATGTCTAACCTGATCCAAAACACCCACCCACCCCACACACACGAAAACAAAGACCACCACAGCCAACCACAAATGAACAACCACACCCGAAGCCAACCCCAACCTCTCTCACCACCAAAGGAACACAAATGAACAACAGAGAACCTGCACAAGCAATGCTGACATCAAACCCTACATATATTAAGCAAAATAGAAACATTGTCACCGAACCTCACCCCACCCCACCCCACCCCGTCCACCTCTTCTCCCCCTTTTCTCCCTAATGTCTCAACAAATGAAACTGATTTGTAAAAATGTTACATGGGGGAGAGGAATACGAGGGAGAGACATTACACATACTTTTGTAAATCATGAAAATCTTTAATAAAAATATTTTTTTTTAAAAAAAGATATATAAGATAATTGCCACACACATATGGGGCAGAGCTTCATTGTTCATTGAAAACAGTAGCCTGAACCTTTCATTTCAGAGGCTCTCTGTTGCAAATTAATAGCAAAGATGACAGGGAAACTCTCAAGCCATAAGCCATCCCTGTTATAGCCCCTCCATCACCAAGTGTTGTTGGTTACTGAAATTTAGTGGAGAAGGGGCTTAAGCAATAAAAAAATCACATGCAAAAGTAATAGCATTTGCATAAAGTGTTTCCCCTTAAACTGGTACATGTAATGTAAACATACACTAGGCAGAATTCTCATTCACATTAAAGAAACCTGATTTGCTTTTATTTTATTCAACCAATAATCACACAGGCATAAATAGTGGAAGAGAAACACTTGCCTCCAAAACAATACTAAGGTGTTGCTAGTATTTGCTAGTTTCATTTGGGGGGGGGGGGAATGTAGTTTGGTAGGTGGATGTTTACCAACATATTTGAATATTGATTGTGTAAACATGTATAAATTAATCAAAAGTATGTGAAGGCAAGCCAGACATTGTCTCTGGACCCATCTGCACTAAACACATGTGGAAGTCGTTTAATATTTTTTTAAAATATGTATTTGTTAAGTTAACAAAAATGTGACAATGTCCTAAGAAGGATTATAACCTTTTTCTCACAAGCTACCTTTTAAAGAAGGCTGCTTCACGCATTACATACCCTTTAAATGGTAAACAAATGCAGGCAGCAAACATGCCATTTCAGCAAGGCATAAAGCTTGGAAGTGACCGATTCAGAATCTGGCTACTTCCTCCAGGTGCATCTACACGTTTGCTAATATGTGATGACTGAAGTAGGTTCTTGTTGATATCCTCTGTTCAAGGGTCATTGCAAATGCAGTCTTGTGAAGATCCTTAGAATTATCCTACTTCATTTTATTACACTTTTCCAAGATCTTCAGATAAGGAATTACCCTTCACACCTTGGTCATATTCAGCAGATGCAGGAGCTCCTATACCTTTTATTCCTTTGCACATGGGAAACTTTTTGCAGAAGTAGCTTTTCCTGCTGCTTTAGCACCACCACCATGTTATACCAAGCCCCACACTTACATTCCCTCTGCTTTTTCCAGCCATGGTTTGAGCTTTAAAGCTTTGTGAGTGCCATTTTATTTTTGTTCTGAAGCTTTCCCTGTGAAAACCTGCTCTTTAAAGCTGAATGGGAGCAAACAGCAATCCATGGAAAGCCTGAATTGCCATTTGTTACCCCTCACCTTTCAAGAGCAGGTTTTTGTGGGAAAAGCTCTGGGGCAGAAAGAAAGTAGCACTCGGACACAGAACATTAAAGCGCAAACCTCTGCCTGCAAAGAGCAAGGCAAAAGGTAAGTGTGGATAAGCCCTAGTAAAGTTACAGGTAGTTCTATACTGAATAGAGAAGTCCCACTGCATGCTTCCAAGAAGACCGACATAAAAATTTACCTTGATGTAGGAAAACATGTCTGTAATATTTAATAATGCAACTAGGGAGTTGTTTAAAAGTTATAAAGAAAAGTCTTAAGATAAGCATTTTGCTCAGCCATGGGAAATGGACAGAGCTGGATGTTGGCGTGACTGTGGAGGGTCACTAAATGAAGCAACTAATATATTCCAGATGTCTTGTGACAAGAAGCATGTATTTACAAATACAGAGCATATTTTGTTTAAGTCCCAACAATGAGCATTTCCTCATCTTTATAAAAGTACTTTGCTTCATGACATTTAGTAGACTTCATGGAAATTCTGGATTTTGTATTGGCAAATGTGGAAATTGTTAACTCTATTTTCTGTAAGCCTCTGATTTAGTGTAATCATTCCACAAGGCAAATGATTATTTTTATGATGCTAACTTTCTCAGCCTATGTTGCCTCTGCTACAGTCAGAACAGTACAGTGTTCTACTATTTTGAGAACCTTGAAAGACTCATGGGCTTGAAGTAAATCAGGCCTTGAGAACTTTGATCTTATTCTCATCAGTTGAGCCATGGTTGATTTCATATTGGATCTTAACCTATCAACTAACTACAAATTAATGGTGTGAAAGAATTGGGGACATGCAAGATTTTAGTGTTTCCTGACTGAGTTATCAGGACACAAGATGTTTGTTGTTGTTTGTTTATGTTTCACATTTTTCTTAGTCTGGGACTCAAGGTGGTTTACAAAGATAAAATAGAACAAAATAAAAACAATGGAAAAAACAATCATTAAAATGTAATTAAACACTAACAGAATTAAAATAGTATTTTAAAATCCATTAAATGCAGACAGTAACATTAAAAATATTACAGCACCAGCCCTTTCCTCAAAAACAGTCCATTCCTAAAGACCTGTTGGAATAGAAAGGTCTTCACCTGCTGGCAGGAGGAAAGTCTAACTTCTCTAGAAAAGTTCAAAGTCTGGGGCAGCCACTGAGAAGGCCCTCTTCTATATTCCTACCATGCATGCCTGTGAGGATGGTGGGGCTGAGAGAAGACTTCCCTTAAAGATCTTGCAGCATGGGCAAGTTTGTATGAGGGAATACAATTTTTCAGATGGCCCAGTCCTAAGCTGCATTGGGGCTTTATAGGTCATAACCAGCACTTTCGCTTGCGCCCAGAAATAGGGTGGTAGCCCATGGAGCTGTTGGAACAAGATAGTCGTATGCTTCCCATAACCAGGCCCAGCAATAGTCTGGCTGCGGCTCTTTGAGACAGTTGAACTTTCTGAGCTCTTTACGAAGGCAGCCCCACATTGAGTCTTCAGGGGAGTCCCACATCACTAAAGCTGAAAATGTGTACTGCCTGCACAGTAGTATATAACATAGTCCATCTGCAGCACTTGGCAGCTGCAGGATAAACTTTTTGGACACAGTGAATTGTGCTGCCACTTCCCAAACTCAGCACAGACCAGTATGTATTCAAAAAAAGGCAAGTGGGACAGCTGACTCCCTTGGATGAACCATAATCCTCATATTCTAACTTTTGTAGAACCTGAGATATGACACTATTGATTCTGACCCTTTTCCACCAGATGAGGGAGAGCTCTTTTCCCTGCCCGTCCCAAACTTTTCTGACTCTCATCCACCTTTACTCACCATGCAGGGAACTGCTGATGCTGGTTTCAGCTCCAACTGAAAAACTACTGCTCAGCTAGGGAATTCTGTTCATAATAATAATAATATAATAATTTATTATTTGTACCCTGCCCATCCGGTTGGGTTTCCCCAGCCACTCTATTCAATCCTCTCCTCCTTTTTCTTCTTCTTCTCTCAACTATCAGGTTAGTATGAAGCAAGTGCCTTGGACAACCTTCTGAATTCCAGCTGATTATTATTGGCCACAAAATAATACAAGTTACAATCATATTCCACTACTATTAGACAAAAGCATGCAGTAGTTTTTCACCTTGATCAAAAAGTTTCCCAAAACATGCACTGAAAACAGATAAACGTTTCTGGAAAACCCACCCCAGCAAGGTCTTGTAGGAGGGTGAATTCATGAAGTCACTCATCAAATGTTTAACTAATTCAAAACAAGCCATTATTTATCCCCTTTCTCCAGATCACCCTCAGAATTTCTTCTTTTACCCAGACTTGTTATATATTATTCAGACAAACCATTTCCTCACTTTAATCCATAGAACCTACTGCCCCTACCATTTCTCATTATAATGGCAGAATGTTGTTCAGCCAGCCCACCCTTAACATATGGCCACAACTGTAGTCCTATAACTAGTAGGGCTCAGGAATGCAAGTACCTTGGAGCATCCTTCATTTGTTCAAATTATTTGTGTTTGCCCAGCAGTTGCCACACTAGCACATCTCTGCAAGGGGGCAAGTCCAAACTGGGGAAGATCTTGCACAGGAAGAAGAAAACAACATTGGTTTTCACCTACACGCCTAGTTTAAAACATTGCCACATGTGTGCTAAGCAACACTGGTTGCTATGAACCATCCGCCCAGAGCTCCATTTCTAGCATTGTTCACAGTGTCCTGTTGCAACTGGTTTTGTCAACAAATGAATGAGTTATTTGAAGTATGTTTGTTTATGCTTTTTAATATCCACAGTTCTGATTTATGTAGCTTATGTTTCCCCATATAACCAAAAGACTGGCATGCATATGGTAGTTTCCATTATATGCAAGCATTGACTCTCATAGACTGCAATCCTTAGCCCGCTTACATTGGGATTAAATCTCATTGAATTAAATGGGGTTTGCTTCTGAGTAGGCTCATATATTTCCAAAAGTATATGCTGCCCGATTAACTTTCAGTAAGGAACCATGAATTGATTGTAACTGTTTGCTTGTTATTCCTTTATTAGTAATTGACAAATATTTTTTTGTGCACAAGAGATTTTATTTTCATTCTGCCATAGTGAAAGGCTGTGAAATGTATCTTTAAGAAAACACACACCTATATTTAAAAGCAAGCAGATGAACCCAAAGAGAGAGTGTTGGTGTTGGGTGTGTGTTTGTGTGTGTGTGTGTGTGTGTGTGTGTGTAAGAAGCTATTTAAAAAGTGTCCTAGCAATCAAGAAAGATACTTCTGACTGGCCAAGTTTCCTCATTAACTTCTGAGCAAATACAATGAACCAGCAGGCAATACAAATGAAACCAAATCAAAGTACATTCCAGCAGTATCTGTGCCCATAGTGCTGACCCACCAAGCTTTTTTTTAAAAAAAACACACTAATTTAAATATGATTCCCTCCAACTGAGGCTAGAGCACAATAATGAACCACCAAGCAGGCAATGCAGTATCTGACCCAGCAACACAAATAAATAGCTTTCAGCTGAAAATGTATTTACTCCTTTGCATTCCCCCATTCCTGAGTGGCACAGAATATAAGGAGATTTCACAGAACAAATTCCAGAGAAGTAGCCACATTAATCTGCTTCAGTATAAAGGAGCAGGAAGCAGGAGGAGAGAGAGGGGGGAAAGTATTGTGGTGGCTTAAAGACACAAATGTCCTGTGGCAGAAATATTATGCCACAATAAGACAATTAAGCATTAGCCTTGAAAGTGCCACAAAACTTAGTGCAACCCTCTCAATATGTAGTTGGACTTGTCCTCCTGTATCCGGTGGTGATTACTCCCTAGTTAGTATCTCTAGGATTGCAGCCTGAGTTGTTTTCACAGGACAAGTTTTATTTGGGAGGCGACAAGTACCAAAGACAAAACACATTCATCTATGTATCTTCAAGAGTACAAAAGGCATTGTGTGGCATAAAAGCAAATTCAGTTGTACCTCAGAAGTTGAATGGAATCTGTTCCCGAAATCTGTTCAACTTCCAAAATGTTTGATAACCAAGGTGCAGGTTCAAATTGTCTGCAGGAGCTTCCTGCATGCAATTGGAAGCTGCGGAAGCTGCACCAGACGTTCAGCTTCCAAATAATGTTCACAAACCGGAACACTCACTTCCAGGTTTGCGGCATTCGGGAGCGAAAATGTTTTTTGTTCCAGGAAATGCTTTACCTGTTGACACAATGAATAGCTGGGACAGTTGTTTTCCTGATCAATTGACCACATTATCCTACACTCAGTGTCCTCCGTATCCAAAGCAAATGGCCTCAAGTTGCTGCCACCATGCACTTGAAATCTGTACCCCGTAAAAATGTTTCACTTTTGGATCAATATCATAGCTGTCAACTTTTCCCTTTTTTAAAAGGGAAATTCCCTTATTCCGAATAGGATTCCTCGCAAGAAAAGGGAAAAGTTGACCGCTATGATCAATATGTCAGAGGATAGATAGACCTACTTAGTAAGGCTCTCTTGCTCTATGCATGGTGGGGGGGGGGAACCTTTTTTTTAAAACTGAGACAGCAAGTTAATAGGAAAGAGGATAAAGCAGATAACTTTATTCTCAAATATGAATTCTATCTCTTTCCAAATCACACCACCAACACCCATTACTGATAGACTGCAAGACAGAAAGTAAGCTCACTAAACCATTCATACATGCAATGTGTGCCTGAATAGGATATCAGCGCCTGGGAAGCATTAAGGTCCTCACTTTGCAGGCCCCCCTCCCATATTTCCCCTAATGAAATAATTGTACAGTAAGTGAGAGCTTGGGGCCAACACAAGATACTTGATTCCATAGTCTTTTTTATCCACATTGCTGAGAGAGTCTTACATCAACAGTAGAAACAACTGGTTGCCCTTCTAACATCTGTAGGTTTTAGTGGTAAGGAATTAAGTATTTCCCTTGCTACAGACCTAATTGTAGAGTGATAGAAATTTCTACTGCAGGTGTACAAAGTACTAATGATTACAAAGGCGATGCAGAACAAACAGGCTGCTGAGTTACTTAACAATCACCAGCCAAGCCCTGTCACTTAAATTCCACATGACTCATGCCTCCAGAGCAGGTGCATGCCTGACACACATTCCATAGGAAGAGGGTGCTTCACTGAGTGATGTTTGCTCTGTACTTAACAGGTTATGACATCCCAAGGCCTACTCCTTTCCAGTAAAGGTGGAGGTGTATTTTTTGGATTTTTGTTTTTTAAAAAGTTTTTGACTATGTTGCCACTGGGCTTCATAGCACCTCTGTGCTCTCCCCCCCCCTTCTTTTTATTGGAGCAGCACTGAGCACAGAACTGCATATTATGGGATAGATATTACACCTGTCCAAAACAGTAGCCTTCATCTCCTCTGCTTTTCTCTCCAAGTAAAATGTAATAAGAAGGGATGTCTGACATGAAGTCATCACAACCCAAAGTTTTCCACTTCAAGCAGTGAAAGTGGATTTGAGGACCACAACAATGAACACACAGATCTGAAAACTAATATTGGGCTTAATATCACATATAACCTACCTTGTTTCCAGGCCAACAATGAGAATACACACACACACACACACACAGAGAGAGAGAGAGAGTCCTTTTTTCTAAAAAATGACTGAAACCGCCTTGGTCGCGCTGGTCGATGATCTCCGGCGGGCTAGGGACAAAGGTGAGAGCTGTTTCCTAGTTCTGCTGGATCTCTCAGCGGCCTTTGACACCATCGACCATAACATCCTTCTAGACCGGCTAGAGGGGTTGGGAGCTGGAGGCACTGTTATACAGTGGTTCCGCTCCTTCCTCCTGGGCCGTGTTCAGAAAGTGGTGGTGGGGGATGAGTGTTCAGACCCCTGGGCTCTCACTTGTGGGGTGCCTCAGGGTTCTGTCCTCTCCCCCATGCTTTTTAATATCTATATGAAGCCGCTGGGAGAGATCATCAGGGGGTTTGGGCTGGGTGTTCATCAGTATGCGGATGATACCCAGCTCTACCTCTCTTTCAAATCAGAACCAGTGAAGGCCGTGAAGGTCCTGTGTGAGTGCCTGGAGGCGGTTGGAGGATGGATGGCGGCTAACAGATTGAGGTTGAATCCTGACAAGACAGAAGTACTGTTCTTGGGGGACAGGAGGAGGGCAGGTGTGGAGGATTCCCTGGTCCTGAATGGGGTAACTGTGCCCCTGAAGGACCAGGTGCGCAGCCTGGGAGTCATTTTGGACTCACAGCTGTCCATGGAAGCGCAGGTTAATTCTGTATCCAGGGCAGCTGTCTACCAGCTCCACCTGGTACGCAGGCTGAGACCCTACCTGCCCGCGGACTGTCTCACCAAAGTGGTGCATGCTCTGGTTATCTCCCGCTTGGACTACTGCAATGCGCTCTATGTGGGGCTGCCTTTGAAGGTGACCCGGAAACTGCAATTAATCCAAAATGCGGCAGCTAGACTGGTGACTGGGAGTGGCCGCCGAGACCACATAACACCGGTCCTGAGAGATCTGCATTGGCTCCCAGTACGTTTCCGAGCACAATTCAAAGTGTTGGTGCTGACCTTTAAAGCCCTAAACGGCCTCGGTCCTGTATACCTGAAGGAGCGTCTCCACCCCCATCATTCAGCCCGGACACTGAGATCCAGCGCCGAGGGCCTTCTGTCTGTTCCCTCACTGCGAGAAGCAAAACTACAGGGAACCAGGCAGAGGGCCTTCTCGGTAGTGGCGCCCGCCCTGTGGAACGCCCTCCCATCACAGGTCAGGGAAATAAACAACTACCTGACATTCAGAAAAAACCTGAAGGCAGCCCTTTTTAGGGAAGTTTTTAATGTTTGATATTGTTGTATTTGGTTTCTGTTGGAAGCCGCCCAGAGTGGCTGGGGAAATCCAGCCAGATGGGCGGGGTACAAATAATAAATATTATTATTATTATTATTTGAGGTACGCTCATTTTCCTACTCAATGAAATACTGCCCATCAATGAGGCCAAACTTAGATTCACAAAATGTTTAGGGGTATGTGTACCCCTGCATCCCCCCAGAAAAAAGCACACTCATACACACAACACACACACACACACACACACAGAGAGAGAGAGAGAGAGAGAGAGAGAGAGAGAGAGCTATGATTACTGGGATTCCCCTAGATTATGTGTTAGGCAAGTAGAAGTGATACATTGTGTCATGAAACAGATCTCTTAAGCATAGGTTTCTTTAGCATATCCTGTTTCTCTGTTTAGTATACAAAACTCAAGTCCATGGATTGACAGCGAGGTTATCTCTTGGCCAGGACAACTAACTTCAGGGGAATAACCCTTGGCCGAATGCTTCCTCCATTTCCCATCCTTCGGGGTAGGTAGAATGAAGTGATGCTATATCTTTCTAAACATCCATCCATCAACTTCTACTGCAATCACATTCCACAGCAGGAGGGCATACAAGATGTTGCTGGGGGGCGGGGGCGGGGAGTAATATATCCAATACTTCCTGCTTGTGACAAAAATAAGGGACACAGAGTTTCTCTTTAAACTTCCTGTCTACTCCCAGCCTGTTTATTACCGTAGTTTCCCAAAGGACCAAAACTTACTTTAAAATTCAGTACATTGTAACCACTCTGGACATTCATCAGGTCTCCAGAGTCACTTTACTAAAATCCTCCATTACCTGTATTATATAGGAAGCAAGCCTGGTAATAAGACTCAGTAGCAACCTGGGAAGGCAGACGGGAATTTCACAAGGCACAGAATGCAGTTGAAGAGCAAGAGTTTATTTATATACAGATATTAGAATTTGCACAGTGTTTAAAACAATGCTTATAAAAAGCAGCCAAACACTTAAAAAGTAGAAAATACTGGATCGCTGGTTTAGAAGTTATGGCTAAAAAGGTTCTTCAGTGACATAAGTAGTGATCCACAAGTACTTTTTCAAAACAGAGACTGATATATGTTGTTTGTTGAAAAAAAGGAGAAGCAGGAACTGTGTTCCATGCCGGGTCATGCAATGCTACAATTTCTCCAAAAGAGAATCATATGCATACACCTGGATGTGCTATGAGAGTTGAAAATTTACCAAATCAGGATTAAGAGAAAAGGGGGAGGATTTAAAGACTAGCCAGTCAGAATATGAATTGTCAGAGTTACTGCATGCATTTGCGGGTAGGGATAGAATTTGTACCAATAGCTTTTTAAATGTTGAGTGATTAAAGAAAGATTGTAAGCACCCCCTACATCCCCACAGAGTAGTCTTCCAGGAAGGATTGCTTCTAATGCACTCAGGAGACACAGAGAGTTGAGATAACTTCACATCAGAGCAAGATGAAATAGGTGGGGATGAGATTTGAGGCTTCATAGATACAGAACCAGGATGGAAGAAAGGACGCTAGTCTTGGGCACATGTAACAAACTCTTCTCATACAAATGACCACTCATTCCAAACATACTATTACTTACTGTTAAATTCTCATCCGCCTGCTTCATGGTGCATTAGTTTGCTCTGTGATGGCCTGTCTGCTAATATATTGTTGCATGCCACACCAATCTCTGAGCGGTGTAAGATTCCAGGAGTTCCAGGAGCTTACCCAGAGTTCGTGCTTCTTTTTAGAAATGAGAAACAGTGGAGACAGTGGTGTGTCTTTATGATACATGGTTTAGTTACACATACATATATACAACCTGAGCCTACAATGGAGGGGTTCACAATATGAACACCCCAAATGGCTTTGTTTCTCCCATAGCCACAGCCTTGGATTCAAACAGAAATCAGCCATGGCTCTCTGCCTTTCCAGCCTGCAACTTTCCCCTCTAGGTCACATCACAGCAAACCCTAAAATTCCCTAAAATCCAGGCTTTATTTGTTCTCACTATCTGGGTGTTGAGGGAGGACACCCAGTCATTTGCATCTCCCACAAAGCCTCTTCTTTTGTTCTCCCTACACCTCACCAGGAGGCTAGCCTGGCCTGATTTTAACACTTGCTGGACCCAGGGATTAGACGTCCGACACCCACAAACTCATAACAATATTATCATATTTAATCATTCAAAATGAACCTCATCCATTTTCAGCATGTAAGATGGCCAGCCATGCTCTAT
This sequence comes from Lacerta agilis, assembly GCF_009819535.1. NCBI lineage: Eukaryota > Metazoa > Chordata > Lepidosauria > Squamata > Lacertidae > Lacerta > Lacerta agilis. The sequence goes on from NC_046313.1 coordinate 44,886,782, forward strand.
GTAACACCCCCCCCCAAAAAAAATACTCCAAAGCAAAACAGCAGCCAATTAGGGAGAGGTACTACAAAGCAGGTGGCGCTGTGGTCTAAACCACTGAGCCTAGGGCTTGCTGATCAGAAGGTCGGCGGTTCGAATCCCCAATACGGGGTGAATGCCTGTTGTTCGGTCCCAAATCCTGCCAAACTAGCAGTTCGAAAGCATGTCAAAGTGCAAGTAGATAAATAGGTACTGCTGCAGCAGGAAGGTAAACGGCGTTTCAGTGCACTGCTCTGGTACACCAAAAGCGGCTTAGTCATGCTGGCCACATGACCCGGAAGCTGTACGCCGGCTCCCTCGGCCAATAAAGCGAGATGAGCACCGCAACCCCAGAGTCATCTGCAACTGGACCTAATGGTCAGGGGTACCTTTACCTTTACCTACCACAATACAGGAATAGCTGAGGAGTCAACAGTGGGAGAGTCTCCCTTCATTCTGTACAACAAAGATAATAGCAAACAAAGTATTAGGCATTCTTATCTGCATGGCTTTTCAAGCACTATGGAGACCAAAGCAATACACAGAGCTCATACTCACCTAGATCTGGCAGGCCTTGTAGGGGTAACTAGCAGGGAGCTGCCCCTGTGTTAAAAACAACAATGACACTGGATTAAAATTTATTGAGATTGTTTAGATTATGCTATGTTGGTCCTTGAAGATTCGGTATTAAATAAACAGATGTTTTGTTTTCAAATCACATAACATTATTATGGCTTGACGTAAGCAGATGGTGCCTTTTCCTGTCCACTGCTGAAGGAATATCCTTTTGTTCCATTCTGCCACAGCACCTCAGTGGGGTGAGGTGTGTGTTTCCCTGGGAGTGTTTTAAAGACAAAGAAGTTGGGAAGAAACAAAACATACTGGCCTAGGGAAGAGCAGCAATAATATCTTTATCAATTGGTGGAAAATAGAGAAATCAGAAATGCCAATTACAATTAAATTTAAAAAATTCCTTCCACTAGCACCTTAGAGACCAACTAAGTTTGTTATTGGTATGAGCTTTCATGTGCATGCACACTTCAATTAAGTTATTGTAGGAAAACATAGAAATCAAGAAATGACAACTCCAGTTAATTGAGTCTAGGTTGTCCGTTGTATACCTAGGTTGATATTTGCATTCATCACATGGTAAACTAGTCAGTATTACACACAGTGGCAGGTTGCTAGGAATTCACAGCAAGTTCCCTGTTCTGTATAGTAAACAACACTCCCTTTTACATAGGTAAAAACTATTATACCACTGAATCATCCACCCTCTGCCTTATTTGTACATGAGCCAAGAGTCACCTGTCTATTACTTCATAATTCAAACATATTTTGAAAATGTCAAATTCTTTTGTTGTGACTGTCAGTGATAAGATGAACAATTAAGACTGTGCTCCTGTGTAGTGACATGACACATGTGGGTAAACATGCATAGGATTCTATCCCTGTAAAACACAACTAATTCTATCAGATACACTTAAATCAGAGGTTTTCAACCTTTTTGAGTCCACAGCTCCCTTGAGCAACTACATTCTTTCTGTGGCAACCCTGTGGGGCTCAGGAGCCCAGTTATGTCACCCCTTGCCTGCAGAGCTGGCAGCCTCTCACTCTTTTTTGAACACCCTCCCTTGTGGAGTGTTCCTTCAGCCTTGGGAGTCTTCTGGGCAGCTGTTGCTGCCGCCCCTGGTCTCTGAGCTGCCCTGTAGAGAGGTGCCTCTTCACACTGCCCCACAGGGGCCTGGGACTTGTCTGTGCATTCCCAACAGCAAGGACTGGTGGACTGGCTGGCTGGGCTTCCTTGCCGCTTGCTTGCTTGCTTGCTTGCTTGCTTGCTTGCTTACTCCAAGGCCGCCTCAGCACCTGGCAACCAGCACCCCCTGGCCGGCACCATTCGCCTACAGAGCTTGTAGCCAGGGCTGCTGCAACAAACAGCTGCACAAGCCTTTGGGAGGCAGAGATGCAAGAGGGCATCAGAGGGGGCGGGGGAGGAAAGAGGGATGGAGGCCAGTGTTGCCCACAGCATCCCTGACCATCATTCAAGGCACCTTTGTGCCACGGCACACTAGTTGAAAACCACTGACTTAAATGGATGGCCCTTACCAGAATTTTAAAACATTGGGGGGGGGAGCAATGAATTAAAACTTTGTCTTGAATATTAAAAAACAAAACTAAAGAACTACAAGGAGTGGAGGAATCAATTTTTATTATTGGAGTTGAAAAATACATTTATTATAAAAATAATGGTGTCGGCAAATGGCAACAGGGACCTTAATATCTGTTCTAAATCAGATTGTTCAGCTTTATTATGAGACAAGAACTGCAGTGACGAGGTGAAGGGCAACCTGACAAAATAAGTGGTCATTACTGGTGCTCTTCCTCCATATGCAGAGGCGCTTTCTTCTGGTGCATCCTTGTGATTGGTGGAGTCGTGCACTTGCCATGGCATCTGTGGTTGGCATAATGGTTTAAGTTATTTTAAAGTTTGCTGCATTTGTGTGACACTGACAGCTGAGCATAGGTAATGCAAATGCCATCCTTGAGTGTGCTCAGTATTTCCACTTCAGTTGTAGTTTCCCATGAAATGGGCAGCTTAAACAATGTTTGTTCAGTCTGAAGATCTGTGAAATTGAAAGCATTTATAAACAGTGTTGCGTTATAAATCAGTGTAATTTTTCAGGATATACAGAAACTCTCTCCCCCCCCCCCAACCTTTGGCACATGCTTGTGGTGATACACAAGGCTGGTGCTCCTATGCGTAGGGTGTGTGTGTGTGTTCTGTTGTACATCTGGAAATGTGGGGGCACTTGCTGGGAAAATTTCCATGTAGTGTCTTCAAGACTAACAGTTCTGACCACATGGATATTTTTGATGAAATAAATTTATTTTCCAGGTACCGGTATGTCTGCAGAAAGGTATATGGAAAATTCCCCTGAGGATAGCTGCAGCAAAAACAAAGTCCTGTGGCACCTTGAAAGAAAGTTACCAATTTCTTATGGTGTAGGGGTAAGCTGCAGTCCTTTGCTGAAGTGGAGAGTCGCGCCTCAAAGCTCAAGGTAATTAATAATTAATTAATTAATTATTCGAAGACATCGAAGAGCCTTGTGACAACTTTGTCACAAGGCTCTTCGATGTTTTCCCCGGGGTAAAGCCGGCAGCACCTCCGAGCCTCTTTCCCCCTCTTCGACTGACAACAGGGGCCCTGCCATGACCCCCGTCCATCCCGACGTCTCTCGAGTGCGTCTTCCCCTTTTTCCCCCGTCGCCTTGGTGCCGCCTGCTTCCTCGACGGCAACCTGTCTCGGACCCAACGAGGCAGCCACGTTAAGGAGTGGACTCCTCAGGTCTCCTTCTCAGTTCAGAGACTTCGCATAGAGCGAGATGCTGGGGGGGGGGGTGAACCGCCTCCCCCCGTTTCCCCCAAGCAGCCTGAGAACTCACCTCCCGCTGTCCGCAAATACTGGCAGTGGGGAAGCGCGTCCTCCCCAGTTGCCTCTGTGCAACTCCCCTCCCCCCCCGCCGCGTTCCTCCCCGTTCTTTCCAGGTTCGGCCTCTCCCAACTTGGCCAGAGGCTGGGGAGTATCTAAGGCTCCCCGTGGATTCTCAGCTCCTCGCTCAGTCTAGGCAGGAGCAGTAGGAGGCGGCGGCGGCGGCGGCGGCGGGGCTTGTCTCCAGCGGCTGGCCGTCTTTGCGGTAATAGCAGCCTCCGACACATTCCCCTCTGCGTGCTAGTGTGCGCGCGCGCCATGTAAGGTTGAGGCGGCTCTACTACCTGCATTACAGTAGCACCGGCGTGAGAAGGGGAGGAGGAGGAGGGGAAAGAAGGAACCTGGGAGGCAGGCTCAGCATTGTGAGCGTCTCTCGCCGGAGCCATTCGACGGAGAGGGAGCTCGGCTGGCGGCACAAGAGAAAGCCTGGCGGGGAGCGTGGTGGGCTTGGCCCCGTCGAAGGACTAGCGCTGTCCTTGCAGCTCTCGGGCTCGGGGGAACTTGCCCGGCAAAGGGGAAAGAGGGGAGCCGGGTTGCCCTTTGCTCCTGGTGGGGACGGACAGAGCGAGGCTCGACGGGGCTCTCCGGCGCCGCTTGCAACACCTAGAGGAATCGAACTCGCGCGCGCCCCTGCCCCTGGCGCTGCCCGGCTGAGGATGCGAGGCTCCTGCCCCGCCGGCTGCCTCGCTCTCGCCCCGCGGCCCGCTGCGGCCCCTCGCCCCGGCCCGCCGTTCCAGCTGCTGGGCTGGGCGGGGGGTTTCTGAGCTCTTTGCATGGGGCCGCTGCCGGGCTCGCTCGGTCTGTCTGTCTGCTGCTGCTGCCGGCGGCGGCAGCGGCGGAGAAGGAGGAGGAGGAGATGCCCAGGCAGGAGCTGCCTTTGCCCGAGGGCTGGGAGGAAGCTCGCGACTACGACGGCAAAGTCTACTACATCGACCACGCCACCAAGACCACCAGCTGGGTGGACCCGCGGGACAGGTGAGGAAGGACGAGAGCGAGCGAGCGAGCGCCGGCTGGCCGGGGAGGAGCTTGGCTTGCCAGGCGAGGGCAGCAGGTGCCTGAGCTCTCCCGGGCCAGGAGGGGAGCCACTTGGGGGCGAAGCGTGCGCTTTCACACGCCTCCATCTCGCCCCTCCTCCAGCTACGCGCGAAGATAGCGGGAGGGGTGACTTGAGAGCAAGAGGGAGGCGAGGATTGGGGCCGGCTGGGGGGGGGGGAAAGGTGGGCGCCACTGTTTTCAATGCTTGGTCTCCACTCTGGAAGATGCGAAGTTGTAGTGCAGTTCAAAAGGGGGTTTCTGAGCATGTGCAAAGCGCCTTTCCCTCGGCCCTTAAATTACTCTAGATTTGACGCAGGCGCGCACAGACAGTGGGAAGCGTTAGCCCCAGGCACCTGTGCAGCTGTAAATGGCTGAAAGACACCATGGGAAGGAGGCCTACTCTAGAAGCTGCCTTGTTCAAATCAACTTGCCATATGGAACAAACCACTCACATGTAGCATTTAGTACTCATAAGCTTTCAGAGGCCTGGACATAGCTGGCAACCTCAAGCTAATTGTAATTATTTACTACATTTTTTTTTAGACCTCTGCACACACTTTTCTTGTGGTGTGCATTATTTTCTTTATCCTGCCCGCATTTTATTCCCCAATCACCCTATGAGGTAGATTAGGTTTACAGTGTGTGCCCCCCAAACCACCTGGTGAGTTTCATTCCTGAGCACTGTAGTGAACAAAGTTGTCCCAGAACCTGTCATTCTAGGTGCTTCTCCATTTGGTAGATGCATGTATATGAGATAGGCATGTGTGAAATGTTTACATGGGTAAGCACTTCACTTGTGCCTATATCAAGTTTGTCTCAGTCCTAAACTGAACTGTACAGGAGAAAAGGCTGACACCTTTCTATTTTAGTCTTAAATTGTAAAAAGGCAAGGGGTGGGGAAGTTATGAGAATCAAGAAGAGTCTTGTCCTCTAATTCCAGAAGTATGGCATAGCCATTGCTGTGGTTACCTGGTGCCCAGGGAAATCTGCTTGGGAAATCCACTCCCAAATCACTTCAGGGACGCTTCATTCTATATTATTACAGCACAAGTTCTAAAGCTCAGCTTTGGCATGAAACTTTGAAATTCAGCATACCAGTCCCTATCCCAAGGGTTCCATTTTGCTGTCCTGCTGGTGGTTGTAGTGACTGCTTACTAATAGTTACCCTTACCTTTTTGCATTTTGTACAGTGAAACCTGACATTTGAATGGGTTCCCAGATATTTATGTAAATTGAATGTTACCTGGAATGATGCTAGTCAGGACTAGCTCCTTCCTCCATTTTTTCAGACTTGTCAGAACACAGTTGCACCTGCTCAACTGAAGGTGTGTCTCAGGAAACTGGAGGAATCAAACAGGTGCATAGAACCTGTCAGACTCCTTGGTTGCTACATGCTAAGCCAATTTAGTTTATTATTTTTTTAGGAACAGCTACATCAAAATTTGCCACCAGGAACACAATGATATATTGCTTATAGGAGACTGTTGCCAAAAGCAACGATCATCTCTGTGCAGCTACCTATAATTACTGGTTATCTTGCAGATTGCATGATGTAGAAGATTTGTGAGGGGTACATGTTGGTTCCTCACTTGCCCCGCTTCTGAAACACTTTCTTCAGATGAAAACATTTTAGAGCATCTCTGCCTATCTCTATTCTGAAGGCACCAACGATCAAATCAGTATAAAATACCTAAGTATGATAGTCTTAAGCAGTGCTTTTTTCTTTAAAAAATGTTTAGGGATACTCTCATTTTCCTACTCATATTGAAATACTGCCCCTCAATGAGGCCAAAATTAGATTCACAAAATGTTTAGGGGTATGCATACCCCTGTGTCCCCCCAGAAAAAAAGCACTGGTCTTAAGTACAGTATGCATATATGGGTAAAGCTTCTGTTTGAGATGAAAAGAAAATACTTTAATGTTGAGAATATGGCTGGAATGCTGGAATTTGTTCCAGAGCAAGATGAACGGTAGGAAATGTAGAGCAAAAACTCTGTAAATGGGCTATTTTTGAGACCAGCATAAGATCCTATTCTGTTTTGTGTTGGATCTCACTTTATGGAGCTTTTACTTTTGCAGATGATTTGTCTGGCCAGGGAATTTGAGAGTGAAGCTTTGTAGAATTTCTGTCATGGATACAGTACAGCATTCACTCTGTTCTTTGGTCACATTCATGGCTGACAAACTTTTAAGTGTTTAGTATTTGGAGATCCCCCCCCCCCCCGGAGCTGTTGGGGCGTGAGTAAAAACAAGTATGTATTCTTGGAAACATAATGCTGCTGTACACATTTGGGCAAAAGCCCAAATATCACAAGTTGCCACTCCCAGGTTGTAAGAACAGAATGCAGGTAATTTGGTTGCCTCATTGTTTTTAGTTGCAACAGCATAACGTCTTTGAAGGCTGAAAACCTGAAATTTTGCAAAGGTTCACTTTGTGTTTTAATTAAAAGTGTTGGAAATTAAGATTTTAATAGCACTATAAAATATTCAAGTGCAGAACTAAAAATAAGTATTTTGTTGTGCCTTGCTACTCTTTCTTCAATACCAGTTTAATTCAGAAAACCTTCAAGAACACCAGTTTTGCTATCTTAGCAATCAGCTGCATTTTGATTCTATATATGCAGACAAATGTTGGTTTTGTTGAGATGTACAAAATATCATAGTGTTTGCTTCTAAAGTTAAGCAATTAGAACATTAATGTGGGTGCTGGATTTGGAGAAGCTGTGCAGGATGAACAGTCCAGAATATCTGGAGGGCTCCATGTTGGGGAAGACTGCTCTAAATAATTTTTTATCTATTTATTTATTGCTGAGTCACTTACTGCTTTATTTTCTTTCCTATTTCCAATTCTCTCTCTTTTGACCTCTTCTACGTAAGTTTTAAAGTTCATGGTACTTCTGTGAAAGGTATACAGTGCATATGATACAGTGTAGTGTATATGAAATTTTAGATAACATTTAACTCCTTTTGCAAAAGATTGCTTCAATCCTCCTCCCAGCAAAGTTAGGCAAATATTGTAACCAGGCTTATTTATTTATTTATTTATATTAAAATATGCCTCAAAAAGAAATGTTGATCCAAATATAGCATTGTTTTTCCATTAAAAATACTAATCGTGCATGGGCAATAAATTTCAGACTTTGTGCCTTGTCAGCTCACATGTCCATCTGATCTTGCTTTGAACTCAGAAGAATTCTTAGTCTTGTGCAGCTTAAGCTTAATGAACAATTAGTTTTCAAAAGGTACTGAAATACTGTAAACAACCAAAAGACTTGTGCATATGTGGTGTGACTTCAGAAATCCTGTTGTCAATATTTTGTTCTATAACAAATATCTTGAAGGAACACTGCTGTGTATTTGGTTTCATAGGGTGGCAGTGCACCAGTTTCTCTATTCTTGTAGTTTTAAGGTGATTTAAGAACTTATATACTTCAGTCTTGAGGGTGAATGGTTTCGGTCCACCTAGGCTTTTAAGAACCATGTTGTTTTCCACAAAAAAATATGTCATATGCACAAATGTGATGATATAACAATAGTTAAAGTGATTGTTTTCTTTGTTCTCAACGTTGTTGGGTCAATCTAGCAACACTTTGTTATGTAAACTATATTGCATCCCAGAATCGTAATAATATATATACTGTAATATATCTCATAAATTCATAATTGCAAGAATATAAAGGTACCCCTGACTGTTAGGTCCAGTCGTGGACGACTCTGGGGTTGTGGCGCTTATCTCACTCTATAGGCGGAGGGAGCTGGCATTTGTCTGCAGATAGATTCCGGGTCATGTGGCCAGCATGACTAAGCCGCTTCTGACGAACCAGAGCAGTGCACGGAAACGCCGTTTACCTTCCCGCCGGAGCAGTACCTATTTATCTACTTGCACTTTGATGTGCTTTCAAACTGCTAAGGTGGGCAGGAGCTGGGACCGAGCAACGGGAGCTCACCCCGTTGTGGGGATTCGAACCACCGACCTTCTGATTGGCAAGCCCTAGGCTCTGTGATTTAGACCACAGCACCACCTGAGTCCCTTGCAAGAATGTAGTAGTCCTCATTTTATGTGCACATCTAGGATGCCACTTCACATTTCCTATGTTATGTTTGTGAGAACATAAGAGAGCGTGGTTTTGAAGTATGCTTGTAGAGAAAATGGAAATAGATTGTGAGCAATAAAGGACTCTAACTGGGGTGAGGGAGAGTGACCTAGGTGTAGCTGGGTGTGGGCTTTGAAGACTTAGGTTCAAAGTCCTGCTCTGACCAAAAGAAGCTCATCTGGTAACCTTGAGCTCTTGCCTCAAGCTGCCTAATATAGAGTGGTTGTGAGGATAAAATGGGAATGATCTCATGTACATCATTCTGAACTCACTGAAGGGAAAGGAGGGGGGGGAATACCTATATAGTAAAATTAAATACCTAGATTGATAGGGGGATCTGCCTCCTTGATGTAAATTCTATATTGCTTTCTGTGCCCCGTCTCCTTTCATTTTCAAGTACAGTGGTAGGTCCAGAGGTCCATTCTTAACCTGAAACTGTTCTTAACATGAGGTACCACTTTAGCTAATGGGGCCTCCCGCTGCCGCCACACCGCCGTTGCATGATTTCTGTTCTCATTCTGAGGTAAAGTTCTTAACCTGAGGTACTACTTCCGGGTTAGTGGAGTCTGTAACCTGAAGTGTTTGTAACCTAAGGTGTTTGTAACTCGAGGTATCACTGTACTTTTTTGCAGTTGCCTAGGTAACTTAAATATTTGCAGGTTAATATACAGTATATGTTTTCTGTGCTTTTCTTCTGTTACTGAGATTAGTTTAAGGATCAGAAATTAGGGTTCTATATGCATGATTGTATGAAAGGTTTATTTTTAAAAAATGCCTGTGCACACAAAACGTTGCCATGAGCAGAAACAAAGGGAAATGATGACTGAGAATTTTAATCTTGAACAATTAAAATGCTAGATCACTGCTGATCTTGAAACATTCATACATGGACATTTTCAAGAGTTTATATACCCTTTAAAAGATTATTTACAAGGTTCATGATTCATTATGCTTACTTAGCGCTGGTGCAGTAAATTACACTAGTAAATGCTAAAGCCAAACCTCTCTCTGGTATAGTACTAGTGATAGTCATTAAAACCAGAGCGTGCATAGATCCCAACTTCCTGCAAGTGGAAGGTTGGCAGAAAGAGGCTGGGAGGCGATTGCCACTTACTCTTTACTCCTTCGAACCCAGATAATGGAATGAATCCATGTCACCACATACCGGTACTGTATTATCTTTCACAAAACTAATGTTCTCTGACAATTCCTTTGTTTCTTAAACACTGTTTATTTCCCTCTGCATTTTTGAATTGACTCATCTACATTCTATCTGATCTTGCAGTGTTGTTCAATCTATATGGAAATTGCTCCTCATCTTTTTCTGACCTTGCTATCAAGGCAGCATCTGTGGTGAAGCAGAGGTTTTAATTTAACTATTAGCAATAAACCATTCAGCTTTAATTTAAAGCAGCCAGAGTCTTGCCAACTAGTGACTGTGTAATTTTTCTGTGGCAACACTGCTTAACTATACGCTTCCTAAGAGCATAAACCAGGAATGGGGGAGCCTGAGCCCCATGGCCAAATGCTGACCCATAATCCTCTCTGTTGGGCCCTCCCGACTCTCCAAAGACCACACCCCTTTCTTCAGAGCACATCCTTCACAGGTCTTTTCCCTTCCCCTCCTGAACGCTTTCACCTGGCTGAATAGTGTCCTTGAACTGTGATAATGTCTCTTGCTTGCCTTAATGTAGAAAGATTTTGTGTGTGTGTGTGTGTGTCTACATCCCTCTGACTTGCGTGGCTGGATTGTAGCCTACTGCACAAAGGTAGGAGTCACATCCACTGTTCTGCCTGCTTTTGTTTCTAGACCCACTCACGTTGGTTTCTGGCACTGCCTTGCTGCAGGCATGTGCCCCCTGCACGGTCTCCTACTAAGGGGATGCAGCTTACAAGGAGTTCTCTGTTTCTGTCTCTCTCTTGCACACACACAGCACTCAGCCATGCAGCTCTGTAGGATTACACCATAGTTTGTATTGCAGGCAATCTTTGATGACCAGCTGAGTCCTGGCACCAGTATATTGTTTTTCTAGCAGGTATTCAATTTTTGTTTTACAAGTTTTGATTAGCTGATAAATATTACTTGTGAGGAACTGTAAGGGGTGGAGACAAATAATGCATCTAATTTTGATTTGGCTTCCAAAAAAACATGAAATCCAAGCTTTAAATCTTTCTGTCCTGTGGTTCTGGAGAGAAAGTTGAATATGTGAAGGCAAATATTGCTGATACTTGTTCCCAGTGCCAGTCAAGCCAGTGTCATTTTTTTTTTAAAGCTGTTGAGTGCTTAAAGTGTGTTAACATTGGCATTCTGAAGATGAGCTTAATCCAGCCTGGCTTCCAGGTTAGAAAGACCACTGGAGTAATGTGGGGCAATGCCTGTGACAAAATAAACACATTTCTCTGCAAGGCTTCAATGTGAATGCTTCCTCTGCTGTTATACTGCTTTATAAGTGTTGTTTAAAAAACTCACTTTTAGAAAATTGCTGTATTTGGTTTACATTGTGCTAAGTATGTACACTTGAATCCCACCAGAAGGATTTAAGGTGCACTTAAGTTGCTCGTCTTGGAAACATGCTTTGTTAATACAGTTTTAATAGTTACTAGGTTTGCGGTACACTCTCTCTCTCCTTTTTTTTTTTTACTGTCAAATATACTTCTGGAAAAGTTACAATACACTGATAGGGGTGGAGAATCAAAGCACTCTTTCTCTTCATTGTCCTTTTCAATTCCACTCCCCTTCCCCCAATACACTTTCAGATTGAAACCACCTTGCAGTATTGCAGTTAGTGATGTTCTGTTCTGTTTCTGTTGATCGGCTGATGTGAAATGTGTTCTGTTGGTACTTAGGAGTAACTGAATCCATCCTCCAGAGAAGGCTGGATAAGTAGCCAGCTTTGGCTAGGGTCTATCATGAGTGCAGTTGGGTGATTTTGCTTTGCTACCCAGTCAAGAAAGGGCAACAGCAGGCATTGGATTGGGAAAGTCTGCAGCTGCATAAGCTGCAGTTCTGCCAAAAAGAATAATGAGAGCAGTCAAGAAAAGGAACAAAAGCAGCTGAGAGATGCCCCACATCTCTGAGATTTTTTTCTGGGTTTTCATTTGCAAATTGGCCCTGTGGTATTTGTTGTTTGTGCTTCTCACTGAACTTTCTTATTCTTCTCAAATCACTTTCTTTGAGAACTCTTATTTTGTTTAACTAAATTTAATTGCATTTCACTGAGGCATCGTTTAACTGCTAATTACAAACCTAAAGTGAATTTCTGAACTATGTTTATAACTGAGATTTTCTACCTTAAAAAAATAAAAGATTTTCCTATATTTAACTGTTTAGCATTTATGTAACAGACAATACAAGTGAAGATCAAAGTACTTTACACCTATAAATTCGTGAAGGTACTTTGCAATAATCATAACTGATTATATATCTCTCTGCAGGCCCATGTTTAAAATCTTTTCCTAGCTGTTAGGCACTTATAAATAACATCCCCGCTGTAGCAATTGGAATAAAATATTTGAATACTATGTGTTTTCCTTTCAAAACACATTTTACAATGACTATGTTTAGTACAAAGTACATTTTTTTGGTACTAAAATACAGATAATGAAGAATATCAAACTGAGACTTTTGTGTATGTGGGCTATATCCCCCCCCCCAAAGTGAGACTATAAATGTGATTTGGGTCATTTTAAAGTGGGTTTTTCAAGAGTTTCAAGAAATGTCAGGATTTAGTAATAGAGATGTTGTTTCTGCTTTGGGAATTTAGCATTTGAAGTCTTGTGGAAAATGCAGTGTTTGGTAATTTGGCACGTCTCATTTCTTCATCTTACATGGCTCTACAGCAAGCAAGAGTAATGGCTTAATTAGGGGTAGCCTGTGGTAGTCAGTGTCTGTGCACATGGTTACTAGCTTAAAACACAGTGAGGTAGTTCTTTCTTGCTGCTGGTTTGAAGCTGGTTCAGGAAAAACCCATACAGAAAACACAAGATAGATGTGGGTGGTGGCTAATGTGTGTACATGGCTTCCCAAATCAGCAGTGGGATTGAACTGGGGGCAGAGTGAGTGGGAGAGTGTACATAGGCAGTGTGAAGGAGGAAGTCCAGGCTGCTTGAATCAGAGATTATTGGCTTGTATTGCCTTGTAGGGTTGCACCCGCTGAATGACTAGAATAGGGTAAAATTACATTGTTTATCTATTTCATTAAACAATGTATGTACCACTTAACTGCAATTGTCTCATGGAATTGGTTCTTCTTCATAGACCAGGATTGCTAAACCGATGTCCCAGGGATCTTATCAGGCCCTTTGAAGTAGGGATGCACAGTGGCGTAGCAAGGTAAATTGGTACCCGGGTGTGATTTTTTTTTGGTCATCCCCCCCCCACTGATCCCCCCTTTTTTTACAGAGGATACCCCAAAGTTGTTGAGCTTTTTTAAGGGAAGGTTGCACAGGGGACACCATAGTTGATCAGCTTTTTTACCGATCCACCCACCGGGGGTGCAAGCACTGATTTCTCTGGCAGATCAGCCTGTTTAATGCAATTAAGCCCTGGAACAATGCTAGCCATGCACCCTTGCTTGCTTCCAGATGCTTTGCAAGAAGGGGAGAGCCTAGCTTGTTCAAACACCCATGTCTACAGAGCGGTCAGTGCAATATTAATGCTGAAACACAAACCCCACAGCAGCCATCACTGCAGGAAACTGTTCTAAAATTAAGGGGGAAAATTCTAATATTCTAATATTTGGAAGGAAACTGGAGTGATGGAATCTTCCCCACTCCCCCCCCCCCGAAAAAAAATTGACAAAAGGCTCAAGAAAGTGGAGTCTAGGCTTAGGCTGAGTGCACACCATACATTTAAAGCACCTAGAAAGAGCAGCAGCCAGGAAGCTGTAGTTTGTTAAGGGTGCTGGGAGTTATAATCTTTTCAAGAATTTATTTATTTATTTAAAAAAACCTTTTTTTGTTAAGCACCTGTTCAAGCACCAGCACCATCCATTAGTCATTTTAACCACCAATCAGAAAGAAGTCGCTCCAAAGCAGTGTTGTGGTGCAGAGACAGAAAGACAATTTTTTGGGAGCAACCAGACGCCCCCAACGCCCCACCCTTGCTCCACCCCTGGGGATGCAGAGATGTCTTTCAGCCTGAGAACCACATTCTCTTGTGGGCAGCCTTTCAAGGCTGCATGCCAGAGCCAAAAGTGGGTAGCACAACTAAGTTAGCTTTTGTACAATAGCCTCAATAAAGTCAGATATAATAGCAAGAGCCATTATTACAGTCCATTGACACTCTCAAGGCTGCGTGTGCATAGAGCAGGTTTGGGGTGGAGTTCCAAAGGCCAGATGGAGATTCCTCAAGGACCACATTTGGCCTCTGGGCCTGACATTCTCCATTCCTGCTCTAATGTGACATGAGTGATACACTTCCATACAGATTACTGACCTATCCTCATGTCTGGAAAGTTGATGTCTTTAGTATAGCAATGTTGTATATTTAATAAAAGCAAAAGTAGTACTATGTCTTAGCATCAGACCACCCTTCTAATCACATCAAATATACAACAATCCCTCAGTGTGACTTGTAGTCCAATATGTGGGGCTGCCCTTGGGTCTAGTTTGGAAGCTCCAGCTGGTGCACAGTGCAGCCGCCAGATTGCTGACGGCAGCATCCGGTCAACAACATGTGAGACCATTGTTATTTTTTAAGCCATGTAGCACCCGCAGGTTTCAAACCACTGTGGGCGATTGCAGGATCCAAGCAATGCATTGGTCGATCAAACCACTGGGCTAAGCTGACTCATGTGACACCATTGTTAAAACACCTGCATTGGCTGCCCATCTACTACCAAGCCAGGTTCAAGATTCTTGTATTAATTTACAAAGCCCCAAACAACTCTGGTCCAGGGTACCTCAGGGATCACCTGAACCCTTATATCCCAGCTTGATTAATGAAATAATCTGCAGGAGCCTTATTGGTCATTCCTCAATTTGCTGAGGCTCATTTGACAACAAGAAACTGTGCATGTAGGGTCATTGGCCCAGTCCTGTAGAATACTCTGCCAATAGAGATTCAACAGGTGTCTTCTTTGCCAACTTTTAAATGCCTGCTGAAAACTTTTCTATTCCACCAGGCTATACAGGCAGCTAAGAAAACATCCTTCCGCAAAGGTTAATTGATGTCTGTTTGTAACTTTTTATGGTTTTATTCTATGGTTTTGATATCTATTTATGACAAACTGGTGTATACAGTTTTTTATAAATAAAAAACAATATTAAGAGCCTTTATAAATATTATATACCTTCAAAGAAAATACTTAAGGAAATTGACATAAAATTGCAATGGCATTTTTCAGTGCTGTATTCTGGAATGTACTGGTATATACAGAAGGTTGGGTGCACCTTCCAAATTTGGATGTTGTTGGTAAAACCTTCATGTTCAAGAGGTATCAAGATTTCCCATAAACAATTTCTAAAACTAGCTCATTTACCGGTAGGTTGCAAAGCTATTACTTGTAAACATAGGAAGTTGTGTTATTCAGAGTCAAACCATTGGTCCATCTAGCTCAGTACTGTCCACACTGAGTTGCAGTGGCTCTTCAGGGTTTGAGGCAGGGAGATGCGAGGCATTGCATCTTTTGCACACAAAGCATGTGCTCTTCTACTTGCATTATATTAGTTCCACATTTGTTGTTGGTTTTGTATGAGTAAAAATCAGCTCCCTTGAAACAACAGTGTCACTGATTTATGAGATCAACCATATTTACGGAACTCATAAGGAACAATTCTATGCTAATGCTCCTTCTCTTTCTGACGGCATGTGTTCCTGTAGCCTAGGGTGATTGAAGTTCTGCATTCTCATGTTGCATCTACCTGGGTGCAATCACACTATCATTAATTTATAAATCTTGTTGTACGCTTCATTAGGATTTTGTATGAGGGGCAGTCTGTAAAAAATATTTTTATATAAGTAAATAGGTCTTCCTCAGAAGACTTTATTTTGTTGTTGTCTAACTGTATACCCAGCCTCAAAAGCATCCAGATATTGTTTATTAAGCTGGCTCTTGGATTTTTCACAGGTTTTAGCTCATCTGTGTGTACACTAATTAGAAGGAAGTCAACTAAAGGAGCAAAACAGGATTGCTTATCATTTATTCAGTAAATTATTACAGTATATGCCCGGGCTGCTTATTCAGGTAAAATATTGCAATGGTGAAATGCCAAAATTAATTGTATTTACAAATAGTCTAAATGCCTTGAACATTTCAATCTGATTTTTTTTTTTTGCTAACTGTTCCTTGTTGTAGAGTTCACTTCAGAGTCTTAATTTCATTATGGCTGAGGGTTAGCCAGATGGCCTAATAAGGCTTTGCTTTTTAACCCACTGCCTTTGTGAGCTGTGTTGTCTATGAGCATTTCAGCTTCTGACACTTGGCTTCCCTATATACTGTCTTTTCAGTTATATGTATTTAGAAAATAATAGTGAGTCAGAAATCTGCAAAGTTTTCAACCTCTGAAACAGGCTTCATGGAATTTTTATTTGCACACATAAACTACTGTCTAAGTACTGCCACATCTCTGTGTGTATTGTGTGAATACCATAGTGATTGGTGGCAGGGAACGTCTTCCAGAAGATTTGCAAGGAAAGAGGGAGCAGGTGGGTTGGGCTGTGCAGATGGATAGGGCTGCTTGCAGCAAGCACAGCCGTGACCTGCCTCTGCCTGGGCAGTGACCTTACCAGCAGGAAGTGGAGAAACTGCAAGGCTGCTTCAGTCAAGGCCATAACTCTGACGCTAACAATCACTAACAATTACTAACAATGACAGAAACCGTTGAAGGATGATATCAGGCCTGCAACGAATGTACCCAAGCAGCTTCAAAAGTTACCAGTATAGATGCAAACAGGGGAGGAATGGCAGATTTTCCAGGCATGGGGTTAATGAAAGGTTTCTTCCCTGGACTAGGTTCAAGCAAAAGCTGAACATATTCTGTGTCAGTGCTGAGTGCTTAAATGGTATGTTTGATGAAAGAGCTGGTAATATGAGAACCTCTACTTTCATTGTTGTTAAAAAGTGGGTTCCTAGCTTTAGGATATAGAATTAGTTGTCATTATGTGTGTCCAGTACCTGGTGAAAATGCAGAATGAGGGATAAACAGGACTTGCAGTGGTCCAGAAGTGGGGTACGTCAAGCACAAGAGCTCCAGTCCCCTCTGTGGCTGGCTGGTAAAAAGGATCATATTACATTTGGAACTGATATTTTGCCTAAATTGGTATAGAGAATGGAAAGTGAAGAACATCCTTGCTTTTAGAGAGTAGGGAGGTGAGACTTGTCAGAATAAATATGGAAGATGTATAAGGAAACAGTTCTACTTATTCTTGCACAAGGTGTGCTCTGATAGTGGTTAGTGAGATGGAACTTAAGACAAGAGTGTGAAAGAATACTGGAGAAAATGAACATGCCTGAATGACCCTGGACTCTGCCTAAAAGAATCTATGAAGCCATTAGGTGTGAGGTCAAAGTGACATTCTACATGGTTAAATATTAGTTATTTATGACTACAAGTAACTAAGGAATGCCAAAAATGTTTGTGTTGCTGTTTGGCAACTGGTATGCTATTGTTCTTTGACCCTTAACTACTGGAGACATTACATTGCATTCAGTATTGATGAACTAGCGGCCTTCCATTTTTACTCCAGAATGGTAATTCTGTCTTCCAGATCTGTGTACATGGCATCTTACATTTAGAAGATACTAGCCTGATGACTGACTGTGACCTAAATTGAGTTGGAAAGTTGTAATCATCCATTCACACAGCAACAGTCATGTGGTGTGGGGATGGCTTGTTGCTGTTGGTGGAAATTTCTGAGCTAAGAGGACCTTTTGTTTCTTAAGAAGTGGCCCCACCTTCCATTTCACATGACAGTTGCTTTTTCACACACACACACACACACACACACACACACCCTTTTCCAAAGCAGGTTCTGATGTAGCATCAGTATTAACTGTGACCAGGATTTCACTGAGCTTGTAGATGATCTATGTCTGAATCTAGGTAGCTCTTTGGATCCTGGCTACATTAAACCTGTTTTCTATAAAATATATTCAAAAGCAACTCAATAGAAAGGTAGCAAAATGCAATTTAAAAATATCAGTAAAAATGTTACTATGATAACATTTTCCATGAGATATGCCATATGCATAAAATACACCAATCGAGTTATCTCTCCCCTTCCCCATGCTCCAATTTGAAAATTAATGTGGAATGTGGATTCTACCATCATGCACCTCTCCCTGCTCTCCATCTGATTGCCACTCTGATTTTGTGTTCTGCAGCTGCTTCCTGTGCTAATTGGCAGGGGAGTGGAGAAGGCCTGGAGGCTGCATAGAAGAGACCAGGAGTTTTGCATGTGGCCTTGGGATGTGACCTGGGTTGTCCATATGTGACTTCTATATTTTCTATGCTGGTAGTTAAGCCCCTTAAATATGACATCACTTAATCTACTTGTGATCAAGCTGCACCAAAGGCTTAGAAATCAATTAAGTGGTTTTCTGGTACACATTGTCCTAATTCAGACTGAACCCTGCGGAGTTATTTCATGGTTGATTACAGCCTTGTGTGTATTAATAAGTCATTTACTATGCCAGAAATAGCAATTCTTGCTTATGGTACATGTAAATAACAACACTGCTGCTATAAATAAAACTTACAGTAATTATTCATTGTCTTGGGTCCATTCATAAGTTCTTCATAGATCCTTTTTTACTTCAAGCGCAAAACTAGATAGTTATCCAATGCTATCCCTTTCTGGTACACTTCTATCATTTGAAGTGGCAAGGGATGTATTTCAAAAAAGGTGTCCAGTGATTGGCTCTTCAATAAGTGTTTATAAAACAGACACGATGCTTTAAATCTTTAACTTCAAAGCATATTTTCTAACAAGAACCCCACTTTTCTAAAAAAGAAAAAGAAAAAAGAATGTTGCTATGTTAAAAAACACGTCAAAGTCACTGCTGAGAAAAAAATGGTTTCCAATAGATTTTTTTTTAAATGACCTGCATTTGATCTGTTGAAAGCAGGATTTTCTACTCAGTTTGAAAACGTCACTAGGTGCAGATGGACTCTGTTGTATTTCTGAACTCCCTGGCTTCTGTGATTACCTTGACATTTGAGTGATATGTGGGAGGATATGTAAAGTAGCACCCAATGCATTTTTAGATGCCAAAGGATCTGCATAGCCAACCACAGCACATCAATTTCGTTGTGCTGAAAAACAACGCACAGACTCCACAAAGGGCTCCGCTGCACTCCTGTTGCTCTTCAGAGGTGTAGGAATCAGACATTTAAAATGAGGATGACTAAAGTGTGAAGCCAGTGGGGGTGGAGAATCCAAAATGAAAACAGTGTTTCTGAAGGTTGACTTTCTACCGCATTATTAGATGGTCTGGTAAATACGCCAAGAGAGTGCCAGATGGGGATGCTCTTCTGAGCTGCCTGCTGGTTACTGCTGCTGCCATAGTGACAAGAGGCTTCCCTCTGAGCAAGTGCAGAATCTCCAGGGACTTTAGATTGGATTATGTGCTTTGTGATTAATTGCCTGAATGGGAGCAAGACTGGATGGGAGTCCCTGCTGCTGTAATCTTGGTTTCATTCAAGATGGTCACAGTTTAGTCTGAGATCCAGAAGCAACTGTGAATTTGGTGGCAAGTGGGCTTTGTTCTTATATTGGTGCAAGCTGTACCACCGCTGTCGGGAATGTATGTTGTGGTGCTTTTAAAATGGTGCCTTTCCCCCACTATAGTCTCAACATGTCTGCTGCTTGTCCCCCCCCCCCCCCACTCCTGGACATTGAGAGAGGAATGTTTTGAGGGATATTTAGTTAAGCTCTGTATATGTGATTGTGGGAGAAAAATAGCCAACCACACAAGTTAAGTTACTTCTATTTTAACTTTGTTTTCTCCCTGTATGTTTTTGACCCCTTATAATAAATATGTGACTCCTTATGATCAGTTTGCCTTAATTTTCAATCAGATATGCATTTTCTCCAGCTCTTTATAACAAGGCATGCACCATATCACCTGAGCATACCACATGGACCTGTTGACTACTGCTTAATGGTGTGATTGTCACTGTCTCTGTATGAACTTCATACATCTTATTTAAAAATGATGGCTGCACAAGCATTTTACTTTCTTTTACTTCCTATAATGCTTGTCAGATTATCAATGTACGTTCACCTATAGCAGGAGTGGGAAACCTGTGGCGCTCCGGATACTGTTGGAATCTGTAAATTCCGACCATTGGTCGCACTAGTTGGGGCTGATGGGAGTTGGAGTCTTACAGCATCTGGAGGGGCCTGTCCTGACCTAACCACTAGCTGTGAATGAACTGCAATGGATTGCTCTCTCACCTCACCAAAGGACAGGTGAAATTTCCTCTCCTTTGACACATTTGGGAAACAGTGGCCTTGTTTGGAGGACGGTACTTTCCTCTCTGTGTGTGGCGAGATAGGGAGCAGGTCTTGGTTTACATACATCACATACCAAAACTGTTCCTGGAGGGTACACTTCAAACACAAACAATTTGAATTTTTCTCCTTATTTGAATAATAATAATAACAACAACAAATCATTGGACACAGGGGCGTCGCTAGGGGGGTGCGGTGGGGGCGGTACGCCCCCGGGCGACAGGGGCGAGAAGCGGCGGGTGGGGGCGACAAGCGGCGGGTGGGGGCGACAAGCGGCGGGTGGGGGCGACAAGCGGCGCCCCTCCCGCCACTCCCCAGGCAACGCCGGTCACCCCGGGAGCAGCAGCGCTGCACGGACGGGGTGCTCCCTTGGCCGTGCGCTGTTGCTCCCAGGGCGACCGGAGTGAGCGGCGGCGCATGGGGGTGACAAGCGGCAGCCCCTCCCGCCATTCCCACGCGCTGCCGCTCCCTCCGTCACCCTGGGAGCGGCAGCGCACGGCCCGACGACGGAGTGCGCCTGCACGCGCAGGCGCACTCTGTCATCGGATCGCCGCTTCCACAGCCTCCTTTTGAGCCGGAGAGCTTAAAAGCGAGCTCTTCGGCTTAAAAGAGGGCTGCAGAAGCGGCGCCGGCACCCCCGGAAACGCCCTGGGGGCGGAGCGTCATGACGTCGCAATGTGATGTCACGACGCCCCGCCCCCGGGGCGTTTCCTTTGCCGCCCCGGGTACCGCGGAGCCTTACTCCGCCACTGATTGGACATAGAAAAATAGCATGTTGAGGGAAAATCTTGGCTTAAAACTCCTTGAAATATAATTTTCTTTATGCCTCGATAAACTGTTTACCTGTATTTTTTAAAATCACAAAAACCCCATCCCTTCTTGCAGTATATAGTGATATAGTCCAGCAATGGAGTGCTTACATGAACAAGTTGTGTGTAGACTGTCCCCTTAGTTCTTTGTAGTATAGTGCTTGGTCTTAGCAGCCCTATATTACTACAACAGAGAATCTTACAGAATCTTAAATCTTAACAGGTTTGTTTGTGGTCTAGGACTCCGATGAAGTGCATTGTGGTCCATGTCTCAATTAAAATGCTAGTATTTAAAATTTCCCAGAACTCTTTGTAGAATGTTTAAAGATTTCTCCCCCCCCCCAATATTTCCTGTTCCTACAGGCAATTCGCATTTTCATAAGTTTCAGAAGTAGTGTAAGTGGGATTCCTTAGGGCGGGGGGGGGGTTGATAATCAGGTAGCTATGTACAGTACATGCACCAGAAGGACTCTTGGTTTATATAGTATTGGCTCAGTGGAATGTGACAGCTTGATCTGGTATCCAGGATACATGGAGGGTGGGAATGTAAACAAGAGCCCATGGCCACATTCCTGGGATTTCACTTCAGTTGAGAGAAGGAGGGAAATGAACATGATCTCAAGTACTTGAGAGTTCGGATCAAGATAAAAGGTGTTAATACTGAATGTATACATTTAAAACAACAACAAACTGGAGTTTTGCTGGGGGCAAAACCTCAGTGTCACTTTCGTTACTATGACACAGGTTTATTGCTACTGCCAAGAGGTACTGCATTTCCATGAGAAAAAGCTAAGCAGTTACTTAATAAGTTTTGCTTTTAGAGCAGCTTGTGTTTGATAGTGTGGCACTTAAGTAGGTAACTCAGATAAGATAAAATAAAACAAAACTCACTGTGGTCACTGCTGTGAAACGTCCTCTTTGAAAATGGGATTTCTCAGGGGAAGTGATTTTAATAAGGGTCTCTTCAGTTGAAGTGTTGAAGTGCAGTAATCTGATAACATGGCAAAATGTGGAAGAAGGTGGTATGTTTCACAGCAAGATCAGAATGCTAGAAAAGCAGGTATCTCCACCTCAGAAGAGTCAAACAATTGGTGCATTATACTATTGCACAATGAGTTCTGAACACACACTGTGGATTGAAGTAGGTGAGTGTGTGTCTATTGTGTCAACGTGGCTTCAAATTGCATCTGAGCCATATGTGCTCAGAAGGTGGCCCTGGGCAAGGCATTGGGTTGGATCCAACACTGAAGAGGAGACTGTGATCCAGCAGAAGTGGCTTCTGCGGGGAGGGAGGGTGCTTGTGGAAGATGGTTTTTGCTGATTCTCTTTCCTCTCCACCACTTTCCACACTGTTGCAAAAGATCATGGAAGGCTTTCATGGGACACAGGGGACTGCGGAGGAAAGGAGGGATTGGTGAGTTGTATTCAGCAAAGTCCGACTCAGAGTAGACCAGTTGAAATTAATGCACCTAAGTTAGTGGCACTATGGGTTAAACCACAGAGCCTAGGGCTTGCTGATCGGAAGGTTGGCAGTTTGAATCCCCGTGACAGGGTGAGCTCCTGTTGCCCGGTCCCTGCTCCTGCCAACCTAGCAGTTCAAAAGCACGCAGTGCAAGTAGATAAATAGGTACCACTCCGGCGGGAAGGTAAATGGCATTTTTGTGCGCTGTTCTGGTTCGCCAGAAGCAGCTTAGTTGTGCTGGCCACATGACCTGGAAGCTGTATGCCGGCTCCCTCGGCCAGTAAAGCGAGATGAGCGCCGCAACCCCAGAGTTATCCGTGACTGGACCTAACGGTCAGGGGTCCCTTTACCCTTTACCTTTATGGGTGGCACTAGAATTATGGTGATTTTTTTTCTGTGCTTAATTTCTAAAAATCATAGCTATTTGTGCTCAGTGGCTTACCAGCCCTGCCCTTCCTAATGTCAGTTGTGTAAGGTGATTGCTGTTCCCTTCCCACAGTAAGAACAAATCACTTTAATGTTGCTATTTCAGCATATCCAATAACTTCTAGAAATGAGCCCAAATCAAATTAACCCTGTATACCACAAAAGGTTTTAAGCCACAGACATATTGAATATATTGCAGAAACTATTAACAATGTATGTAAATGACAGGGAAACAGAACCTGTGCCATAAAATCTGTTTTTAGCTTGCATGTGTGCATGCAGGCATACATCTTTCTGTAAACAATAAAAACATTTGGCTCACTAATCCCAGTTCAGTAAATTGGGGGCTGCTGGTTTGTTTGTTTGTTTAAATGCAGTGGGTAACATCTCCTATTCACAGTGTTCTGGTATAAATAGACCAAGCTTCATAGTGCTAAATTTTACTGTACCATTTCAAAACCAATAGTGAAGTATTTAGGAGTATCAACTATCTCCTAAATGCCATCTCCGTGGGATCACATATATAGAGTATTCAACAGACATGCAAAAATGTTTTTCTAGTGTTATATTAATAAGGATTATACTTTCATATTTTTTACTTGATTTGTAAATATGATACATAGTTTCACCACAAGGCGAGATTGATAAAATGTAGCACAGCATGAGAGAAGGAAACAATTAACACCAGTACAGTGTTGCGAACGGGATCCATTCCAGAGGCCCGTTCGCAACATGAAAAGAGTGCAACCTGAAGCGTCATATCTGTGCATGTGTCATATCTGCGCATGCGTGAGCGCCGAAACCCGGAAGTAACCTGTTCTGGTACTTCCAGGTTTGGCGTGTTCATAACCCATAGCGAACGCAACCCACAGCGAACACAACCAGAGGTATGACTGTAGAGGGGAGACAGGCCCCTAAGACTCATTGCATTGAATTTGACACCCAAGAACAGTTACAGGGAACATTTTCCACCCAGCCTCGAGAGAGAAAAATGTGATACTCATTTTTCCGTTCTACAGCAGCTATTAACCAAATTTTCATTTAAGACTAATGAAAGTTGTAGCACCTAAAAACAAACAAATTCATTATAAAACAATTTTGCCAATTAGCTCTCACTGAAACCTTATGAAGCTGTTAACGGATTTGTTCATCTTTAGGTGCCTTCGATATGATAGATTCAGGAGAGTGTTGGTTTAGAAAATATGCACTTAATTAACATAGACCCCTTAATAGGCAAGGCATAAGTAATTGCATGTGTTAAGAATGTAAGAAGTACCCTTTTGGGACAGAGCTTTTCATCAGCATTATTTGCAAGAAAGCTAGTAACTACCAGAAATTGACCAGTAGGCACCTGATGCAGTGTAATCTGTCTTCTGCTATCTCTTGTTGATGGCATCCGTCTGTCTTGAAAGATAATGGAGTGCGCCCCTGGGGGTACTGTATGGAGGTACTGGGCTGCCTAGACAACAAGACCCCCTTCTTGGTCTCACTGATGTAGTCCAAAGAAAAGCAGAGCAATACATTTGACTCCACCTTGACTGCAGAAGTTGCCAGAAGAAGACTTATAAGGTATCATCCAACTGTGTTAGGGACCCCACTCCGAATTTGTGTCGGGTTACCTTATTAGCCTTTTCTTTTCTGAAGATCTTCTGCAAGGCAGCACCGGTTTAGGACCAGATTTTTCTTTCCTTCCCAGGTTGATGAGACTCATCTGGCCCTTCCCTCTACAGCATGTGCAGGAACTGCAGCAACTGCCTTCTTGACTGTTGAACCCACTATTGCTCTTGTCTGCTCAATCCACTTCATTGAGACCCATTGACTACCCTCACCTGGTTTAGCCAGCCAGTTCCCAGGGTGTGGCTGCTGTCGCATGCTGACAGCTTCTAGGAGCCACAGGCAAGAGCCCCCACCAGAGATACTACACTATACACCCCTCTAAAGCTAACTTTGCTTTTGAAAACAAAGCCATTTTGGGTTTAAAGTGTCATGGGAAAACCTCTGGTATGGTTGCTAGATAGTTCAGCAGTGTTTGAGATAGCACATTATAAATTTCATAACTTGACCTTTGGTTTGAACTTCAAATGGATAATTACAAATGGAGAAATATGACATGTGTTTGGAATTTCAGAAGAAAATATATTGCATACATACCACATTCCATTGTTGGCCAGATAATATGAGTTCTCGGCTTAGCTCACCTGTTTGATGTCCCTATTGATGGTTGAGAGATTACAGTGAAGCTTGGTATGTATGGATTGCAACCAGTTGTGTCCCTCCCTCTGCTCAGAGAACTCTCTGTGAGCAGAAGCAGAAGGGACTTCCCGCCCGGAAGGGATGAAAGCAGAAATCAGCAGAAATTGTCTCCCCCTTACTGAGTGAGGGTTTGCACAATGTTGGATTTTTGGGTGTTAACTTATAACTGTGGTTTGAGAATAAATTACAGTGGTACCTCGGGTTACAGATGCTTCAGGTTACAGACTCCACTAACCCAGAAATAGTTCCTTGGGTTAAGAACTTTGCTTCAGGATGAGAACAGAAATCGTGTGGTGGCGGTGCGGCGGCAGTGGCAGGTCCCATTAGCTAAAGTGGTACCTCAGGTTAAGAACAGTTTCAGGTTAAGAACAGACCTCCAGAACAAATTAAGTTTTTAACCTGAGGTACCAGTGTACTCAGTTTGGGGGTGGCACAAAACTCTGGGTTTGCAGCACAAAACAAGTTCAAAACTTTAGCATCAGTTTGGAGGGGATCCAAAATTTGGGGGTTACACGTTAATGAAGCTTTTCCCACCTTAAACCCAGAAAGTAGCAGATTTACCAAATTTGAATTTTCACTGACAGACACAGAACCTCTTTTAGCTTATAAATTATTGTTTTCCAATGGTCAACAGGGTACAACTGGGAGTGAGGGGAGCAGTAAGTTAACTGAAGACAACATTGAAAGCAGCCAGGAGCATGGACAAGACTTATTATTAATCAGTAGGGCTGGGTGATATCTGCTTTTCAACATCGTAATGTATCACCAGCCAAACCTTGCAATATCCTGATATATTATGATGTCAGAAGGGAGGAAATAAGGTGGGGAGGAAGAAAGCAGTTGCCCCCTGCCCTTGGTAGCTGGCTACACAGACGATCAGCGCCACTGTGCACAGCTTCTGCTGCTTCCCAGCAAAACCTGGTGAGCAGCACAGATAGAGTGCACCAGCCAGGGCGCCACATAGTACCATGCATGCAAACACGGAGCTTCAGGGCACCACCGGTCTCCCTGGTGGCACCAGCTGCAGCTCACCCTGACGATCGCCTCTCACCGCACAAGTGGTGGCTGCTGGGAACCACCCTCTGGAGCACCATGCAATCTGTCAGATTGTTGTAGCTAAGCTAATGTTCCAATATCATTTTGTTTGGTGACTGGAGTTTTTGCTGCTTATGGAAGTGATATAGGAACATGGTAGCCATTGGTAAAATATCTGCATTTTTGTTCATGATCCAAGCTTATTTTTATGTATTAAAGATTAATTTGTTCATCTAAGTTCTTTTTTGCACTAAACTTGGCAGGCATTTGTGGTGCCATAGATGCACTGATCTGGAAAAACAGCTTTTAAGCATATTCCACTTGGCACTTTATTAAAGGTGCTTAATTCCTTACAGGGAAAATGGGTACACAAAGGTATGGTACAGAATTGGATGAACATTCCAGCTTGCGTTCATAGTTTTCTTGTGGTGTATGAAGCAGGCCATAGTCACAACATGCATTCAGTGTAACTGAAATGATTTTATAGCACACAAACATAGTACTAGTGCTTCCTTTGCAGCAAGGAAAACTGGCTGCTTTGAAAGGCCTTTGATATGGGAGAAAGAAGTTCTTCCCCTTCTTTGAGCCAAAAACCTCTGGTATGACCTCGGTGAGGAGACTAGAAGCTTTCAATTTTGTTAGCAACTCACCATGTTGACTTTTTTACAGCTGAACCTGGACAAACTGTGGTTAGCCTTTAAGTAGAATTTAGAGCATCAAGTCCACTTCAAACTTGGTTTACGACCCTGGGTTGTTTTCCTAAACTATAGTTAATGCTAACCACAGTTCTTTGTTTGGACAAAATGAGTAACTGTAGTTGGTTGAAAACAGAAGTGAAAGCTTCTGATCTCTTCCTTGCATCCATAGCATGGGAGGGAGGTGTTTGTGAACTCAACACTCACCCAGGCTCACTAGAGCAACCAGGGTGGATAAAAAGCAATGATTTTTTTAAAAAATAAATAAATCAGATTTTTTTTAAAATTTAAATTGGATTTTTAATGTAAATCAGATTTTGAAAATAAAATGCTTTTGAAGGAAAAAACTTTCTAAAGATAGTGTCCTATTTAAATTATATTAGAGTCCAAAGGCTATTCATCAGGAAATAAGGATTTGTTTTAAGTTTTTCATGTGTGCTAAAACTCAGTCTAAGTTTTTTTTTTAAAAAATCAATTAACCACATCAGTTAACAAACATGGATACATATGCTATAATGTAGATTGTTTTAGTTAAATAAATTATTATTAAGGAAATGATTATTTTTCTCCTTCCAATAAAGTACAGCAGAAAAGTTGCCCAAATATAAAAAATAATTTCATAATTACCTGTCTTTGTATTTCTAATAGTATAACCAAATCAGTAATTTTTGATATAACTGTAAAAACTACTCTGAAAATTTATTATTCCAAAAATGAAACCTTCATCTGGTTGTAAATATTAAGATTATACCAGCAGTATAATCATTTTTTACAGTCTTTCTGTAAATAAATGATTTAAATCAAGTCTTACTGACTAGTGATTTAAATCAAGCCTTGCTGACTAGTGATTTAAGGTAAATTGTGATTTAAATCAATTGGATTTAAATCAAATCCACCCTGAGAGCAATGCTATGATTTAGTGTTATGTCTGACCCCAGATATTTTATTGTGAGTAGGTTGAGCTTGGGATGCAAGAATCCCTAGGCATGGGAGCTGACACTGACTCCGGTGAGTAAGCTTCCTCAATGTTATACTGAGTAAATCTCTTGTGTGAGCAGATATTTGTGCAGATCGCAGCCATTTAATAACATTGGCTTTTAATCTGTATTCTTCACTAGAGTGGCGTGTACTCACCTTATGCGACGTGCATGCATTAAGGACCTGGCCTGTTGTCCCAGGATATACGGCATATTGGTATATACTGTAAACTTTCTAGGTTCAGCAGCTATGTTTTAATTATTTCTCACTGTGTTTGTGACAAGGAAACATGAGTTAATTTTTTTTAAGTGCCTACTATTATAAATAAGAGAGTAGGAATTGGAGAGTATGAATTCTTATTTGTGTTCTAGCATTATGTGATTACGTGTTACAATAAGACCTTATGATTGAATCTATGCAGATATATTCAGCTGTAAATAGTTCTATAAGCTGCCTCCTATAAGCTATTGCCATAGTGTTATATGCTGCCATAATGATTCTGTGTTAAAACCAAGGATATTTCACAATCCATTGTATTAAGAGCATGCCTGTGCAAGTCTTACTCATAATTTCCCATCCATCCCACTATAATAATGAAATTCTGCACATTTAGCTGTAGATACCCTGTGGGTGAAGGAGATGTGTACACTCAAGCAGTACTATAGATATATTGAGAAAGTCTTCATACCTGCTTCAAGCTTCCCTTTAGCCGTCTTTGAATTAGGCCCCATAGAGGCAGCAGAACATTTTTAGCTTGACTATGGAATAAACTGCCATTGTTCAATATGGCAGGTAACTATGAAGGTGAAAACTAAGACTGAAATAATGACTTGCAGACCCACTGAACTAATGTTTGTTTATTTTCTTATTTATATCCTGTGTCTCCTTTAACATGGAACTCAAAGCAGCATACATTTGGTTACCAGGATATCTCCCATTCAGGCACTGACCCAACTCAGACCCACTTAGCTTCAGTAAGGTGGTAGCCTCACTAAGACAAATCAAGGGCATCCAGCTCATAGTTAAGTTGTGCTCTTAACCAGTAATGCTTGTCCCCAAGTTCCATATGATAAAATCCTTGTTGTCAGGTGTAGCCTCCTTTTGGGGAGCAAGTTTGTATTTGCATCAATTTCATTCTTTCAGTCTCCCTTAAATTTACCGTAGTCCACTGACTGCTTAATTGTGTACTAACAATATGAAACTTACAGGGTGGACAGAGAAAATGTATATTTGGCTCCATTGATACCAGAGAAGTTAATCCACCAACAATGAACCTTAAAAACCTGTCCCATTAATCCATAGCTGGACAGAAGGCCTCTCAGATTTCACGAACACCAGCATACTGGAAACAGCAATGCCTAGATACCTTGTCAGTGGTAGTGCATAAACATGCATTCTGCATGGCAATGAAGGTGGCAAGAAGGCCCCCTTCTCCATCTCCACTGCATCCAGCAGAGCTTTTCTGTATTGTCCAGGGTCTACTAACATCTACTCCAGACAAAAACATTTTACAGTCTTCAGAAGCCCACTGTGGCTTGTTTGCAAAGACACTTTGAGGATAATGTTGCTCTGCTCCATAGCAATCCTGTCACATCCATATTCATTGCAGTGTGTGTGTGTGTGTGTGTGTGTGTTCATTCTGTTCCTCTACAGTACAAGCAGAAATGCCCACCCCACACCTCTTTCCGCCTTCCTGTTTTTATAGTTTTGTATGTTAATAGAAAACAAAACATGAACCCCATTTGAACTGCCTATTAAAGATGTTATTTTAATACGGTTTACCTCTTAATGAGTGGATGTATGAGAGTAGGCTTGCTCATTGTGTCAGACTCAGAAGTAGCTCATTGCTGAGCAAGAATTTGAATACAATTCTTCCAAGATGCAAACTTAATCTGCTGGACTACAGTACGCATCTCAGTATGCATCTCATTCTCTCTGTAAGATCTTCCAGACCATGGGTCAGTTGCTGGCAGGTATAACTGCAAAAAATGGCCTCAATTGTACTGCACATTATTAGTCAATAATTTGTACTATTGGTATCTGCTCCTTCACCCTGGAAGAGTTTTAAGAAGGACTTCATAATTTCATATTGTCACAATTATCAATTAATGTAGACTACTTCACATCAGGAAATACATTTGTTACTTGACCAGTCAAACAACAGTTGTGTATTTAATGGGGCTAAGTATGTCTATTCAGAAGATCCATTATTTAGTCAAATCTGTAACAGAGAAGCTAGACCTGTACTATTTGCAAAAAAACAAAAACCCTCTTGCTAATGAAAATTCAGTGGTATTCTAAATGATTGTAATCTGTTGTTGGTTTTTGTTTAAAACTAACATTGCTCTAAGCAGCATACAAATTAAATGTAAAAAAACTAAAGTTCCTGTCATTGTTTTACATTGTAGCTTGTGGATTTGCAAGCCAATGCTCTGAGAAATATGTTTCTGTCAAAACAGGAATCTACAGGGCTGTAATTTTGTGCACATCAATTATTTATACACATTTTTATGTAAATTAACATGAGGCTAAATCATGGTTTAGCATTACTTCTGAATGTGGACATTGTGTCTTCAGTCTAACAGAACTGTTGTAGGGATAGAAAGTATTTCTTTCTTTTGTGGATTTTTTAAAAGTAGATGTCTAGTCTAGCCTGCAAAACTATGCACACACATACTAGGATGTATATGCCACTAGATTCAGGGTGTGTGCCTTGTTTCTAAGAGAACATGTGTACAGTATAGCTGGGCTGTTACCTTTTAGAATAAAAACTGTACTGTGATAGATCTAAATAAATTAGCTTTGCATTCAAGTTTTCCAAATTCCATATTCTTCAAGTTTTCCATTATCCTTATTTTGTCATAGTGTTCAAGAGAAACATTTTTCTTCATCGGAGGCTATCTGTTGGGCCTTTAAAAATGTGTACTGACCCAATTTTTTGTTTCTCCAGAGGAGGAGATAGGTTCCAGCTGGAAGCACTCCAATGTCTTCTCTAAAGTCAGAAAGCATGCTTCTTGTTCGGAAACTCTCTCTGGAGCCTGGAAATATGTAAACAAAAGAAACATTTTGTTGCATTGGAAAAGAATTTGGGGGCCCTTTTCTCTATTGTTTACTCTTTTAGAACTGGGAGTAAACTTGACAGTATGTAGAGAATCATCTACTGTGCATCACTAGCTGGTTCACACAAGCGTGTTAATCATTCAGTGACTGTAGCATTAAATCATTATTTCTGTGTATGCATCCTTTATTGATGATCAAGCACCACAGATGCAGTTTTTGTTTTGCCTAAAACAGCTTTTCAGTAGTTTACATATCCCCTCTAGGTAATTAGAAATCAAATTATGTATAAAACATGTGTAAGGCAGCCCTTACTGACTTCATTTGCCACAACCTACCAGCCAGAAAATGAAACACTTACGTTTATTAGAAAAGTACCTTTACTGCTCCCCACACCCCCGCTGAATTATGTTATTCAGGATCGGCACAACTCAGTTGGAGTCTTATATGGGGTATTCTCTTGCATCTCCAGATAGTGCTGGAAAAATCTCCTGCCTGAAAGTACTCTTGCAGCCCACTTGGCATTAAAAGTTGGACTGCCCTGGAATAGGCAGCCCTGTATTGGGAGGTTTTTAATGCTTGGTGTTTTATGTTTTTAAATATGATGTAAGCCACCCGGGGTGGCTGGGGAAACCCAGCCAGATGGGCTGGGTATTATTATTATTATTATTATTATTATTATTAACCAGTCATTGGGAGTCTGCTAGTCTCTTGCTAGTTTGCCAGTAATTTCCATATTATATGTGATGATCCACTTTATTGGTTTAATAATTTGGGCAAAGTTTGTGGAACAAATACGGATCAGAGCTGGACATAGAAAAGCCTAAATCCTTCTCACCTCTCTAACAGTAATTCAGAAATATTTGTGTGTCAGCTAAAAAGAGAAAATAACTTGTTTTGCTACGTTATTGCTAATAATGTCAGTGCAACCTATGATTATAGAAGACACCAGTGATCTGTGATGAAACTGGTTAAGATAAACATTTTCCAAAGAAATAATAAGGGTTTTTATTTAAACTGAAAAGTACAATGGCTAGCCTTTTCTGTATTATTAATGGCACTCCAAGCTTTAATCAGTTTAGACGGCAATCTATTAAAGATTTAGTTGATTAATTGGTTTAGAGCCACTTAATTGGCGAGCATGCTGTTTGTTTTTTGGTTCTATTTTTGTTGTGATTGCTACTGAAGTGGCAGATTAAAGATGGTGTGAGTTGTGTAAACAAAAGCATCCTTCCTTCAGTATATAACAGAAGACTCTAGAGAAGTTTTGACTGTTGAAATGTAGTAGTAGTAGTAGTAGTAGTAGTAGTAGTAATAGTAAATAAATAATTTATTATTTGTACCCCACCCATCTGGCTGAGTTTCCCCAGCCACTCTGGGCAGTTTGCAACAAAAGATTAAAAATACATTAAAATGTCAGACATTAAAGGTTGAATAAATTTAAATTCATGCTAGTTGATTGATAGACACAATCCTCAGCAATTTTTAAGTTCTGTCAAATAGTAAAGTTGTGTTTTTTGTTTGACCAGTTTTTTTTTCTTTGGTGCAAGCTTTTGTATTCAGTAAGCTATTCTTCAGGTGTGGTAGTTAACAGAAAATTAAAATAAACTACTTACCCATCTTTGCTGAAAGTTGCTTCTTCTCACAGTTCAATACAAGAATTCTAGATGTGATACAAGGTGTTAGTGTGTATATCTGTGTACATGACCTGTGACTCAACAAAAAAAGGAATGGACAGATTTAGTAGGCTGCTCATGTGCATGTGTGGCTGTACCAAACTTTTGAATCTTAAAATATTTATAGAGATAAGCATGGAGATATGCAAGGTAAATTTGGTAAAATGTTCACAGGAAAGCCATTGTTAGTCAAACTTGAATAAAGCATACAAGGCAAAATATTTTTTATCATGTTGACAGATGTACAGATGTAGAAAATGTAGCATTTCATAGATGTTTTGTTCCCTGTTACAAGAGAGCTTACAGATAAATGTACCGGGAAATGTGTTAGAGAATTTAGGGGATTTCTAAGGATATGAATTTGCATGCGGTATGCAAATAAAGAATTCTGTAGTTTTTCTTTGTTTTGTGCTTACAAATGAATACATACTGTGATTAAAGTAATCGTGACTGATGGTGTGGAAAGAGCCACACCTTAAAAAAAAATTCAAAATCGTGTTTCTTAAGAAGGCACAAACCCCTCAATAAAAATTAGAACTAGGATACGTTTGGTGATGGGAAATCATTCTTGACAAATCTCTTTTAATTTCATAAAAAGTACAGAAAGGTTTTCATTTTGTAAACCAGCAGCTCTATATTGGTGTAGTAGGCAAAGGGTACCAATAAATCAGCAACATGTCCATCCCTTTGAAGATCAAATGCATTTTGCCTGCATTCATTCATTTCAGCATCAGCAATGACAAGCTTACTGTTTCTCCTGCTGTGTTGACATAAATTGTTAGCTGTAGCTTTTGCTCTGGTAGGGGCAGGTTTGTTTGCACCCCCTTATGACACCCCACCACCTGTTAATCATGGGTGATCTAGCTGAGATTCCTGCATTGCAGGGGATTGTACTAGATCACTCTTCAGGGCCCTTCCAACTCTACAATTCTATGACACTAACATGGCTTCCTAGGGAAGATGGTAAGGTAGTCCTTGCATTTGGACCTGTAACATTTCAAGACATAGACTGAAGACAAGTGGGAGGTCCTCCCAACTAACTGAGCAATGTGAAAAGTGGCAAAGAGGCTGCAGAGGGGAAGAGGAATTGGCAAAAGTAAGCTCTCCCCTTGAGCCAACAGAGTCCCTGTGGTGAATCAAAAGGTCGTCTGCTGATGGAAGGAGCCCTTCTATTTGTGAATGATGAAGTTTGACTTCTACAGATGGTTTGTGCAATGTGTTCAGAGAATGTACAAAATTCAACCATAGAATTATGGAATTCTAGAGTTGGAAGGGACTATGAAAGTCATCTAGTCCAACCCTCTGCAATACAGGAATCTTTTTGCCCAACGTGGGGCTCAAACCCATGACCTGAGATTAAGTGTCCCATGTTCTACCAACTAAGCTATGCACATATACACAAATACCCCACAGCCTGCTGGAGACATGTACAATTCCATCTTCATAGACAAATGATGTGCACATTCTCCTTAAGGCATGATGAATGTATTACCATGGCTCGTTGTTATGCACATCTTAATCAAGTAGCCTGGAGTAATGCACCTCAGGCACAGGGCCTAATGCAGCCCTCCAGACCTCTTTATCCAGTGCTTCAGACTCTCCCCAGGAAATACCCCCCCCCCCAACAGGCCTGTCCTCATTCTCCTCAAGTGTTTTTACCTGGATGGAATATGTCATTGAACTGGGATAATGTATCCTGCTTGCCTGGATGGAGGTACTGGGAGGGGAAGGAAGAGGCTTTAGAAGAGCCCCATCAATGAGGCAAGGACTTTCACTTGTGTGACGAGGCTTCCTCCCTTCCACTATGTTCCCCATGGAACTTCTCTCAGCTCCAAAATTGGCCCTGTCTTAATTGCATTCCTTTGCTAGTTTTCAAAGAGTTGTGAGAGAAACCATTATTTTCAGATATCATATTTTATTGCCTTTCATAAAATAATCTAGCTCCCTCCATACCCAATTCAAACTGTTGCTTCCCATATAATAATCTGTTTTCTTTGCTGTTTCTTCAGCCATCCCCCAGTCACAGACTTAAACCTGACATACTGTACTTCCTTCTACCCCACAGTAACTGATTTGCTTATTGGATTTGCCAACATTTACTAAAGCACTTGTTAGCACAGACAGCATGCCTATTTTCCTTCTACCTGCGTTTCTCTTTAGTTATTTTTCCAATAGAATACTGTATGAGAAAAGAAAGAGGGCAAAATGGTTCATTTTAAAGTGGCGTTTTAAAATATTAAAAAACTACCAGCTTAATTATTCATTTCCTTCAGGCTTAAACAAGAGAACAAGTAGGCTTCTCTCCACTGCCTAGGGTTAATTCACATGAATGCTTGCCATAAATCAAATTGCACAAGTTGGCCCAGAGTGGCAGAGCCCTGCTCTACCTCAAGGCTCTGAGATTATTGCTATTTAAACAGGCATTTCTGGAAGCTGGGACAATCTTGGAGGACAATCTTCAATAAGAATGAATACTGTGTCTAGTTCTTGGCACCACAGTTTAAGAAGGATTGACAAGTTCTTCCTGACATTTAGTTGGAATCTCCTTTCTTGTAACTTGAAGCCATTGGTTTGGGTCCTACCCTCTAGAGATTCTTGGGTAGAAGTCATGGGCTTTAAATGTGTGTGAGATGTGCTTTAAATGTCCCATGTGGCTCTAAAACTTTGATGCTGGGTCATAAATTCTGAGAGAACTGAAAGGCATTTTAGTGTAATCTTAGTTCAGGATTTGTGACAGGAATATAAGGTGCCACTGTGGAGCTGTTACAGCAGTTGGTAATTGGTGTTATCTAGTAGAATTTTAGCAGTCCTTCAACTTTCAGTGAAATCTATAGGATTTAAAAGTAACTTGATTGGGTTTTTTAATAAATGTTCTTGGTCATAAATGTTATCGGGTGCTCCTTGCTCTCCCAGTTTAATTGCAGAACTAAGCTAAAAAGTGGAGGCTTGACCATTATACAATTAGTTTAGTTTTCAGAAAGGTGCATTAGTCTGAGTCTTTATAGCTGGAAAAATCTCACATGTACATGAATAATTGAAGAAAGGTGATTTGATTGAGATGCCCAATGTTTAGGATTGTACTTTGCAGTGGTCTAAAACTTCAAGAACATAATTTAGTTTGTCAGTTACAATTTTGGGTGTAATACCATACACAGGAATGAAAAAAGTCACATGATACAGTTAATATTCCTCATCTCCTTGTCCTGCATTGCACAGTGTTAATAATTCACACAATTTACACACTATAAATCAAACATAACTTGCTCCTGCATGCCTACATATTTTTGAAATAAGACTCCCCCACAGGCAAGCTTGTTCAGTTGTGGGGGCAGAATTTGTTTATTGGAGTTCTCCACGTTCTCTTTCTGAACGAGTACTTCCTGAGCCAGAGCTAGGTCTAGGAACTTTTTTCTAGGAAGAATATTGAAATCAACTTTCTGTCTTGAGTAAGTGGGGAAAGTGAATGAATTTGTAGGTGTCTTGCTAAAAATTAAACCTTTGATGTACAGAAACCTACCACTCTTCCCTTAATACATTTTAATGAAAGTCTGCCCTACTTTTTGGACAATTTGGTGTGATCTAAATACTGACA
This sequence comes from Lacerta agilis, assembly GCF_009819535.1. NCBI lineage: Eukaryota > Metazoa > Chordata > Lepidosauria > Squamata > Lacertidae > Lacerta > Lacerta agilis. The sequence goes on from NC_046313.1 coordinate 44,922,858, forward strand.
TGATTTCCATTTCAGGTATACTAAACCACTAACCTTTGCTGACTGCATAAGTGATGAATTACCATTGGGATGGGAAGAAGCATATGACCCCCAGGTTGGAGTCTATTATATCGACCACAACACCCGTAAGTGTTAAATGATTGTGTATGTAATTAAAATTCACACATATTATATCCATCTAATAAAATCCATCTGGGCGTCTCATGTTGAGATATATCTGCACCTTGAATTTGCTTGATATCCCTAACTCTACCATATACTGATCTCCTGCTTCCAAATGTCTGGCTGGTCTGATTCTTATTTAGCTAAAGCATGTAACTTTTTGTTGACAAATCAAAGCATATATACAGTAATAAAAACAGAATTGCTATGCTTGTTCATATTCTGTCCTTGTACATTTCTGATGCACCTTGTGATTGATACAAGGAACATTATTCCTCTCTTGCAGGTATATGGCAGAGGGTTTTTCATTCTTACTAATGAGAATTAGAGAAGAAACTACTTTCAAGTATTACATATTATAAACATCCCACCTGATCCATTTTTTTCATTTTTTTTTCATTTTTCCTTTTGATTTGGAATTCTGAGGATACACGTGTTTCTTGAATATAGGCATAATATTGTGTGTGTTAGAATACACATGGATTAAGTTGTTATTGGCTTGCATATAGAATTGTTCCTTCTGTTCATAGAGAAGTCTTCGATCCTATGGCATCTGCTGCTTGTGGGGGCAGGAGGTGATTTTTGCCACTCCCCCTGCATCCTTCCATGCCACCTCCCTCACTATTTGGCTGGTCGCCCAAACCCTCCAGAGCACATTGAGGAGGGGCTAACTAAAGGGAATGGCAAGGGATCAGGCCAGAGCATCCCATGAGTGGAACTCTGCTCACAGGATCTTTGGATTGAAGACATTCTATTTATTCATACAATTTCTTATTTATTTATGACATTTGTATGGCTACCTCATAACATAAATTGCTATAGAGAAACTTTTCTCGTTGTAACCTTACTGCTTGGGTGTTAGTGCTTAGTGCAGTAGTGTTGAGCAAGGTGTAAATGATTTAAGACTGTCTGTTAATGAAATCAAAACTCATCATACATAGTGCACAGTAGGGTCAGTGAATGTTACATGGTAGCTGAACTAGATGAACAGTCCTATTAGTTTTAATACTGATTAGAAGTAACTACTTTGGAAAGTTGTTTGCTGTGTATGTGGGTGCCTCTTAAGATATCATAATCAAATTTTGCATGATGGCTCCTGAGATGAAGGATTATGATTTTGTCTATGTTTTGATACATTTGGACACCATTTTGAATCAAGATGGTGGACTGAACCTTTTAAAAGGGCATTGATTTTAACCACATATTTATAAACTGTAATGACATTTTTTTGCTTGTTAGAATTCCCGAGCAGCACTGGATCCAAGTCTGATTCAAGTCTTGTTTCAGCTATGAAAAGGTGGCCTTAGAAAAGCTACTTTTTGTTCAGCCTCAGTTCTGTATCTCTAGTACATGTGTATGAAGCACTTTAGACTGGTCGAAAGCTCAGTTCTTTACTCAAAGCAAGTCCCACTGAGTTCAGTAGATGTTAAGTCTCAGTTTAATGGCCATATGGTTACAGTCAAAACCACTGTGAAAATGCTAGCTGCTGCTAATGTTAAATATAAATCTGTAAGGCTTAGAAAGAAAAATTAAACAGTTGGAAAACCAGAATCAGATTTCAATTGAAAGAAAAAAAAAGTTAGTGTTGCCCCACCCCAAATGTATCTGTAATCCATTTTGCTGCTAAGATCTACTTTATGTCATGTTATGGAAGTGATAAATTGAAATTTTATTAGTGATACATTGAAAGTTTTAAATTTAGTTAAATGAACATAATACATGCATATTATAAATAGGGAAAGGTAAAGGGACCCCTGAGCATTAGGTCCAGTTGTGGATAACTCTGGGGTTGCGGTGCTCATCTTGCTTTACTGGCCGAGGGAGCCAGTGTACAACTTCCAGGTCATGTGGCCAGCATGACTAAGCCACTTCTGGGGAACCAGAGCAGCGCATGGAAACACTGTTTACCTTCCCGCTGGAGTGGTACCTATTTATCTACTTACACTTTGACGTGCTGTTTAACTGCTAGGTGGGCAGGAGCAGGGACCGAGCAACGGGAGCTCACCCCATCGCAGGGGTGACCGCCAACCTTCCAATCGGCAAGCCCTAGGCTCTGTGGTTTAACCCACAGCGCCACCCGCGTCCCATTATAAATAGGAAGCCTGGTTTTAAAAATGTTTTTCTGGCGCAGATCCCTTTCATTTTATTAGACCAGGGGTCAGCAACCTTTTTCAGGTGTGGGTCGGTCCACCGTCCCTCAGACCATGTGGTGGGCCAGAGCGGTAGACTTGTAATCTGGGGAACCGGGTTCGCGTCCCCGCTCCTCCACATGCAGCTGCTGGGTGACCTTGGGCTAGTCACACTTCTTTGAAGTCTCTCAGCCCCACTCACCTCACAGAGTGTTTGTTGTGGGGGAGGAAGGGAAAGGAGAATGTTAGCCGCTTTGAGACTCCTTCGGGTATCAAATCCAAACTCTTCTCTTCTTCTTCTTCTTCCTATGCCCCACAAATAACATTCTACTCATGTAAAAGCATGCTGATTCCCAGACCGTCTGCGGGCCGGATTGAGAAGGCGATTGGGCCGCATCCAGCCCACGGGCCTTAGGTTACCTACCCCTGCATTAGACAGACCTTTCACTGGCAGAAAATTGTGGTTTGTATGGTTGCTATCTAAAGCAAAGATAATTAAATGGAACTAAGAACCTAGAATATTTGCCTCCTGACTACATTATTAATGAACATTCTCAATAAGTATTTTTCCCAGGGCTTCATTCTGAGAATATGGGAAGAAGCAAAAATTACTATCTCTTGGCATTGTCTCTGACGCAAGCAACTGGGTTTTTCTTCAGACTCAAAATAATCTAAGCTTTCTTAAGTACAGCACATACCGTATTGGCATTTGGGTTTAAAGACTTGTATGGTAAACTTGTGAGTGCCCCAGTGGGCCATTCTTCTGTAGCTGCTGGGCTGAATAAAAGCCAGTGGCTGAGTACTTGCCGAAGATGATATTTTATTTGTTTTTTGAAGTTTAAGGAATACTATAAGCCGTGGGTTTTTCTGATGGAACTGACAGCTCCTTTTTTCTTTTTTTCTTTTTTGCTGCTGCTGCTCCTCCTCCTTCACTGCTCTTTATGAGGGGTGTGCTCCCCCCACCCCCTCTTTCAAAAGAAAGGAAGGCTCAGTGGCTTCCTCTGGCTAAGAGAGAGCTTTGGAGAATGACTGTCTCCCATGAAAGGAAACTCCTCCCTCCTCCTTTATCCTCTACAGCACCCACAGCAACGAGTAAACATTTGGCTGCCTAACATATTTTTTTTCCTGCTTATTGCCTGCTGTGGTATGGGCTAGCTGTACCCTCCATCCACTTCTTTGAAGTTTTGGGGTTAACATTTAGTAGTTTCAGGCCATAGCTGTCAACTTTTCCCTTTTATTAAGGGAAATTCCCTTATTCCGAATAGGATTCCTCACAAGAAAAGGGAAAAGTTGACAGCTATGTTTGTTTGTTTTTCGCTGCTTCTGTGGTCTTTACTGTGACTGTTTCCGTGACAGGGGTTGTCTTCAGTTAGGAGCATTTTATTTTTCTTTCAGGCAATATATACTCTCTGGTCTCTGGGAAGAATTGTTGTGGGTTTTTTAACTCTCTTTTCTCCTCACCAAACTGCAATAATTACATTGTGACATTTTCATTTGTTATTTTAGCAGGCAGTATCAGCCTGAGTATTTGAGTTCATTTTGAGTTTACACTTGCTTCGTTTGCAATTATTTTTTACACTTGCTTATTTTGCAATTATTTTTTATCCTATATTTTGTTGCCCAGTTTTCTCTTTGCCTCAGTCCCTTCTTAGTACACTTAGAAAATTTGACAGTGAATGGTGGAATCTTATGGCTTTATCCTCCGCAACCCCTGCCCCCCCCCAAAAAAATCAAGAAAGCTTTCCTGATTGTCAGAGGTGCAGGAAAACAAGGGACAAAATTTCCCCATTGGAGCTATCCTGTTGCTCCTTCCTCACCCACCCCATCAAGGAAACTGGGATAGGGACAAGAAAGGAACAACAGATATCCCAATCCCATTACTCTTTCCTTCCCCCCATCAAGGAAGCTTTCCTGGTTGTCTGGGGTGGGAGAAAGGAAGAGACACCACAACCACAACCATCCCGTTAGAGAAATCCCTTTGTTAGTTCCTTCCCCGCACCCCAATAAAGAAATACCTCTGTCTTTCTGGGTATGGAGGGCACAAGGAGAAGGGGACGACAGAGGATGAGATGGTTGGACAGTGTTCTTGAAGCTACTAACATGAGTTTGGCCAAACTGCGAGAGGCAGTGAAGGATAGGCGTGCCTGGCGTGCTCTGGTCCATGGGGTCACGAAGAGTCGGACACGACTGAACGACTGAACAACAACATTCTGGGTGTGCAGGAAATGAGGGGCAGCAGGATAGGTCCATTCGCTGTTTGTGAGCACTTGCTTTGTCCCGGGGGGGGGGGGCTTTTTCCATATGTGTGTTCTGCTTATTAAGCAATGTGTTTGCACTTGCAAATGTGCCGCAGAAAAATAGATTTCTGCTGAGGAAGATGGAGAAATGCATTCCTTCACTGTGTGTGCATGTGTGTGAGAGAGATCTATTTATGTATGGTAAGCACTTGTGTGGGAGAGGAAGTGGAGCAGCCACCTTGCAAATGCTCCTTGGACAATGACAGCATCAATGTTTGTGGGAAAAAATCAATAGCACCAGCTAGTAGAGCATGAGACTCTTAATCTCAGGGTCATGAGTTGGAGTCCCACATTGGACAAAAGAGTCCTGCATTGCAGGGAGTTAGACTAGATGACCCTCGTGGTTCCTTCCAACTCTAAATTCTGTGATTCCATAAGTACATGCCTCGCTGTGGCAACTATTTCGTTACGGGACCCTTACGGCACATGCACACCAAAAACAACACCAACACTGATGTATTAGATTTAATTAATAAGTTGGCAAATATTATAAGAAAGGAAAAGATTGTAGCATTAGCATTCTGTTTATGGTTTCTGTCATTAATGTTATCTGTTCATTTGTCTGCCAAATGCTTCCTGTTTGGAGAAGTCATAACACTTGCCACTGCTTTTTCTTGTTCTGACATAGGTTGAGATTGTATGCTGAGCTTGTCAGTAAGAACTACTTGGTTCCTCATTCAGAAACTGAGACAAGTCAGCCAGGGATTCTTTGCTTCTGTCTTTCTCTTCAGTGTTCTGTTTCCTCGTCCCCCCCATCCCCATCCCCAAACTTGTCCATAGCAAAACTGTTAATGCTAGAAATCCAGGGGTACAGACTGCCAGAAGTTTATACTTGATTATTTACCAAATAAGGTTGAGAAGCTCTGGAAGACGTCAAGTAAGAGGTCCTTGAAAAGGACTAGATTAGAAGTTACAAACTCAAGTGTCAGTCTGTAAAGTGGGAAGAAGGGGATTGGGCACATTTGTTGAATTGTTGTGCACACCATTGCCTCTCCGTGTTTAATAGCATTAACCTGCTGGAGTGTACACAGCGTATTCCAGTCAAAATGAGTTGTGCCTGCTTATAGCCATCATACCACAGCCTCCAGATGCTGATAAAATTAAATGTTTTGGCTTGTGTCAGTGGCAGGTGATTTTCTGGATCATAGATCATTAAGCACTAAAGAAAACCTTCTGGTTTGCTTGGATCCCTTTAATGGCTGCGTTGCCACAACAGTTTTTACTAAATATTTAAAGGAACGCCTAAATTATGCAGATTAGATTCCTTTGGTATCCTGCAGCCCCTCCATATTAATTATTCATTATGTGGTAACTAGGCATCCTCACTCAAGCATGATTAGTTCAGACAGCCTGAAGCGTTTAACGCTGGCTGAAGAACTGAAACGCCTGTTCCTGGTTTCCAAACAAAAACCTGCAGCGGAACTGAGTGAAACACAAGATCTTTCTTTTTCTCAACACTTGATCAGTAAAACAAAATCAAATTATTTGCAGTCTCTCATATATTGGTGGCATGGGACACTTTGCTTACATGACACCCAGGAGCTTCTGTGAATCTCAAATGGGGAATAACTAACGTTACAAGCCAATTCAATTACTTTCGACAGTCTTGGCTGCATTATGTAAAGGTTGTTCTTGTTTCCCTGCCTTTGTCTGTTCCTTGCCAAGTAAAAGCATGAGTAGGCCTAAAAAGAGTTGGCATACACTGGGTGGTATTCAATAAAGTTTTACACAGGGCATACCCACCAACGTTTCTCCAATGAAAATAGGGATGTCCTATTCAACAACAGCAACAGTTTTATTATTTATACCCTGCCCATCCGACTAGGTTGCGCCAGCCACTCTTGGCGGCTTCCAACATATATAAAAACACAATAAAACATTAAACATTAACAAACTTCCCTATACAGGACTGCCTTCAGGTGTCTTCTAAAGGTTGTAATTTACTCAACTCCTTGGCTCGGGGGTCTCATAACTCCATATCCTCCAACATTTCTCTGATGAAAATAGGGATGTCCTATTTCCAGGATCAAATTCAAAACTGAGACAGCTTCTGTAAATTCAGGACTGTCCCTGGAAAATAGGGACACTTGGAGGGTCTGAGAGGGTAGATACATCGAAACCTAGGAACGTGACTTTCAATGGGCCTATTCTGAGTGAAATTTAGTTGAATACCACCTTGTGTATCTGTACTGAAAGAAAAGGGAAATCCAAACTTCCTTTGTGTCATTTTAGTAAATCCTAAATTGAGATTTGGGAATCACTAACATACTTCATATTTGAGTAATGGGAGGGAAGGTCCCTGAGAAGCTTTGTATCAGTAATTTGAAAAATCTTGAGAACAAATTGCATAGGGAATGATCAGAGAATGAAGCAAACAATAAACTTAACTGGTCAAATGCAAGATGTGTTATGTACAGTGCACAATATCTGTCTTGGCCGTTTAGTTTCCCCACTGGTATGTCCAAGATTGTTACCAGTTTCCATGGGAGTAACAATACTGTGTTAACAGAAACAAATCTGAAAGGAGATGCTTCATTTATGCTAAACTGTCCTGGTCTCCTGACAGGGATAAACAATCTTCTAGAGAGAGGAAAACTCTGTTTTTAAGGAAGGTGTATGGTATATAAATAGTTGCATGCCTTTAGTGGGCAAGTTGGCAGTGTCATAAATGGGAAATGGTGGAAATGTATGTTCTAGGCTACATTTGGCTGTGTTTATTTGTTTTAAGTTATCTCTACCTTTTTTAGTAAAGATTTTCACTTGTTTCAAAGAAACTACCCAGATAGAGGATCCTCGAGTGCAATGGCGGCGGGAGCAGGAACACATGCTGAAGGACTACCTTGTACTGGCACAAGAAGCCCTGACTGCTCAGAAGGAGATCTACCAGGTCAAGCAACAAAGGCTTGAACTAGCACAGCAAGAATACCAACAACTTCATGATGTCTGGGAGCACAAGCTGGGGTCTCAGACTAGTTGTGAGTTCTTGGTTAGATTTTTGTTCTTTATCCTTGTTCTGCTAGTATGTCATGGAGCTTGGCATCTACAGTGGTACCTTGGGTTACAAACACCTCAGGTTACAAACACTTCGTGTTACAGACTCCGCTAACCCAGAAGTAGTACCTCGGGTTAAGAACTTTGCCCCAGGATGAGAACAGAAATTGCACGCCAGTGGTGTGGCGGCAGCGGGAGGCCCCATTAGCTAAAGTGGTACCTCGCGTTAAGAACAGTTTCAGCTTAAGAACAGACCTCTGGAACAAATTAAGTTCGTAACCCGAGGTACCACTGTAATCCTGTCTTACAACCTCCTTCCCTTACACCATAGAATCAGTCTGTTGAAAACAAACCTACCGTATATTCTGGCGTATAAGACGACTGGGCGTATAAGACGACCCCCAACTTTTCCAGTTAAAATATAGAGTTTGAGGTATACTCGACTGCAGATTCTCCACCCGACGTATAAGACGACCCCCGACGTTTGAGAAGATTTTCCTGGATTAAAAAGTAGTCTTATACGCCAGAATATATGGTATCTCCTTTAAGCTACACACTAAAAATATTTCATGATGATTGGTGCCTCTAGCCTTTTTAATTTTTTGTATAGCTGAGCTGTATTTTGGAATTTTCCGTCTTGCCTTTTGAAGGTTAAGATTTGGAACTGCTCTGAAGATATGGGCTACAATCCACAATAACTATCCATGAGCAAAAGAACTTCATAAAAACCTGGAGGTTTTCCTTGCTGCAGCACCCACTGCCAAGAATTGAGCTGCTGTTCTGTTTTTAAAAGTGGCTTTTGAAAGTGTTGGAGAGTGTAGAAAAAATTGAAAAGAAGAATCAGTTGTGCATTATTTCCATTATTCAAGTGCAAATAACATTAGGTAATACCCATAAACTACCACACATAGTGTCTACATGCATGTATATATAAAAATGCTACTCGTGTCACTGCTGTTGCAGATAAATACTATATGACATCAATGTATGCAAATAAGTTTGATTAGTAGAATCTGTCACAGTGACTTTTGTCAGTAGGGAAGGTTTTACTTTAAATACTGATATTCTAAAAACAGAAAACACCTTTAAAATGGAAAGTTAGGATTGGAAGAGCATGCTGTTACTTCTCAAATCTTGAAGTTACATTTTGAGACAAGCTTTCAATTGAAATCACTGCAGATTCCCTCATTTCCATTTTCTAGTACTTTTTGTCCCTCTAACCCTTCTTTTTCCAGAAACTGCTAGATAGCCAACCCAAAATTTTATGTTTACAGCCAACTCAAATGCTTACAAGGGAAATATTGTGATTTGTTTGTGTACTTTTCTGTTCCTTCTTTGTTGGTGTGCGTTTAATATTTGTTTTGTTTGTTTGTTTCCTTTTATTGTAGTAGTTTCCAGTTCCTCATCTAGCTCAAAATATGACCCAGAAATTCTTAAAGCAGAAATTGCTACCACAAAATCTAGGGTAAGAGGGGAAAGTGGTGCTTTTAATTTCTTGTAATATAACAATCTGAAATTTCTAATGCTCCAAAGCAGGGGTCCTCAAACTTTTTAAACAGGGCGCCAGTTCAATGTCCCTCACACCCTGTTGGGGGCCTGACTATAGTTTTTAAAAAATATATGAACAAATTCCTATGCACACTGCACATATTTTATTTGTGGTGCACAAAAAACAGGAAAAACAATACAATATTTAAAATGAAGAACGATTTTAATCAATGCAAACTTATAAGTATTTCAGTGGGAAGTATGGGCCTGCTTTTGGCTAATGAGATAGTCAATATCGCTAATGCTCGCCCCTACAACCCAGCCTACACATGGTTCTCCCTCACCCCCATGGCCCAGTCTACATGCAGGCCTTCCATGCCCCCATCCCCACAACCCAGCCTATACACGTGTCTGCCTGCACACACCCTCATCCCCACAACCCAGCTTATACACGTCTCTCTAACCCCCTTCCCCACGATCCAGCCTATGCATGTGTTTCCCTAACCCAGAACCCAACGACCCAGCCTGCACCCATGTCTCCTTTAGCCCCATCCTCATGACCCAACTTGCCACGTGTCTCCCTAACCCCCATCCACCACCCCCCAGCTTGCATGCCTGTCCTCCAACCCCAAATCTCCACCCACCAGCCTGCCCGCATCTCCCTACCCCCGATCCCCACAGCTTGCCCGCGTGTTGCCCATCCCCATGACTCACTGCAGCCTTTTGCAAAAGTAGCCTCTCCTCATGCACTTTCTTGGGACAACCATGGCCCCCGACCTGCACCAACCTGAAGGGCAGCAGGAGCCGAGGAGTGCACACCGGAGCGGCGGCGATTGGGAGAGCAAAGTTGCCCAGAAGGATGCGGCTGGTGAGCGATCCTGCGCACGCTTCGCCAACTAGGCCACTGCCACCACGCAGCCCCTTCCGCGGCTGTGTCCGCCAAGTCCGCTCACCAGCAAGGTCCCGGTTCTCTGTCCGCCAAGCCCGCTCACCAACAAGGTCCCAAGTCTCCCGCATGGCTCCTGCTCGCCTTCTTCTGGCAAGCCATGCGCCCCTCCAAGCAAGTTTTGGACTGGCTGGACAAGAGGGAGAGAGTGAGGGACATGGAGAGACAGGAAGGGGCAGCTCTTCCTCTGGGAGGAAGGGGAGGGGGATGCATGGCGGAAGGTGAGCCAAACCTGCAGCTGAGGCCAGCAAGCTTCCCTCCAGGTGTCTGTTCTCCAGCAACTCCGGGCATATTCCTCTCACAACCCCAGATGGGCCAGATTCAGGAACCTGGCAGGCCAGAAGCAGCCCATGGGCCATAGTTTGAGGACCCCTGCTCCAAAACATGACTAAGTGAGAATGTGCTGGTTGTTGTGCTACTTACTGTGCAGGGCTAAGCCATGGTTTGGTGATGTATGAACCAGTCCAATGCACAATGTCCATTACAAAATAAGAACAACAACATTTTTATTTTTATTGATTACATATATCACATACATGCATCCAAGAGAAGAGTCAGCAAAATAGAAACAAATTTGAACCAAGTCAAAACAAGAAGTGAATGAAAGGAAGGCAAAGTGTAAAACAAAGACCTTTGCTTCATGGCCATAATTCTACAATTTAGTTTTCCTCTATTTATAATTGCATTTACAAAAACATTAATAAAAGATGGTAAAACCATAACAATTGTTAGTAGAGAGATTGTGCCATATACGTTATATATTCATTTAACGTTTTCCAAAGGTTTGCAGCACTCACTTGGTTTACCTCACTTGGTATTAAATTAAACTGATTTTCTGTGAAAGTCAAGAAATGTTTTTTAGGGGTTTTAAAGTAAAGTTCTGAATAAAGTAGTGGAAAATATTTGTTAAAGTAACAAAATACTTTGCTCTGTTCACATTTCAACAGGTTAATAAACTGAAGAGAGAAGTTGCCCACATGAGACAGGAACTACAATATAAGGAAATTGGTTTCCAAACGTTGAAGAAGTAAGTTAGTTATCTTCACCTTCTACCATTTTTAATTTATATCTAGTTGGGTAATGTAATGATTTGGCTTAGTGTATTGTCTGAACCTGGGCTTGTGAGATTTTTACTCTCTCCAGACTCCCCATGAGCCTTTAACCAATATTTGTCCTATAGTTTGCCGTTCATGGTTTAATTTGATACTTCCCCTTTTCTTCCTTTATGAAAACAGATGTAAGTGAATTTCGCCAGGGAAGTTCCCCTGGTGCCTTCATTACACACCTTTAGGCTCCAGGCAAAAGCATTCCTTTTTAACCAGGCCTTATGGTTGATCTTATTGACATCCAACACCCTTTTAGAATGTGGCTTTTTTTTGGGGGGGGGGGTTATTGGGTTATTGCTTTTGGTTTGATTTTATATGTTGTGCTCTTGTTGTGAACCACCCTGAGGCCTCCGGGTATAGGGTGGTGGATAAGTTGAAAGTTGAATAATAAACATTAACTTATTCTTCAGCCAAAAGGCTTCCAGAGCAGTTTACAAATTTCAGTAATAACACAGTCTCTGCCATTTCTGAAATCTTAAATTCAATTTTTTTCATTAAGTTGGAGACAGATAATAAATCCCATTGGTGGGGATTTTGAGCAGGGTACAGCAGCAGTAGCTAAAAAAACAACAACACACTATTTTCACCCCCACCCCCTGAAACAAGATTCATAAAGCAAAGTCCCTTGTCTTTAGAGCTAACTAGTCTTGTTTTTCCTGTTAATAACTGTTTCTCTTCTGTTTTTTACATCATCTTGAAGAATTGATATGAAAATGGCTGATACCCAAGGTGGATATAAACTTGATGAGGCACAAGCTATCTTAAGTGAAATGAAAGCTATTAAGAAGGCCATCACTTCAGGAGAGAAAGAAAAACAAGATCTCATTATGGTATGAAATTGACTGGGTGAACTCCTCTGCTAGGCGGATCTTAAGCTACCATTACAGCAACTCTGTTTCCATAACTACAAAAACAGAAATGCTTGTATGGAACTGACCCATCAACTTATATTATCAGTACAAGATCATTGTTTAAAAATCCAGGCAATCTCTTTACACTAGACTTTCTGTCTCTCCTACCCCCACCTCTGTAACTATTATTTAATGTGACATGTAACTGGGCCTGTGCCCTTTCACATTGTCCTGATTTGCACATAATCCTAATCATTGTTTATTAATCTATGATTTATTAAACATTTAGTTAGCATTACATGTGAACCCAGTTCAATAGCTTACTTGTGCTTTATTAACTATATTCAAAATGTTGCTCATTCAACAAGATTTGTAGTTAGTCTATAAACCTTAGCGAACCTTAACTATTGCTTTGCGTTGTGTGTGAACCCAAACCTCCTCCTTAACCATGGTTAAGGAGCCATCATCACCCAAAAGCTAAAGAACCATGAGTGAAGAGCACCAAAAAGTTCAAACTGTTGTCAAGGCTCAGCAACTTTTGCTGGTGCTTTTAGCTACTCTGTGACATAATAAACCAAGTAGTCTTCTGCCAGACACTTCAGTTCATTAATAGTTCATGTTAACCATGGTTTAGATAGAGTTATTGGTGAACCAGACCATCAATTGATAAGGAACTGATATCCCCCTCACAATGTCAATTCAGTCTTAAATTTCTCCTTCAAAACATCAGGGCAGCAGTGAGGCAATAAGAAAATGACTTTGACTTTTTCTTGTTCCAGAACCTTGCCAGGTTGACAGCTAATTTTGTGACAGACAGAGGATCACATTCAGACTTGTGGGCCAGCAATATATCCTTGGAAGACTCCAGTTTCCCATTGTCTAAGCAGTATCTGGATGCTGGTTCCCAAACTGATGTTTCTGGAAATGTATGTAAAGTTTAAAATACTGTGTGAGCTTCCTTTAGTCTTGTATCCCATCTTAGCTATTAAATAATGTTTTGTGGGGACCTAATGTTTGAACCAGTGCTTTGTAAAATTTTATGGAAAAGATTTATAGCATATGTTATTTCTTAATCTTTGGATGCATATGTTGAGCTTTGGCTCTGACTCATGTCAACATGTTTAATCTGCAAAGAGGGAAATGTGTCAACACCCTTTAACCTTACTATTTGCTTCTTTAGTTTATTGTGAACACGAATAATCAATTGGCTGAGAAGGTGAGACTGCGCCTCCAATATGAAGATGCTAAGCGAAAGTAAGTGGACCTTCCCCTACTACTATTGACAATAAGCACTTAAATCCATAGTGCAGACAAACAGCTGTTTTTTAAGAGTTTAAAAAGTACACATTTAGAACATAACGTGAGGATGAATTTGTTTCTTTACAGGCGGACTTCTGTCAAATATTTCTCAGAGGACATTTTTTCCCCCAAGTGGAACTAATGTGTCCTTGGATCAGAATAAGTGATGATCCTATAAACTTTTATTACAGTTGTTGCAAAGTTTTTATATAGTGTTTTGTTGTCAAGACTGGTCACTAGTTTTAACTCTCATTTTGGCAGCTTACTGTGAAGGTACAAACCATTGCCACTGTTGATTTTATTCTAGAGTTAGGGAACATTTTGCAGCCAAATTTGAGATATTGCAAGAACCTAAAAACCGTTCTAGATTTCATCAAATGCCCATTCTGTTCTCATAGTGGCCAACCACTATGAGAATCAAGCAAAGAATATCTGTAGTACAGTAATCAGATAAAGACTATAAATAAGTCAGTAGGTGCTGTAAGCAACCCATGGTCAATTTTTCAGAAGCCCCCTCAGACTTATACCAGTGTGCAATCACTTCCTGGTTCGTTTTCTCCTCCCCGGTTGCTATGCATAGCATCTGAGAACAGGGCCCTTTTCTTCCCTCTTTCCTTTGTCTAGAGCAGGGGTTGTCAACTTGGTCCCTACCACCCACTAGTGGGCGTTTCAGGATTCTAGGTGGGCATTTGGGGGTTTTACGGCACAAGCTGAATCCTCCTTTCATCGAGCACTGGTGGGCGGTAAGGAAATTTTACCATCAAGAAAGATGCATTAGTGGGCGGTAGGTATATAAAGGTTGACTACTCTTGGTCTAGAGAAAGACTCAGAGCCTGTTGAAGGATTGTATCTCTTTGGAAGAAAGATAATGCAAATGGGGGCTAGTCTGAATTAATGTGCCCAAGTTATTCCTTTAAATTCTTTGGTGACTTTTGTCCTATTCAGGTGATAGCAAAACATGAATAACAAGGTATTGGGTTCCTGTTATTAGATACTCTCTATTGCCAGAATAGCCAACTATTTTGGTACAGTACCAAAGGTATGCCCATGGGTATGTCCTGAAGGCACACGAGACCCCCCACTTACTGAAGCTAAGCATTTCTGGGTTTGGTCAGTGCTTGGGTACGTCATCACTCAGAAACCACACACGTCACCTTGGGTTCAATGACAGAAGAAAGGCAGGGCATGTATCTATATATGACAGTAAATAAATAATAACATGGTGAGGTTGCTCTGCCTGTCATAATGACCAGACATATAAAAATGGCATTTAAAACTTTCATTTATTCTTTAGAGAAATATTTATATAGCACTTTTTGATCCCCAAAGTTGTCCCCAGTGGTCTCAAAGTTGGCTTGCATTATTAAAATTAAACAAAGGTATAGAACCACAGAGCATTAAAAAACCCAAGCCAACAGGACATGCTTAGCACTATTCTAAAACAAGGGACTTTGTGAGGGCATTTTCTTAGTTTTGTTTTCACAAAAAACGTACTCCTGCTTCAGATATCATGTGCCTCTTCAATTAAATCCCAGTTACTTTTAAAATAAATTTCTTATTCATTACTAGAGTATGAATTCAGGTTAAGACTCCTGAGATGTGCATCCATTTTTAAATTTTATTTATTTATTTATGGAATGTCATGTTACATCTGTAGTAGATTCAGTTAAGGCTTGGTCCCACTGAAATGTTTGATTACGCTAAAGCACTGTTTGCTTTCCTATTCTGATGGCGTCAGATTCCCATATTTCATTAATTAGAGTAAAAATGGTTGAGAACCAATATTGTTCAGCTGCAAGTCATTGGCCTAAATCTAGGCAATCAGACTCTGCCTGTCACTATCTCTGAGCTTCAATTCCCAATCTTTTAAATTGTAGTAACAATGTAACAAGAATAAGAATGAAAATAGCAATGATTGGCATAATGCAAATGATAAAGAGCCTTGCATAGGAAAGTGTGCAATACGATTTTTATTTAACCAAACATAAGTAGAAGACCGAACTGTCTTTTCCTCCATTTGTTATGAGCCAGAGGAACAAAAATTGATTTGGTGCCTGACATCCTACAATCCCCATTGACAAAACTTACTGCTAATGCTGATATGTGTGTTACAAGGTATTAATGATTAAGCTAAAATTCCCCATCATTGAATGCTGAACAGGTGGAATCATGGCTTTCTTTCAAGTGAAAATTAGAGGGAGAGAATGATGCCAGATTTATAAGATGGCTTGTTTACTTTTGTAAGCACTACTATGTAGGATGCATAGAATGCTGTTTTATTTTTGAAGGTGGAAAGTATTCCACCTTAAGAACAAATCTGACCTCTTACCATATCCATGCTGATAGTTGACAGAAGTTATCAAATTACAGTTGAGCAATCCTCTTAGAACACACTCTTTATAAATTCACAGTGGAATTCACGGATTAGGAACTAATGCCAATGCTAATTCATCAGTGGAGCACAATGTTGGGCTTAACCAGGCAGTTGAACATTAAAATGGCTGCAAAGAAGGTTTCAGTGCAGCTTGAATGGATTTCTATTAATTATAGAATTTAAATTAATTAAGCAGCAACTTCCCTGCTATGGGAACAAGCTCAATCATTTCTCTTTTAAAAAAAATGTCCTGAAATAATGGGTTCTGTGCTTTGACACGCCATCTTATGTCACTAGATTAGGACACAATTTATATATGATTGGTGAGAGTTGATAAATTGTGGTGTTCAGTACAGCTCTAGTTGAATATGCAAGAGAGCCCAACAGTAAGGTGTTTTGAGATTGCTGGAACATATGTGCCATATGCAAACTTAATTGTTTTCCTTCATCCTATAGAATAGCAAATTTGAAAATACAGTTGGCTAAATTGGATAGTGAGGCCTGGCCTGGCGTGCTGGATTCTGAACGAGACCGATTAATGTTAATCAATGAGAAAGAGGAACTTCTAAAGGAAATGAGGTTCATTAGCCCTAGGAAGTGGACTCAGGGTGAAGTGGAAAGACTGGAGATAGAAAGAAAACGTCTAGAAGAAGATCTTCAGACTGCAAGAGATACGCAAAGCAAAGCTTTAACAGAAAGGTACGTTTAACATTAAATATGTTAAATTTAAATAGTTTAAATAGTAAAAATTGATTCTTTTCTTCTGTTCTTGTGACTAGAAAACTCATTACAGATACCTGCACCTAATAAAACTGTTACAGGTGCTTGCATCTGACTATAATTTAATTGCATTTGTTACAGTCTTTTGTTTTGTTTGCTTTATCTATACCTATAATAAAAATAAAAGAATGTCATTGCACTGCAATTCACTTAGCCACAGGCAGGTGATGTTTCAAACTACAGTGTGTTAACAGCCTTGGGTGAGCTGCTGGACCATTGAAGCAGCTTCTGAGGCCAGTAGCGGATGATGCAGGCAAGCTGCAGAGGATGAGTCATGAAAGGCTGGGACAACTCCTCAACAGTCATCCTGCTCTGCTGCTGCTGTTGCCACTGACCACATTGCTGAAACACCCTTTAAGCCTTCTTCCGTGAGTGGGACTGTTGCTGAGAAGGTGTCCTGGCCTCTCATGACTCTTCCTCCACGACTTGCCTAGGCTCTTTGCTGCCGCCTTGCGACTCCTCACAGGAGAAGGTCTAACGAGAATGGAGATTTCTTCTGTGACTCGCCTGCATCAATAGACCACCACTTTTGGTCTCCTTTCTGTGGTGTTCTTCTTGTTGGATTGACTGTTCATCTCACTTGGTTGTGAGCTAAAGGTTCCCCACCCCTGGCCTATGTGAACCTTCAGGCAGGACCTGAGTGCAGGACCTCAGTGCTGGTTCCCAACAACTGGTATTCAAAGGCCTCTGGCAGTGGAAGTACTGCCATAATGGCTAGTATCCAGTGATAGCCTTCTCTTCCATGAGCTTGTCTTAACCTCCTTTTTAAAGGCACATTCCACAGTTTAATTATGTGTGGTATGAATAAGTTCTATTTGTCTCTTTCAGGTTTTCTTGTATTTGACTTATTTGTATGATCCCAAGTTCTAATATTACAAGAGAGTGAGAATATTAAACCTGGGGTTTACCAGCCAAAATCTTGGTTCCGGTCCCTAGTCACTTAAGAAATCTGTTGACATACATGACATTCTTCCTGACATTTGTTTCAACCTTGGAATGAACAGGCATGAGATGGCAAAAAGTGTCATCTCATGGTGTGAATCTCTATAAATTTGATGTGTTCAGCTGCTGCATTCAACATCAGTATCCCCAATAAATACAGACATTGATATGGAAACGGGGCTTTCTTGTGCTGTCTTACTTGGATACAGTATTTAGGCAGTAGCAAAGCTCACATCTCCAAAGAAACATTAGAATTGTAGCTATTTTTAAGCTCAAATGTTTCTTTTAAATGTTATCCCCATAGGAACTAAAGTTTTAGGAGGGATGCAGTTTGACAACAAGACTATCAAGCACGTAAAATCTGCCGCTTTTCACACTCTGTCTCCTGTAATTCATTTGGTTAGTAAAAGAATTATATTTGGTGACTGGATCTTGTGAGACTGCATCACCATTTCAGCTGTAGATTAAGCCCCATGGGAAGGTGCAGTAGTAACAGGGTGAAAAGCCTCTCTGTAATTGCCATTCTTTAGACTTGGTGTGTGGGTGGATAGTACTTTGAGTCTGCAATGATGTTTCTGACAGTCAGGCTCTTCTCGCTAAAAATGACTTGAACATGCTGTCCTTTATCTTATTTTATTTTTTGTGCATGATTTTATAGGCTTCTTTTTGTGCATAACTAACAGCCATCCCACACAAATGAACTAAAAACATGTTTGTGGGGTTTAAAACCTCCTGATATCTGAAAAATTCCAGAATCCTAAGTGCATGTGATATTTATTCATCTCCTGCTGCCCTCCTGCTATTTGAATGCTGTCTAGATGAGAAAGAGGGACACACACACCTCTTTTTCTAAAAATACCACTTGATGCTTGTTGAGGTGGTGCTGCTTAGTTACAGACAGCCATTTTCTCAAACATTCTGCTACACGCATCTTCCACTGGGACTATTTAATACATTTGGGTGAGGTGTGTACTGTCTCCATGTTTTACTCCCCTTAATTAAAAAAATTTTTAAAATATTTTTCCTATTATTTTTCCTTCCAATGTACCTCTTCTTATAGGGCAACTGCTGAATTTGATTGACAGCTGAAGGTTGGGGAACTTTGATCCCACTCAGGCTACTTTAATAGATAGCATTCAAAAAGAACATGAGATGAGCAATCTCTGCTTTGCATGCAAGAGGTCCAGGGTTAATCCTGAGCCATCTGCAAGTAAGGCAGTTAATGTCCCCTGACTGAAAATTTGGATGGCTGCTTCCAGTCAGTGCAGATAGTACTGTACTGAGCTAGATGGACCAATGGTCTGACTCAATATAAAACAGCTTCCAGTGTTCCAGGTTGCTTCTCCCTTCATCTCGATAATCCCTTGAGTCTCTCACTTCTCACTTTCCACTCATGTAAGAATTGTTCCACCTCTGACTTAATCTCCTCAACCCACACCATTATGGCAGCTCCTAACAGCCAAAGAAGGGATCTGTTCTAGACAAATAGTGGTGGGGTATATTATAAAGAGTTTCAGATGCACTTGTGGCCCTGCACTGCTTGTAGTTTGGCTGTTTTCCCATGTGAACTAAATGTATGCCCCTGAATCCTCTAAAAGTTGTGGGGAGTTCTGAGGAACAGTCTTGTCATTGTGAAACAAGTGCTTGTCATTGTGGGGTGCTTGCCATTGTGAAACAAGACCTCAAGTCTGGGTTCTTTTAATGTTTTTAGCATGAACAGGTCCTTGTAAGAACTGAGTGTGCAACAGCAAGGTTCCACATTTTTACACTCACTAAATGCTGGAGCATTCTCTGCTCTCCACCCCCGCCTCTGGCAAGCTCAAATCTCAAGGTGACCCTTGTTCTCCTTTCTGTCGTATAACAGAGATAAATACAACGTGGCTTTAATGTACCTTAGATGTGACAGGTTTCACGCATTCATTCACAATTAAAAAAACTTATTTTTTCTTAGATTTCAAAATTGCCTCACCTATTCTCTCATCTCCAATAAATATTATTAAGTGTTCTCTTTAAAATAACTCTAGTATACAGTCTGTTCACATAAGGAAGTGAGAGACAATCCTCCTGAAACACCTTACATATTTTTGGGTCCCTGCCAGGAAACTAATCTTGCTTATGTAACAGATCTTTTTCTTCCTGAATAGTTTGCATACCTTTTGCAAAGACGAATAATGTAGAGAAGGTCAGGTGCCTTCTGTATGCAAAACTAACATGGCTGGTGATACTTTTTATTTTTTCAAACCGCCTTAAAGTTCTCTACAACCAACAAATCTTAAACTGTACCTGAAAGTGTGAAGCCAGAAGTGCAAGATGCATCTGAAGTGCAAGATGCCGAAGAATTGAGAATTTCTGAAATTAAAAATAGTAATAAAGGAATAGTTATATAGATAGGAAGTTTCTTCGGGTGACACCCATTATTCCTGTTCCGATCTATTTGACACAACATTTATTGAGTTACACTATAATTGCTTTTAAAATGTTATGAAGAGAAGAAGAAGAAGAGTTTGGATTTGATATCCTGCTTTATCACTACCCTAAGGAGTCTCAAAGCGGCTAACATTCTTCCTTTCCCTTCCTCCCCCACAACAAACACTCTGTGGGGTGAGTGGGGCTGAGAGACTTCAGAGAAGTGTGACTAGCCCAAGGTCACCCAGCAACTGCATGTGGAGGAGCAGAGACGTGAACCTGGTTCACCAGATTACTAGTCTACTGCTCTTAACCACTACACCACACTGGCTCTCTCATTTTAAAATGTTATGTAGTAAGAAGCTTTTGATGTGAAGTTGAATGTGAATATTAAGAACAAAATGCTGCTATAAACAGGGCTTTGGAGACTACACCCTGCCCATATTCAGGGCATTGCATTGGAAGGGCTTACTATGGCCCCTTAATAGGATAATGCTTTGAGTTGCATTTTAAGCTTTTTTCCCCTGTTTGCAGATTGAAATTAAATAGTAAAAGAAACCAGTTGGTGCGAGAACTAGAGGAAACAACACGATTAATGGCAATGTTGCACATCCAGCTGAAAAAGTAAGTTTTCCACAGGCTTCCTACACATACTTCACATGAATATTGGTCGTATACTCCTATAATTCTGTCTTATGGGAAACATGTTTCCAAAACTGGTTTGAAAACAGACATGCTGTCAATCATAAAACAGCACCACTTCTTTGTACCATCTGCTGCTGTCTTAACTTTGGGATTGAAATAGTGTTGCAAAATAGTGTTTTCAAACATTGTTCTTTATTTGAAATACAAGTAATAACATAAAGAAGAGTCCTGATGAATTGGTTAAGGTGATTCACCTAGCTCAGTGTCCTTTTTCCATCAATGGCCCACTACTGGGCTTGAGAATCTTACAAGCAGGGCATGAATGAAACAGACCTCTTATTTTTTTAAACCCTTAGCAACTGGTATTCAGCCGGCATATACACTTTTAACATAGACAGTCCATTTACCCATCATTACTAATAGCCATTGATAGTTCTGTTACTCTGTCTGACCCCTTTTAAAGCTATTGAAAGTAGTGATCACTATACCCTGAACTGTCAGTTCCATAGATTATTTGTGTATTGTGTGGAAAAATCCTTTATCTGTTTGATCTTCCTTATGTGAACCTTGCACTGCAGTATTAGGAAAAGGAGAAAAAACTTCATCCATTTCCCCCAGTGTCTTGAACCCGCCCAAAATTATAAAGCCCTGAACATTAGCATGAGCAGATGCTTTTTGCTTTGGTGCAGAAAAGCTGCATTGGTTTGCAATATATGCCTCAACCCCATGACAACCCAGTGACTACTATAAGGAGATGCAAGGTGCTGGTGTGTGACTGTGGGGCACAATACAGCAAGATGTCTCCTCCTGTAGAATTTAGATATCAACACAATATGGGGCTAGGATCTTATTGCATGTACCTAGCAGGTACCGTTATACAAAATGCATCTGCATTTATTTCATTTACTTCAAATATTTCTATCTTGCTTTTTGATTGCATTTAGGCTGTTCTTTTTAAATAGTAAGCAGTTGATAATTGGTTTTAAATAATTTTTTCCCATCTTAAATATTATTCAAACAAAATGAAGCATCAACACACAAACAACAACAACAACAGTTTGGGATATCATATTGGAACAAGATGGGTTTTTGCATGACAATGCAAGGTCATCAAGAAGTGGGAATCTGATGGATTTCCCAGCACACAAAGTTCCGGAGTCTGTTTAATTAAGACTTAGAGTTTGTTGTCTCTTCACTCAAGGTAGTGTCTCTCCTTATCCTGCGCAACAACCCTATTAGTGGCTTAGACTTACAAACTGTGGCTGGGTGGGAATTTGAACCTAGGTCTCCCTGGTACTAGTTAGGATACTCCAGCTGCTATACCACACTCTTAGTTGCACCTTTCATCTCAGAATATTGCTCTCTCTCTCTTTTTTGCAGCCTGTCATCTAGCATGCTTTCCCTGTCTTCTGGCAGTAGTCCTGGTTCTCTTGCATCCAGCAGGGGATCTCTGGTCACCTCAAGCCAGGATTCTTCAACCTCAGCCAGCTTTACTGATCTGTACAATGAACAGTTTGAGCAGCTGGACTCTGACTACCAGAGCAAAATGGACATGTTGCTTCTGGAGAAAGCCACTGGTTTTCGGCCTTCAGGCTGCATCACTACTATCCATGAGAATGAGGTGGTGAAAACTCAGAAAACTGATGTTGCTAACCGTTTTCAGGCCCTGAGATCCTTATCTGGGACACCAAAATCTTTGACTTCTTTGTCTCCAAGGTCATCACTCTCTTCTCCCTCTCCACCTTGTTCACCACTAGTGATGGACCCATTCTTCACAGGTGATACCTTCACTGGTCAAATGGATTTTGAAGATACTGAAATAAACAGTGGACTTTCTGAACTTAGTCTAAACACTGCAAGTGGCAGGAAGTACAGAGTGGAAGAATCTAAGACTGGTGTGAAACATCTGGACCAAGGTAGAGTGACTATTGCCCACCTCCTCACATTCAGCCAAATTATTTCCCCCCTTTAAAAACTGCTTTTATTTAACAATACTTTTAAAATAAAACAGCCTATAAAGCAAGGAACAAATGTTTAAAAAGCAAAAAAACTATTTAGATGTACTAATCATCATAGGTGGAGACATTAGTGGAGGTGAAATTTTGTTATTAATGTATATCCAGTAAGAAGATACTGTACAGATAAGGAAGGGAAGGGAATAGTACATTTAATGTATTTGGTATCCAAAGCAAGTGTCTATTGATTCAACAGATCTCCCCCCCCCACACACACACAAATAGCTCTGTGACTGAAACTACAATATGTTCTTGAAAGTGGGAGAGGAGTTGGTCAAACATAAAAGCAACAACCTAGATGCAAACAGGCTGCTTCAGTCACAACTGTTTCTAATTAAAACAGAAATATTTGACACTGCAACTTGCTTATTTCTTTCTTTTATGGAAATGTTTTATATACCGCTTTCCATTTAGCACAACAAAATGGTACACAGTTTATGAGTGCAAAGGATTCTAAAATCTTAATCATGCAGCATCAGCAAATCTGTATGTAGACTCCACACTCTGGGTGGATTCAGGAAACCATCCTTTTGTCAGTGACTCTTTTTAAAGTAGCGTGGCATTAGGATTGCTGCTTGTATAGCAGCAGCAGCAGCAACAATTATTATTATTATTATTATTATTATTATTATTATTATTATATTATTATTATTATTATACCCCACCCATCTGGCTGGGTTTCTCTACCCACTCTGGGTGGCACATATCAGAACATACTAAAATATTAAACATTAAAAACTTATCAATACATGGCTGCCTTCAGATGTCTTCTAAAAGTCAGATAGTTGTTTATTTCCTTGACATCTAAAGGGAGGGTGTTCCACAATCAATAAGGCCCTCTGCCTGGTTCCCTGTAACCTTGCTTCTTGCAGTGAGGGAACCAGCAGAAGTCCCTCTGAAGAGGACCTCAGTGTCTGGGCTGAATGATGGGGGTGAAGAGACTCCTTCAGGTATACTGGCCCGAGGCTGTTTAGGGCTTTAAAGGTCAGCACCAACACATTGAATTGTGCTCAGAAACGCACTGGGAGCCAATGTAGGTCTTTCAGGACCGGTGTTATATGGTCCTGGGGGCACTCCGTCACCAGTCTAGCTGCCACATTCTGGATTAGTTGTGGTTTCTGGGTCACCTTCAAAGGTAGCCCCATGTAGTCCAAGCAGGAGATAACCAGATCATGCACCACTCTGATGAGACAGTCTGCTGGCAGGTAGGGTCTCAGCTGGCGTACCAGGTGGAGCTGATAGAATTGACCTGAGCCTCCATGGACAGCTTTGAGTCCAAAATGACTCTCAAAATGGTGTCAAAGAGTCCACAACAAGATGGCCATAGAGCTTTTATTTTGTGAGCTTGCTGAAGGACTGTCATGTTAGAACTCTTTAGGTATTGCACAGTCCACCTACCCTATAGACTTACTTGCTAATCTGTGAAAGAGCACCAAGTAGAATTTCAGTTAGTATCTCTAAGGTTTTGTTGTGTTAAGTAAGCAACGTATTAATGGGTCACATAACCCTGATCAAGGAAAGATACTGGAATGGTGTTTGCCTTTAACACTGTGCCCTGAGCTTTTCCTTTCTCTTTTGAGCAATGGCCACATTTGTAGTATGAAATGGTTATTATTCCCATTAGATCTTGCTAGTAATTAGTCTTAACCTTTCTTGGCTCTTTGAGAATGGCTGCGGCTGTTAAAGTGAAAGCTATAAGGCGCTAAGCAGATTAAGTGATTTGGGGTTGTTATTCAGTCAGCAGACATAATAATCACCACAGGTAGTTTATTTCAGGGCAGTAATGAGGAAAACATCCACTCCCTGGGTTCTGCTCACACAGCTTAGAGTAGCGCAAAAGCTGCCTGATTGAGTTACAGCCTGGCCTCCTGGGATCATGTGTCCTCACATGTTCTTGTAAGTGGAACTAAATAGTATATTCCCCAAATCTCCAACACCCCTTCTTTAGTGAAATCATGTTTTTTTCCAAAGCTTTTTCTGCTCCCCAATTTCAGTATCTTTTTTTTATCTAACTTAATTAACTTAAACAATGGAATTTGCCTTTGCTTATGTGCTAATGCAGTTAAAAACTATCATCCATATTTTTTAAAAAATAATAATGAAGTAGGGCTTTAAAAGGTGGGGGGAGGGCAGGAGAGAGAAACAACCTGTATCGGGAAAATGTTTAATTAGAATAATTTCTAGTCACACTTATTGGATTTTCTTGAGAAGCCACAAAGGTTGCATTCTTAAAAGACTGCAAATCTGTAGGTCCCATGTAGAGAAGTATTACCAATAATGAGCAGCTTTTTAAGGTAAGAGGCATGAAGGTGAGTTGTAGAACATGCCACTGTTGTAGGATAGTAGAACAACTGAGGCCAATAATTAATTTACGGTGGGCTCACATACTGTCTTGACAATCAATGTACAGAACTACTGTAATTGGCGGGCTGCATTTGACTTGCTGGGTCTTATGCTGTTTTGGCATTGCCCAAGATCCTATTCTTGTTTCAAATGCTATCGATTGTAGGGAAAAAAGAAACTTTTGAATCTTGGAGGAGGGATCTAAGTAATTTTATGTGGATGGGGGGAAAGGCAAGAATTCAATATAGATTGTTAACGGATGTTAAAGAAAGGGGAGGCTGGGGTGTCCCAGACCTAAAATTATATTATGCCTCTGCGTGTTGGCCTTGTCTTATTTACCTGATAATCTCTTAGACTGTTCTGCAGAACATGTACACAACTGAAGTCTATTTTTTAAACATTCCTGATCTTAGCATATGAAAGTGGTGTATACTGAGCCAGCCCGTTGGTTCCTCTTGCTCAGTATCATCTGCAGCACTTCTCCCAAGACTTTATGTCGGAGTAGTCAACACGCTGCCCTTCAGGTGTTGGTAGACTCATACCTGCCATCAGTACCTGCTACTCTGGCCAGTGGTCAGGGAAGATTGGAATTTTAATCCAACATCTGGTGGGCTCCACATTGGCTACCCCTGCCTTAGGCAAAGTTTTTTGTTTCCCAATATGACAGACTTGGTTGCAAACATTTTTAAAGTTCTGTATTGCCTAAATAAAGGGTTCTTTTTAAGGGGATAACAACATACAAATTAAGGATTAGTCTTTCACTTGCTGACGCATCCAATAAATGATCAAAACTGGGTTTTTTTTTCCTTTACTCCCTCTGTTTTTGTAGGTGTAAGTATGGTTGAAGGAGCTGCACTGAAGACAGCCTGTGTATCAGCTGCAGTGTCAGATGAGTCTGTGGCTGGAGACAGTGGAGTGTACGAAGCATCTGTGCAAAGGTACTCTTATGTATTACATGGTATAGATCCTAACCAAATCCGACAGTGCAACAAGGGAGCTTCCATGATTTATCGTATTTTTCCATCCATAAGACACCCCTATATAGAAGACCCCCCCTATTTTGGGGGACTCAATTTTAAGAAAATAAGGGGAGATGGCCCAAAGTTGTTGAGCTTCTCTCCCCATGCAGCTGCAGACAAGAAACACTCCCTAGACCGTTTCCTGCGCGCAGTGGTATCGGGGGAAGTTGTGCTCCCCCCCCCCATGCCACTATCCATGTATAGGATGGCCCCAGTTTTTGACATGATTTTTGAGTCTAATACACGGGAAAATACGGTAATTGTTTTTGTGGAATGATTCACCCAACTCAACCCCACTATTGCAGACATTAAGCCATCTAAATGTTCTCTTTTTTCCAGGCCTTGTGTGCCAGAAGCTGTTGTGTTTGACAACGAAGATGCAACTAAGACTGCTAAAGTTCAAATTTCAATGAAGTAAGCTGAGTTATTTCTCTACTGTTTTGAACTAATATCTTAATTAATTTCCAATACTTCTGTTGTAGCGTGGGGTTAGTGATTTTGGTAAGTGATTTCAGCTCTCTGACATACTAAGCAGGAGGCAGTTTCTTCATGTAACAATTATTTATTCAGGCAACAAAACAAGACTGGCTGAGGAGAGGGAAGCTACATTTATAGGGATGGGAAACTTGCTCAAAAGGGATACATTTTGGAGGGAACAATTTCAAGCTATCAAAAGGCAGTTACTTTACCCTAATGCGAATACAGACAATAATAATACAGATATAAAAACCATTGAATCAATACACAACAACTTCTCCCACTCTGGAGTCTTTTATATTGTGCAAATAATGTTCAGTGTTCAACATTTCATGTAATATTTAGTTAAATATAAATATAAAGTGAATTCCAGTCCTATTTTGCATTTTAATGGACCCCTGAGTAAATTAATTCTGATTTGCCAAAAACTTTTGTCACTCCATCTAGCAATTTTGTCTCTCCCTAATCCTAAATTTAATTACTTAAATTAAATCCCATTGTGTTTGGTGGTAAATATTCTTGTGGTTGTAGACCTGTGGTCCAATCCTGTGTGTATACACTCAGAAGTGAGTTCCACTGTTTTCGGCAAGTCTAAGAGTTGTTGTTGTTGTTGTTCAGTCGTTCAGTCATGTCCGACTCTTCGTGACCCCATGGACCAGAGCACGCCAGGCACGCTTATCCTTCACTGCCTCTCGCAGTTTGGCCAAACTCATGTTAGTAGTCTAAGAGTACACAGGTCTAAAAATCAGAAAGTGTCTTAGAATATCAACAAACTCTTTTGTGATTAGGGTCATTTCTAACACTGCCTACAGTTGTATTTTCTCTTTATTTTCCAATTTAGGTACGATGACAAAAATAAGCAGTTTGCAATATTAGTTGCCCAGATGAATAATGTGCCTGTTCTCTTGCCACAGCAAGACCAGAAAGTGTAAGTAAGTGGAATGACATGCTGGAGACATGCCTGTATAAGATTGTGGGAAGGAGAGAGGGAGAGGGAGAAATATGTACTGAATAAGCTGACTATCAAATGATAGATAAGTGCCAACTTTAGCATATGGCGTGGGAAATTGGAATTATTTTCTGAAATTTGATGCATTCCTGTGTGCTTTTGCAGATTCATTGTCTTTTGGCTAATTTGTTATGAAGGCGATTGACCAGCTCATAAAGGATCCATTTTATTGCTTGCAAGTGTGATTTCCCAAATATGCTTACTTCAGTTGTAAAGTAAAACAGTTTGTTGTTTTTTATGTTGTTGTTACCCTAAACTTTAGTTAAGGAGTTTTTTTTGGGCTGCAATCCTATACACATTTACATGGGAGTAAGCACCACTGAACCTGGGGAGGGACTTGGTTCTGAATAGACATATAGGCTTATGCTGTAGTGCTATATAGGTACAAAACTATATTAAGTCAAAGTCCCCACTCCCAGAATGCACTCACAATTTAACTTGAAATGAAAAGAACAGTGCTTTCAAATGTACAAAATAGAGTTTCCACACTTTGACTGCTACATCACTCTTCTGGGGTATAATCTCCATATTTTAACATTATGGCTACTCAATATCCTGTTGTGTGAGGAACCAAACAGCAAACTATATAGCATAAAAGTACTTCTGCTTGTGCAATGGGACTTCCACCCCACTTCCTGCACACCCCTAACCCCCCCCCCAAAAAAAAATCACTCTGGAGGGTTAGTGGGAAACCCAAAGCAAAGTGGGGTGAGTATACAGGATGGGGGAGAGGAAGTCCTATTGCAGATTCACTAGCATTGGATGCAACCCATACATAGGAAATATGATGGTAAATTTCACAATGCAGTGGTATGTATTGGTATAATTGGATGCTCTGCTGAATCATAATTTCAGTAGTGCTGGATCCAAAGCCTTCCCATTCACCTAACACACACCCAGTTTAAGGAGTGGGGTGGAAGAGGCGAGTAGACCACTGTAATGCTGGGAAACCTCTTTTCCTCCAGCCACTCCCCCTTTTCCGCCTTGGCTGGTACAGGACTTAGCAGAGCATGGGGTTTGGTAGCTGTAACAACCACAGATTGTCCTTCTATCTGTTTCCATTGAATAGCTCAGCTGTTATGGAAGAAGCCTCTGTGAAATACAAAAGTTAGAAGGAAACTTCCATACAAGCAAAGCCGCAAATGTTAAAAGCATTAACCAACCCAGCTTGGTTTGCTTTTAAAGAGTACTCGTCTTGAAAATATTTTCTCAGAAGCAGAGGAAATTAACTAAAGTAGTTCCGAGTCAAGATTAAGCATAAACTGGAGTTAATAAATGGTTTAATGGATTAATGCATGCATTATCTGATTATAGTCCATTTGTAAATGTTTTTCTCTGTAAAAGAATATTAATGAATAGTTCTGGGAAACTGGATAATTATCTGTCCTAATGTCTTCCCATAAGGGAATTTCAGCAAGCTGTTGTTTGCTTTATGTAGATTATGTGGCTCATCACAGTTTTCTGTCTCTCTTCTGTCTGTGTACAAAATATGGGAGAAAATAATCCAAGACAGAAACAGAGGTTTTCAGACAGTCTTTCCCAGATATTTTCACGTGCCTGTAGCTTGTACCTTCCTGTCTTTAATTTTTGACTAAATTATGCTAATAAATGAACTTTCATATATTCCATCTTGCCAGCTCTGTATGATAGATATCCAACAGAAACCCTGCTAAAATAATTAGAAGTTGTAAAATAGCAGCGCCTGCTATATGGCTGGACACGGGTGGCACTGTGGGTTAAACCACAGAGCCTAGGGCTTGTCGATTAGAAGGTCGGCAGTTCAAATCCCCGCGACGGGGTGAGCTCCCATTGCTTGGTCCCTGCTCCTGCCAACCTAGCAGTTCAAAAGCACGTCAAAGTGCAAGTAGATAAACAGGTACCACTCCGGCGGGAAGGTAAACAGTGTTTCCGTGCGCTGCTCTGGTTTGCCAGAAGCGGCTTAGTCATGCTGGCCACATGACCCGGAAGCTGTACGCCGGCTCCCTTGGCCTATAAAGTGAGATGAGCACCGCAACCCCAGAATCGTCCGCGACTGGACCTAATGGTCAGGGGTCCCTTTACCTTTACTATATGGCTACTGTTTCAGGGCAAGTATACAGCAGCATAGTGCTCACTATTATATTTGGGATTGATCCTGCTGCTTATGCTAAGTGTGGGGACGCTGTGCCGAACTGTAATACTCTCCACATATGCTTGTAAAATAAATAATGCTGATTAAAGCTATTTTTCAACAGGAGTGTTCGTGTGGCTATTCTTCCTTCTTCTGAAAGCACAAGCTGTTTGTTCCGCACAAGCCTAATGGAAGCATCAGACAATCTAATTTACAATGAATTATTTTGTGTTGCAATCCCTTATTCTGTATTACGGCAGAAGACATTAAGGATTGATGTCTGCGCTTTGAATAAGTACCACCTTGAAGAGTGCTTGGTTAGTGTTTGTTTATGCTGATGGTTTAATGCTTTTAGTGTTTAAACTATCGTTTGACTGCTAGTTAGGGTTCCCTGTATAACTATTACATTACCAGACAGAACATTGTAACTATTTTCTGGAAAATAATAATTTTATTTATTTAGCTCATATATTAAACAACTAGAGCTGTAATCCTAACCATGTCTACTCAGAAGCAAGTCCCATTTAGTCCCATGGGGCTTGTTCCCAAGTATGCGGGCTTAGGATTGCAACCTGTTGTAATAGTAGAGGCTATAAACATGAAGCCAGCATAAAACTGTTAATAAAAACTAAGCAGAACAAAAAATACAAATATATATGATGTCTTTAATATATCAACTATCTATTGTTATTTTTAGCACTGGTCTTATTCTGCCACAATGAATTTATGAATGCATGACTTCAATTCTTGCCATAAGGTTGCACACTTGCATTTGGTTCTCTCTTAATGATGGTACCCTCACAAGCACCTTGGGAGCATATGGGACTGCCGGCAGTTGCAGTAGGCAGTGCTTACTGAAGCAACTATTTGTGTGTCTGTATGGGTCAGTTGATATTCAAAGGTGGATCCCAACACAAATATCCTGGGAGCACCCATGGTGCTTGAAGCAGGGGTTTGCACTCATGCCAAAGTGCTATTTCTGCAAACTGGTCTTGCCAGGCATGCTTGTAGATACTACTGGTGTGACTTCCCCGCTGTGGGGCTGGCAGCTGAAAAAGGTGCTGCTGCAATTATGGAAATGGTTATTTGTGTAATGCAGAAATTGCAAGGGAAGGAAAATTATATATGTACCTCAAGGTCATACATTTCTCTCAGCATTTGTTTTCATTGCTATTTGAATGTTATGAAGATGTCCATTGCTGTTTTTTGTTTCTGCAGGGAGGTGCACAAATTAGCCTCGCTGAGACTTGCAAATCTGGAGAGAGGTCAACGCGTTGGTATAACCTCCTTAGCTATAAATACCTGAAGGCGCAAAGTAAAAATAAGCAAGATGATGTCTGTTCCAAACTACCCTGCACTGAAAAAATGGTAATAACTTACGAATGAAGATGTTTTGCACAAGGCACACTATAATAGAAGACAAAACCGCAGATTTGTGGGTCTGAAATATATCGTATTTTTCCATGTATAACACAAGGGCTTATACACAGAACATGGGCATCTGGGGGGATTTTTCAAATATTTAAGCAAATGTCTGGGATTTTGGCTTGGGCAGGTTGAGGCGGTCCCTCATGCTGCCGTCCCCTCCTTCTCCTCTCCCTGCTGTCCCCTCCCTCTCCTCTACCTGCTGGCTGCAAACTGGCAACTAGCTCACCTCCTGCAGCCACTCTTGGCTTGACCACCAGAGGGAGAGCAGCCACTGCCGAGAGCTGCCTCTGCTACCTATCCTCACCCTTCTTTCCTTTCTCTCTCTCTCCCTGAAACCCCCACCCTGCCCCTGGCCTGCTCCCTGCCTTCCTCAGCTTGGTTTGCTGGACTGCATGGCCTGTCACAGAGTGGGCCTTGGCATCCTGCTTGGGAGCCTCCTGCCCATCACTTCTCCGCAGCCACTGAGGGGGAGCCGCTGCCTCTACTTCTGCACCACTGCATGCACCTCATGCTGGAATTTTTGAGGGCAATTGGCCAAAAAACATATCAACAACTTTCTGCCACTGCCACCGATCGTCCGGATTTTCACTTCTATTTTAGGGTTTTGTTTTCTTAATTTTGGGTTCAAAAAAATAGGGGTCATCTTATACATTCGCTAAACTGTGTACTTAGCTGGCAAAATACTATTCTCTGGGTTTCAGTAATGATAGCCTCTGTTGAAACTAAATGGACATTAAGAAATAACAATGTCATTAACTCATTCCCCACAGGACTCTGTATCTGCACTGCTGGAACAGACAGCTGTTGAACTCGAAGCTGTAGAAAAAAAGCTAGAAGAAAGCAGGAGCACTTTACTTACTAGTGAGAACTGGTAAGTGATATGAAGCTGTTGTAGTACAACACTGCAGTGCTGTAGTTTCTATGGGATTTTGTGATAATATTAAAAAGGAAAGAGTTAAATTTAAGGTAACAACATGTAGTCTAAAGGTTTTGTTGCTATTGTGGTAGCAATTTTGCACATACACTTCCCTGAATTCCCCATAGAAGAATATTTCTCTCTAACTGTTCTTCATTTTTCAGAAATGAAAAAGTCAACCTTTACACTTCTAATTTTTGAAAAAAAACTGTATTTTTAAAACTTAATTGAATGCATAGGCTCTAGTTTATTCCATTATTAGTGTGCCGCAACAGAGTGTAGCCTAATCAGTTTAATTTGTTTAAATTAGTTAGATAACAAAACTGCTAAGGTGTTCCCAGAAATGCTGGAGCTGTGCTTTTATTAAGTTCAAATTTGGCTGGCAAACCTTAACTACACAAGGTCAGATCGGAAAAAAAATCTGTGTGATTGCCCTTTTGAGCCAGGTTGTGTCTGATGATCACTTTATTCATACGTATAAGGCAAGTGAAATACTCATTCTAAATGTTCTGTTTATAACCTCTTGGGCTAAGCTCAACTCATCTTATACATACCTTTTGGAGACCTTTGTGCATATTGACATGGAAGTGCACAACATTTGTATTAAACTGCGTGAATCAACTCAGTATAGTGAAGTGTATTCACAATTGGTGACTCATATCCCTGATGACTATATTCCATGCAACCAAGCTGACTAATGTGATAAGCCCTAGTACAAACAGTACAGCTTGCTGCATGCAGTGACACCATGTGGAAGGGTTGTTTGGGGTTTCTCTTCCTGGGTAGTAGTTCTGAGTTGTTGTTTTTAGGACCTCACAAAGGATGAATAAGGTATGGTGTGGAATGTGGTGTATCACACTGATAAGCCCAAATTTATTCTCCCTTTAACTAGTAGTGTGCTCATGCCACTGTGTTATATAGCATTGTGATGTATCTCATAGTGCTGTAGAAATTATGCTCACTTTGTCTGAGAATACTGTTAGCTTTGTCAAAGCTCTTGCGGTTGGTGTTCGAAGGGTGCTTTGCCTATTCACAGTGAAGTTTTGTTATGTAACAGGCAAGATGAAGAAGATGCTGAGCAAGATGGCAACAGTGAAAATGAAGAAGAAGGAGGAGGAGGAGAGTTTTATAGTGGAAGGGCAATATGGGAAACAGAAGAGACCACATCCTTGTCACCGGCTGAGTCAGCAGCCATCAAGGTAAAGAAAGCAGAAGGAACGCAAGGTCCTATGTAAGCAGGTGATTAGAAGGACAAGCTGACTTAAGCACTATGTTATTGCTGCAGTGCCCTTGTTTCACCTCTAACATGATGGAATTGAGCTTTTTTGTTTTCCATTTGCTTGTGAATTGTTTGCCAGGCTTCACACAGCACATGCTTAGTTGTGAACGCATCAGGGAAATAGTAGAATACAAGCATTTGGCATACAGAAGGTAAGAAGGGAGGAAGCAAGAGACATTCAGTATTGGGTCTGATGTTTATTTTGTTTTGTTTTTCATTGTAGCCTGCAAACATTATTGCCAAGTGAGTTAAGTAGCTTCTGTAGCACTCTTACTGTAGGGTGAAACTTCACATTCCGAACTAGTTGAAAGTCCCTGATTTGTTGTTAGAAGAGAGTCATGGAAGCCTCCAGTAATGAGATATGGTGAATCAGGCCAGCAAAATCTGCCCAAATATATCGCTTTCAAAGATTGCAGTATACCTGTATGACCTTGGCAGCACAAACAAATATTTGCATAGGCAAACCAAGTTACGTTCATGCTTCCATGCACAGTTATCTGTTTTCTCAAGCAAATCTAGGAAGTTGTTGAACAGGCTTATATTTCTATGTTAGCAGTTTTACAAGGAGAGCTCCTGGATTCTGTTTCTCCTGTCATTTCCTTCTGGTACCCTGCCTCCTCAGCTTCCAGCCAGTACTAATTTCTTACATAAAATTGTATTTACAAATTTTATAGTCCATAATTCCAACACAGAACTCAGGGCACTTGAGACACTGAAATGAATGAGTTTAGCCTTAAATATGTTTAACTCTGTGCTGGATTTTAACTTTCATGTTTTCTCTATCTTGTTATGGTATGTGTGTGTACTGTGGTGTTTTTAGAAGTGCTGATTCTAAATTAAAACTTGATGGTAGTGATTCATGTCTGAAATGCACTATGATAATATTATGACCTATATATAATGAAGAAAAAGGTGCAGAATTCACCTGGTCACTCAAACCTTAGAGTTGTAAAACAGTCATATTGATGGCACTTTGGTGGAGAAAAATAAACTTACGAATATCTATCTGTATTGTAGGTGGATAAAGAGACCAACACAGAGAGCCTTGCACAATCTTCTGCAGTAGTTCGTCCAAAAGATAAAAGAACTTCTAACCCTCTACGAACTCCTTTTGTTAGAGGCAGCACTATTATCCGTTCCAAAACCTTTTCTCCGGGACCGCAGAGTCAGTATGTTTGTCGGGTAAGGAAAACAGCACTTGTCTCTTTCTGTAAAAGGTAGATGAACATGTCACTAAGACACTCAGATAAATTGACATCTGAAATCTAATATTAAATGCCATGGCCTAGAAGTAATTAAAACAAAAGTTGCAAACTGCAAGCCATGATTCCGAGGACACCCAATCGCCCTACCCACACGTACATATGGAATTTTTGGAAGGCATATCCATAGAAACTCCAGTTGTGCTTTCAATTCTCTCAAATGCAAAAATAAGTGTGAGGATTTGACACAACCACTGTTTAAAGGGGAAATCTGTAGGAAAAATTAGTGAACATGTGCCTCTCCTGCTTTCTTTTTCAGATCCCCCACTTTTTGAATGTGGGAGAATTTAAACAACAGTGGTGTGTTCTTTTAGGGAGCTTCAGAAATCCCTTAACACTTAGTGGTTGTTTCATCTATCTGGATTGCATCCTATATTAATGCATTTTAAAACACATGTTTTCATTAAAGGTTTACCAATATAGGCAGTCAAGGAAACAGATTCATAAACACATCATTTAGTTCACTTAGCTTGTTCAAATTTAAAGAAATACATTATAAAACTGTCTCCTACTTGTATTTATTTATTTGACTTATTTATATGGTGCCCTTTAATTACAACAAAGAGTGAAGTGATTCACAACATGATAAAATGTTTAATAAGATCTGAAAAAATATAGAACTACATATACTACCAAGCAATAAAACTGGTAGTATATAACTATTTCTGACAGGTCAGTATCTGCCTAAAGTGACTTTATGGATTATAGTAAATAAGTTCTGTGTATATCTTATGCCTGATCACCCTTCCAAACTAAGGGAAACTTGCATGTATACTATTGGCTCTTCTTTCAGCAGGAGTTAGATCAGTTCAATTTTGTAGTCATACCTATTTGGTTTGTCACTTTTTGACAGCAGAGCAGCTTTTCATCTAAACATTAAAAGAAGAGTCTTTTGTGTACATCCAGCAATAGCAATGTGTGCACTCATAGAGGTTCAAATATGCAAGGGTTGTTTTATTCTCTTCCATGAACTGGAAAATGTTTACATCAGTGAAGAGATCACAATTTCAGTTCATTTTCCAGTTCTGAGTCCCATGGGATTTTGTCTTCTTTCATGGGAGTCTCCCCAGAGTTTTGAACCATGCCCATTTTCTGTAGTTTTTATCTCAGTAGGTGTAGGGCTCCTTTGAGAGGACAGATGGGATATAAATTTACTTAATTATATAAATAAATAGTTCATTGCATGTAATGGCTGTCCTTCAAAAGTTAGCAGTTGACTCAATTATACTTACCATAGAATTTCTCAAGAGTTACCTGTGTTACAACACATAGGCTGAACCCTAATCTCACCCCGAAAGCTTGCTTCCTATATTCTTTCCTGTCTCTATAGAACTGGAGAAGAAGCTAGGGGACAACTGTGACAAATATCCTTAGGGTTTGTTTAAAAAACAAAATCACTTGGCCCTGAATTAGATTCTTTATTACTGTGTTGTTGTATTGTTTTCTTAAAAACTTAGCATACAGACTAATCTGGCCAATATGTCTAATAACAGACCTCACAGGTGAGACCTCTGCCAATTTTATCCTGGCATAATAATGAATAAAGTGTTTTCAAAACAGCTTGACCTTTTACATAGAGAAGGGTGGAGGTGAGAGGGAGAAAGTAAATTTGAAAATGAAAACTATTGTGACTTCAACTAGGTACGATATGGCTGAATATGTCCAGTCCATCCGTTACGTATGCTTCAAGTTCACCTCTTTCATTAAATGTTTATTCATAATTAATTAGTTCCAGAAGACAGGATCAGGCGGGACTATAAATAACCTCTCTCTTAAACTTTAGTCTGTGAAGCAAACAAGGAAAACACTGTCAGGAAGGTCCTTTTCATGACGCATGGGCTCGCTCTGCTGAGGAACGAGGTGTTCCTTCTGCACATCAAGGCTGCCTATTGCTGCGATGAAGCACAACAGGGTCTGATACACCTATTGCTTCCCAATTCAGACACTGTTAGGCTCACCAGCTATCAATTTTCCTTTTGATTTAGCTGCAAGTTGAACTCTCGGCACTAGGCTAAACCTCTAAATTGCATCATCTTGTTTTTTAAGACAGGCCTTTGGGCAACAGGCCATGGAACAAATAGCACATGACAGGGGGCATTCAGGCATGGCAAGATAGATGGCTGGCTCAGTGCAGTGAACAGGAGATGCACTAAAGGGTTTTCCAGATTTTGCTCCATTTACTTACCCTGAATGGAATGTATTGGGGGCTTCCAAAAATATAACAATGCTTCTTAAAAAAAATTAAAG
This sequence comes from Lacerta agilis, assembly GCF_009819535.1. NCBI lineage: Eukaryota > Metazoa > Chordata > Lepidosauria > Squamata > Lacertidae > Lacerta > Lacerta agilis. The sequence goes on from NC_046313.1 coordinate 44,959,379, forward strand.
TACTGTTTGTGTGATAGTTGATGCCTCAAGGAGGGAGAAGGAGTATAAAGCTACTTCCTTTGTTGCCAGATCACTGCATGTAGTGAGTGCCTTGAATATGCAATTGGAAGGAGTATCCCAAGAGCAAAGGAACATTGTTTGAGTTCAGGATAAAAAGTCACACAGATAAAGGCTTTCCCTTGCATCCTGAAACAACACAAAGGCAAAGAACTTCAACTCTAGAAATATAATCCTGTCACACTTCTGCTGCTCTAAACAAACTGCGGACATTCAAATATTATTTTCTGTTGTGAGGCAGATTTTATTTCTGTAATATGGATAAGTGGGTCTTTTGCATTCTATTACCTTGATCCTAAATATCTTGTGTCAACATGTTTGGCTGCAGAACCCACTTTTCATCTTCTATTGCATTCAAGAAGAGTAGCATTTGGTATAAACCCTCCTTAACAAATTATTTCCCAATGCAAGTCTTAGAGGCTGTGCTGTTTTAAGATTATAATCCCACCTCAACACAACAGTATCTTGGCTACATAAAAGCTACTTTATTTTGTCAGGCCATTGGTCCATCTAACTCAGTATTGTCTATTATGACTGGAAGCAGGTCTTCAGGGTTTCAGACAGGATTCTTTCTACAGAACTGCCTGAAGATCCCAGGGATTGAGGCTAGGACTTTCTCTATAGAAAGTATGTGCTGTACTTCTCCACCGTAGCCACTTCCTGTGTAGCCACTTCTCCTTAGATGAGCAACTTTCCTATCTCAGTAATATATCAGTGCCTTTGTTCATTTCTCTTTTTCAGCTTAATCGTAGTGATAGTGATAGTTCAACACTATCCAAGAAACCACCCTTTGTTCGAAATGCTGTGGAGAGGCGAAGTGTCAGGATGAAAAGGGTAAAAAAAAGAAAAACTTACATGTTGTTTTGTTTTACTGAGTTGTTGAGCTGTATACATTTTTCATAAGCTAGCCTAAGTTTCTTTTAAAATAATGATTAGTAAAACTGTTCTTTGTGTACCCTGTTCCAGTTTTGCATATTAACATCAGTGGCTCTTGATGTTACTGAAGGTTTGTGTTTTGCGGTTTCCATTAATGTGTCAAAGAGAAATTATATTGCGGAGCATTTGGCATGTAGTTCTGAGTAATTTTTGAAGCTGTCATAGTTTAAGAATGTCTGAAGCATTTCTCATAAAGATATTGGGATGCATCCAATGCTGCAACTGCCCTGGTGCAGGAAACTTCTGTGCATGCAACAGAGCTTCCACTTCCTCACTTCTCCCCTCCAGCCCTCTTTGCACTCTCAGAATTAGCTCTGGAGAACTGGGAGATGTTCTGGAGCATATTTTGGAGGTGCATGGGGAAGGAGCAGATGGAATTCCTGTTGCACTGGATGCAAACCATTATTTTCAGTTTGGTGTCAGCAACCATTAGTATTTCAAGTCTTTATAAGCATGACAAAGTGTATCAAAGGATATCACAATTCAGCATTACAATAAATATTTTATCGTTGTTGTTCAGGCTTCTGTTAGATCCACTGGAGGTGAGCGTCTGATCCGTACCTCACTGGATCTGGAATTGGACTTGCAGGCTTCAAAGACCTGGCACAATCAGCTGGTTCAAGAGATCTCTGTCCTCAAGCAGCTGAAAGAACAGCTAGAGCAAGCTCATAGTCAGGGGGAAAAGGAACTACCCCGGTGCATAGACAAAGATGAACAATTTCAGATGTTGATGAGACTAGTAGAGAAACAGGTAAGTCATTCTTTGACTATGCAATGCTTTTTCATTATCAATTAAATTTTCAACAAGGAAATAGGGTTCAATTGTGTTTTACTCAGAGTAGACCCATTGTGATTAATGAACATGACAAAGTTAGGTCCGTTGATTACAGTGGCCCCACTCTGACTAAACTGTAGCTGAATACCATGCTTAATGTGTTTAAAAAAGCTCTCCTGCTGGTAGTGAAACCAGCTGGAATCTTCAAGGTACTTTTTCAGCACTTGTCATTTTAGTGGGATTTAAAACAGGTTCTGTCTCAGTGGTTCTAGTCAGAATTGTCTTTTCTTGCCCTCTTCAGCCCCATCTCAAAGAAATGCATGGTGAAATACCATGATGTCACTTGCACCTGATTGTCCAAAATCTCTCTGTCTCTGGGAGTATGTATATGAACCAAATAGATATTTGGTTCATATACATATGAACCAGGGGTTGGGTAAGTTGGCCCCCACCAAGGGTGCAGGCCGGGGGGGGGGCGGGCACAAGAATCACACCTCTCCACTCTGACTTGGAGTGCAAGGAACAGGGGAAGTGCTGATACAGCTCCTTGCCAAGGGCACAAGGGAACCCCTGGAACCAAAGATGTACACAGCCTCTGATGAAGCTCTCTGTCTGAAGGCATAGGGTTGTAATTCAAAGGTAATAGGGAGGAAGACCTGAATATGGCCAAGCCAGCAGTTTAATTCTGTGTCCAAGCAGTCCAGGGCAGCTGTCTAACCAGCTCCATCTGGTATGCAGGCTGAGACTCTACCTGGCCGCGTACTGTCTCGCCAGAGTGGTGCATGCTCTAGTTATCTCTCGCTTGGATTACTGCAATGTGCTCTATGTGGGGCTACCTTTGAAGGTGACCCGGAAACTACAACTAATCCAGAATGTGGTAGCTAGACTGGTGACTGGGAGCGCCCGCCAACACCACATAACACCGGTCTTGAAAGACCTACACTGGCTCCCAGTACGTTTCCAAGCACAATTCAATGTGTTGGTGCTGACCTTTAAAGCCCTAAACGGCCTCGGTCCAGTATACCTGAAGGAGCGTCTCCACCCCCATTGTTCTGCTCAGACACTGAGGTCCAGTGCCGAGGGCCTTCTGGCGGTTCCCTTGCTACGAGAAACCAAGTTACAGGGAACCAGGCAGAGGGCCTTCTCGGTAGTGGCACCCGCCCTGTGGAACACCCTCACACCAGATGTCAAAGAGAAAACCAACTACCAGACTTTTAGGAGACATCTGAAAGCAGCCCTGTTTAGGGAAGCTTTTAATGTTTAATAGATTATTGTATTTTAACATTCTGTTGGAAGCCGCCCAGAGTGGCTGGGGAAACCCAGCCAGATGGGCGGGGTAATAACAACAACAACAGCAACAACAATAACAACCCAACACCCTGCTGAGCTTACAATTGGGAGGGTGGAAGCAAGGGTGGAACCATGGGTTTCTCTCTCTCATTTTTTCCTTGGTTGGGTACGCAGTGGGATTTTCCCCATTGGAAGCAATGGAAATCATTGGCTCGCTTTATGAACTGTTTCTCTGGAATGGATTACATTTGCATAGTGGGAGCTGAATGCATTTATTCAAGAATTTCTGTACTGTCCTATCATGAAATATCTGGGCTATTTATAGCAAAACAAATACATTTTTAAAAATAGAATTATCATTAAAGTGAATGGCTACTCTTTTTAAAACAAAAACAAAAACAACAAACCCTGTTATCATAAAAAGGTTTTTAAGAGGCACCTGAAAGTCAAAAGTGAGAATGCCTGCCAAATCCCTGCTCAGAGATTGTTGACAGCATAGGACTTGCAACACTAAATGCCTAACTTCTGGAGGATGCTAGTCAGGCTTCAATAACTTGGGACAGTAGGTTCATTACAAGCATAATTGGCAAGAGTCAGTGACTCAAAACATCAAAAAGCTTTTAAATTCCAGCTAAAACATCTTTAAAAAAAATATCTGTTTGCAAAACCAAATCAAAAAGTATATGAGGAGACACATGCTTTCCCTCTCATCTACCTCTGTGTTTGTTCATGTGAATGGAATTGTAGGATTGATGTTAAGCTCACAGGATGGTGTGCAGCAGGTGCAAGTGGCCGGAGGTAAGGAGGCTTTTTCTGGGCACATTGGTAGGAACAATATTGCCCACGAAATCACTCTCCCATTCTCGATTCTTTTACAGCTTTTGTTGTTTATGGCTCAAAATAAATCAGTCCCACCTGAATGCCCTATGTTGGACATGGAAATGAAGTGCTTTGTTTTACACAGAGGATGCCAGATTAGAAAAGAACCTATTGTGCCTTTATTTAAATTAATGGCTTCATTCCTCAATCACTTAGGTGGAAAAAGTCGAATGTAAGTGCGAACTCAAAGCTAATAAAATGATGAGAGCAGCTGCTAAAGATGTGCATAGGCTACGAGGCCAGAGTCGAAAGGAGCCTCTAGAGGTGCAGTCATTCAGGTAGGAAAATGTGTTGCAGATTTTTCTCAAGTGCATGGATGTACCCCTTTCATGTAGCTTCACTAACCAGCACCGTAAAAACCTTTGGCTGTAGAAACAAAGTAGTCATGCTCATATCATGGTCATCTTCTGATAAATGAGTCACAACCTTGTATGGTGTTTTCTGAAAACAGACTCCTATTATGATGTCCTTATCTGGCAGTGACACAATACTGTCTTACTTGTCAGATCCCTTTGTTTTTAAATGAATGACCTACCTATAACATTCTGTAGCATGCTTATCAAATAGAAAACAGTGTGGGATTTGATAAAAATGCCTTTTGTGGTAGCTACAGTTCAGTAAGATTTATTGTATTGAAATCTTTTGGCTTTGTTCACACTGAATGACTATTTCAAGTGTGTTTTGGAAGTCTTACTCTAAGGCTTTTGTGAAGTTGTACATCACAAGGCATACATAGATTTTTATTTTCTGACTGTTGAATAGTGAAGTCTTTTTACTTTCATTAACAATTGATGTTTGTGTTTTGTAGAGAGAAAATGGCATTTTTCACACGGCCGAGGATAAACATTCCTGCTCTCTCTGTGGATGATGTTTAATGTCTATTTAAGTATTTCTTTTCAAACCACTTCAGAAAAGTATAATTTTTGTTTCACTGAAGTTTATTTATGTGGTATTACAAAGGTACCAAGTCATTTGTATGTTGCAGCTCCATGTCCAGATTTTTAGCTTTCTCCTTGTCATTGCAAACCCCACCATTAAAATGACTTGATTATATAGTTTGTATATTTAGCAATGTATTTTTGGGAAAGATTTTTTAAATATGAACAAATTCAGCTCAACATTTTTGTTTTAATAAATTCCATTTAGATGTTTTGTACAGCTCTACTTTTTTTAAAAGAGGTTTTACCGCAATAAATTTGAATTTGAGACAGCAAGAATTCTTTGATTCTTAAAATATATCCCAGTTCTTATACAGCTAACTTTTGCTAATTTAAATATTTTTGTACCCAACAGAAGAGGAAATAAGTTGTTTTTTAAAGAGCTGTAAATGAGCGCTCTGTGAGCTATGAAACACTTCAATTTCTTTACAAGTCATAAAAATGGGTGTGGAGTTCAAGATATCTACTGCACTTTAATTTGGAGATTGTTACTTCAGCTCATTATGTACTTGACCCATAAAAAGTTCCAAAGCTCAGTGAACCCATTTCTGTATAGGGAGAGAGCTACATGGAACATATGCCCCCGTGAGACTTTCTGATGGCTCAGTGTTTTACTGAACAAAGAAAATAGAATCATGACCAACTAGCAGTCAAAAATAATTCCATCTTTTAAGGAAAATGACACTTGGTTTTTATTTTGTTTTTTATATTTCAAGTTGGTTTAAGCAAGCAAAGAAATGCTCATTAAATCCTAACAGCTGATAAAGAGTTTTTACATTGAGCTTTTACAAACAAGTATTTTGACCATAATTTTCTATTAAATTCTAAGCAGTCTTTTGTGGTGTTTTTAATCTAATCTCCCTTATTTTATTGATTGGAATAACTGATTTGGAGTGGGTTGCCTCTTGCTACTTTTGAAAACAGCTACTAAACACAACACAATGAAGCCTTGTCTAGAAATACTGTAACCATGTCTAAAAGCCATAGTTTACCATATTGTTGTTAGTATTTGTGTATAAATTTTCCCCAGCTTGTTCACCTTGGTTGGTAATGTGTTTATCTTGACTTGCGTGCACACACATTCTCTTGCTTACACTCTCACCTTTGCCTGTGTACACACACACACACACACACACACAGGCATATATGCACGTATGCACAGACTGTTCAGGCAGTATATTCTGGAGAAAGCTTTCAGCCTAGTGTGAGTCCTATATCCAGGCATTTTTCTGCTCCCTGTCACTGTGAAGTGTGGGAACAAATTGTGGTACGTATACTGTTTTTGAACATTAGTATATTGACGAGCACTCAACTTTCAAAAATCACAGACATAAATTATTTCAGGATACCATGTGTGAATAAGCGAGGAGGTGTGTGTGAGAGCTTTAAACTCAAACCATGTTGAATTATTTGGAATGTGATACCTGAACAGGTTCACACACTTTCTCCATCCTCCACCAGCACCACTCCCCCTCCCATTTCTCTACCTGTTGCCAACACAAGAATGAGAACAATGGGGATAGGAATACAAAGGCCTTAAAGGTCCACAAGCCAAGATGCGCCTTCATGAGTACAGTTGATGAGTGGTTTAAAACTGGAAGTCTCTTGAGATGTACATAGTTCTTTTTCATGTATAAAAACACTTTAATAGGCAAGCACTAAATGATTGACTTTATATCTATTTTAAATTTTTGTCAGGATTAACAGATTAAAATTGCTATAGAAATTTATATACCTAATCTCTGTCTCTTTTTCTGTGTAAATGATGTTTCTGAATTGTATCAGTGCCTGCTGCCAAAGGTATAGATCTTTAAGACATGTTTCAAGCCACATTTTGAGTTGAGGAAGAAAGATGCTTCTCAAGGACCAGGAAGCTGTGTAGGCCTTTGTTGTGTATAAAATTTAAAAATACAGATTTGTGGGTTATTTTTCTTTATCAATTTTGTTTTCATTGGATGCTTGCTAGAAATGCATATACTTCTTTCCTTTAAGCGCTTCATCCTGGAGATTTTTCCCTTTTTGCTATAATAGTTCCCAGAGCATGCTAACATATTTTCCAAATTGCATGCTGATTCGTTTTTGACATTTTATTGAGCTTAAAGGCCATGAAGAGTCAATTAAGAATTCCACCACTGTAAAGCAAGAGGGCAACAATATCTGATACTGTAATTACATTGCATGCTGTTGCCTCATTGGGTCAAGTATTCACTCTGAAAAGAGAAATGGACCATCACCTCAGTAGAGAGCTTCACAGCTGGATAATAATAGAAAGGCAAATGGGCTTGTGGGTACATCTTACCAGAGGGGATAGTACGGGATGTAGCTTTGACTCAATGAAGAAAATATTGTAATGTGTTCAACTCTATAGATTCTAATAGTGACTACGAGATCCTTGCAGTTCATGGAGACGCTGATCGGAAAATGCTTTTGTGTATGAAGCTGTACCACAGCATATTTTGCATATAAAGGGGCACTGTAAAATATAGACCGGGAAGTAGAGTTATGACCTCGAATTTGAAAAGGAACTAGTGACCATTAAGAAAAACGGGGGCTGAGAGTTTAAATCCTCGTATTCCAGGTCCCAACACACTATAACCATTACACCACACGGGTTCTTCATTTAGACACTAATCTGAGCCAACAATATAGCACGCTTGCCGTGCTATCTGTTTAAAGTGAGAATCATTATAGTGCGAATCAGTTCCCCTGCAAGTGCCGCTGTGTTTATCCGTCCGGCACAACCTCGGGGTCGGCGTCTTCTCCCGCTCCGCTGGCATCGCTGAGGCTCGCTGCAATGCACACTCACAATTCAAGAGACTAGATGCGCACGGGATGGCCCTCTTTTTAATTATTCTTTTGGCTAGCGAGGAGGAACGATCCCCTGAATTAAAAACAAAAATTATTTGTTAATTTGGTCCGTTGTGGGTGGGAAGTTTGCCGTTTTCTCCTCGCTCTGGCTTTTCTGCGGATTTCGCTCAGGGGGGCTGGACAAAAAGAAACCTTTGCCTTGATAAGGCGGAGCGCGCAAAGGGACCGGTAGAGGGGGCGCAAGAGCACGTACTCTTCCAGCACCAGCACGGAGGCAATACAGCTTTTTCTCCCGCTGCCGCTCTTGCCTGGAACTCACCATAGAGCACAGGAGTTCCGCTTCCGGTCCTGGTTTTCCTTTTGTCTGACCCGCGAGGATGGAGGTGCAGGTGGCTCAATGCGCGGAGCGGCTTCAGCGGCAGGTCAGAGGCGCGTGCGTCCCTTTCTTTTACGGGGTGCGGCTGGAAGGCGAAGAGGAGCGGGGGGCTCGGGGCGCCAGAGGCAAAGGAGGGGCCGGCGGTAGCGCGTGGCTGCTCGGAGGAGGCCGGGCGGCGGGAGGCGTTGCTCATTCTGCCGCCAGCGCGGCGCTTCTTTCCCTTTCGAGTCTCTTACGTCAGTTCAGTCCTCAGTGCGAGCGGGTCTCTCAGCGAGGCGTGTGAAGCGTTCTCGCTTTCCGAGTAAAATCGCCCTCCTCCTGGTTCCTTAGGGAGCAGGGTCGTTGGGTGAAACCTTGACGCGAGCAGAAATGATTACAACTAGGGCAGCCTGCCTGCCCTTTTCGCCAGCTCAGTTGCCCCCCGCCCCCTGCACGCTTCTCTCTGGTCAACCTCTGAAGTGGGCAGGGCCCCTGCAGAGAGAGAGAGAGAGAGAGAGAGGTCTCGGGTGCATATTAGCTCTCATGGGCGATACGTTGGGAAGCCGTGGGAAGTTCACCTGTGTTGGAATTGGCAAAGCTAGGTTTCCTAAGGGCCCCTGCCCCGCCCCCTTCTTTTTTTAACAAGAAGAAAATTCCCCAGCCCTCTCCCACCGATCAATCATTTGTATTTTCGCACAACAATGCAGTATAATTGGAGGTAACAACTGCTAAACCAAACTGAATCTCAAAAAACCGGAATACTGTATATCCATTGCTATTTTGTAGGCAGCTGCCTTGGGCACGCTTGAATGGAGACGTAAATTTGTAAATGTACTGGTAGAAAATTTCTGGAAAGTAAGCTTTCTAACACACATAACAATTCTCTTTATAAACAGGATGCACACAACATCTCTTGGCAGAAGGTGAACGGATTTTTAAAAATCACTTCTGTGCTTTTTATACCATATTCCAAAGCAACTAAAGTTTTTGCCCCACCATGTTCTGAACTTTTCCTTGAAGGGTTGGGGGGGGGGGAATTCAGAACCAGTTTCTTTGCATTTTCCAAGTATCTGTCTTTATCCGTTTCTGTTTGGACACCCCTTCCTCACTATAAATGAGTAGAGTTGTCATAATGTTAGACAATGTTTCAGAATTTCCCCTCAGATCTTTTTTTGGAAGAAGACTTACTACTATTGCACCAACTGTGCAGTCTCATCACCTCTTCTCTTCTTTCCCTCTGATAGTAATTGGTACATATGAAATTGCTAAACAGGCACATCGTTACATTTAATTTCTAGCATATGTGGACATTTCTCTGAGAAAATTTTATTTACAGTAGGGTGCTGCTCATTAGTAGCCTAACTTTTAGGTAGCTAAATAAATAAATCTGAATCTGCTAATAGTAATTTTATTTCATAATAAATTTCTAATAACTATAATTTTGCCACATGAGACACTCTTCAGTCACAAGTTTAGGTGTGGTTAGCAATTTAATGAAATGGTTCATGAACTAGTTTTTGAGCTGGGGAACATGATGGGGTAAGCCATTTGGAGACTTGTTCTTTTTTTGAAATGCAGGGCATGTTGTTTTGTTTGTGCTTCTAAAATAATTTAGCCAGGTGTTTGAGAGAGGCAAACTGAAAGAGTAGATAATCTGCAACATTTTGGGAGCTACACTTGAGAATATTTTTAGTAGTGGAAGCTATTCTTTCTGGTTTTCATTACTTCAACACTCAGGATAAACTTTATATAATAAAGTATTTATAAACATACAATATATTGGGAGGTCCTAGAAGGTCTAGGCTGCAAAAGGAAACAACAGTGCAGGTTTGTTGAGAGAAAGGGACCGATGGCTTCTGTTTCTTCCACAACGTAGTTTCCTGTGGCACTTTCATTTCTCAGGCAGTATGTATTCCTAGGATGATAGACAAAATATTTTTGATGCTGCCTTTGATTTGTATCCAAATTTGATAAGGGGTGAAGGTAAACATACTCAGTAATCAGCCAAAGCAGGCAAACTGTCTCTGATGTCGGGGTACTTTGCATTCAGTTCTGGTTTCTTAGTTTTCCCCATTAAAAAGGAAGCATGGTAGGACCTTTTGAATAAAATTATACTGATACATAACAATAAGTTCTCATCACTCACTCAGGTGGTGGTGCAACTCATAATGGATTATCTTTGCTCCCTTCGATCAGTTCTGCTTGCACTACACAGAACAAGCCTACATTTAATGGAAATCTTAGATGATAGGGTTATTAGATGAATATCACAATCAGCAATGTTTATCTACTGTACATGTTGCTAGATAAAGTCCTATAATATCAGATTTTTAATGAAAAGTTAATGTCATTATGCTCCACCACTCTTTCCTTTGGGATTGGTTGGTGAATTTGTTGCTACTAATTTTTAACAGTGTAGTTAGTTTAATTATGGATAATAAACACTAAAGATTAAATTTTGATGCAGTACCTATCATATATTACCATAGGGTAAGACAGAGCAGGTTATATACTACAGGTTCTACTTTGCATCCTAGGAAAAGGAAATCAAGTTTCTGACTGCAGAAGTTGATCGTCTGAAAAACTATGGATGTTTGGGAGTTTCCCCAAATTTGGAAGGGTTGCGGGAAGAGAATGCAAAACTTAAATATCGCTTAAATGTTCTACAAAAGGTATGTTCCCTTTCTGAATAGTGTGAAGTGTGCAAAAAGTAAATGAATGGTCATGACTGTTGTGGTTCTCAAAATTTATCATTTGTCATTGTGAAGAGAATGAGAAAATGTGATTAACACGGGAGAGATTCCCCCCGTAAGGTTGAAATTATTCTTCCTTTGAAATTAAGAAGTTCTTTTAAAAAATGTTATGAAGAACCTAAAATAGGTAATTAAACAGAAATGCATTTCTCTGTTTGATTATGTTGTCTAGGACTGGGTGATAACATGGTTTTAAACATTGCAATATATCATTAGCTAAACATTGTGATATATCAGGCTTCCTCAAACTCGGCCCTCCAGATATTTTTGGCCTACAACTCTCATGATCCCTAGCTAGCAGGGCCAGTAGTCAGGGATGATGGGAATTGTAGTCTCAAAACATCTGGAGAGCCGAGTTTGAGGAAGCCTGTGATATATATCAATATATATCACAATGTCTGAAATAAGGATGAAGCTATGTAGAGGCATTAGCTGGCTTCCCAGTTTTCCTCGCATTGTGATTTTCCCATAACACACACACACACACACACACACACACACACACATTGCAAGGTCAAAAATTATGAAACTAATAATAATAATAATAATAATTATTATTATTATTTATTTTACCCCACCCATCTGGCTGGGTTTCCCCCAGCTACTATGGGCGGCTTCCAACAGAACATTAAAATGCAATAATCCATTAAACATTAAAAGCCTCCCTAAACAGGGCTGCCTTCAGATGTCTTCCACAATATGGACTTCAAACCAGTTTTGAACAATATATCGCCCAGCCCTAATTGTTAGTATTCTTTTTCTGTTGACCTGGGGTGCATCTACACCAGCTGTTTCCCCCAGCATACATCCAAGGAACAAGAATGCCTGGATAGCTCAGTTGGCTAGAACATGATGCTGATCATACCAAGGTTGCAGCTTTAGTCTCCATATGGGACAGCTGCATATTCCTGCATTGCAGATCCTCAGGATCCCTTCCAACTCTACAATTTTTGATTCTTAGAGTGAGAGGCTGCACTTCATCATGGTAGAGTCTGGTGCTGTCAGTTAGGGCTGTACTTTTGGTGCTTTGAGAGGATGCAAGAAAATTGCTGCTTCATTTAACAAGGCAGTCCTACCAAATACTTTTGCATACATCTGGCTGGGGGTAGTCAAGGAACATTCTCCCCTCCCCAAATCTGGCAATTCTGCTCAGTGAAAAAGAGAGTTGCAACCTGTTTTTTAAAGTGGCAGGTTTTCTTTACACCACCAGCAAGTCTACTTGTAAACAAATGACTGTTCGCAATAATATTTATTGAACATGAAAACCTTCTGCCTGCTGCTTTCTCACACAGCAGGCATATGAAACTGACAATCTTCATTATCTTTAGCAGGGTATTTTATTTACAAATCATTTCTGTGTGTACAGCTATTTTATCATTGTACTCTGAGCACATAAAGAGCATGCCTCCCTTTATTCCAGGTAAAAATAGATGGAACCTGACACAGCCATTAGGTTTTGTTAATCTTGGTTCACCTGAAGTCTGATACATTTTGTAAGCAGTGCAAAGCTTTCCTTTGCCCACCAGCTGGAAGAAGTTGTGTTTCTGTAGAAAGCTGATTAGGATTCATGTGTGTTTGTGTTTACACACACATTTCATTTTAATCATGAGCTATGTTTAGGGTCCTTGAATTGAGATGCACTGTTCCAATGGGCTCCTCATCTGATGGATAATTAGATTTGTGTTTTCATTTAGAGCCTTCAGGAAGAAAGGAGTAGAAGCAAGCCATCAAAAGGCATGATTAACATCAATAGCTGCCTTCAAGACATTTTTGGAGTGGCTATTAAAGCTGCATATCCAGATCTAGAAAATCCTCCACTGTTGGTGACACCAAGTCAGCAGTCCAAGTTTGGTGACTATCAGTGTAACAGTGCTATGAGCATAACCCAGGTAATTCATAATGTGAGAATTTGTCATTGTTCTCTAGTGCTGTATCCAAACAGCACAAAACCACCCAGCTGAAAATATACATTGCTCAGCTTTGTGATAATGTTGTAGTTTGAGTGGAACAGGGAAAACCATCCACTCTATATCAGCCTCCCCATTTCTCACAGAAATCTACCCTGTGATTGAGGAATCTTCCTGCACTATTCTGTTGTTTACATTGCCACATTTACACAGTAGACAAGTCTTAAAGCATTTAAAATGAAGAGGATCTAGTCACATGCAAACCTGAAACATCATAAAAACTATGGGTTTTCAGTGCTGCACCAATGGGGTTCTGCTGGTGCAACAGGATTTCCATTCATCCATGTACCCCAAAAATCTGCTCCAGAGGGTCCCCCAATCTTTGGGAGCTGATCTTGAGAACAGGCTGGAGGGAACGTGACAGGAAGCTCCATTATTCAAGCAGAGCTGCAGCGTTGGCTCTACCCTGGGAGGATTACATATCAATTATGGAAACGCCAATATAATTCTACCTCTGAAGCAGGGGTGGTGAATTTGGGGCCCTCCAGATGTTGCTGCTGGCCATACTAACTTGTTCCCCTCCCCATTTTGGCTTGGGGGGGGGAAATACATTTTTTTTTTAAAAAATGGTTTAATTTTGGCTTAAGACTTTCTAGAATCTTCTTCATTTGTATTAATATGAAGCAGTGATTTTAATTTTTGTAAACTGTCTTGAATAATGTACATGCTAGAATGTCAAGATCTGTATTTCCATATAAACAAATAAAATAACAGTAAGCTAAATCCTGAACTACAGAACAGCTATCTTAAAAACAACAACACTAAAATCCTTACCAGTATAGTTTCCCCCTTTGATTTAAAAATCAATGTTAGTTTGCAGTGAAAGTTGGACTTCTTGTCACATCCCTTGAAGGATGGTAAAGTTACTAAGCAAATTGGCCTGGCAGAGATCTCCTTCCAAACAATACTACAGTGGTACCTCGGGTTAAGTACACTTCAGGTTAAGTACGCTTCAGGTTAAGAACTCCGCTTAAGAACAGAAATCGTGCTCTGGCGGCGCAGTGGCAGCAGGAGGTCCCATTAGCTAAAGTGGTGCTTCAGGTTAAGTACGCTTCAGGTTAAGAACGGACCTCCGGAACGAATTAAGTACTTAACCCGAGGTACCACTGTATTACGTGCCAGCCGGCAGCCTCTCGGCATGAACTTCTTTTGGAGAAACAGCTCCACAAATGTGTGTTGTCTTCTTCATAGAACTCATTAGCGTATGCATTTGGGTGTCAGCCAGCCCCACACAAGCTTGCAGTGCCTTTTAAAAATATTTTTGACCGCTGCTTTACCCCAATTAAGTCACTGTTAGGACTCTTGTCTGGTGCAGGTTTCTCAATGTCTGTATTGTTTGTATTCCTTGATATCATAAGGCCTCCCCTCCCTCCCCACAACTTTTGACAGCCCCTCCAGAGATTGGCATGGAGCTGCTTTATGGAATGTCTCCACCCTGATATACTTTTTGAGCTCTCTCTCTCTCTGCCAGCGTTAACACCCAAGACATGTCGCTGCTTACTTTGTACAGTTTTGCAAGTGCCAGGTGTTCGCTTGGCTGATTGTTACTTTCATTGAAATTGATTTCAGTAAACATACCCCCCTGCCATTTCCCAGACACTAAATTTGTTTTGAAATAGTATCTGTTCCCTTAAAAAAAAATCTCACACACACCCATGCACACACCTCCACACACTTTTCAGCCATCAAAAATATTTTTCATCCCAGGTGAAGCAATGAAATTTTTGCTCTGTATCAATCATTCTGGACACCAGCCATTTGGAAACTCCTGCTTTTATTTTTAGCTCCTGCTCCACATGAAAGAGCAGTTTCTTGATGTACCATGCCACATTTTTCAGAACACTCAACACAAACAGCAAACATTTGGAAGCAGAATTCTAAATGGTGAAGGGAGAGAGCTGTGTGTGTATGCAGGCGGGAGGGAGGGAAAGCAAAGGAGAAAGCAATATATCTCTAACACTAATAGCCGTCTAGCCCCTTCAGCTGAGAGTGCAAGCACAATATGCTAATGAGCATGTACAAAGACAAAACACATTTGTGACAGCTTTCCACATTGGCAGGGCACATGGAGAGACTGTCGCCTGGCACGTACGCTCCTGTCATTTTTTGAGGATTGCTTTCTGAAGCCAAGCAATACATCGGAGAGAGAGTACTTGCCATAGAAAGACTACTTACTAGAAAGGAAACCTAGAATAACCTACATTTTGCCATGGGATACTATCTGGCTGTTGTCCTTCTCCAATACTGATTCTTTTCATAAAGATGAGTGGGTTACTCCCTTTTGAATGTGTAGAACAGCTTTTGCAGTCTGGTGCCATCTAGGATGTTTTGGAATGCAACTCCCATCAGCCCAGCCAAAATCTATAGAACACCGGGTTTGGAAAGGCCAGTATAAAAGTCATCTGTAATGAGTTATGCATCTCAAGAGATGCACACTCAGAAGAATCATTTGAATTGCTGTGGCTTACATGTGTTAGATGTGAAATTGGCAACTGTCTGCTGCTCCCATTTCCTCTTGACAGGAAATGGGAACAAAGGACCACACATATGCTTGAATAACAGTAGGGTCCTAGGGTATTTCTTCAGTTTGTGATTGCCTCTGCTATATTTACCCAGTGAGATTTTCCAGACAGGCTGCTTTCTTGACAGATTCCTGTGAAAAGGGAATTCCATTTTCTTCACAGCTGCTGAAATGATATGAGCCTGTAGAGCTATGCTTCATGTTCTCTGTGTTCTCCTCAGTTAGGGATTGTGCTGAGACCCCTTGCTGTGTCTTTCAGATACTGCTCAAGACCAAGGAGCAAAAAGTGAGCCCAAGAGATATAGCTGATAAGATTGCCAGAAACATTCCTGACAATGAATGCATCGCAAAGATTGAAATCGCCGGTCCTGGTACAGTTATTCTGTTTTTATTTTTCTGGGACATCTAAATCTAATGTTATGAAGTATTATTCTGAGTCCTTTAGAGATGAACTATAGGAGGATAGGGAATATTCCCCCTAAGCTTGATGCCTATTCACCCTACCAGGAATTCTGACGTTTACCCCTGTGACATTCTGGCTTCCATAGGCAGACAGCTTTTAAGGCAGAGGAGTACAATCATACCTTGGAAGTCGAACAGAATCTGCTCCTGAAGTCTGTTCGACTTCCGAAATGTTTGAAAACCAAAGTGTAGCCTCTGATTGGCTGCAGGAAGCTCCCACAGCCAATCGGAAGCTGCGGAAGCCCCGTCAGATGTCCGGCTTCCAAAAGAACCTTTGAAAACCCAAACACTCACTTACAGTTTTCAATTGTTTGGGAGCCGGAACGTTCAATTCCCAAGGTGTTCGGGAGCCGAGGTATGACTGTACTCAGTTGGGCATTTCTTAGGAAGGTTGCACCATGTGATAATTCTCTGTGAGTTTCAGCTTGGTATTTGTGACAGTTGGGAAGCATTTTCTATAGCTATGCAGTTAAAAATGAATGTGGCTCTTTCAGAGAGTTTAGCAGCAATTTAAATGAAGAAGTTTTGGAGAGAAATTAAAATAATCTTCCCTATATAAATATTATTATTCTACTGAATCATATATATTATTTGAGTGCTTGCAAAATAAAGGAGAAATTTTATTGAAACCCAGTGCCCCTCAGTGAAAGTGATCCTCCTAGCAAATTGCTGACCAAGGCTGCTTACAGGACAACATGTGTCGTCTGGACAATTGACTTCTGTTATTTATTGATTAAAACCAATGACACTTTGTCCTTGTATCATTATCAAATTGATTTTTTTCCTGTCACTGCAAATGAGTTTCCCTGTTATGGGTAATTCTGCAATACTGTGTTTTTAGCAAAATACGTGCTCTGTGCAAAAGAAATCAAGGCCTTAATATTTATATAGTTTCAGAAATCATTTTTTATGCTTTTCTGAAGGTTTCATTAATGTGCACTTGAAAAAGGATTTTGTATCTAAACAACTAAGCAGTATGCTGGTGAATGGAGTTCAGTTGCCTGCTCTTGGTGAAAGGAAGAAGGTATGACAGTAAATGTTTAACTAGGTCTTTTCTTAAGTACTGCTGCTTAATGTTCAAGATAAAGTGTGCATTTTCAGATATAAACTATTTCAATTGTTTAATGTGCACTCAGTCTGCAAACACTCAAGAGCAGGGTTCCAGAGCCCCACATGACATGTTCTGTGCCCTTCTTCTGGCAGCCCTCAGAGAAGTTTCTCCTAAGGTCTGAGGTGGCTGTTCACAGCCATTCCTTACCTGCCCCCCCCCCCGTCTTGTTAGCATTGAAGTGTTTTATGTGAATAGGCATCTTTGGTGTTCTAATGTTTAACAAATGTAAAGCAGGACATTTGGAGTTGTATTCTGTAGAGTGCTAAGGATTCTCATTGAATGTTCTCCCCTGCACACCTGCTACAGGAGAGGCTGAAAGTCCCATTGTTTAGTCCTAATATTTAGTTGAATTGTCTCCCTTCATTTTTTTTAAATATTTCTTGGACAAGCTCTGTGAATCAACTTTTAGTTTTTTGTTCGTTCAACACCTTTGACACTTTGTGAAAGGGTCAGTGGCCCAGTTTGCAGATAATGCTAAGCGTGCACATGCAGGCTCCGGGAGAAAGAATTGCAGCCACTATGCTTCTCTCCTGATGGTGTTGCTGTGCTACCCAGTGCTAAGCTATGGTTTGACATATCATTACATCCAAGCCAAGATTTGTGTTTTTTGCCTCTCAAATAAGTCATGACTTGCAAACCAAGAACAAACTTTGGTTACAGCTCATGGTTTGTCTGGAGCATGACAAGTCACAAGCCTGGGTTTGGATAGGGCCCAGATAGCATGAGAGCAGCAGAATTAAAGGAAGAGTGAAGCAGTTGTAATCTTCCCTCCAGAAGCCTGCATATTTCCCCACTCATGCTAAGCCATGGTTTGGCTTAGTGTTACGTGTGAGCCAGGTCAGTTGAGTGCACAGTGTGTGTAAGCGCCAGCTGCCATGTAGAACTTGAACAAATGAGCAGCGTAAACAGGATTTTATATATTGCTTTGCCTGTGTGGATAGTATCTGAAGGTGTCCATAACTGAACAGCGTGAACAAAATATTCACTATTTGGCTCACTTAGGCCCTGTGCATATGCAGTACTCTGTGCAGGAAGTCATTCAACATCACTTGGAGATTACCTGTATGTTTAACGAATGCATAATATGCACAATTCTCTGTTCATGCTTCCCACAATAACTAGTGAATGTGTACAACAGCCAGTGTTTATGTGCATTTCTTAATTGCAGATACATAAATGATGCTTCTTTGAAAAAATACTTTACACTGTTTATAATGTGCATATTTTTCATTTCTTGTTCTACATAAAGGTGGTGATTGACTTCTCCTCCCCTAATATTGCAAAAGAGATGCATGTAGGTCACCTGAGATCAACTATAATTGGGGAGAGCATGTGCCGCCTCTTTGAGTTTGTGGGGTTTGATGTACTTAGGTAAGTCCACTCATGGTAGAATTGCACAAATGCTCAAAATGTATATGGACGCACGCTTTCATTTCTCTTGTCAATGTGGATTCTCAGTAATTGCCCATACAGCAGTGTTGCTATGTGCCATGGAAGTGCTATTCCTTTTTGAAAATCCCTGCAGAACCCTGTGTTTTGAACCCTGCACACATCCACCATCCTTTAATTAACCTTACTTTTCATTCTAGAACTCTTTCAGAAACACTTTTCTCAGAGCCTCCCAGTGTGCCAAGCAGGGCTGGCCACACCCCTTGTGGTGTAGCTGCAAGGCATCTGGGAGCCCTGCACAAGGGATTTTGACGGGTTGTCCTACCCACCTGTCAAATTTGGCCTGTGGGGTGGGGCCAGATAAAGATCTGCACTCCCCCCCCCCCGTTCCCCAACTTTGGCTTAAATGCATCCAACTTGCCCTTTACCTACAGTCCTTGACATTTGACATACACCATGGTACACGACATTGAAATCTAACTTGATTTGAATGTCAATGCAAGTTGCTTCCTAATTATAGCCTGGAGTCACCTTTCTTCTGCATTTCAATCCACAAACATCTAAAAGCTTCAAAGGAAAACAACTGTCTCTATCCTGTAGTAGATATAACTTTACTGCAACAAATTTGCCTAATTAATTTAGAAAATTAAATCACCTTCCAACTTGTTTTCTGGAAAGGACAGTGTATGAATTGGGCAATAAATAATGCCCATAATCCCCAAATGAACCACATACAGGATTTTTATTTATTTTTTTGCAGTCCATTTCCTTCACAGGAGCACTTCAGAACAAGCCTTGTATCTTATCCACAGCTCTATTCAGAAGATATTTCAGTTCTGCTTACAGTTTCACTTCTTTTGTGATCTTTACTGTCTAGATTAAACCATTTAGGAGATTGGGGTACCCAGTTTGGCATGCTTATTGCTCATCTGCAAGATAAATTCCCAGATTATCTGACTATTTCTCCTCCCATTGGAGATCTCCAAGCTTTTTATAAGGTATGTTTTATTTCAGATATATGGTTACCCCTCCTGTTGCTGCTGCTGCTTAACATTGCTCAGAGCTGGGTTAGCTAACTTGTGGCCCTCCAGATGTTGCCCTACCCCTGGCCATGCTGCTGAAGGGGCTGGTGAGAGCTGCAGCGCAACAACCTCTGGAGAACCACAAATTAACCACCCCTGGATTAGAGGATACTAGATGCTGCCACATAGCACTTGAAAATGTATACATCCTTACCTGAGGGTTTTGCTCTTGATAAGACCAGAAGGAAGTACTCTTGGTGAAGGTTGAGGGAAGGTTTAGAGCAGGGGTCAGCAAATTTTTTCAACTGTCCCTCAGACCTTGTGGGGGGCCAGACTATATATTTTTTGGGGGGAGTGAACAAATTCCTATGCCCCACAAATAACCCAGAGATGCATTTTAAATAAAAGCACACATTCATATAAAAACACCAGGCATGCCCCACAAATAACCCAGAGATGCATTTTAAATAAAAGGACACATTCTACTCATGTAAAAACACGCTGATTCCTGGACCATCCATGGGCCGGATTGAGAAGGCGATTGGGCCGCATCCGGCCCCCAGGCCTTAGTTTGTCTACCCATGGTTTAGAGCACTTTACAAAATAAAAAATTAAACGGCAGCCATTTCCATGGAGGAATTTGTAGGAAGTCTGCATGAACTGTGGTTGCAATCTATGCGTGGCCATCTTGTAAACATCTACAAAAAATGTATTTTGCTGTAAGACTTTCATAATGATTAAAGTGAGTCAGTGCAGAGACTTAGGATGAGGGAGTGACTTTATCATGGGAATAAGTTTAGCAACACACAGTGGGTGAAATCAAAAGTTGTACAAGCTGAAGTAACAGCACTACCTCCTTCCTCTCCTATCCCCCCACCCCCTGCAGCTTCTGTGCCCTCCCAGGTCTGCTCTGGAAGGTCCCCCAGCCATCCAGAGCAGATTGTAGAGACTGCAGCAAAGAGAAGAGGAAAAAGTAGTTCCACTGGGTGACCAGTTTGATGTCAACTAATATTGCAAATGTTTTAATCCTTTGAAACTTCCATGCATCGTAACCCTCCTTATTGAAACAAAGGCAGTTTATGTAAGATTGGACTAATTGCTGAGTCACCTTTTTGAAAAAAAGTTAAAATAAACACAAACAGATACTGTATACTCATTTCTGATGGCTTAAAAAGCTCAATCCAGGATCTGCATGCACAAATCCACATGGATTTGATACTGTTCATCACCTACTTCTAGAGAGGGGTAAGAGGGCAACAATATTGGATCAAATTGTGCTCTTGATCAAATTGTAGGCAGCACTGAGCACAATTCTTGCTTATCAATTTCTCTTGAAAATTTATAAAATCAGAGTTGCTGAGATGCAGGGCTCTTCAGTGATGACTAATTCTTCAGTTAGTTCTCATTGGAAACTTGGAGAATCCTCTCCAGATGCTGCACAACATTTTATATGTGCTAATACATGAAGAAGTTCAGACTGTTGTTGTTGTTGGATGTTCCCCTGGGATATTAATGACAAGCATTAGGCGACTCAATATTTCCTGTTTGATCTGTTTCAACCATTAAAAGTTTTTCTCTTTACTATTTATTACCTGTGCTTTTGTTTGATTTGTTTTAGTATACTGTAGAGGATTTTGTTTCATGGTGTCTGTGTATTCTTCTTAACCTAGGAATCTAAGAGAAGATTTGACACAGAAGAGGAGTTTAAGAAGCACGCATACCGATGTGTGGTGCTATTACAGAGCAAAAATCCAGATTTCATTAAAGCTTGGAAACTTATATGTGATGTGTCCCGGAAAGGTGACTAGGAATTATGCTACCTCTATCTTTTAAGGATCCATCTCTTTTTCAAGTGGACCACTTTTGGCAGCTTTGGATGATGAGGATTATTATTAGTGTTGTTGTTGAAGCCCTGTAAAAAGACTGGGATTTGAGGGTGATAGTTTCAGGAGTCACAACAAATAGTCTTGTGGCACCTTTATTTTGACAAAATCTTTTCTAAACTAGATGCATGGAGTGAGGACCTCAGGTGCTTTTGTGTGTGTGCATGTGTTTCTGTATGTGCACACACACACACATACATATATGGGTGTGAAGGAAAACAAATTTTAAAGTAGCTGAATGGCAATGCAAAAAGTACAGTTGGAGTTTAGATGTGTGCAGAATGATTCTTTAGAACAGCATTTTATTAGTAGTGAACAAACATGACCTAGCAAGCCTGGTCTAAAGCCAGTACCTCAATTTTATTATGATGTTGATGATGCATTATATGAAGTGAATGAAAGGGCTCAAAATTCCTCATTTCACTCTTTCTTGGTCAGAGTTCCAAAAAATCTACGATTGCTTGGACGTTACCATAATAGAGAGAGGAGAATCTTACTATCAAGATAAGATGAATGATATCGTGAAGGAGTTTGAAGAAGGAGGTAACACAACTATTTGCAGAATGGGGAATTAAATTCCTCAAGACTATTTTTCACCATAGTACAATGGGTTTCTAAAGCTCTTTGATAAGCTTGTATTTTACTATAGAAGAAGTGGGGAATCCTTATCACTACCACCCAAGAACCACAGTCCTTTAGAGATAGTGTGCTGGCGGGAGGGTGGTCGCATGGCAGTGACACAGTCCCATCCATTCAAGCATATCCCATTAATCCATTCTTGCTTGTGCATGCACACACACATAGACTCTCTCTTCCCTACAATTTGCCTTGGGAGAAAACTTCTCATTTGCTCCAATGGCAGGGCTCTGGATCTGGTATGGGATCCTGAGGCAGAGAGGCTTTAACACTTTGCTTTCTGCTGTAGTCCAAAAGCAGATAATGGCCCTGCAACTGCCGTTAGCTTTAAGGAAAAAACACCCATTGAAGCAATGCAAATTACAGGTGGCTTATCCAGATTAGGCAGGCCCTCAGAAGCCACTAAAAGGTTAAAGCCTCCCTGCCTCAGGATCCCTAACCAGATCAGGAATCAACACTGGCTTCTTCTCCCCCAGTTTCCATGCTAGCTAGGGAGGAAGAAAAGCCCTTCATTCTGCAGCTGACATGAAAGCTGAGGAGTAGAGGCCTCAGGGACCAGATGGAAGTGCTGCAAAGTGGGAGCGAAATGTTATTCAAAAGATGGCACTGTGCATTTGGAAAGATAATGTTCGAGCACCGAAATACATGCAGATGCTGCAGCAAAGGCACTTATGGAAAGAACCTCTCGGCAGGAGGAGAGATCCTAAAGTCTACTACTTGCCCTCCTCACTACCACCACCCTCCAGGCTGTGTTTACTGTTTTCTTTTGCTTTAACGAGCCTCTGAAACCAGCTGTGAGGAATGTTTTTAAACATTCATCCCGCCTGCCAGTTCTCACTGGCAGGTGGTCCTCAGTGCCCACATTTGTGTTATCTTGGCAAATGTAGGTATGGAAAAAAGCACAGCCCAGGATAAATTGTAGGTTCTAACTCTCTGTATACCTGCTGTCATGGCATTTTGTAGCAGGACAAAATAGGTTGGTTGTTAAGTGTTCTTCATTGAAAGGTTTTGTATTTGTGTTTTTATTTGTACATTACTGTGTAAAAATACCTTGCTTTCCAAACCTTATTTCTCATTTATTTATTTATTTATTTATTTCTACCCTTAGGATTTGTGCAAGTGGATGATGGTCGGAAGATTGTATTTGTTCCAGGGTATTCCGTTCCCTTGACAATTGTGAAATCTGATGGTGGGTTCACATATGACACCTCAGACTTGGCAGCATTGAAACAGAGACTGTTTGAAGAAAAAGCTGATTATATAATTTATGTGGTAGACAGTGGACAGGTGAGTTTCACTGACCTTTATTTTGTAGTCCTTTGTTTTTCAGGTTTTAGCTTTTTCAGTGTTGGCATGACACAAAAACTACACACTAGTGTATTCTTCTCTTTCTAGTTGCTTCTCCTTTGCCTTAAAGCAGGATTCTGAACCATAATAAATTACATCCACCCCATATGTTAAGCCTACAGATCAAGCCACCTTATTCACAGTACTGTAAAGGGCAGAAGCAATCATGTTGCTTGCTAAAAGAGCCACCAAATTATATTGGTCTTTCCACCTGTTTAGCAGAAGCCTTAAGAGGAATGGTTAAGAGTTTGGGTATGTTTAACTTGAAGAAGCGAAGACCAAGAGATTATATGGTAGCTATCTTCAGATGTCTGAAGAGCTGTCACATGGAAGATGGAGCAGGCTTGTTTTCCACTGCTCCAGAGAGTAGCACTTGAACCAGTGGATTCAAATTACAAGAGAGCCTGATAAAACATTAGGAAGAACTTTCTGATAGTAGCAGCTGTTCGAGAGTGGAATAGACTACCTTGCAAGGTGGTACATATGCCTTCATTGGAGGTTTTTAAGGTGTTACCACTGTATTTATCTATATATTTAAAGAAAAAAACTCAAAAGTGGTTTACAGCACATTAAAACATTGAAAACAACACAATCCAGAATACAATATTACTGAAGAAAGTCAAATACAAAGTATGCATTCAGAGTCACAGAATTAACCAGTAACTACAATACTATCTTAAATATTTCAAAAGAAAACATTACAAAGGAGGTCGGCTACAGAATGCACATTTAATGTAGCAAAGTTAACACATGTAGAGATTGGAATGTCATCTGCCAGGGAGTCTTTAGTTATGGTTTCTGCATTACAGGGGGCTGGGATCGATGACCCTGGGTGTTCCTTCCAGTTTGGCATTTCTATGATTATGTTAGTTTTGGTGCTTTACCAGGAGCATACCGGTACTTTCAGAGTCACCATTAGTTGTTTTAATGATGTGTTGCTTTGCAGGCTGTGCACTTACAAACCATATTTGCAGCGGGTCAGATGATCGGCTGGTATGACCCCAAAGTGACCAGAGTAACTCATGCTGCTTTTGGAGTGGTGTTGGGAGAAGACAAGTAAGTTTGCAGATAATTTCTTCAGTATACAGTAGACTGGATTGTGTTGCTATTCACAGGCTGGAAAGCTCAGGATTCTTTTCTGTTGAAGATGTGTCGTGTGATCACCAAGGAACTCCTTATGTGCATTAGCTTTGTACTTCAAATCTTCTATCCTTGTGTTTATGTAAGAGCACCCCATGTGCTGCACATTAGAAATCCCAGGCTTCCCACCTTCCAGCTGCAGCTCCTTGTGCTGCTTCAGAAACTGTTCCAGAGCATTTCCCACCTAAAGTGTCTTCTGGGTGTTTTCGTGCAAGGAACATGGTGGTTATGGCAGAAAGTGTGCCTCTTTAGGTTCCGTGCACAGACTTCAGCAACCCTTGCAGCTCTTGTAGATTATGATTGTTGTGCATTGCTATAGTTATTTAAAAATGCGATGTTAAGAATAGATTAATCCTTCAGTGAATGTGGGTCTCAATGCTAACAACCATGTAGGAAAATGTAATGCATTGTATTGGTTGTTCACTTCTAGTCAACATGTAGATAGCTTGTAGATAAATGAAGTCCATGCCATAGCAAATGTGTACCTGAAATCAGAAATTTTACTTTAGGACTTAACAGGATGATGTATTGTTCTATTGAATAACTGGACTCATCTGTTGCATTACTGGTTCCCAAACCTTTCATTGTGAGTGCTTCTCTGGGCCTAACTCTTTTTCTGTCTTTTGAGCTTGAAATCATCTACCAAATTAGTTTGTTGAGTTTTTTCTTATTTGTCGGCACACTTCACATTTAGAGAATAGCCATTACTATTCCAGTGTGACCTTCATTTTGCACCTTTCTCGTTAGGTGTATGGCACTGCATCCTCACTGCAACCTAGTGGCCCATTGCAAATATACATGCTTCTCTGTTGTACATTCGGAAGCTTCACTGTTATGCTACAACATCATATATTGGTTTACATCTGTTCCCTTGTCCCTGATGATTACAATGAAAGAACAGCTGTGCAATCTCTTTCTTGATGTGCATGTCAGGATTCTGGTGTCTGTGCTGGAAATGGGAAATTTGTGCCCATTACACACGATGCACTTTTTATGGATATTATTATCTGTTTTGGTAGCAATCACAAGTTAGGTAGTGCTCAAGAGCAGGCAGCAATGTACTGTTTTGCTTTGGGAACACTTGCTACTTCTGCCTTCCCCTTTTTATAACTGATTGTCCCCACTCCTTCCTGGGGCTGTGGTGATCTTTCCTCTCTCTTTTTCCTTACCTAGATACATTCTGCATCCCTTTATTAGTTGGATTATAATTCTGCTGAATTGTAATGTTATGAATGTGGCCATAAATTTAAAATCTATGTAGTTCAGTGGTGGAGTGCTTGAGCTGAAACAAAATATTTATTGTATCTTTCTAAGGCCTAGAAATGTTTTTATTTGGCCAACATACATGCAACAAGGTGTGTGTCTGGGATACTGTATCTATGTTGGTGAAAAGACCAGCAGTAATTTCACCGTTTGACTGTTTTCATTTGGAGTAAAACTTTCTACTTGAAAATGAGTTGTCAACTTAGAAAAGCCACAATTTCCATCTTTTGTTGCCAGAAAAAAATTTAAAACCCGTTCAGGAGATACGGTACGGCTGATTGACCTTCTTCAAGAGGGACTTAAGCGTTCAATGGACAAACTGAAGGAAAAGGATAGAGATAAGGTAACAATTGGCTTCCTTTTTCCAGTGTCAAGAAAGTAGACTTTATTCTTCTTCTATCTGGTTCTTGTAAGGGAGCGTGTTGCTGGCTTGTAGCACAATCCAAACCCAAGACCTGCTGGGGTTAAGAGTTCAGCAGCTCTTGTCCTTTCCCAGTTATGCCAGCTTAAGTCCTTCACCTGAGCTCATCTGGCAGAATCTAAGTAGGGCAGAACAAGAAGATACCGTATTTTCCGGCGTATAAGACGACTGGGCGTATAAGACGACCCCCAACTTTTCCAGTTAAAATATAGAGTTTGAGATATACTCGACCGCAGATTCTCCACCCAGCGTATAAGACGACCCCCGACTTTTGAGAAGATTTTCCTGGATTAAAAAGTAGTCTTATACGCCAGAATATACAGTAATTACTCAATTGGGTCCTGTGACTTAGCAACCCAGTGCAATTTAGTCAGCAAAAAGTGTAGTGTAAGTGAAATTCTTCTGGGGAAGTTTGGAGTAGGCATGTTACGCCAGCTTTCTACAGCTATGATTGCTCTGTTAGTCTGTCCACATGTTTGTCTAACCTCATCATATGATGGCAGTGAATTTGCTGTGTTGTCAATAGTACTTTTCCCTGACTTTGTCTGGGGAGTTGACCTCACTTAGTGTTAGGAGGAAGCTGTTCAAATCTCTCGGAAGTGAAATATGGTAGCATAGACAGTTGGTGCTCATTCTCATTCCTACAAATACACGTGATATATTCTGTACTTAACTATACAGAGCCCCAAAAGCATGTTCACCCAAGCATATTTGAAAACATATATGAAAAGTAAGTCTGGAAAAATGAGCAGAAAGGTTTGTTTTCAGTGGTATTGACTGCAGACACTGTCTTCTGTGGATGTCTGGATCCTGTTAGGATTACAGGATAAATGATAACAGAATTGAAAGAATGCAGCTGACTAGCAAAACGTGTGTGTGTGTGTGTGTGTGTGCGCGCGCGCAGAACTTTCCATTCACATGGATATGACATTTTACTTAGCAGTGTCAGGGGTGTTACTTAAAACCAAAGAGAAGAAAGATGGAGTCTGATCTTGATAATTTCTTTTTGAATTAGGTTAGCTTTGGGTTTTTCGCATGGAAATAGGTTAAAGTAATGAATCCATGTTATTTGTCTAACTTGCAGCATTCACAATTGTGCTGCATAACACCAAATATAATTTGGGGCAGGGGGAATAGGTCAATTGCCATAATAGGTAAAAGTGGAACCACTTGTAGGGGAGCATGTGTACCTCTGCTTGTCAGAACCAGTGCACAAAAAGTGGTTGGCTATTACACTATGCTTATTTGAGAGTTTCCCTGGGGAATCTTCCAGTCACAGGATCAGGTAGACTACATGAGCTTCTTGACCCAGGGGTGGGGAGTCTGTGACCTTCAATATGTGATTGAATTACAGCTCCCATCAGCTTTAGGAGCTGTGGCCAATGTTTAGAAATATTAAAGTGCACTATAGTCTTAATCACAAGGGCCACAAGTTCTCTATATCTGCCTTGGACTTTTTCAAGCTTCACTTGTTAAGAATATTGAATTTAAAACATGAAAATAAAAGCCCCGCCCGCCCCCAAACTCTGTTGCTTGAACTTTTTATCTGGTCCACAAAGTAAATCTTACTTGCATTCCAGTAGATGGCAGCAGAGGATAAAATGACAGGTTAGTAGATCAGCTTGTGTGTGGCTTCTGCATAGGGCATCAGCTTCATTTGCTCAGAGTAAAATTGTCCCAAAGCTCTACAAAGCACTGGTCACCTTGCCAGTGGCTGTGTAATTGCTACCACTTCCATGGCTGGTCTCATACTCTGTGAATGTATCAAGCTTCTGCCCAAATGATTTCAGCTGTTCAGAATATGTTTGCCTTGGGTTCACTTCAGTTGCTGTTCTGTCTAGGTTTCCCCAGTTCTGTCCCCTGGTTTTGTGGTACAGCCTTGTCACAATATATGTTTTATTTCTCTCACAGGTTCTTACTCCTGAAGAACTGAAAGCAGCTCAGACCTCAGTTGCCTTTGGCTGCATTAAGTATGCAGATCTTTCCCATAATAGAATAAATGATTATATCTTCTCTTTTGACAAAATGCTTGACGACAGAGGAAATACTGCTGCTTATTTGCTTTATGCCTTCACGCGAATCAGGTAAAGAAATTGTGAGGTTTAAATACATGTATTGGACAATTAGAACCTGAACCTGCTGCATTTCAAACTTTGATGTTGGAAGATCGACTCAGCTGCATTCCTATTGGATCTAATATGAGGCTTGTTTTGTGGCAGATCTATAGCAAGGCTGGCCAATATTGGAGAAGAGAGACTGCAGAAGGCAGCTACACAAACGGAGATAATATTGGACCATGAGAAGGAATGGAAACTAGGCAAATGCATTTTGAGGTTCCCTGAGATTTTGCAAAAGATTTTAGATGATCTTTTACTACACACCCTTTGTGACTACCTCTATGAACTGGCTACTACATTTACTGAATTCTATGACAACTGCTACTGTGTGGAAAAAGACAGACAAACTGGTGAGTTAAGTTCATTGTAAAGGTGAGAAGGGACAAGTATAGAGGGTTGCAGGGGGCCAGAGAGAGTAATGGATGTAAGCAGAGGTCCCCCAGTTATATATCTTCAAGGTTATTTGTAAACTAAAAGGGTAGAAACATCTACTTTATGTAAATGTTGTGGCAGAGGGGCAGCTTAACCTGAATTTAAGTAGGAGTAAAGGTTATTCAGGGAGTTTTTCTATCAGTAGAATAAAACATTTTAGGGGAATCTACTCTCTTCCCTTTTTGGAACTAAGCTGTCAGATGATTCAATCATTGAAATTCCCCAGGCATGGGGCAGTGGTACCATTTTCTTCATAGAGCAGCACAGTAGCATGGGTGGGTGGGTGGTCCCAGGCACATTTTTTTTGAGGGGGCACAACCAGGTCCCCCCCCCCCCACAAAGGGGAGATTGCTGCTGCCCTCCAGGAGGGAGGAAGAGGGGGTGGCCCAGGGGTGGAGAGGCTGTGGCAGCATCCTCCGCTAGGGAGGCAGCTTTCTTGTGCAGTGTTGCCAGCCAGTTGCAGTTTCACTCTGGGATCAGGAGTGGCGGAGAGGAGTAGGGCTGGGCAATATATATTATGATGTTGGAAGGAAGGAAGAAGGCAGTTGCTGGCCATGGGAGTGGTTAGCATCACCGCGTGCAGTTTCTGCCTGTTGAGGCTGGGCAAACCACCTCCTCCAGCACCCACCTGCCTGTGCCCCTCAGTGGAGCTGTTTAACAAAGCCCCCGCTGTAGCTCACATTAATGGAAGGAGGGGTTGATCATCTGAGAAGTGGGTCGGTTTAAGAAAGCCTGCTTCTCAGCGGATCAAGCACTCAGCTTGCATGAGAGCCAGTTTGGTGTAGTGGTTAGGAGCGGCAGATTCGTAATCTGGGGAACCGGGTTCGCGTCCTCGCTCCTCCACATGCAGCTGCTGGGTGACCTTGGCCTAGTCACACTTCTCTGAAGTCTCTCAGCCCCACTCACCTCACAGAGTGTTTGTTGTGGGGGAGGAAGGGAAAGGAGAATGTTAGCCGCTTTGAGACTCCTTCTGGTAGTAAAAAGCGGGATATCAAATCCAAACTCTTCTTCTTCTTCTTCATGAGCCAGAGTAGGGGCTTTGTTAAATTGCTCTGCAGAGGTGCGGGAGGCTGTGTGTCCCTCAGCAGAGCAGTTTTAAAAAGCCATTGGACCATGTGGTCCCTCTGTGGTATGGTGGCAGAGGGACTCAAAAGCAGTGGCTGTAGTATGCTGCTGAGTGAAGCCTTCATACTACTTTGCAAGCCTGGGGTTGGACAGTCTGACCCCAGCCTCACAAAGCTGTGCAGGGTATTTTTCAAATCAATGCGATTGGACTGTTTGACTGTTTCAAAGCAGTTGGGCTTCCACCTCGGGATGAATTTATGTAGCAGAGTACTGTGGAGTGCTATTGCACAGAAATGTGAAGGGACCAGAGAGAGAGTGTGGGAAGCTGGCTCTGCTGACTAGTTATCTGGATAGCAACATATCTCACTTTGTTTTTTGTGTCTCTTGTGTAGGCAAAATAGTGAAAGTGAACATGTGGCGAATGCTTTTGTGCGAAGCAACAGCTGCTGTTATGGCCAAAGGTTTTGACATCTTGGGAATCAAACCAGTGCAGAAAATGTAACTATGTTGACTTTTCATATAACTTTTCTACACACAAAAATGAACTATTTAGTTGATTATTGTGGCCTAATTGAAAAATAAATATGTTGAAGTTTCATTGTCTCTACTCCATGTTGTAGGGCATTACATACATATTTATTGTAACTGCTTAGCTCTCACTGTGTATACAGGTGTTATGCCAGTTTTTGGTAAAACAAACGAAGTCTGGAGCCACACGAAGCAGGAGGTAATGTGATTTCTCCCACTGCCATAGTCGCAATGGTTAATGACCCTTAGTGAACAAAGCAGTCATTGAGTGCTTAACCTTTTTATTAAAGGTATATTGTCTGAGCTTATAACACAATTGACACTAAATTACAGTATTTTAGGAAATGCAATGAATGTACAGACTTACAAATATATATATTCTGGAAGTACCAGTAGTATCAATATATTATCTTTTCCCTCCCACCCCCATAACCCTTTTTTCCCATTTCCAAAACAGTAGTGTACTGCAAAATGAAGTTCAAAACATGTCTCTTCACAAGCCAGAGGCTACTCTGTGGGTGGGGCTGCCTCAACTGCTTTCACATAGGCGACAGGCAGGCCACCTCTTCCTCCCAGGAGAAAGAGGTGTCCCAACCACCTGCCTGAGCAAAGGCAGCTGAGGCAAGGTGGGCCGCCTTCTTTAAACTGTTCTGCTGAGAGGGGTGCAGCTGCCTGCACCTCAGCGGAGCAGTTTAACAAAGCCCCCACCTCACACAACTGGCTTCCCATGGTTAGCTGGAAGGCTGAAAAGGCCTTCTGCAATTTTCTAGAGTTCATAAAAGGTACAGGTCAAGTTTCTCACCCCCACCCACTTCCAGGGTCCAGCTGAGAGGTGCTGGAACCCACAATTCCACTGAAAAAAGAAGAAGCCCTTTTTCTGATTGTATCTTCACTGTAGAAAGTACTAATGTCTGTAACCAATAAATACAGCATAGCTTCCTATATGATCATTATATTCCTAATAGTTTAGAATGCTAAAAACAGAAAACAAAAACACAGGTGAGGAGTTCTCTTTAGTCAGATGGCACTGCTAAAATATTACACATTTTTAGTTTATAAAGCATCTGGGGGGAAATAAAATCTCACATTTACACATTATTTAGAACATCAAGATGTTCATTAACTTATTTTGATAGGTAATAGTGAACAATTTAATTTTCTCAGAATTTTTTAATAAAAAAGCAGTAACATAAATGCTGCATAAAAATGTCTTAAACAGTTCTAAAATGCTTCAATTACGATAATAAAGTCTGGTAAACTTCAGCTTTGGGCACCACACATTTGTTTTAACTTTCAAAAGCACCATGTCATCTTTGGCTTGCTCTCAGTATGATGAAGTTTTAAAGGACTCTCGAATCCTTACCAGTTCTGCAGCACACATGTGACCAAAAGCCCTGTTGTACCATTCAGTTGTGCGGCCCCTGCCAATAAATGAAACAGCCTGTTAAAAAACTAAAGTGTTAAAACAATTGGATAGTGTGTTCTCTTCCCAACTATTGGGCCAGGTTGAGCTAACTGTGCTTTCCAACAGGGCTTTCCACCCCTTATGTCTCCCCCAAAATCTCTCTGGCGAACCCCCAGAACAGTGCACCGGGGGTGGAAAGTACAGATTGTTCCATCTGGCAAGCAGAAATTATATTAATACAACACTTAAATCCACCCTTCATTTTAGGCATTCGTCCTCCACCACCAGTACTATAAAACTATTGACTTACAACACACACCTTAAGCACTGCTTCTGAAAAGTGTTCAATCTTTATGCAGATTTATTAGGTTGCCTGAAATTACTTTTCTAAATCACACGTGGCCATGAAAAGAAGCACTTAATCATTATTAACTAAAAAGACTGTAATCAGCTTCTATCACATTTCTGTACATCTGAAAAAACAGCTGTAGCAGTGGGCAAAACAATTTGTGCAGTGACGTATAACAAGCTGCCAGCCAATTCACAAACAGAATGCCAGTTTTTCATACTTGAATCTTATTCCTCTAGCAAGCCCTTTACCTTCATTGCATTTGGAATCTATTATGTCAAGCCACTCTAAAGAAAAATAAAAGAAATATAGATACCTGGTATCTGTTCGACAGACATGTGTGACTTTGGATTTCTGAGTGCTGACTACTTCTATAAGATACTGACAAAGTAGGACCTGACCCAAGATCCCTGTCATGGTAACACCTTCACAGTCTATTGAGGTAGCTGCTAATATGCATGTGCTGCTTTGAGGATCAGTCCGCCAAGTCCTGGAAACAAAAGGTCAAATCAATAATCTCATTGACTATCAATATGCTATTATGCTTATGAACTGAAACAATGCTATCAACTGTAACAGCTCATTTACATCAACTTCCAGGCATGACACATGATCAAGGTGATCAGCTGTATGTATAAAAATTAATATTCAACTAAGGTTAAGTCAAGTCAATACCTCATACAGCTCATCTCATAATTACAGCAGTTGGCAGAGACACAGGAATATTGTAGATTCCTTACCTTAGAACCACATATTCTCGTGGAGGAAGTGGAGACATGCTCTCGGTTGCATAATGGTAAATGTCTGTTTCATCATCTAAAATTTCTAGGACTCTTGTTTGTTGAAGGTTTGGGTTCCATAGCTGCTGTTCCATCAGTATCCGATATAGAACCACTTTAGGGGCAGCATCAACTTCAGCTGAAGCTTTCCATACCCGGACCAAGTAGTTATCATCCACCTTGGAAGACAGTTAATCCATTAGGAAACAATTTGAGTCTGCCAAAAGCAGCCCAGGATCCAATGCAGCTCCAGTACATGACTGTAGAACCCCTAGAATTGAGGTCAACAAGGTCCCTCAATCCATTAAGATATGGTTTCCCAAACTTGAGTCTGCAGCTGTTTGGGGGCTACCAACTCCCATCACCTCTGTCCTCTGCTTCTGCTAGCTAGGGATGTCATATCACAGCACCTAAAGTGACTAGTTTTCTAGTTTGGGAAACAGTACTATGGTGGCATTTCAGTACTTTTGTGCTCCATGCCATACCTTTTCTAATTAATGTGTGACCTATTTCTCAGAGGGAGGTTATTTGCAAGTGGGACAAGATACTGTTAACTGGTTCTTTTAACAGAATACACATGTATTAATGTTATTTTAAAACTCATTTACTCTGAGCCACATTAACGTTCTCATGCCAAAATTACCTTTTTATATGCAGACTCCACTCCTTCTAAGGTGGAGCAAGTAACCCAGTTCTTGAATTTTTCCTTGGCATCTCGGAGCAAGTCCTGCATGGAGCGCTCCAGGGAGACCACTGTGTTACAGTGCTTTGCTAAGGAGGTTTGGTGTGGACCTACTTCATTGGAGATAGTTTGATCATGTAAATGTTCATAACTGTGATCCAAGCAGTAGTCAGGAATCTGCAGAAGAATACTAGAAATTAGTTGCTAGGAAGCATAGGTCATAAGAAATGGATATCCCAATATATTCCACTGTATTTATTACACTTGTATCCCAGGCTTCCTGTAGAGAAGCTCAAGAACAGTATACACACAGATGTCACATAGTCACCCATCAAGGTGCAAGAAGAGTGGGAATGTGGTTTTTTGATGCTGAATGCTACAGTATAGTGCTTCTACAGTTAGTATGAATCAAACACATGACTTAAAAAGGGAGGAAAGGATTTTTGAGTACTCAGTGTGTGGGAACCACACAGATACATATAAAACACTTATTTGAAGGAACGTAAGCTGCCGTTCTCCAAAAAACAGGCTGAACAAATAGTATATCAACCTTTGCACTCTTTGGGGTTTTGCTCCTAGCTCTTAACAAAGTCACTGCCAGCTCCCTGTGCCAAAGCAGAAAAAGTTCGTGCTAACAAGTGTTTAGCCTGAACTATTGAGTCTAATTTTGGCCCAGTCAGTGGCCTCTCCCTCCCATCATCTTTTCTCTCGCAGCTTCCTCCCCACCCTCCCCTTCTTGCTTTTCTGTTGTTGTTTTTTATCCCTTTCCCACACACTTCATGCCACAAAACAAGGTCAAAGACAAGGGAGGAAGCAAGAATGACTGGAACATCTCAATTGATTAAAAGTCACTCTCCCGCCTCATGCACGAAAGCCCTGTTCACCAGGCCTTTCCAACAAGTAATTTCAATGCCAGAGTCGAAGGGCATCTTGGCACTAGTTCATATCTGTTCAAGTGCTGCCAAGAGGAGTGGTCAGAAGGCCCAAATGCCACACATTCTTCACCCTTCCCAGCTCTGGCCTCATGCTAAGCAGGTCAAATTCCCACACACAAGATGCAAACAACGTAATGCAGAAAGAAGAGATTCTAGTGGGTCTACAAGTCAGGACTAAATGGGCATAACCAAGGTCATGCTGTGCTCAAACAAGAGATTGGAAAACTCACACTTCTCCCTCATCATTAACAACTTTTTAGATCAACGTAGAAAGTGGTTCTGTTGGTTTCATGCTTAACATGGGTGCTGCCCCTCAAAAAAAGAGGACAGGCTGAGTCATGTCCACACCAGAAGGCATTTCTGAGCCCATATTTAGCATAAGCCAAGAAGAAACCAAGGTGACAGAAAGTAGCAAATCAAAGAATCAAAATAACCAGGCACTTGCTTTCAACTGTGCTTAGAAATTTATGACATACTAAATTAAACATCTCCACTATTAACCTATTCTGGCTTTGAACTCTCTCATACAATGAATCAAAGACCATGTAAAGGAGGAGGAAGGTGATGGTGACAGTACAAATGAGAAGATTAGGAGTCTGGTGAAGAACAGGATGAAAGTAGTGAACATGAAGATGAAGAGGAGCAAGAGAATTCTGGAGATGAGACTAGTGTGGTACCAGTGTTTCTAGCCATCAAGAAATTCAATGAGTCACTGGATTTTTAGATTTGGGAGGAAATGTCGGAAAGCATCAAACCCCAGAAAGGTGAGCTGATCCTACTCTGTAAAGTACAAAAGACAAGTGCTCCTGGGACAGTTATCTGTTCAGCTCCAAGTGATGGCCTATAATTGAACCGTTGTAGTAGCACTGCCTTATGTCCTCAGAAATCCTGCCAATACAGTTGTAAACTGCTTAGAGGTTTATTTATTTTAATACTGAGCAGTATATAAATTGATTGAATGAATGAATAAATAAATAAATAAATAAATAAATAAATAAATAAATGGTAATAGGAAGACTGCATGCCCCATTTTTCCTGCCACCACAAGTTACTAGCCTACGGGTGTGGAATCTCCAACTGCGGTTGAAGTCAATAACTCTTTTCAGGTTAAACCAACATGGCTTACAGTCAGGGCACATAAGAGTCCTGCATCATCTGGAGGGCCACGGGTTCCTAAACCCAAAGCCCAGCTCTACCCTGGGTGGCAATTACACGTATCCAAATCATCACTAGCAGAGATGGATGAAGCTCAGGATTCAGCTTTTT
The DNA here is from genome assembly GCF_009819535.1 of Lacerta agilis. Taxonomy (NCBI): domain Eukaryota; kingdom Metazoa; phylum Chordata; class Lepidosauria; order Squamata; family Lacertidae; genus Lacerta; species Lacerta agilis. The sequence goes on from NC_046313.1 coordinate 44,994,890, forward strand.
GGAATATAGTGATTTTATATATATATATATATATATAGCATTAATTATATGCTTCGTAGTCCTATGAATCAACCTTTATATTGAGCTAGCTCAAAATAAAAATGCAAACTGTTTCCTTGCTATCAAGGAACTAAGAGAAAATAAATTTTGCTTGTTTAGAGAGGTATACTTCCTGGAGCAAAAGACCATAGGTGTATGGTACTAATGAATAGCAATTAAGAGTTGGTCCTATATCTGCTTTTAATTATTGCCAACAATGAAAAGGGCTGCTGTTCTGATTTCAAACCAACAAAGTATCCATTATACAAGTTTCTAAGCAGCATGAGGGATGGAGGATGCCAATGAAGTTAAGCAGTGATTCTTCCTGAAGAAATTAACTTACCTGAAAGAGTCTGTTGCACTCCATTATCATATGGGCCAGGCCTTGAGTTGCAGCCAGGTTCTCACTCAGGTCTCTCTGGTCAGGCTTTCCTGTACTGTGCTTCCTCTGGCTGGACCTAAGGAGAAGAATACAAAGGTCTGCTTATTCAAATCACACAATGTAGCTGGTAAGGGCACTATCACTTCAGAAAGCAGGTGAAAGGGAGGGATAGAAATGTAAAATAACTGCTCCTGGTTCTGTGGCATGTTTTGTTGTCAATCTAAACAGTGACAGCCCTCTAGTATAAGGTAGTCTTCACCAACATTCTAAAAATTTAACAGATAATAGGTTGGGTAGGCCCCCTGAAGGCTGCATCTCAAAAGATAGTTTGCACATAATGCTAAACCATGGTTTATTAAACAATGTTAGTATGTTTAACCCTGCCCAGCAGCTTATATGCAGTCCAAAAACCATGAACTGAAGCCATGGTTTGCTGTTGGCTTACAAACTTTGGTTTGTTTTAAGTATGGCTTGGTGTCATATATGAACCCAGTATACTTTCTTAACCATAGTTTCCATAGTTTAACAACTTCACACCAAAAGCTCACCAAACTACAAATGCATGGAGGCAAGAGCAGTGGAAAACAAAACATACTTCAGAGGACAGAGTTCAACTAACTAGTCCTGCTATCAGAAGCCCACACAAAGGTTCCCCCTCTCCTCCTCCTCCTCCTCCTCCTCCAGGGCCCTCTCAAGACTGGCTTGGGGTGGGTCTTTAAAATACCCCCAGAAGAGTGTGCGGGAAGAAGAGAGGGAGGATCATCCTATCCAGCAAGCTGAACAGCTTGTGCTGATGAAATTATAGCCAAAGCACAACACTGAATTTCTTCCAAGAAAGAAAACAATGGTACACTGGCTTGGCACTGTATGTGAACCAAGCCCCATAGCTTACTATGGTTTATTAAGTATGGTAAACGGTCTCTCAATATCTAATGTTTGTGGTTCATTTTTAATGTTAACCAAAGGTTAACCTGAACTCCCTCAACTATGGTCATGGAGCTGTCACTGCCCAATGAGCTGCACAGCCACAAGTGAAGAATGGCCAAAAATTCAAATCACTCAAAGGGCTTAGTTGCTCTTTTTGGTGCTTTTAATTATTCTGTGACATAATGAACCATGGATGAAGTGATTATCTGTCGGACATTTCAGCTTCAACTATGGTTTATTAACTATGGTCAATGTTAACCGCAGGTTGTTCTACCACATAACACTAAGCGATTTTTACACACAGTTTGGTAAAAACACAAACTGTACCTTAGCATTATGTATGGAGCAGGTTAGTGTCCAGTGTACTCACCTGCCATATTTTTGACATTTGTTGCACAACACTAATTTTCCCAAACATCACAAGAGACAGGAAGACTGTTAACAATCTCACAAGCCCCTTCTTTTAGTTCAGACACAAGGGTTGCTACCTTGTTGAGAAGTAGGCCATTGAAAAATGCAGCATAGAATATAAAGTACTTCCCAAGGGAGTGTTCTGTCCAACGTTCAAATCTGTAGTTCCAGTCATAATTATGAGCAAGAAACCTTCACCACCAAATGTACACACATTGTTTTGGACCAACTCTCTTGGGCAGCAATTTCTTGGTATCTAGTTGGACTTCTTATTCAATTGTAACCACTATTATCTCTGTTACTATATCATATTTTCTTGTTACTAGATGTGATTATTTCTTTTGAAATGCATGAACTACAGTTTACTCTCTGTTCTGTGCTTATTGCTCATGTTGGAAATGTTAATGAAATATATTTTAAAAATAGACTTTTTAATTATAATGAGTCCTATTAAGTGAGTATGCTTTAACCAATCCTGGTCAGGAACATTTCATTCACAGGCACACACAAAGCTCTCATTGATTTGCCTATTATCATTAGACGTGTTTAATTAAAGACTGGCCCAGAAAGTCTAAGGGAAAGCCAATCACATTATTTAAGAGCTCCAATGCTTTGCCAAAGAGCATTAATTCATATTTTAAGCTTATTTGTGGCATCATGCCAAGATTAGGATTGCCAAGAGCCTGGCATTCATCTCTAATAGCTTTATCTTGGAAAATTCTTTGTGAATGGTTTTTAAAAAGAGGTTGTTAGATAAAGATGCTTGACTTCAATCCCTGAAGCCAAAGCTGTTAGATTAGGTCCTTTTGAAGTCCCAACACTGAAAGTAAAATATTAGCAAATTTATTATCCAAATTTCCCGTTCAAAGCAACCTTGCTGTTAAAACAATGAGGTGGGGTGGGGAGGGAAAGAGAAGACAAGCACTCCCTCTTTTCTTAAGATAGCTGCTCCTGCTGTAGTACAGAGCTCAAAGGAAAGTCTGAAGGTAGAGGCCTCCTCCTCCTCCTCCAAAATTTCTAAACTTCCAAAATATAAGTTTCTTCACCTGGAATTAAGAATTTAGCATTTTATTTTGCAATCAATTCTTCTGACACATTCTTGGCTGTGATTATGTGTTCACTCTCTTATGACTGACAATGCTGTCATCATTTCAGCTCTGGATTCCTCTCTCTCTCTCTCGGGAATGCTGAGCATCACAGGACTTGTTTTATAGCCTGATACGCATCTGGGATGCGTACTCTTCTTAAAAGCACATTCTTCACATGCTTTACCTCTCTTCACCTCTCTCAAAGATTGAGCTATCATCCTAAAACATGCAGATACTTTTTCAAGCTTCCCACCCCCACTCATGAAATAGAATTTGCACCCTTAATGGCATTAACCTGCCACAGACATTCAACTCACACAATCTAAAGAATGCTTCTTGCTCAAGTACAGTTTTTCCTATTAGTTAGTATATGCATTTCATCACGAACAGACCTCTGGTACAGTGATGGTACTGATGCAACTTTCTGTACCCACAGTACTATTTTTCTACAATTTTAAACCTGACTCTCAGTCAACTTTCTAAATGACTGTGGGTATTGCTGCATGTGGAGATGGGCAAGCTCCCCAAATGCAGAGACTGCCTCTACATCTCACTGTAGCAGAGATGAAAAAGTTACACTTTAGGTATATATGGGGACCAGTAAACTGAGATTCATTCACTTCTTCAAAGCCTCTTTGAGATGTATGTCTCTGCTAAACCTCCCTGGCCTTTTCAGGCTGATCCAAAGCTACTCCCATATTTTTTTTAAAAAACATGTCTGCCACCTTTTTCTGGTTGCCTCTACAGAAATGTTACATTGGAAGTATAGCCCTCAGGAATGCAGTCCAATACAGTGGGACCTCGACTTACGAGCTCCTCGACGTACATTGTTTTCGACTTGCGAATGACTTCCGGGAGAAAAAAAATGGCCGCTGCTTCAGAATTTTTCGACCTACAAAGGGGAAGCGGCAGCACGATACCTCGACTTACGAGGTTTTTAATGCGGTTTTCTCAATGTACAAAATTTTTTCCCCTCTGGAGATAGCGCCCTTCAAGTTACGAAAATTTCGACCTACGAGGGTGCCTTTGGAACGCATTAACGTTCTAAGTCAAGGTACCACTGTATCCCGTTTTGTGCTGTTACTTCACCATGGGGTTGCTTCCCCCACTACTCTGGTCACAAATCTCTTGTGGGAGCAGCCAGTTACGTCACTACTTCCCACCTTTTAAAAGGTGGGAGAATACTGGCCCAGGAAGTAATTGGCACAGGACCATTGTGTTAATGCATTATCAAGCCACGTATGGCATGAAGCTACACTGAAGCACTGCTATACTTATGAGGTAATATAATAACAGCATCTTAGGAAAGTACATACATTCAGAGAAGGACAGTGTAGTGCTTATCGCTGGTTAACTTGATGAGTATAATAAAGCTAAAAGGTCCTCCAGAGGAAAAGAGTGTCTGTAATAGCCATAAGCAAAACCCCACCCACCCACCCCTTTGCAAGAAACTAACATTTAAATGGAGTAGGTCAACATACACTAACTATTGTCAGGAAATGATTTTTTTTCTCAGAAAAAATGCTTTCCAACTACTGTGGGGGGTGGGGGAGCCTGAGCCTGTGGTCCTCCAAATGTTGAGGCAACTCCAGTTCCCATCATTTCTGGCCATTAACCAGGCTGTCGGGGGGCTGATGGGAGTTGAATTCCACCAGCACCTCAAGAACCACAGGTTTCCCATTCTTGAGCTACTTATTTTTGTTCCCTAATCCTCAGCACTACTATGATTTTTAAATATTAACAGGCTGATATAAAATCCTTTAGCTATCCTTAGGCAGCTACTCACCAAATATCCAAACAGCACAGGGGGTATTTTCTCTATCTACTGTCCATTCTGGCAGTGCTAACTCTCTTTTTTATCACACCATGATTAAAAAGGACAGCCATATTCAATTAATAGCCATTAACAGTTGTTCAGATCTGAAATAAGGTGCATTCCAACACTCACAGACCTATGATTTCCACCTGAACACAGCCAAAGCAGCACAAATTGGCTTAAAGAAACCTACACTTGAAAGAAATTACCATTGTAAGCAAGTAAAAAGGCAATACTGTGCTTATGCCATATAAAATGATGACTTGACTTGAAGCACCTTTACATTTGTACAATGCATTTTCCCTCACTGCTCATCAGCAAGCAAGTATTGTTCACGCAAAAATACCTAGACGATGAGGAACTCTCTCTCCTCAGGGTATTAAGGTGAAACAAGGATGGTGCCAGACAAACAGCAATGTTGGTTGGAGTCATCTGGTTTTCCTCCACAAAAGCCACTACATCTCTGAGAAAGAATAGCAGTGTTTTCAAAGCTTCTCGGTTTTCATCTGGAAGCAGAAGAACAGCAGCTTGGACAGCACAAAACTGCTGATCTTTTGGCAGATCTAGAGAGGGAAAAAAGATGGAGGCCAAGTTCAGGAACTAGGGTATTTTCTTACAAAAAGAGTTGACATTTATTATTTGAGTAAAATGTAGTTTCCATTTACTTTTAATATGGTAGGGTAGAAACTTAAACATACACACCAAACAGGCTTTTTCTGCAACAGCTCCATATTTGTGGAGTGCTCTCTCCAGGGAGGTTCAGCTGGTGCCTACATTATACATCTTTAGGCAGCAGGCACAAACATTGCTCTATAACCAGGCTTTGAGCTGACATCTGGTGCCCTTTTAAATGTGTTGCAGAAGAGGGCTTTATTGGGTTGTCTTTCTATTTTTATTATGTATTCTGTGTTTTTATATTGCAATTTTTTGTTGTGAACTGCCCTGAGATCTACACGTATAGGGTGGCATACAAATTGAATAAATAATAAATAATAAAATAAAAAAGAAGGCTCATCTTAAGAGGCTAGTTTAAAGAAAGAAAAATATATTCCTACATCTTTTGTCCCTTGACTTCTGACTTAAGAAACTGAATTAACTGAAAATCAGAAGTAGCATCAGACACACTTAAACTAACAAAGCAAAATTACATTCCACTTATAAAATCAATGTCTAAAATGGCCAACCAGAATTAAAACAACAGCAGGTACGTACATTGGTAGATGTGGAGGAAAGATTCACAGAGCTTGCTGGTGAATATAGGTTCTGGAAGGTCTCGGAAATACTGCTTCACCATGTCTGCCACATCAAATGCTGACTGCCCCTCATAGGTTACATTGTTTGGGTCATTTTCATTCATTTCCCTTAAGGAAAGGATCCTGGATTTCACACCAGATTTTCTGAAAAGGCCAACCTATGAAAAAGAACAAAAAAAGTAAACATTCAATCTGCAGAATAATGTCCTTTGACTCTGACTGGGGCATGACACTCTTAATGTGGTTACATATCCACAAGCTTTCTAGGCACTTTTGATTGTACAATGTTCAAAGGCACTTTGATATATGCACAATAAAAGAAACGGGGGAGGGAAGAGATTATTTCGTTTGAAAATGTAAAAAGAATGTTGATAATGCATCTTTAATCTCTCCTTGTTACATGTATAGACCCTTTCATCTGCAGTACTGAACACACTATATTGTCACTCAGCAGGTTGGAGGTGATGTAAAGTGCTAAAAAGAGTCCTGTGTATGGTGTCTGGACTATGATGGCAGCCACCTACAAGCAAGTTGTTGCTTGGTAATGCAGGCTCAAGTGATGAAGATGTGTGCCTCAGCAGTCCTGGCATTACTCTGCCCCCAACCCCTTGCCTTGTATCCCTTTTTTTGTTTTGTTTTGTTTTTTGTTTCCAGCGCATAAGCATTTCAGACCATTAGAATAGTAAACCCAGGGGTCCCCCAACCCCACCAAAACAAGGAATTTGCAGCTATACCAAGCCAAACACATCAAATGTTATTAGCATATGTGTGTACGTACACAAAATCAGAATAAGAGGCTCTAATAAAGAGAGGGTTGAGAGCTGGCCAGGGCTATGAAAAATTATGAGCAAAGCTTAATAAATTTAGCATAAGAAATTATTGCAAGTATATGGAGATAATGAGTGCTTTGTGAGTAAAATAAAGCTTTACCACATTTAATGAAAACTACTTAAGTTTTGAAGGGGTGGAACAACCATCACGAGGGGAAATATTATAACACATTTGCTCATAGTAGTAACAGAAAGGCTTTTACCTATTTAATACAGTATAAACTTTCATACTGATACCTGGTCAAGAAAATGGTCTCTTAAGTAGTCCATGGCTTGGAGTATGCTCTTTGGAATAGGATGACTTGTTCTCTGCACATTTAACAGCAGCGGTACTCCAAATACATTTTTGTCCTTATAGTCTGGTGCTTTTGTTTTTCTGATGAACTTTGGAACAGTCCTGAAAATACAGAATTCATTCGTTTATTCAGATTTATGCTCTGTGCTGGGTATGCATATCAGGCATGTGGAGTAGATACACTGAATTCATTTATAGAATACAAAAAGTATCGGGACACAATTAACCCTTCTAACCCTTATTAGTTTGAAAGGAAAGCAATATTTACCAAAGCAATGGAAAAAGAAACATACCATTGGAACTGCTGCATCTGCCAATGCTAGCCATGTAGCATCCCAATAGAAGTTTTACTTTAGTATTTGTTATGCCAAACAAGATACTGTTCGAATATGAAAAATGAGATCAGGTTAGTCTGACATGACTAAAGGCCTGGAAACAATGCCTTATGAGGAACGGCTTAGGGAGCTGGGTATGTTTAGCCTGGAGAAGAGAAGGTTAAGGGGTGATATGATAGCCATGTTCAAATATATAAAAGGATGTCATATAGAGGAGGGAGAAAGGTTGTTTTCTGCTGCTCCAGAGAAGCGGACACGGAGCAATGGATTCAAACTACAAGAAGATTCCACCTAAACATTAGGAAGAACTTCCTGACAGTGAGAGCTGTTCGGCAGTGGAATTTGCTACCAAGGAGTGTGGTGGAGTCTCCTTCTTTGGAGGTCTTTAAGCAGAGGCTTGACAGCCATCTGTCAGGAATGCTTTGATGGTGTTTCCTGCTTGGCAGGGGGTTGGACTGGATGGCCCTTGTGGTCTCTTCCAACTCTATGATTCTATGAAAAACAGTTTCTTTAAGCTGAAGCACAGCTACTTACTACATAGCTATCCGCCCTCCAGTTTCCTGCTCTTTATCTCCTGCTCCCCTTCTTCTATTGCTTTCCCCAACCGATTTCTCCCCCCAAATTTTGCAAACCCCAATATACTTGTTTGTAAGCAAAAACATCAGCATAAACACACTGAAGATTCAGTAGAGAGTTCTCCCTGGTTAGCCAGAAAAACAAGGACACTATGATGAGAGAACTTCCTACAGATGCCTTGAGGACCAGAATACATTTTGTAAAATTTATACCACTGAGTTTTAATTGCTAATGCAATCAGAGGTTTTCAAAGAGGGCCAGATTTGATGAAGTGAAGGGCCGTGAGGGCCGACCAAAGGGGCCGGATTAAACTGACCAGTGGGCTGGATTAGGCCCCTGAAACGGACTTTGGACATACCTGATCTAGAGCATGAAACGAAGTGGGGGGGGGAGGTATACAGCTTGAGAACAGCTCTGCTTGGTGGATAGGTTCAGCAGTATGGGTCCCAGATGGGATAAGTAAAAGGGACATCATTGCGGTCCTGTACTAGAAGCATTGCAAGTAAATCAACTGAAAGCACCATGTTCCTGCTTATGTATATGAAGCTAATTGTCTTTTGTAAGTTTCCTTTGGAGGGATTTGCTCTGAAAATCAGCATATAGGGGCAGGCTCAATTTCCAATTCAAGACCAAGGTAGTTCTTTCACTTCAGAACCACTTCCACTTCATTCTAACTTACCAGTTCCATCCTTGCTTGCTGGAAGGAGAATATTTGTCCATTAAAGTAGTCAATTTTAACAAAGCAAGCTTCTGCAATCGATTTAGGTGGGCAGCTGACTGGCAGTCAATTTGCTGAGAAAGACTTTCCAAATTTGTGCTTTCCTCAGTAGACCATTGTCTCTTCACATGTCTAAAGGGGGGGGGGGAACCAAATTTGTTTCAGTGCTCTTCAGTATTAGTAATATTGTGCATACCCCCCCAAAACTGCACACCCACAGAAAATCACTACGAATTTCAAAATACCTTGTGAAAGGTAGAACACTGTACTTTAGAGACCAAGTTCTGTGGTGTTCAAGCATCAAAACCTCAAGTTATTCAGCCAGATTATCTTCACTATTAAATCATTACTTCAATTAAAATTTATGCTACACTGCTTTAAGCGCAACTGATTGACCCCTTATAATGACAACCCCAGCCAAATTTCATATTTAATTCTTTGCCACTTCAACCAGTATATAGCTGACCTGATAGAATGTGCCAATGTCCGTCTCATCCTCGATTCTGTTACATATGCCAGTTCTGTGAGGCCACGTTCATTGCAGTTCCCTTCACTGTCAGTAACTGACAATTCTGGCAATTTCCCTTCTGAATGCTTTTCAGTCTCAAGGCGGATCTCTTTAGGAGATGATGGGCATGGAGAGATGGACTGGTTGGAAGGACTGGCAGAGTCGGAGTCCCCATCATCTGAGAACTTCTCTGTCCACTGACTGACCAGCTTCCTGAGTCCATTGACATGCTCCATAACACTGTCTAGCTCTGTAAAAACATCATCATCACCAACCTCCGGTGTATCCATTTTGTTTAGATGATTGCCTGGCACATTGTCATATATGCTCAGTCTGTTATCCATCAATGAAAGGGAGCCAGGTGGCGTTTCAGGCTCCTGAGAACTCATTTGAGCCCTATTCCTCCTACACCCATGAAAACTCCCAGTTCTCCAGTTCACAGAAGTGTTGTCCATTGGAGACAAGAGGCTGTATGTAAGGGCTTTGGGAAAAGTCCCAGGTTTATGGCCTTGAGGTACTTGAAACACTTTGTTCTTATGCAAATGTATCTCGTTTTTGACATTATGCTCTGAAAGATAATTCCACAAGGAAAACTTGCTGGAATCAAATTCTTCTCCATACATTCCTTCTCTTTTACTGTGTCTCCTCATTTTGATAATGGGGCTTGGCGTGCTCACAGTGCTGCTGTTTTCAGATTGGCTGCTACTACTGCAGGTCTGTGAGGAATAAGACTGCTGCATTGGCTGACTTTCAGACACGTCAGAAATACTAACGCAATTGAAATTTTTCAGCTTTTCTTCATTTAGTCCCTCTATAAGAATAGGCTCGCTAATAATGGGCTTGGCCTTTGAATGTGCTTCTCTCTTCAAACTGCTGCTTCGCAGGCGCAGCTTCTCCATTCTCTTTAAGAAACTCCTGCCCTTTCTGTGCAATGGCTTATCCAAGAGCTTGTCCTCACTAATTATGTTCAAGGTTTCACTAGGTGAAGAAGAGCAACTGAAGGTAGAGTCAGGAGATGCCAATTTATTTGAGGAGCATGTTGAAGAACTCCTGCTCATCTCAATCTCCTCAAACGTCTTTGGAAAGCTGATTAAATCACTATCCCCACTACTAGAACTGTGAACTGAAGACTCGTCATTTTGCTCCCCTTGATCAGAAAAAGCTATATCCCCACTGCCAGAGCATTTAAGTCTGAGACCGTCAAAGGCTGGTGTACCAGAACCTTCTGAGCATTCTAACCGAGACCATCTCCGACTACATTTCTCATAAGTCCATTTGGTGCTTATTGCACAAGGTTCATCCTCTTCAGATTCATCACTCTTAAGACAAGAAAAGAGGTTAAAAAAAGATGAGACAGGTGATCGAAATTTTGATTTAAGATTCATTCTTACATTTTACTACAATGCATTATGGTTCAGTCCCTGCCTGCTATTGCCAGCTCTCCCACATGCCAAGAAAGCCACTCCAAAAATGCAGAGAACTCTTCTGACTCCAGACACATATTCCATGGGCAGGGCCGTCTTAAAGGGATCGGCTGCCCTGGCGCGACGATCCCTCGGCGCCCCCGGTGGGCCGCCTCTCCGCCCACCCGCGCTGGCCGCCCCTCGGGAGGGGGGTGGGCGAGCGGGAGATGAGGGGCGTGGCACTGCAAGCCGGCCGCCCTCCGTAGCCCCAGCTGGAGCACTGGGAAGGGCGTGCAAAGCCCCGCGCCGCTCCAGCGCCACGCCCCTCATCCCCTGAGGGGTGGCCAGCGCGGGAGGGAGGTGGGCGAGCGGGGGATGAGGGGCGTAGCGCTGGAGCGGCACGGGGCTTACCGCGCCCTTCCCAGCGCTCCAGCTGCGGCTCCGGAGGGCAGCCGGCTTGGGGAGGCACGGGTTGGGGAGGGGGCGCCTGGTATGCCGGCGGGCTCGCGGGGCGCCCCTGGGGGGCCTGGCGCCCTGGTGCACTGCGCCACCCAACCCCTATGACGAGACGGCCCTGTCCATGGGTAAAAGAAGTGTGACACCTACCCTACATATGGGATTACTATGCCTAGACTCATGGATCTCATCTTTGAATCCAAGTTACTTAAGCAAGTCCAATTGATTTCAGTAGGATATACTTATGACTGGTGGATTTTAGGCCTGGGATATTTTATATGTGTGTGAATGCTTTTCAAAGTATTCAACCTAATATTTTCAGCCTAATGCTTGCCTTGAAAATGGAAAGGCTTGCAGCCAAGACATCATGTAATGTAAAAGGATGCTTTGGTCAATCAGCTGCACTTATGCTCAACATTTTAGTGCTGCAATGGTTCAATCTAAAGTGATTTTTAAACCACTTGAGAACTACTGCTGCTTAATGCTAGCTTAGGTGGGTTGGTGTTTTTTTTTAACTTTGCATCTGCTTCTAGTTATCCTACTAAAACTCTAAAATCAAAATGGGCAATTCAGTGCTCAGCTTCAGGGTTGGGTTCTCACATTATACCATTGGCATGGCTTCCTGGTGAGAATTGAGAATGGTTCAGACATATTTGTAACTGAGGAAGAACTTCATCACAACAAAACTCAAACAGTTCCCAGTCACAAATAACTCGTGCCTGCTGATTATTAAACAGAAATTGTAAAAAAAATCTCTCTGTAGTTTATAGTCTCCTATGTCAACACCTTTGAATTTATATTGAGGAATTTCTTTTATAAAAACAATTGCATAATTTGGAAACGTACCCTCTTTCTTTGCCGATTTATTTCCACCTTCATTGCTGTGCACTTATTCAGTGTATTCAAACGCCTGGAAGAAGGGGGGGGGTGACACATTAAGATGTTTAACCTGAGGTTATTTATAATCTTGTACTAAATGGCTCTCAATCCACTAAAGTTCTTAAAGGAAATTAATATGTAATTTCATTAAGCCATCTTCATTTTGCTCCAGTATTCCACTAACAATAGTTGGCTCTCACCTCATAATCTGGGAAGCTAATCCATACTCAGAGTAGACCCACTGAAATCAATGAATCTAGGTCTACGAGCTTAAAGCTGAAATAAACTGATTGAATGAATGAGTCTAGGAGACTTAAGGCTACTGATTTTAGTAGAACTACATTGAGAATAACTAATATTGGATAAAACCCTACAATTCCCTAATAATGCTCTTAAATGCATACAAATGGAAACAGGTACAAAATCATGCCTCTGTAACACAAAAATGGTCAAAATGTCAACAGTGATAAAAGTGCATGAGAACCTTCTTGAGATGCAGGTAGAAAACGTTAAAGAATGGTAAACAAGTCCCTCTTTCAGCAAGTAATGGCTAAAAAAAATAATGTGGGCAACATAATTTATTCCATGCTGAATTCCAGGTAGCACATATAAGCAAACTATTAATTGTCTGGTATAATAGCAATTTCCTGATGTGCTTTTGTTCTATGTAGTGAATAAACGGAAGCCCAAAAAATAAAAATACAGGGGTTCGTGTCATTTCCAAGAAAGTTTGATTTTTTCTTTAACTCATAAATCTCAAATTCTTGCAGTCCAATGATGAACATCTGGCACCTTCTTATCTTTCCACTTTTGCACAGGTTGATAAAAGCCTCAACAATAGATCAATGAATAAAAATGTTGCCAGTTCAGACCTGACTCTATGAAGAGAGACTTGTTCTTTTTATCTTGAGAAGCTATTTAAAAGGGAGGCCCAAATTGTGTTAATGTGGGTTACATGAAGCCTTTAAGCAATCTGTTGAGAAATTAAGCAGCTTTTAAAATGATTGTTGTGCAATTTGTTTGCAATTAAGCAATTACTCTGGTACTCCCCTGGAGTGGGTAAGAGTCATATATTTAGCAGAGCTACTGTTGCGTTAAAGAAAAAGAAGTTATAAAGTGCACCTATATTACTACAGCTGCTTTGGCAAAATGTCAGCATCTCTTTTGTGCCTGCAGCATCTTACCAAAGCTCTTTCTGAGAATAACTCCAGGGTCCGTAATTTTGCAAATGTTACTAATTTTATTCACCGTAGTTTGGGTCTGATTATTCCTAAACATTAGGCACCCTGAAAAGTTATAATTCGGGGTGGGGGGAGATCTTCCTTAGTGTAGCTAAAATACCGTAGATAAGGGATGTGAGGTGACGTCAGTGTTGGTCCATTGCAATATACCATATAAAATAATGTTCTAAAATAATCTGCTAAGTTTCTCAGAAAACCAACAATCCAAAAACGTAAGTATATTTAGTCACAAAACGAAAACGTTTTTCTTTTCCCCAGCTAATTAAACCATCTATGTACTTTTACACTGTGGAGGGCTATTGTTTCTATTTGTTACTATGTTATGCATTTTTGTGTTTTTATATTGTAAACTGCCTTGCGATCCTCAGATGAAAGGTAGTATATAAAATTAATAATAATAATAATAATTCTTATTACAGTTCATACAAGATACAAGACTATTCCTAGGTAGTCTAGAAGATAATGCATGAGCAAACCCAGGTTGATTTGGAGGCGATCAACAGCATGACAGCAACACTGTATGTGTGGAATAGTCCTAGCTTTCAAAAGAAAAAGCCCTTCAAAGACTTGTACAGCCATATAGCAGTTCTTACTACTTACAAATATTTTAATAATTATATAATAATGTGCCTGTTTTCAGAATCCAAACATGAAACTAGTAAGATACACCCATTGACTTAGTTAAAGCCTCAGGTTGTCAATCTCAGGTTGTCAATCTAAATACACATCTATTTAATTCAGACCAAAGTTTACCTGTATAGGGATTCTATTGCATCTTGATCTAAAAACTCGTGATCTTTTCTGACAGTTTTGATGTCAATAGGAAACTGCATATCTGCAAAACAGAGTTCACAATGGTAAATAATCTCCCCTCCCCTTTTTGGGAGAGGGGGATTAATTTCACAAGTTCTTAAATCAGCTCAAAAACAAACTCCAAGTAGTGGTTTTTTTAATAGTGACAGCTACCAGACTCAAAATGGTCTCAGTCTCTGCAAGGAAGAAAGCATAGATTTATAAATGAACACACCATCAGCTTGCCAGCTGATAGGATTCATTTTTAATCAAAAAAGGTTCAAAATCTTCTATGAAGGAAATAAACACTGGCCTAGCAAACTATGGCTTACCAGGACAGCAGGAATGCACTAGCTCCCAGAAAGGACCTTGCACACACTTTGTGCCTACCTTGCCCTTTTAGCTAAACATGGCTGTTAAGACAAGAAGTAACCTCAGCTGCAGCTTGTGGTTAAGTAGGAGAGAGCTTAACCACAAGCCTGGATTCAGACAACATGCTAAACCAACACTGAGCTAAAGTGACCGGAGAGGTGCAAAATAGGTGCAATCTCCTCTCCAGCATTCATGCTAATCTGTGATTAGCCACTGATTATTAGACGTTCAATCTCTATCTCCATTGTCTACTCAGAGATAGGAACAAGCAGATAGAATCTTGACAATGTTATGAGTCTGTTTTGCACTATATTAAGTTCATGCCTAGATCATTTTATATTTTGATTTTAAAAAATCTCAAAGCATTTCACAACCTACATTAAAAAATCAAATAAAACAGTCCAGAAGAAAACATTACAGAAGAAAGTCAAATATAAAACACACATTTAAAACAGCATAATTAACAGATAATAAAATGTTTTATGCTCCAATTGCCCACTGCACACAAATAAGCTTGAATTAGCTTGCATTGATAAGAACATAAGATAGGCATGCTGGATCAAGCCAATGGCCCAGCATCTTGTTCTCTCAGAAGCCAACCAGTTTGCTTGTGGGTTGCCTGCAAGTTGGACATGAGCACAGCAGTCCTCTGCCCACTTGCAATCCCCAGCAACTGGTATTCATAGGCATAATGCGTCTGACAATAGAAGGTAGAACATAGTCACCATGGCTAGTAGCCACTGATGGCCTTGTCATCCATGCATTTGTTAAGATATTTCTCTACAACTGACTGCATTTTGGACCACAAGCATGTCTGTTATACATATTGCCAATACTTTTTATTTTTACTCTGCATCTCAGAACACCATGGGTGAAGTAGTACCTTCAAACATCTGAGCATATTGGGGGAAGCCAGCAGCTTTCAGCCAATCACAGGCTTCTTTGGCCTCAATTTCTGCAATTAAAAAAGAACACAAAAAAGAACACAAATTAAGTTTTGTTTTCCAATACTGAGCAAAAACCCCCAACCCATTGTTAAGCTATGCTACTAGTTTTAAAGCAACCAGTTTTCTTTCCTCCCTACCTTTTAATATATTACAGGCAATCCTCGTTTTGTATTCCAGACCCCCATGTGCGTCGGCAGAGTGCACGAGTCTGCTCTGCCCCTTTTCATGCCATTTTTATGACATTTTGGAACTACTTCTGGGTATGGCATACATCAGGAACGTCCAACTCCCAAGAGACAGTGATCTACTCCCACTATAAAAAAGACTGGCAGTGATCTACCCGTTGTCATTGCCAAGAGTTGTTGATCTTTTTTGGGGGAGGGGGTGATCAGAGTTGTTGATCTTTTGGGGAGGGTGCCCCAGAGTTGTTAAACTTTTTGGGGGGAGGATAACCCAGAGTTGTTGAGCTTTTCAGGGGGGTCAATCAGGAGCACCCTGGAGATCCCGCGATCTACCTGGAACACCCCCGCGATCTACCAGTAGATTACAATCTACCTGTTGGACATGCCTGGCATACGTCATTTGGACTCGCCTAAACCAAAGGCTGCCTGCACTCTTCATACACATATCTCATTCTGAGTATCCAAGCACACAACAGATGCTTTTGACATGCAGTTGCAGCTAAGCTGGTGGCATTGAGTATAATAGCTTTACTTACGCAGTGCTCCTAGTGATTTTCCTGCTCAGAAGCATCTTTTGTATAGTCAGAAAAATACCTTTGTCTAAACACTGAGAAATTATTTGTGAGGCACTCTTTCTGCATTTGAGAAATGATGATGGTTTGAAAACAAGGCTAATGCCTCCAGTGTGCTGAGAAATGCTTGTTGCTTTAGAGTGTACAACTAGGCGCTCTGGTGGCTTGGAAGGTGTTCTGTAGTGCTTTGAGGAAACAATCATGCTCCATATGGCCCACCTATTTCCTAAAGTATTTTACTATTTGTTTTACAGCTCACTATCTATAACACCTGGCATCTAGTTCACAAAAACAGATGTCAGGAACTAAAAACTAATGACTTATTTTGTGGCAATTAATAAAAATCCTGTGGCTAACAGTATAACATTCCCACAGGAAAAAGGAAAAACACAACTTTGCAGAACCACAGAACATTCACCAGATGCCTTAAAAATGTAAACATATTTAATATACTTCTGGAAGAGCATAAGCCATCAGTCTCCAATGTGAACCAATATCACAAGTTACCATGTCTCTTGTTAAGGAAGGCCCCAGGCTGTTTTCTCCTCTAGTCCAGTTCATGTTACAGCCCTCATATGACGACCCAAGGCCTTCTGACTACTGACTGAAAAGGATCCCTATACATACACACACACACACACACACATACACCAGCTGGCAAAGCTTTCCTGATGGAATGCATTATTATTAATTTATAGTGTACCTTTCCTCAAAATAGTCATTAAGTTATCAGCTTAGAGAAAAGAGTATGAAAAAATATTTCCAGAGTCTCACAAGTTTTGCTTTGTTTCTTATCGAACAAATTTTCATTCTCTCATCATCATCATCACCATCATCATCATCATATTTTTTTGTCCTAGTTCCACATTGATGATTAACCAACTTTTATTGGTATATGCAATTCCAAAACAATATTATGGAGAACACCTTTCCTTTACAAAAATGATTTTAAGTCTAAGGCAGGTAAACTATTAAGAAAGATGTGTGGAATGTAGAAGCAGGAGCTTTACGTGGGACTAGCTAAGTACCAAGCATTCAATGAACTAGCTTCCCTGCTCAAAATTTAGCGCTTCCAGCACATCAACATGGGGCTGAAGGCTCGAGGCCAGCCACATGCAGCACCACTATGCCACACATACTGAAATTTATAAAGAGCCAGGGATATTTCACTTGGCATGAACACCCTAAATCAGCCAGTCAGTAAAGTCTGTTTTCATAAAAACTGACATGTTGACTGTCATATTTCACATACATGCCACCATTAGAGAGAAAATATGTGGCAAGTCCTAGTTTTTTTGTGAAAAGCTACTTAAAAGAAGCTTGTTTAGTAGGAGACAGATTCAAATTGGGCAACTTTTTTGTGCAGCTCATTCCTGGGCTGCCTTTTCAAAAAATGCTCCAGTATCAGTCTTTTTATTTTCTAGTTTCCATTGAGTGGCATTTGCTAAAGGAAAAAAAGATGACAGGGCTTTAAATATATTTTATGGAACCACTGGCATATAGTGCAAGATTCCAGAGCCAGCTCTGACATGACCCCCTACTCTTTGTATGTAACACATTTCCTGGCTTTCTAAACATTTGAACAGTTGAATGTTTCCACTTCCTGCAGGCCTCATTACTCAAAGATTAAAGAACAAGCAGAAGTTCAAAATGAATTGTTCTTCCTTAATAAAACTATCACTGCTAGATCCTTTGGAGAAATTATACAAACATGTGTTATGAATTCTGGTTAATTTTTCATTCTGAGTGCTATACAGGACAAATACTTTAAAAAGGATGCTACCAGGTCAGATCAGTCTGTGCCTGAGAAAACAGGAAGAATGTGCTATTAATTTTCTTCAGTGCTGAGGCAAAGATACCAAATCTTCCTTAAGCAACATTTACAACTATCACTGAAGAAAATTAAGCTAACTTCCCCTTAGGTATGAAGCGAACTAATGTAAAACTGATTAACATAACCTAGCATGCTTCCATTCCAGTTATTTCAATAGCATATCCACTTATAATTGCATGCATCATTGTGATTACTGTGAAAATACATTAAACACACAAGCAGAAAGTAATCACATAGCAGCCAGATGAATGAAAACCAAACTTTATTTTATAGACATGCAAGTGGGAATAATGCCTGTCCTTTACCATTCATTGACTAACATATTTGAGCATTGGTTACTTTTGATATTTGTGCTTTGTTATAATGCTTTATTATTGAAAACTTTTTTAGAAATAAAAAATAAAAACTAATATCCTAAGTACTTCATTTTAACTATCTAAACTGGTACTTACTTCTAAAATACCCCTTTTTAAAGCTACAGAGTATAAAAATGTCTAGTTGACAGTAAACATATATACAAACACTAAGTAATTAATTTTTAACTCTCTTTGGTGGTTAGAGGAGGAAATGTCATTCTACTGTCATCTGATTTAAGTTCATCACCTGGCCACCTCTTTCATCTTATATGCAGTTTTTAAGTTTAGATGCAAACTAAAACCAATTATATGCATAAACTATGTTTGAATTTCACAACAATCATATCTGATGCACAACCACCATTTCCAACTTCCCATGTCGTGGGGTAGTGGAGACTTGAAAGAGCTGAGTAAATCTCAAACATTTAGTTCCATATTTCAAAATGTCCATACATGTCTCAAAAGCAGAATGTTTCTCTTCTACTGTTCTTTGTTGCTTTGCATCTTGATTATTTCATTCACATGAAAATGATACTGGCATATCAATTGAATATTCATTCCAATTGAAAGTACAGTATAGCATTAGCTTGTGGTATTTCTATGCCCCTCTGTATCTGGTGTGCATAAAAACTGTTAACACAACATGTAAGCAAAAGGGTTGGGCTCTAAAGTTTGCTAGCACTGGTAGCAGCATCACCTGGTGGAGTTCTGCTCAGGATGCTCCTGCCAGGAGAAAACAGTGATGGGAGTATTTTCATTGAATCCCACTTCCACCTATAACCCCCAGTGCCACCTGTCATGCTACTGCATGGAATACTGCAAAGTCTAGATCTAGATAAATTAAAATACAATTAAAATACAATTACAATAAAAATACAAACACACCACAGATGATGGCAAATTGGACAGTCATGACCTCAAAACCTTTAAAAGGTCCTAAAATACCCATTGAAAGCTTGGGAAATAAATGTTTTTGCCTAGTGCCAAAATAAATACAAAGCGGGCATCAGAGAAGCATCATTGGGGATAGCATTTCACAACCAGGGTGGTCACAGAGAAGGCCCTTCTGTCTCATAGCCACTTACCAGACCTCACTTGGAAGTGACACTTGGAGAAGGTTACTAATAATCACCAGGAAGGAACATATGGGAGATAACCTGGCTAAAAGCAATAACCAAAGGTACAAGTCCAATCCCAGTTAACAACCTGGCAACCCTATTTTGGACTAACTGAAGCTTCCAGAGTTTTACAGGTAGCTGCACGTACAACAGCACATTGCAATAATCTAAACATTTTATATAGAACTGGCAATACATTCCTATGTTTTACCATTGGAACAAGACTCCCAGCTTTTTTGGGGGGGGGGAATACATTATGATAGTTTTGCTCCCATTGCTATTTGTACCAATACTTGTAGGTGTTCGCTTTTGCATACTAATGTTATTGTGGCAGCAAAACAAAAAGCCTAACACAATCAAAAACGAAACAAAACATTGTGTATGCTAGTTCTGAAGAATAAAAAGCAAACTGCCCCAGAACTAAACTAATATTTTTGCCTCCTACTCCTCCTATTCTTGGAAACTTAACTCTATTGTTCCTCCTCCAACGCCCTCCATCTGCTCCAGAACCAGTCAATATGCATGGGATCTATCTGCCTGACAGCTGCAGCAGCCAGATGTCACACACTGAAATGCACATTACCTATAGAACCAGAGTCTATCCCATCAGCAACTGTTCTGACAAGACCCTTTGTGCAGCCTTCTGTTGTATCATTCTTGTACTTGGCTGTGTCTGCATTTGGGGAGTTAACAGTAAGGCAAGGACATGTTGCATATTAATTTTATTAGTCCTTCCAATAAAGCACCTATTCCTAAAAATAAATGTTTTCACATACTGTTCTCAGACAGATAAGCTTATTTTATTTTATTTTATTGCATATGTCTCTATGAAAATCACAATAAAGTTGAATGAACCTAAACCAACTATCCTTTGGATGCCACATCATGCCTTAATGAAGAATTTCTTCATTTAAATCTATGCTCAGACTATCATAGAATGGTCTGGTTCAAATTTAATGCTAAACCAAACTAGGACTTAGAAGGGGCAAGTGTGTGGATACTAAGGGAGAAAATTGCGGCCACTCTGCTCCTCCCCTGGCCTTGTTGCTACCCATAAGATAGCTATGGTTTGTCTTAGTGTTGTGTTCAGACCCAGTCTCATGGAAGCCATAGCAAACCATAAGTTGTAATCAAGGTTTGTGCTTGGTTTATCACTTGAGGTTTGTTTGGGTGAGGCAAAACACAAGCTCAGGTTCAGTAACCCAAACCATGGCTTAGCTCTGGATACACAGCAGTGGCAGGGAGGAGTGAAGCACAGCAAGTTTCCACCTGGATAGCCACATGCTTGAGCATTTTTGCTGTTCCACAAAAGTGTCAAGAAAAAGATATGGCTCAAAATCTGGCATACGCATGACCATACTGTTAAGTACAAGTCACTTTCCCATCCACCATTGTCATCAGTGGTGTTGGTGAGCTCCAATTCACAAGGTATCTACTGTGAATATTGTACGGTAGAATTGAAAAGTACAGTGGTACCACTGGTTACGTACTTAATTTGTTCCGGAAGTCCGTTCTTAACCTGAAACTGTTCTTAACCTGAAGCACCACTTTAGCTAATGGGGCCTCCCACTGACGCAGCACCACCAGAGCATGATTTCTGTTCTTATCCTGAAGCAAAGTTCTTAACCTGAAGTGTTATTTCTGGGTTAGCGGAGTATGTAACCTGAAGCATATGTAACCTGAGGTACCACTGTATTTTGCAAGTACTGCATAACTAAGAAGTCATTAGTTCAGAAAGTTCAGAAAGAGCAGTGGTTCCCAATTCGCTAATTACTGAGGACCACCTATTTTTCAAAAGCCAAGCCACGGACCCTCTACTTTTGAAAATGTTGACAACTATGGTAGATACTTCTGCGAAGCAATTTTTTAAACAAAACGTCGGGTTGCCCCTAATAAGCAAAAGATTTTAGATATACTAAAAAACAGACTACGGCTGAGCGATATCTGGTTTTCAACATCATGATATATCAGCAGTTAAACATTGTGATATTCTGATTCATCCCAATGTCTGAAATTGGAGATCAGGCGTGGGGATGAGAGAAGGAACAGCCGCAGAGATCGGATGGGTGGGGGGAGGAAACAAAGCAGTGGCAGCCAGTGCCTTGAAATAGGCTGCCCCTGCTGTTCCTTGCGCAATGAGTGATGTATTGCTGGGTCAAAATCATCATTACGGTGTGATTTCAAAATCAATTTTGGCCAATATATTTAAAAAGCGCACAGTGCTAAAACATACAATAAAACTTGTGATATTACCATGCAAAAATGACAAAAAAATAGTTGGGGGAGGCAAGGGATGGGGCCACAGACCCTCTGGGTGTATTCTGCAGACCCCCAGGGGTCCCTGGACCCCTAATTGGGAACCACCGAGATAGAGGGTACCAGAATATATGGTCCAGAATAGGAGGTCCTCTCTTCAGTCTTACCCTCCATGTACAAAATTGTAGGTTGCAGCACTTCATTTTGCTAATATCAAAGGTGCTGACTGGGAACTTGTTAGCATCACTTCTGTCTCTATGGAGTGGGAACATCCCTCATGATATCAGGCAACTACTTATTGCCTGAGTCACGTAGGTTTTATGAGTTAGTTGTGTGAGAGTGAAGATTCAGCTTTAAATCAGTTCCATGGATCCTTTCCCAACTGTCTGGATTGCAAAGGAGAGAACTAACCTTAAATGTTCCACCACTGCTGACCTACATTCTTCAGAGCTGAGTTAGGGCTGTTTAGAAGCCCAACAGTGGCAGATTAGTATTATTATTATTCTTTCACTTAAGTAGAAAACTCTCTCACCCACTCAAAAGCTTCGCTCCAGGAAAGATAGCTAACTAGCTTCTGCCAGCATCCACACGTGACAAAACGGGGCGCAGACGACGGATTTGTTTTATAGCGAGGCACAATCTCTGCCGCATCACTATGCCCTTACTCGAGTGAGTTCATATTCCGCAACACTATTAACGACATACATCTTTCCTAAAACACGTTCTGCAGTCAATGTGCGTTATATTTATTGAAACTAATATCTTACCCCCTACAAAAAGGGGGGTCGCGTTTGTGTTCAACATGCGTGCAAACAAACCTGTTACTAGTTCCCCAAACTTCAACCCCACTGACTTTCGCCTTCCAATAACCCAACCCCAAGCAAAAAGCCAAGCTCGGCAACTACCCGACCCAGGCACAAAATCCTTCTGGAGTCTGGGAAAACCTCTCTTGCTCCGCGGGCAAAACCCGCAGCCCCTTCCCGAGAAACAACCCCCTCCCCGTTGCGTGGCGCATGCGGCTCCTTACGCGTGAGGATCATCCTGCCTCGGTCCTGAGCGAAAACGGCGCAGCTTCAGTCTCCAGCTCACTTCATCGCCTCCGAAGTCCGAAGGAAACCAGAGCGGGAGCCGGCGCCGAGCCGGGAGCGTGACAGAGGCTGTCGCCTGTGAAGGGCTCGCCGAAGGCACAGACCGCGTCCCGCCCCGCCGCTGCGCAAGAGAGACGACGCGCCCGCCGGCGCTGCTGAGGCGAATGGAGAGAGGCGCTGCTGCCTCCACCCCGGCTCCACCCACCCCGCCGACTTCTCTGGGAGGCCAGGAAAGCGCTGAGGGAAGGAGACGGCTGCCTCAGCCTCGCAGGCACCTGGAGACTTCCTCTCAACGAGCGAGGGGTTGGGCCGGGCTGGGCGGGGGGGGGGGGGGACAATAAGTAGGCATGGTCGCTGTTGTGGACGTGACTGACAGCGACGTGCCAGGAGGGCCTGAGGAGATTATCTACAACAGTGCCTCGGGGTTTGTGAGAAACACCAGGATTTAATTTTCTGCATGAAAATACAGGGTGGGTGTGAGAAGATAAAAGGATGCCCCCTTTCTTTTCCATCTTTGGGTAATAAGAAGCTTCCACAACAGCTTTCTGGATGAGGCCCATGACCCACCTAGTCCAGCATCCTCTTCTCAGGGTGGCCAACCAGAAATCTCTTCCCCTTGTCAATGAATAGCTGACTGCCCTGTTCTATTTTTGAGTTTGGTGGGGGACCCTGCCACTAACATGGAGAGGGAGGGAGGCCAGGGCAGCCAGAATGGGCAGCAGGGATACAGCCAGTTCAGGGAGGATGGGAGTGGCTTTCCACAACAAAGGGAAACCCAGCCTTATGTAAAGCAACCAGGGCCATTCTTATATAGAGAAAAGGTGCTCCAGCGAGTGATGGTTGGGGCACTTGTCAGAGTGCTGTGCAACCTGAAGTAAAGCTTTTGGCACAGTAAATTTGCATCAGCAAGGTAGCCACTGGGTGTGAACTGAGCCACTAGCAATGTCAGCTCCCTGCAACCATACTCATAATAATACATATACCTCCTTCCTGTGTATTGTGTATTTTTAGATTGTGAGCCTGTGGGCATGGACACTCTTAGCAGTGTTTTTCAACCTTTTTTGGGCAAAGGCACACTTGTTTCATGAAAAAAATCACGAGGCACACCACCATTAGAAAATATTTAAAAAAATAACTCTGTGCCCATATATATATATATATATATATATATATATATATATATATATATATAAAGACTGTTACAAATCTGAATCTTTATTGTTCTGAAATGCTAGAAACTTAAGACGAAACCCTCCAATTTTCAGTCTCAGATGAGGTGTGGTTCAATGCCCATTTCACATGTAACAAGGCTTCCTTTAAAAATAAAAGGGGAAAAAATGACTAAAGTTCATAAGGATGTGAACGCAACCCTTGGTTTTGACTCAGTTTTTGCAACATCACAAGATCCAGCACCTTCTTCAAAGCTGCTCTTGCTATGATGCTTGGCGAACCTTTTGCCACTCCACAAATTCATCAAGAAGAACAGGCCATGCCCCATCTTCATCATAGTTGCTAAGATCTGCATGGACAGTTCTGCTGAATTCTAACACATTGTACCACTGATCTTTGTTAATTACTCTGTATTTTGACTGCTCCAAGTATTGGTAAAATATTGAAAACAGAGGCCACGTTCTTCCAAGCAGAAGAGCTAACATAGATTTTGCAGTGTCAATATCCAGACTTCTCTGGTCTTTATCCCTTGCAAAATCAAAGGCATATCTGTAGATATTCTTAAATGTTGAAATATCATTCAGTTGCGAGCGCAAAAAATCAAATTTACTCTGCAGCTTTTCTGTGCAGTCACATTGTAATGAGGTCATCCCCTTTAACCATTCTTCCTTTGTAAAAAATCCCATGCTTTCAGCCTCCAGTTTCCAGGCTAAAACTAGCATAATAATATTTTCAGGTTCAACGCCAATGTCCTCACAGAATTTCTCCATTCCTTCTGGCCCTACCACTTCATCCTCACCTGCATATTCATAAAACCAAGCCAGGCACTTCTTGCTTGAAAAATGCTCCTCACCGCTTATCACTTTACTAGAAGCTTGAGACCTGCAGTAGCTGCTGATTTTGCACTTCTTGAGGCCCGTCTCGTCCCCCGCCTGCCCCGAGGATTTGCGCTTCTTCTTCACGGGCATCTCCCTCGGTTCGCCCCGGACGGGGGCGCGGAGGCGGAGGGCCGCGGGGCCCCTCGGGAGGGGGGAGGGAGCCGCCGCCTCTTCCTTCCCTCGCAGCTGAGGAGGAGGAGGAGGCGGAGGAGGAGGCGGAGAAGCTGCCGGTGCCGTCGCGGCTCTTGCCTTCCTTCCTCTCAGCTCGCCGCCGCCGCCGCCGCCGCGCCTGGTAGATTCAGGCGTGGGAAGGGGGATACTGTGGTGGGGAGCGAAATAAAGAGCTTTCCTGAGGGAGAAGCGGCGGCGGTGGCGGCGGTGGCAACGCTGGTCCTCTGTGCCTATATTGACTACATATAAAGTAATTTTTCCCACGGCACACCAGGCAACATCTCGCGGCACACTAGTGTGCCGCGGAACAGTGGTTGAAAAACACTGCTCTTAGCACACTGATTTAATCCATCCTTTCACCTTGTTGCCTCTAGGTAACAGGGCTGTTGTGCCTTGGAAAGACTTCTGCCTATGACCTTCAGTAGCCAGTTGGGAGGAAGTTATTTCCCTGTTCTTTTCTGAAAACCTCTAAAGAGTAAGATTCCTTTTAGCTATTGCAGAGATATCCCTAGTTAGCAGCTTGACTAAAATTGGATAAAATGGCATATGTAAGTTTGGATTTTTTTTTCCTTGTCGGCACACGGATTGAATTTAGATTAGAAATTTATCAAGTATTGGGTCATCACAGTTCCAGCTCTTTTTATTACTCAAAAGAGCCTTTCACTCAATAAGCTTCCTAAAACCAGTTTGTCTGATCAATCATTTATTCATCCTATGCTTCACTTACCGGTAATAAACTGAATTCACAAAAACAACAAGAGTCTTATGGTACCTTAAAGAGTCCAATTCATCAGATGCAGAAGGTACACACATTTCTTAAGGCTGCATACAAAACATGTATTTAAAACACATGACTTTCCCTAAAGAATCATGGGAACTGTAGTTTACCCCTCACAGATGTACAAGTTCTAACCTGCAACAAACTACAGTTCCCAGGCTTTTTTGGGGGGGGAGCCATGTGCTTTAAATGTATGGTGTGTGTATGTAGCTTAAGGCTACAAAACCTTCTAATTAAGTAAAAACCAACAGAATAACAAAGACACATTGGTACTTTGGAACAGTCTAGTACAGAAGAAAAAATGACCACCTGTCATCTATAGGTCCCAGCTAAAACTAGCCAAACATACCATTAAGGACCTACAGTCTAACCTGGGCAATGACACTTCCTTTTCACAGGCTGTGGGTGATAGGTCACTTATAGCCCACTAACCCAAAATAGCTACTTACCAGCAATAAAAGACCACAAAACAAACACACACCAGAACCAGAACCTGCAACAAATCCATATGTCAAGTCAGGCAACACTATTACAGGACATCATAATGAGAGCCACAACATCACCTGCTTACCTTCCAATGTGATATATGTCATGTGTTAGAAATCTCCTTCTGCATCCTACATCCAATCCAATCCAGTCCAATCCAATTAAACTTTTTATTGCACTAGCCATAGGCCATGTCATCATTCAGAAGGAGAACAACAAAAAACAACAATAACCATAAAAATCATCGGGCACCACACATACAATAAAACCACGGTCACGGCTACTAAAAATATTTGTTGCATTAAATAGAACAGAGTAGCAGAAGATTCTCAGGTAAGATGCACCAAATTAAATACATTCTACATAATAAGTAAAAAAAGGCCAGTCCCTATGGAAAAGAATCAATAGGCATAAATGACATCAGAAATGGGAGTATTCAAAAATCAGTGGAAGTTATCAGTCATCCACACTCTGCTACATGAACAAAGGAATTTCAAAGGAAGGCTCCAATGTAAAACTGCTGAATTCATCAAGTAGTTAAATTCTGTTCATTTAGATATGACCAAAGACAATGGTTTATTGTGCTACTACAGATGTTAATCCAGCACTTCCAAATTGATTGTTTTATCACTTCTTATCATACATTCTAGATGTTTGTACATACATTCTAGATGTTTGTAATCTTCTTACGTAGGGAGGGCAGAGGAAATTAAATGCAATTCACACACACACACACACACAAACCACAGAAATGGAGAGGTATCTTAACCTCATAGCTAAAGCTCTGGATGACTCTAGTCAAGAGGAAGCACTTTTAAGATTCCACATTTTAAAGTAAGGCTATGGTACAATATTCACTTGCATTGGACTAAGTTTCATTGAAATCAGTGCAACTTAACTTCTGAGCAAACATGGTGGATTGTTTAGTTAGTCTTCCACCCAAGAAGTAAGATGGGCATGAAATGACACGTGAAATGAGAATTTAAAAGCAGAAATTAAAAAATGTGGGTGGGTGGGTGGGTAAACTGCGTTTACACAACAACACCCACATCTTCAAAGAATCACTGCTTATCTAAAGTTGTAAAAGATACTCTTTGGGTATTTCAACACAATGTTCAAAACATAAACCCACCCAGCATGCAAGCCAACATTATACCAAATCTTCCGTCATACAACCCTTTTTAAAGAGTGAGATATCGTCATTATTGCCTGTAAATACCAGTTTGTAGGCAAACAAACTGCATAATGGTGTATAGCTTTTTAGACAGTTGTTTAGCCACTTAAGCATAATGGAATTTACTTACAAATTAAATTTCACTTATTTCAGCCTGCCGTTAAGGGCTTGCATGCACTAGCTGTTTGGCAGTTCTCCAAATGATTCTATTTACACCCACTGGAAATTAATTGTCAAAGGCTGTTTTGCATAATGCAATTAGCTTCCATATGATCTCAGCTGTGTTTGAAAAACTTCAACTTCCTGTATCAGTGAGCTGACTTACAAAAATACAGACACAATTCTGGGATATGATCAAGTATCTTATTCTACATCAGGCATAGGCAAACTCGGCCCTCCAGATGTTTTGGGTCTACAATTCCCATCATTCCTGACCACTGGTCCTGCTAGCTAGGGATCATGGGAGTTGTAGGCCAAAAACACCTGGAGGGCTGAGTTTGTCTATGCCTGTTCTACATTATGTAAGGTTGGTGTGTTATTTTGCACCAATGTTTTGCCAGGAACTACATGTGGAAAATTGATGGGTGGGGTGTGTGAAAACCATTATCTATTCCTATAAATGTCCTATGCTTAACTCTAATCACAAAAATCCACCTACAGGTCACCCTTTTCCTATTAAAAATATGTCTTTAGAGAAATGTGTGAATTTCTTATCTGGCTCACCAAGTAAAACCCTCATATCTTTCACATATTATCTATAATAATCTCAAGTTTGCCACTGAATGTGAACTTCAAAGAGTCAGAAAGGCCAGATCCCAAGCAATTGTACCTGTATGATAGATATGCATATCCTATTCACACTTCATTTAGATGTGTTTACATAAAACACTCTGCAAACAAGATTGTACATTCACAAAGGGATTGCACCACCTTGGGGTCAAGTTTGGGGACAGGAAGAATCAGACAATCTGCTGGTTCCCAATTACAAAATGGCTGGGAATGAGAAGTACGGTAATTGTTTTCCCAGTGCTGCCTTAACATGCTCAAACATGACAGCCTTTTCATAGGCAGAATGATACAGGAATAAATAACAACACACAATTTGGGTGGTTTTATAAAAAAAATAATTAGACAAATTCATGGACAATAAGGATATGGGTGGGTACTAGCCATTTTGGCTATGTTCTACCCCTCCAAATACCAGTTGCCAGGAAAAGATTGCACTCAGGTCTTCCTGATGGGTTTCCTAAAGGCATCTGGTTGGCTACTGTGAGAATAGGTTGCTGAGCTTGGTAGGCCTTTGGTCTGATCCAACAAGACACTTCTTATGTACTTAATTAGTGCCTATTATTAATTATTATTATTATTATTATTATTATTATTATTATTATTATTATTATTATTTTGTTCAGTCGTTCAATCGTGTCCGACTCTTCGTAACCCCATGGACCAGAGCACACCAGGCACGCCTACCTTTCACTGCCTCCCGCAGTTTGGCCAAACTCATGCTAGTCGCTTCGAGAACACTGTCCAACCATCTCATCCTCTGTCGTCCCCTTCTCCTTGTGCCCTCCATCTTTCCCAACATCAGGATATTTTCCAGGGAGTCTTCTCTTCTCATGAGATGGCCAAAGTACTGGAGCCTCAACTTCAGGATCTGTCCTTCCAGTGAGCACTCAGGACTGATTTTTTTAAGGATGGATAAGTTTGATCTTTTTGCAGTCCATGGGACTCTCAAGAGTCTCCTCCAGCACCATAATTCAAAAGCATCAATTCTTCGGTGATCAGTATTATTACATTTAAATTACTGGTGTTATGCCATTTATTTTATTTGTATGATCATCAGAGCTGTCTTTCCCACAGGGCTTAGTGGTGCGTCTCGCCAGGGCACCAGCCTCTCAGGGGCGCCCCAGCAAGTGGGGGAGCTGTGCAGCTTTGACAGCGGCCTCCCCTTTCCCTGCACGCCCACCAGCTGTGCACCATCAACCATAAGGCTGGCGAGTGTCCAGCTTCCCCTCCCAAGCCTCTGCGGGGATTGCTCTCCTCCCGATGAGGCTTGGGAGGGGCGCAACTTCACTCCCAAGCCGTTGCGGGGATCGCTCTCCTGCAGCAACATGGGGGAGAGTTGCGCCCCCCACGATGTCTGGCAGTGCGCAGCTACGGCCACCCCAACACTATCTGTGGTAATTTGGGGGCGCTAGGCGGATATTTGCATCCCGGTGCCGCTTCTGCTAAAGATGGCCCTGATGATCATACTGCAATTTGCAACATCATACTGTGGAGGTTGTTTTAATTTTAGTTTACTTTGTAATCTGCTTTGAGTGCACTAGTTTCAAAAGAAGCTTATAAATTGTTGGATAAATAAATCAACAAAATGTTCACAGGCACTCAATAGTTCAAAGAGCGTGATCTCTTAACAGCATACAGTATATGGCAGGGATCCCCAAACTTACACGGCCTTGGGCTGGTTCCTATGGCGCCGATCACGTTGCGGGCCGGAGGGTGGGGGAGTGTGTGGCCATATGCGTGCGCATTCGCTTTTTCTGGTGCACTTCTGGCGCAGCACAGCGCCGGAAATAGCTTGTGCGCATGCACAAGCGTAATTTCCGGCGCACTTCCTGGTCGGCGCATCGCCAAAAATAGCTTGTGCACATGTGCACGGGCCTCTGCATACCCAAAAGTGCGCCGAAAATGACGCTTGCGCATGTGCACAAGCTATTTCTGGCACCACACCAACCCGGTGATGGGCAACCGCACTACGCCATGTCGGTAAGAGTGGGCGGAGGGGCCCCCCGCACAACTGGCTTACGCGGGCTGCATCCGGCCCGCGGGCCTTAGTTTGGAGATGTCTGGTATATGGTATCTCTGTACAGGTCCGAGGCTCTCTCACTTTTAAAAGAAAGATGCCTAAACACAGAGTTAAGGGGTGGGGAGAGAAACACAGATTACCAGCATTACTTCAAGTTCACATTGTGTTGTAATCAGGTGTCCTAATTTAACTGGCTAGCTGGGATTAAGATTTTTTAATATATTTTTTAATATGGATTTAGTCTAGACAAAAATAGTTTGTGGTTTCATCAGTAACAAACTTCAGAATTTAGGATTGCTCAACTGTCAGCATGCATTTCAAGGATTTCCTATTATTCATTGCTGTCAGAGGAATTGAGGGGGATGTTCACAACTAGAATCCAAAAACATATATTCAGATAGGGTTGCCATATTTCAAAAAGTAAAAACCAGGACACCCTGAAAGTCATTGAGTTGTTGTTTTGGGAGAAACCACCGAAATTGTTGACTTGACTTGCCTAAAATCAAGGACAAAGCACCACCTTTCGGAAATCCCCCCCCCCCCGGGAAATCAATTCCGCCTTTGAAATCACGGTAATGTCTGGGAAGATCCAGACATATGGAACCATAATTCAGATGATCTCTTACCAGCAGAATTCCTATAAAATTGGGCTGAGGGATGCAGAACTGTTGTGCTGGATGTCACTCGCTTTTATGAAGCATTTTTAATGCTGTGCATTTAACTCTATTTTAAAATGACAGTAGTTGTCCCAAGGGTAGCCAACATGGTGCCCTCCAGAGGTTGTGAACTACAGTTCCCATCATCCCAGCCCACTGGTCATGCTGACTGGGGCTGATGGGAGTTGTAGTCTACAGTATTTGGTGAACAGCATGTTGCCTAGCTCCCTTCAGATTTGAGGAAAACAGCACAAATGTGATTTAAGCACACACTGTATATTAATTTATACCAAATGTTTATTCTCTTTTAGATTATATTTAATGTAAAGTTGATTTGTTAAATATATAAACTGTGTCCAATAAAGAGATTCCTACCTACCAAAATAGGACTAGCAATGCACCTACCCACACAGATGCTACAAGGTGCAAGTTTTTCAAGTGTCTGCTCCCAGCACAGATGGCAAAGCCTCAACAAACAACAGCCCCGTATTTATCTGATCCATTCAGCAACCAGATTAGACTTGCTTCAAGTTTCCCCCTTATTTGCTTTGCTTTTCAAGTCCCATGATTCATATAGCACAATGCTACCTGAAGTTATGTACACCAGAATAGTCTTTGAAAGGGCCAGTCATGTCAAAGTGATAAGCCAGTCACAGAAAAGGAGAGCGATAAGGTATTAGCTAAATTGTCATTTCCTCAAGGGAGTAGAATTTAAAACACACCTCTAGATCTTGCTAAGAAAAGGCAGAAGAACATGGGGAAAACTGAAAGGTTATAATGTTATTAGTTAAGAGAACTTAATAATTATAAGTTTGCTCATTTCTCAGATATTTGCTAAGCTGACTTGAAATAGAAAACAAAATATGTTAACATTGTAGCTTTTTGTTTGTATACCAGTAATTGTTTCATATAAACGACTGGCGTTGTCTCCAAAACTTTTTCTCAACTGCTTAGTATTTCAGATTCTGTACGGTTTAGTGACAAAGGTGGGACTAATTTCAACCTAGCTCTTAAACTGCCAATTCTAGTTATTTGCTAAACTGAAGTAATACAGATGTAATCTTATACACCTGGGATCTTGAAATGCAGTCTAGTTTAGGGATTCTCCACAATATATGGAGTAGGTATCTCCGAAATGGAAGCAATTTTGGGGACAAATATACCCTTATTTGGTTACGAATTATCCTGCAAGTCATTTCAAAGCAGCTCACTTTAAACAAAATTCCCAAACTATTTAAAGATTATAAAATAATCTCTTAGGTCCTAAATAGGGCAGATGGGGACAATCCTAACTGCCAGATATGTTACAGCTGACACAATCAAGCCTGGACTCCACCTCTAGACTATTTTTTGAAGAAGAATGTGCATTCCTTTCCCCTGTCTTCTCCAAGGGACAAAGCTGGGTTGCCTAGCTTGCTTCATGTTCAATTTAAAAAGAAGATGAGACTAAGGGCTAAGTAGAATTAAAATTTTATTTTTTTTATCTATCATGTTTTTATCCTGACCCTTCTTCCAAAGGATCCCAAGGTGGCAAACAAGCAATAAAACAATAAAACATGCAATTAAAAACATCTGTAAAAACATCCTCAATGTAGGTGCAGATTGTAAAAAATCCCAATACTGATGTAGCCATTAACTGATGGACATGCGTAAGCCCTAGAAATCACTACCCAGCCACTTCAGACACAATTGTTCAGAGCAGGCAGCTGGGTTTGTCTTGAAACTAAAACCTGCTTTTTCTCCTTTTCAAGTGGTGGCATATGTGCTTGCGGACAAATTGCAAATGGAGAACTGAGCTATGTGTTCTGTAAACATGGGGGGCGTCACTTTATGGGGATAATATGTGGGACAGTAGACTTTGGCTACTGAAGTATTTAATGGGGAACCAGTAGCCCTCCATATATTATTGGACTACAACTCCTATTGTACCTGACCATTGGTCATGCTGGCTGGGGTTGGAGGGCCACAGATTCCCCATATGTAGTCCAACCTGACTATTTAGTAAATAAATTCAGATAGTGCCAATTGCTATAAGCCTCCAGTGACCTCCTTCCAAAAGGACACTAACTCTGTTGTAGCCTGTAAACTTTTCAACATTCGGAGAAGTCGGGTGGGTGTAATAATTGTGCAATGGGTGCCTCAAGGACTCCATGAGCCATGTTTGTCAGGGTACACATTTTAAAATAATATTGGATCACTAATGTTTCGGAAAACTGGGTCCCTCTTCTCTTCCAAAATGTCACAGGTATATCCCTGGGATCAATTATTCTTCCTTTCATGTATTTTCTTCCTTTAAGCCCCCCCCCCACTTTCTCTCTCTTTTTTAAGATAACTGACCCTGAACTCTAATATCCTATACTTCAGAGGAAAGCAACTTGTAGAGTACACACATTCCAGAAAACTACACTAGCAATGCAAGACCGGCACTGTTCCAACAACTGGAGTTGTTTGGAGCCAACCCTCTCCCACCCTCTACATATTTGAACTCTGATATCACTAGAATATTCCCTATGTAATCATGCCACCACCAGAAACCCTGCTTGCTCTCCCTTACCATGAATATTCAAAGGAACTGCTTGAGCTATAATTGTGGACATAAAGCAAAGTCTACAACTGCTAGAGTTAGCGAATTGTAGAAATTAATAAATGATAGAATTTAGATAGTATTTGGAGTACGAAAGGAAGATGCCAGGCCAAGGCCTCACCTGAGATAGCAGTCCTGAAGAATGAAAAAAGGTGCTGGAAGCAAGTCATTAATCAAACTGGGACAGCTGGGACAGAAGCAAAATAATAGGAAGCTGCTGGTGAGGACAGGAAGTTGCCAAGGTGATGGGGAGGATGTGATGTCACATTAGAAAAATACTGTCGTTTTAAAATCAGAGGTCTGGATAAGGTGGGCAAGCAGACAGATGGGGAGAAGCTGCTTGGAGCAGGGGTTCTTGGGAAGAAGAAAGGAAGTGGGCAGAACCATCTTGCGCAGGCTGGGACAGATGCATAGAGAGGGTATGCAGGATGCCTTGGACTCTAATGTTGCACTGCTGTGGTAAACAAGCCCCTATTAACATGTAATGTTCCAAACTCTCTCCAAAGTAGACCAGGTGTAAATATGTGTACAATAAACCATATTTCTTAAAGACACTAGTCTCCACTTTGCCCTGATTTCCCAATGGAAACAGAACTCTGGGTGAGCACCTGGACCCCCTGGGATCTTGCTACTGCTTGGTAGAGATTGGGGGTGGCGCAAAGTCTTGGTAGCAACATTTTTAAAAGTGTGCCTAGCTTTATGTTCTGGGCTCCTATCTATTCAGTGAACTCCATTGTAAATATATACAGTGGAACCTCTACTCACGAACACAATCGGTTCTGGAGGCCCGTCCGGAAGTCGAAATAGGTCTCTGGGAGAGGCGCCGTTGTGCGCAGGTGGCGATTGCCCATTTCTGTGCATGTGCGAATAGCGATCACCGCTCCTGCGCATGCGTGAACAGCGGCAAACCCGCCGGTTACTTCCGGGTTAGCTGTGGACGTTGGGCGAAATGGACACGAGCGGAGGCAGACGTAAGAGGAGGTTTGACTGTAATTCCCAGTTTACATCTGGGAATGACAGATGCATCTACTTCACATTGTTCACCTCTCAACAAGGCATCTGTATCATATTGTTTTTTGTTTTGTTCGGCAAGCTTGTCGGGAGCATGTGTTGATGAGCAACTACAGAAATCCAGTAATAAAATAGCTAGGACTCATAAGAACTTTGGTCTTTGCCTCATTATGTATCCTAACAGAACAGAAATTATGCAAGAACACAATATAGTCTCTCTCCCACCCACATCAGTGCCTAAGGGGCATTCTCAGCATCCTCTGGAACATGCCAACCTAGGGAGAGTCTGATCTAGGCTGTGATAACTTCTCCATTACATTACAGTAGGAGACACTTAGAAGCTATGCAAGTCCACCACACCTTTTAAAAATCTTCAACAGTTTTTGGACATTTAATTGACATAAGGCAACAAACAAGAAAATTATTCTTGACAGTATGTTTCAAGGGCAGAACTGAAAATTACACTAAAGAAAGAAGCTGCAGTAGATACATGGATAAGGAAAATAACATACTAGGTAGAGATGACAAAATAAAGGCCCATTTGCACCCCAAAAGCATTTATGCAGCAATATTCTACATCCAATGCAGCTGAATGGCAGTTGTGAGGAGAGAGCTGTTGCACGGAAGTCCTGCTTCCAGGCTTCCCACAGGCATCTGTTCAGCCACTGTGACATAGCTGTCAACTTTTCCCTTTTCTTGTGAGGAATCCTATTCGGAATAAGGGAATTTCCCTTTAAAAAAAGGGAAAAGTTGACAGCTATGCACTGTGAGGACAGGGTGACATGCAGTATGATCACATCTTATGCACATTTAACTTGTGCAATCTCAACCAAACACAGTTGAAGGCAGGCTGGTTGAAATTGTGCAGTTAAATCCAAGCAAAGTGAAGAACTAAAAAGCTCGTTTTGTGCTGGGTCCACTTTGGGTTGTGTGGTGCAGAAAGAGCTTTAAGCTCTCCACCTTGCTTGGGGGGCACTCAGTGCTCCAGTTCTGGGATGTTCTTGCAAAATCTCCTAAGCACCTGACATGTGACTTCTTCAGTTTTTGAATTTAACCTCCTCCAGCTTCCTCCAATGTTCTGATGGCAGCCCTTCTTTTTTTAAAAAAATAATTAAGTAAGAGGGTTGTGCAGAGTGAAAAGCAGCACAGCTGCTCCCCCTGCAGCAATGCTATCCTTTCTACCCCCTCCAAAAGCAACACACAGACTTGAGTACCACACTATTAGCACATAGACTGCACTTTGGGAAAGAATAGGGCTGGGCAGCACTCAACTTGATAAAGCACATTCCAGTCAGGGCATAAAGGACAAGAGTCAGATGCATCTTTTGACAGATTCTTTTGCAACTGACTAACCTTATTCCCTGCACCCCCAAATAAGAGGTGTATTTGCTTTGGATGAAATACCCCCTTTAAGCAGAGCAAAGTAAACCCTCTGTTTCACATTGTGAAATCTTAAGGGTTTTGACAGCTTTTACAGTGCATATGAATCGGTCTTTTGTTTCAGCAGTTAATACAAAAGCTGGCTCCTGGGGCCATATCACAAAGCACAAGTATGTCTGTATGTGCCTTCTCCATTCCGTAGAATAAAATGGCTAGGATGTGCCAGCAAACAGGAATACTACTGAGAAAACAAAAGCAAGAGTCAGATACGTGCAAACATGCCAGTCTAACTGAGTAACAGCTACAGGGATTGTGTGATGTAGCTAACAATGTAAGGATGTACTTACTGAAGAAGGATAAAGGAAAAGGGTGGGGGAACAGGATTGTTTCACGTTAGCAAAAGCAGCAGCAAGAGGAGGAACACACATTGATTGCATGTTACCTTGAGATTTGAGATAAGTACAAAATGTGCTTCCTTCTTTGCCCATAGCACACATATGTAATTCTGCTAAGCAATGTAGCCTAAAGTTAGGTGTTGGGAACCTTTGGCATTCCTGGCATTTCTGAACTACAATTCCCATCATCCCTGGCAATTGGCCATGCTTACTGGAGCTGATGGGAGCTGTAGTTCATCAGCATCTGAAACGTCAAAGGTTCCCCACACCTGCCTTAAGCCTATTCCTACTGGAATTTGACAAGAGTAAAAGGTGGTGGCCTTATGAGCAATAAATTGAAATAAAAACTTGGAGTACACAGAGGTTAGAAACAAAACTGTTTACAATTGGTTTAATTTAAGAGGGGTTTTCGTAGTTGTTTCCATCACATCACAGGTAATTAACTCCTTGCTAATTTAGTTTTGTGTAGGCAAATGCTGTAAAATTGTAAAAAAATAATAATCCTAAATGAAATAGTAACCAATACCTATCCAGCAATTTAGCTTCCCACACAATTCCCCCAAACAGGCGTGGATGCTATATTAGCACAAACACACACATTAAAATTATGGGGTGGTGAAAAAGCCTTGGGGAGGTGGGGCAAAGAAGAGCAATAGTGATTCATCATCTGTTTTGGATACACCATCTGTGTTTGTATGTGAGCTTCCAGAATATATATATATATATATATATATATATATATATATATATATATATATATGTGTGTGTGTGTGTGTGTGTGTGTGTGTGTGTGTGTGTATTCATTCTGACAGAAGTTTAGTCCTGTTGCTTTTGCTTGACAGATGTGAAAGATGAGACCTGGAAGAAATACCGGTACTTAGCTCAATTTAACTGATTCCTATGTTAGGTGACTTTGGCCACCTCATGAGAAGAGAAGACTCCCTGGAAAAGACCCTGATGTTGGGAAAGATGGAGGGCACAAGGAGAAGGGGACGACAGAGGATGAGATGGTTGGACAGTGTTCTCGAAGCTACTAACATGAGTTTGGCCAAACTGCGAGAGGCAGTGAAGGATAGGCGTGCTTGGCGTGCTCTGGTCCATGGGGTCACAAAGAGTCGGACACGACTGAACGATTGAACAACAACAACAACAATGTTAGGTGACAGGGGCGGCCAGAGCTACCTGATAAAGAGCAGATTGTCTGCTGTAAAGGATACTGGTAGTGCCCCCCTGTAGGTACAGAGGTCCGGATCTGGATGAGGACCATTTCAGGGAGCAAAGCCCCCTGTCCGCCCACTTCACTGTCTTAATCCAGCTTGGTGGTAATACTGTAGAGGTGGTTGCACCAGCTATTTGTAATATATAAAAAAGATATTCTACACTTGAAGGAATACTATAGTAAAAGCATTGTTGCAATTCAGGAAGCTTTTAGAAGCTGCCCCCCTCTCCACACACACATAACAACTCCTAAGTATACAAGGAGTTAACACCACAATCACAGCCCACTTCTAAAGAAAGTTCACTTTAAGGTTTCAGCCATCAATACAAAGACAGCTGCTTTTGGCTGCTATCACATGACAACAGCTTTGAATGCAGCCAACTCATCCAAGCACAAAAGAAGTGTCATTCTAACAAGACATCTGTGCAAAGAGTCAGACAATCCTAGCTGCAGCATTTCAAAATAATCCAGCTGTATTCTTTC
The DNA here is from genome assembly GCF_009819535.1 of Lacerta agilis. NCBI lineage: Eukaryota > Metazoa > Chordata > Lepidosauria > Squamata > Lacertidae > Lacerta > Lacerta agilis. The sequence continues at coordinate 45,032,758 of NC_046313.1, forward strand.
CATGTACTCTGTGGTCACACAAGTAAACTATTATTAGAAAGACCCCCAAACCAGCAAAATTGATATGAGCACCTTACAAATATATTGTATCTGACACACAACCACCCACACAGACGGCAACTATAAGGTAATATTTGTTAGTACTGTTGCTGCCCTTCCCCGCAATAATGTTCCTACCAACTTTAATGGAGAACATCAGTAGTCTTCCCTTTACCTGGTTCACAATCACAGCTGTAAGCTGCAGGACAACTGAGGTAAACAGAAGAAATTGAGTTTTGTATTTTTCAGTCTTATAGGTCTTATAAGCTAGACAAGCTGCTCTGACCAGAAAAGAGTCTTCTGTGAAAAGACCCTTGGGTCAATTGAAGTTGATCCCCAGACTCCAGTATCTGAGAGAGAGGTTCACAACTTGCTTTCTGCGAAGAGATGAGCAACCACCAGGGGCGTTGCAGGGTGGGGGCGGGGGGGCGGGCCGCCCCTAGGTCAAGGGGAGGTGGGGTGACACTTTGGCCGGCCCCTCTCACCCCTCCCCGCCGAAAGGAAGCAGAACAGGCGCATTGAAGCGCTTGCTCTGCTTCTTTTTGCCCTTTCCTCTGCTTTTTTTCGGCGGGGGGGGGGGGCCGACCAGCGAGGGGGAGTGTCAAACCTGTCACCCCTTCCTCGCTAGCCACCACCCCTCGCCAAAAAAAACTGCTGGGGGGGCGGGAAAAGGAAGCAGAACAGGCGCATTCAAGCGCTTGCTCTGCTTCTTTTTGCCCTTTCCGCCGCTTTTTTCCGGTGGGGGGGGCCGACCAGCGAGGAGGGGGGTGTCACGCTTGCCACCCCCTCCTAGCTGGCCACCACCCCCCGCCGAAAAAAAGCCTCGGAAAGGGGGAAATTTCCCCTTTCTGCATACACGTGCATCGTGGCATCATGATGACGTCACGACGCACGCGTCGTGCCCCTCCCCCAGGGGGGTGCCTCTGCGCTGCCGCCGCCCCCAGCAGCACTGAGGCTAGCTACGCCACTGGCAACCACAACCCTTCTCCTAGTTTTCAGTTGAAATATAGGAGAAAAATGCAGCTAAAAATACACACACTAAGGTTATTTTTCCATGTGAGCAATTAACACAGTTGCCAGCGGACCTTTTTACTGTTGTAAACAGAGAAGAGAGGGCTCCATGAGCAAAGGGAAAGGATAAAACTGGATTGTGACCCCAGCTGCACTGTCTGCCAAAGGTCTCTCAGCCAAGCCCAGTCCCTCTGCCCATGCAGCATTCCCATAAGGTAATGGAAAGCTTTGGCAAAAGATGGCCAGCAGTGCCTGGCTCATGTTGATGTTAATTCACAGATTTCAAGTTGCTATAATGGTGGGGAAAGGGAGGAGAGTTGATAGGCTCCTCCAGATAATGTTTATGGAGCATTCATCCACATTTGCTTGCATAAAGTTTTGCAGAGGTTAGATGAGGCTTCCTCAATCTCGGCCCTCCAGGTGTTTTTGGCCTTCAACTTCCATGATCCCTAGCTAGGACCAGTGGTCAGGGATGATGGGAATTGTAGTCTCAAAACATCTGGAGGGCTGAGGTTGAGGAAGCCTGGGTTAGACTATGTGTGGTCTTCACTGAGAATTTCTTCTGTTTTGTTTAAACAAAATTTAAAAAATTTAAAAAAATCCTTCCAGTAGCACCTTAGAGACCAACTAAGTTTGTTATTGGAATGAGCTTTCGTGTGCATGCACAGTTCTTCAGATACACTGAAACAGAAGTCACCAGACCCTTATATATAGTGAGAGGGTGGGGAGGGGTATTACTAAGAAGGGTGGTGGGAATGGGTGATTGGCTGATAGGTGTGGTAAATCTGTTGACTGTTAACGACTGCAACTGGTCTTACAGGAAAAAGCAAGGGTGAGATGGCTTAAAAATAGCTACATTATGTATAATGAAATAAGAATCCAATGTCTCTATTCAGACCAGGTCTCTCCATGGTTTTAAGTTTGGTAATAATGGGGTCACGAAGAGTCGGACACGACTAAACGACTAAACAACAACAACAAAAATAAGATTCAATTCAGCAACTTCTCTTTCCAGTCTATTTCTGAAATTCTTTTGTAATAAGACAGCTACTTTGAGATCTTGTATAGAAAGTCCTGGGAGATTGAAGTGTTCTCCTGCTGGTTTCTCTGTCTTGTGATTCCTGATGTCAGATTTATGTCCATTTATCCTTTGGCATAGGGTTTGGCCTGTTTGTCCTATATGGAGAGCTGAAGGGCACAGTTGGCATTCTGATTTGTTTGTTATACAACAATGAGCTCTCATTTTGATTTCTTCTGCTATGTTTAGATGTCTTCTTGTTAATCATTTGTTCACACCACACTTTTCAATGCATTTCTTCAATGCTTTCTGAACTACAAAACACCTGTTTGTTTGTTTGTTCATTATTAATTAATTAATTAATTAATTATTATTATTATTATTCTAAAGTGGATTTGTTGTGCTAGAGAGAGAGGCACTTTAAACCACTTAAAACTGCACAAAATGAAATTTCCAGTATGTGCTTGAAACTCTCCTGAAAAACACTGGTGGTATGGCAGTAACCAAATACCAGGTATCTGATATTTACAATTAGCTTAAGCATGGAAGAAGAGTTCCTTTTTGCACCTGACAACAACTATGCAAAAAAAGGCTGCTTGATAACCAGTGTTCTGATTAGAGAACAAGCAAAGCACTGTGGGAAAACAGGATGCTGGACCTGATAGGCCTTTAGTCTGTTCCAGCTGTACTGTTCTCATGTCCTTATGAGCAGCTTGGCAGGGTGAGGATACATGTGGCACCCATACATATCTAGATCAGCCACCAGAGATCCTCATTATAGCTAAACAGAGGCAAAAGTTCCCTCCAGTTCTGTACCACCAAGCAAACAGTGAATCCTAGCCAAAGGAAACTCTTTTGAAGAGCTCAAACAAGAGTAGGAAATACTCTGGCAAGATAACTCCTTATTACCACACTGCACTGTTTTAGTTATATAGCTTTCACTGCTGCTGCTAGGGAAGGTTAAACACAGAAAAGGAAGTCCACCCAGTTTTCAAGCCGTATTAATAAGTTCCATGCAGCTTTCCACACGGTCTGTGCCAAAAATCCACGGATGTTACATAAGAACGCTAAGTGCCCTGTATTTATTTTTCTTTGTTTTTCCAGATCTGGAATGAGCTCATATTGTTGGCTAGAAAAGAAGTGTTAGCTTTGAATCAGGAGGTCCACCAAAGTTCAAAAATGTGTTTTAAATTGATTTTTTTTAAATGCTTTTCTTTTCTGGGTTAGGAAGCAAAATCACCTACCTTGTCCTGAAAATAGAAAATAACAAGGAGGATTTAATTTTCAGCCTTGTGAGACCAGACAGCTGCTGGGGGAGGGCAGTGGGGAAAATAAATAACGAACCAGCTGAAAAATCACTAAATATATGGAATAAAAATGTAGCGAAAATAGGAAATATTTGACAACAAATTCAATATTTTTTTAAATAAAAAAGACAAGGGGCAGCCAGGGGCTAGAAGGCCTCAATGGATGCTGTTCTACACGAAGCCTGCATTTTCAAATTTGCCCTGGCTTGCAGACACATTTTTCAAGCACTTATCTTTCCCTCTCCTCACATGCAAAAGCCAACTGATCTTGCGTTATGAAATACAACTGGTGATGAGCTGTTGGTAAAATATGCATGCAAGTTATGTATTTGAGTAATACTTTTGTTTCCTTGGCACACACACACTTAACTTTCATTAGTGATCCCCTTGCCACTTCATTTCACAATAATACTCCTACCTACATTAACTTACCAGTAGTTATGAACTACAGACATGTTCTAAGTGTCTGTTCAGCACCTGGGCATGTAACAGCCTGGAAACCCCACGTACACACATTGAGTTCCATGATGGAAGTAAGGCAGAATATAAAAGAATAAAATAAAATACCAAGGGGTGTCGTTTATTATCCTGTCAACCGACCTGAGATCATGTAATGAAGGGTGGTATGTACGTTTAAATAAATAAATAAATAAATAAATAAATAAATAAATAAATAATACAACATCCCTCCATTTGGCGAACTACGTAGTGATTCCTATTCTCTCCTACTTCTACTTACCCAATTCATCATCCACAAGAACACCTCCCCCTATTCCATGACTGCTAAGCTTACTCAGGACACAGGAGTCTTTGATGACAGAAATTGTCAATAGCTTTTTGAAAGTCCAAGTAACTTCCCTATTTGCCTCTTTTTTGATACACTAAAAAGGAACCACCCAGCCTATTTTAATCTAGCCTTTCCTTTTTGCGTATCTGCGTGTGAGTGAATGTGCTCTGTGAATGCTGGCTTTCTTGGCATTTCCACCAACACATTAATGCGATGATTAAAGACATTCCTACTTACTTTGCCTGACTCCCTATTTATTCACCAATTTTGAAACAGTGGATTTCTACTAATTATCAGTCTACAGTTCCACTTATCCTTTCTACTACATTTCTTCAAGTGTCATAGCCGTGAAAAATCAGCAGAAATGTTCTGGCACCACCTGGACGGTGCGGCACAGCACAGCTATGAAGAAGATTGTACTTATCACTGCACAAAGAATGTGAAATACGCTTTCTCATTCAGTTACAATGCAGGAAGGAAACTAAGCATGTTTGTTAAAGCCACAGATGATTTCTAAGATATTTAAAGGCTAATGGCATCCTTAATAGGAGGCCTGTAGTATTTATTATTATTATTATTAAAGATTTTCTTGATTTACAAAAGTGTGTGCAATGTCTCTCTCATATTTTTTCCATGTAACATTTTTACAAATCAGATTTGGTTGTTGAGACATTAGGGAGAGAAGGGGGGAAGGAGGTGGGCGGGATGGGGGGATGGGTGAGGTGGGGTGACAATGTTTCTATTTTCCTTAATATGTATAGGGTTTGGTGTCAATGTTGTTTGTGTAGGTTCTCTGTTGTTCGCTTGTGTTTCTTTGGCGATGAGAGAGGTCGGGATTGGCTGTCATCCTCCCATTGTTTTTTGATTGTGTCTAGGGAGCTCGTGGGATTTTTGAGTAGTATTTTGTATATTGTAGATACCAACCCTCTGCCGCGTCGCTTTGTCATTAGGATGATGTTTTCAAAGGTTGTCAGGGGTCGAGTTGCTGCTGATTTTACTGTTGGGTTGTTTAAGAAGGCATGTACTGTAATTGGTGTTGTCAATCAGGGCATCTGGGTGTCTTCTAACTTGTCCTGTATTTCTTGTGTTGACAGAGGTTTGTTATTCTCATAAAAGTCTATTAGGTGATATAGGCCTTTGGATTAGCCTGCAGTATTTTTAATGAATTTCAGCAACTCCAGAAAATCTTGATGAAGGATGTCTAACAAAATGGCTTCAACATTGAACAGATTATGCAGATAAGGAGGCTGGATTTTAGCATACCTCACAATGTTTTGGTTGATAAATTTTTACAATCCACACACAGGCATTAGGCTTTTCCAGAAGGTAGAGCTCTATTTTTTTATGCATACCATTTGTAAATTATTCAGTTGTTGCACAGAAACCACACATCTTTCATCAAAAGTGTAACTTCTGTGCAGGTAATTATGGTTGACATCAGTTTGTCTCAGGAGACAATGGAGTGTGCCTCCAGGGGTGAAGGCAAACCCCTGCATTAGTGGCATCAAAGTGACCTTTCTGGGACTAAAGCCTGGGCGGTGTGTATGGAAGTCTTGGGTTGCCCAGACAACAAGACCCCAACCCCATCTTGGCCTCACTGATGTGATCCAATGGAAAACACCAGCATTTGGCACCAGCTTGGCTGCAGGAGTTACCGGAAAGAGATATACAAGGTACCATCCAACCATCTTAGCCACTCCACTCCAGATTTGTGTAGGGTTTATGCAAATGGTGTTGGGGCACCATCCAGAGCAGATTTTGGGTGCACACAGAGAAAGAGCAAATCCCACTGACAGAATGGAATGCAGCTGGTGCAGCACTAGATAAAACCATTTATGACTGGAGTTTTCTCTGAAATGCTACACTGCATACATAGGCTCCTGATAGTTAATGTGGCGTCAAATTGCAAAGCTCCCATATTCGTGCCTTATTGCAGTGACCATCATCCACAACAACTGAAAATGAATAGCTCCAGGGGATGACTGAAGCGGTTTCCCCATTTCTTGTTCACTCATTGCAAAAGCGTCAGGCTTACAATAACACAACAAAAAATACCACAAAAAGCAGCTAACAGACAACCTCCCCAAAAAGAAGATAGCAGCTCAGGCCATAAAAGGGGGCAGTTACTAAAGGCCTGAGAGAATTAGACAGACTTCCCCTGGTGCCTCACTAGTTAAACAGGCAAGGGAGGAGCGTTCCATAATCTGAATACCACCAGTGAAAAGGCCCCCTATCCAGTAACCACACCCCTAGGCTGGAGCACCTGGAGAAGGTATTTCCTGGGTGGTAGGTTTATGTTCGAGAAGACATTCCTTTAGATAGCACACCTTTTCTCCATGGAGCCATTTTCTTGGGACTCTCTCATCAATTTCTGCTCCTCCTTTTCTGTCCCTAAGGACAGCTAAGAATGATCACCTTATTTTCTAGAACGCAAATAGACTTTAAAGGAAGGGGAGCAAACAGCTGCAACACAATTCCTCTTCTACAGAAAAACTACCTTTTCCATTCACTACCTGCAGGAAAATTATCTTCCCCATTCATTGCATGTGAACCAGAGAAGATAACACTATTGTATCTTAATCAGACCGGTGGCGTAACTAGCCGCTTGGGTGCCCAGGGTGGTATGTGTGGCCTGTGTGTGTGTGCCATGCACAGGGGATGGGGCGATGTGCCCATGGGACAGGGCAAGGTGTGCCAGAATCCCAGTGCCCGAACCGCATTCCGCCCCAGTGCCCACCATGCCTGTGTTGCTTTTTCGAGCAACATGGGGCCTACAGGCAGTCCGAGCCACCACACCACTCCCAGAACTACGTGGCTTGGGCATGCTCCAGGCCCTGCAGTAAGTGCTCCCTCCACAGTGTGGCTCCCAGTGCGCCCCACCCCTTCCTAGCTATACCTCTGAATCAAACTATGCATAACTTTCCTCCCAAGTCTAACAAGTGGTAGGGGCATGCTTTGAAACAATTGCCTTGATAATCTATTAGTAGTAGCTCCAGTCCAATAGGTTCCAATCAGATTTCAGGATTATGCCTCAAGCCTTGATAGTACTCTCAGGATAACACCCTGTTGAAATACAGTCAGCACCTTTGCTGTACCAGAGCCTGCTGAATTTCAGAATTCACAGTAAACATAGACTGATCTGTGCCTTACTTGAAGATAGTGGATATGTATTGATATAACTGCATTTATTTCTTAAATAAACATATAATTCAAGAGACACACTCATTTGTAATCTTATAGAAAAAAAAACACTCTGAAACGCCTACTTTCCTGATCATATAAAATTGGTATAGTAACCATTTTTTGGTCTTTATGACTGAAAAACTAAGCAAAAAGCACACCTAGTCACTATCTCAGAGAACCTTGCCACCTTTAAAGCTTTTAAGAACTAAACCCTTCCCCTGTTCTGAGTGGCTACTGAAGTTATGATAATCCATCTTGGCTCAAGTTCTCAACAATAGAGATCTATCAAAAGTGTTTATGTAATTTGTATAACTTTCCCACAGTTATTTTTGAATAGGGTGATGATTACTATGGAGGTACAAAGCATTCTTACTGCTTTGCCATAAAAATATTTTAAGGCAGTATCAAAGATTGTGAAAGAGGACACAGCTTCCCTTGGGTTGTCTGGCCAACATCAGGAAGAGAGCAAAAGTGAATTATTTTACCATTCACAGCTATGTGAAATATCTTCATAACTTTATAAAAGAAACCTATTCATTAAAAAAAATGCAAAAACTGATAACATTTTATTAGAAAGTGACAATTGGATGCACAACAATTGAGTTCTCAGATTTAGAAAGCTATTTAAACAACTGATTTATTTGAAGACTTTCTGTAAACATATAAATGCTAACGTGTTCTGTTGATTTAAGCATTTGCTTTCCTGTTAGTTTTTTAAAGCAGCACAAACTTGACCGGATGTGTTATTTACATTTCACATGTCTTTTAAAGCATGTTTCGCATACCACATAAGAGTTTCCTACTCCTGAAGCAGTGAACTTTGTGACTTCAGTATAGAAATGGAAAAGCAACAATTGTGTGATAGCTCAGTTGACAGAGCATAAGACTCTTAATTTCAAGGTTGTGGGTTCGAGCCCCACTTTGGGCGAAAGTTTCCTGCATTGCAGGGGGTTGAACTAGATGATCCTTGTGGTCCCTTCCAACTCTACAATTCTGTTTCTAAGCCTTAGTAGCAGCAGCAGTAGTAGAAAGAAGCAGAAAACTGCTGCATTAAAAACAGGTGCTTAGAAAACATGATTATGCACCCCGCCGCCCCCCACTGCTGATGGCAAGAAGTTCCTGGGGCAGCACTGTTCAGGTTGGCTTCCTTTGAAGGTGGCACTCAGGACATTTTTAAAATACTTCGTTTGTTGACAAAAAGAGCGTAAGTGGAAACCAGCAAGCAACATGTGCACTCCTACACACCAAAGGGACACTCAACACCCAAGATGCTGCCAGCCTCCTGCTAATACTTGGCCATTTCTCTGTTTCCAAAACTCCTTTTTTGTCCTCATACCCACTCCACACACACACACACCCCACTTCATATAATTGCGCTCCTCCTAGCTGGGGTTAGGAGGAAGGTTTGTCATCTTCAAAGTTCTCACTTGAGCATTTTGAACAGGAGAGATATTAGTTCTCCAATATATTTGTACGATTTCATACCCAACTTTCACCATAAAATCCCAGGGCAGGTTATAACAATAGCAAGCACTTTCTCTAACAAAGGAATGCTACGCTTTCATGGTAGTGTGCATGCACAAGAAAGCTCATACCAAGAACAAACTTAGTTGGTCTCTAAGGTGCTACTGAAAGGAATGCCCAGACAGCTACCATAACGATCAAGCTTACACCTTTATAGCTAATTTACAAGTGGCAAAATTTTCTTTGTATCAGATGGGCTCTGATCTTGCTTCTCTTTACTAAGAAACTGCTCTCTCTAACACATTCCAGGGAAGACAAATATACTTTTATTTTTGTTTAATGAAACTGTGTAAACACTCCTAAACCCTGTAACTTCCTGCAAGCTGTTGGAAGATTTCCTGAAGTATAGAAGAACCCATCTTTGTTTACACTCTAGGGCTGCAGCAACCATGAAAGTGAGGTTCCTTTGTCCATAGCAGAGGAAATCTGGACCTCCACAAATATGATCACATTAAAAACTCTGAAGGAACACCTTACTTTGGAAATTCCTGATCTTACCTGAATTCAGCATTGACACCGGGGAGAAAAGGCAGCTTCAAGTTAAAGCTAGGACAGAGGAAAAGTTGATTGTGCCACTCATTTATGAAGTAGCATAGCTGTTGAATTCGCTATTATAATTTCCACATATTCAGGTGTCAGTCAATCCTGGAAATATCAGTTCACATTGGTCCACTATTTGCATGTATCTTTACAGCAAACCCCCAAAATTGTGGATGTGTCTTCCTGAATTGTCCTGAGTGCAAAAATTAGCAAATGAAGTAGCCATGAGACAAAGACTAGTAGATAGAATGTATACATTCCAGCCTTTGAACTAGATTCTTAAGTGGCACAGGCTTTGTCCCTCACAAGTTAGCAAGAGGGATAAACACACACTCTTTTGGACTGACATAGCAGGCTGACAGCAAGGTCTACCCAGAAACAGACTGTTGTTATTCCTGACTACCTCCTTTTAGATGGTAAAGCAGGATGAAGAATAGCAGCTACTGTTACCTCTCAGAAGTCAGAACCTCTCAGGCTCTACCAAGGGCCCTTCCAAATGAGATGTTTATAGTGCTATAGTCGCTTATTGTTTGAATGGGTTTTTGTTTTTCTTTTTAGCAAAACTGTAATGGACTTTCAACACTCATCACATGCCACTGTTTTCTGGAAGGTCAGTGCACTTTGTTCCAATCTACACCAGTGACTGAATATGGTCAGATTGAGATCAAAAAGTAGCAACCTGTCATCTGTTGAATTTTAAGTCTCTCCAGAGTTGTCCAATATGAAAGTGTGACCAGAAAATGTAAATCAAGTCAAGTTGTAGGGATTGACACCAGCCAAGTACAGCGGAGGAGCTGGGATATATCCTACTGTACTTAATCTTCTTGAATTAAGACACCACTAGTACACCTTTTTGAAAGCAAAATTATTTTAAGTTCACACTGATCAAGTTAGATGGTATGTTGCTAAAGATCCATGCCCATTCTGCACTTTGTACTTCTGCATTTAAATATTTACAGAAGGGTTAATTGATTCTTGCTGTTCCAGTTCTCTTTTTATGTAGTCTTTATTTATGCATTTTCAACAGTGAACACAGATAAACTAACTCAAAAGAACCCCTATTCTCACCCCCTTACCATTCATTCAATGTGTGTACATCATTCAAACAGAGGTAAGTTATTTTACAAATCATGTGAATATATTAAGATCAATTGTAGGTATTATATAATATCATGTATTGTTTCCACACATTATGCCAGAAATTGCCAAATGCCGAAGGCGGTGTCCTCATCCTGTTGTTTCTGATATGTTGAATAAAAATATACCATGTTTCCTCAAAATAGTCTTTGTTTGGTACATATTTTTTTAGAGCCTTAAGTTGCTTAGATAGTTTTTCCATGAGTGCAGTGTTCCAGATCTTATTTTATCATTCCTCAAGGGTCAAATCAGCAGCTACCTTCCAATTTTGAGCTAAAATTTGCCATCATTAAAAAGGGAATTACGTTTGAACTGTGAAAAGAATAACTTTATCCATTTCTAAACTCCAAAAACCTTGAACATTCTCACAGCTCCACTACATGTGATAATAAGAGTCCTCAAAGCTACTAACTTCTCGAAGTGTTCTCTAAGCTACTAACATGAGTTTGGCCAAACTGCGAGAGGCAGTGAAGGATAGGTGTGCCTGGCGTGCTCTGGTCCATGGGGTCACGAAGAGTCGGACACGACTGAATGACTGAACAACAACAACAGCCATATAATGGGTTGGATTGCTGGTTTATTTTATAGCCTCTGAGAGGTGAAAGATGCCACCAATGCAGTATCTTAATATTTTCTTTTATCTTTGTCGATATAGGCTTAAATGGCCATTTCTCCCAAAGATTATGCCATTTAGTTGGCTCAATATTACAGTTCAAATGTAATTCCCATAGTGGTTTTAAATACTCTATCTTATCCATCACTGCATTACAGAATAATTTTATAGCTATGTGATAGCAAAATAATATGCCTGGTCTAAAAAAATTAATAATAAGACACACTTCTATCTCATGCCATTGACACCAATAATACCAATTTCCACATTTTGGCTCCAGTATTTGGTGTCATTTGGAAAGACAATGGTTGTTCCATATCAACAGGCACAAATGATTACACAAGATAAATCCAGCCACTTCCCACATGGGCCAGTTTCAAAGCATTGCCATAAATAAATTATATTCTCTACCCTGCCACCAGTCTAAGCTAAGCCATTCTTCTTCCAAGCACATTTTTGGCATTCTCCTATTCCCAGCCAATAGAATATAAATCATTCATACTATGATAAGGCTCCCCTTTTTGGTGTGTTCTCCTCATACCTGAAGAATTGGCTAATGTCAAATTGAATCATAAGAGCAGCAGCTTTAGCGGTACTGAACCAATCTAGATAACATCACATTGGGAAGAAATGCTAAAGGCTTTTAGTCAGATAGGAATGTGGGGTTGCTGGAAGCTTTTACCGAAGGTAAGTGGTTATGAATAATTATGACTGTAGTTAAGCAGGCTGTAGGTACCATGCGAAGGGCAGATGAATGAACAGTTATTATACAAAGCAGACTATTCAAGCCACTTACTTCTTTTGAAGTTGCAGGGTGTGTGTGTTAATGTTAAAAATACAAATGTTACAATCTATTGCTGCATGAGGCAGTAACAGAGAGTTGTACTTTTTGCATGCCAAAATAATGTTCAGAAATGCTATTCAATTATTCTATGGGAGTATCAAACAAAACCTTCAGATTTACATTCAGCATGTGCCTATCAGTATAGGGAACTACAGTACTTGCAAACAAGTCACGCATGCCAAATAGTATGATCTCAAAAACCAACAACTCTACAGTTAAAATTATTCATCACATTTCTAAAACCAGCTGCTTTATAATCTGGAGGAACATTTGGAGGAAGCAATTAAAAATAAAATAAAATAACAAAGTCTCTAGAGCGGGGGACGGGGGGACCGGGGGGGGGGGACGCCCAGGAAATTAGCAGTCTAATGTCTGCACCATGTAAAGTGGTAAACCTCATTTTTGCTTGAATTATTAAACATATTGAACAAACCACCTTGCTCACATAGAATCAGGATGGCTTCCTCAAATAGATACTGTGGCTTTTTCTTCCTTTAAAATTCTTTGAGCGTATCAACATATTAGTAGGGATGATTCTGTAGACTTAATGTACTTGTACTTCAGTTTTTTCATAAAGTTCCTTACCAAAGCTTCAAAGAAATTAACAGATAATAGAACATGCCTAATTAATATAGATTTATAACTGCTCAAAGCACAGGAAATAGAGCATAGGGATAAATGCAGTTTTTACAATTAAGATGAACAACAGCAGACACAAAATCATTCAGGAAAGTGAAGCCAAAGCAGATTGAAGAGGTCCCAAGAGGAGCTTAAAGCTGTGCAAACAGGCAACAATGTAAAATGATAAAATGCAATACAGTCAGTCACATTGGAAAAACTTTATGAAATCCTTTAAAAATAATTCAAGGGAACACTTCAGCAACATCTCTAACTAGAAATTAGGAGCGACTTTGGTGAAACTGCTACCTGTATATAGTATTCAGAACAATCTTGCTATATCGTTGTTGTTTGTTGTTGTTCAGTCGTTCAGTCGTGTCCGACTCTTCATGACCCCATGGACCAGAGCACGCCAGGCACGCCTATCCTTCACTGCCTCTCGCAGTTTGGCCAAACTCACGTTAGTAGCTTCAAGAACACTGTCCAACCATCTCATCCTCTGTCGTCCCCTTCTCCTTGTGCCCTCCATCTTTCCCAACATCAGGGTCTTTTCTAGGGAGTCTTCTCTTCTCATGAGGTGGCCAAAGTACTGGAGCCTCAACTTCAGGATCTGTCCTTCTAGTGAGCACTCAGGGCTGATTTCTTTGAGAATGGATAGGTTTGATCTTCTTGCAGTCCATGGGACTCTCAAGAGTCTCCTCCAGCACCATAATTCAAAAGCATCAATTCTTCGGCGATCAGCCTTCTTGATGGTCCAGCTCTCACTTCCATACATTACTACTGGGAAAACCATAGCTTTAACTATACGGACCTTTGTCGGCAAGGTGATGTCTTTGCTTTTTAAGATGCTGTCTAGGTTTGTCATTGCTTTTCTCCCAAGAAGCAGGCGTCTTCTAATTTCGTGACTGCTGTCACCATCTGCAGTGATCATGGAACCCAAGAAAGTGAAATCTCTCACTGCCTCCATTTCTTCCCCTTCTATTTGCCAGGAGGTGATGGGACCAGTGGCCATGATCTTAGTTTTTTTGATGTTGAGCGTCAGACCATATTTTGCGCTCTCCTCTTTCACCCTCATTAAAAGGTTCTTTAATTCCTCCTCACTTTCTGCCATCAAGGTAGTATCATCAGCATATCTGAGGTTGTTGTTATTTTTTCCGGCAATCTTAATTCCGGTTTGGGATTCATCCAATCCAGCCTTTTGCATGATGAATTCTGCATATAAGTTAAATAAGCTGCTTGCTACATCAGAACTGTCCTTTTAGGTAGTTGAAAAATTACTAACAATGGATGTAAAACCCTAATTCTCTCAATGATCCTTACTTTATGTTGGTCACTTTATGTTGGCCACAGTCATCCCACTATTGCATGAATGGGGCTCAGACTAAACTAATAGCAGTTTGGTCACCTAGGAAGTTCATGCTTAAGACAATAATTGAATAATGCAATGGTTCTTACTAGATGAGGTGGCTTTCAGAAATAATTAGACAATTTAAATGAATGATAGACCCAACTATCAATTATAATAGCTCAAAATGGAACCTGAAGCTCAGAGACACTACACCTCTGATTACCAAATGCTGGGGACAAATAACAAAGAAAGGCTATTGATATTATGCCCTTCTTTTAATTTCCCAGAGATTTTGTTTAGCTGTTGCTAAAACCCAAGTATAAAGTAAGTTGACCTCTGGTCTGAAACAGTGAGGCAGTTTTATGGAATTTTGAATTTAACAGGTAAATTCTGCTGAAGAGTTCTGTGTAACCTGAAAGGTCACATTTGATCATGTTGAACATTAAGAGGCACAAAGACATTACATTTAGCTCGCTCTGTCACCCCCCCCCCCCAAAAAAAGTCTTTTGAACCTGTCATATTTATAAAGGAAAAGCTCCTGGATGTACTGTTCCAAAATACTGTCAGCGCTTATCTGGTTTTTAAAAGCTCATTTCCTTAAGGATAATGTTGAAGGAACATACATGAATATTGTTTGTTTATCTAAGTAGGGATGCCAGGGGTCATGGCAAATCTTAATATAAAATCACAGAAGAGGAGACATTTCCATGTAAAACTGTTCATTTTAGAAAACAACATCAAATTTACAAAAGTATATATGAATCACATACTTCTATAACTCTCTCCCCCTGCTCCCCGTTCCAATATTTTAAAGTAATATTTAGACCAAAGTTTCTTGTTTTCTAGTGCTAAGAGTTATTTTAATCACGTTTCCATGGACTTTCCAATATTGTTTGGATGTTTCAAAACAAGTAAAAACTTGACTTGTCCTCCCTGAACATTCTGTGCTCCTCCACCTGGCAGCTGATCCTTATTTAGGTGCCAGCTTCAGCAGTAAATCCGGGAGATGCCAAAAGATGAATATTTTGTGCATTATACCCTCTTACAATATAGATGCATGATTGTGTTGTGTTTGGAAGCCATCAGGGTTTTGCACAGTATGTACTTTGTATGCCCCACTTATTATCAACACTTTGTGTTGAAATGTTCATTGGCCCATTAAACATCAATCAACATCGCTGATAAAATATCCCTCAAGTCACACTTATATGTGCGCTCTCAATGATAAATTAGTTACAACCAACACCTAGGATTTCCTGCTATTCCAACGTTGGAAATTATGTAGGCCCACATTTGCAGAAGCTATCTGCTATCTACTACTTTCTTCAGTAATGTTTTATTTGCTGCTTTAATATGCAGTAAACCACTTTGAGATTTTTGTACCTCTTAAAAAATTTAAAGCAGTAAGAAATGAAAGGAAGGAAGGAATGATGATCTAGCCTTTCAAAGACACTGGGAAGTAAATACAGCTGCTTGCTGGTATTTGGTTCCTGCTGTCTTGAATCCATCCTGTATTTATAGTGCTAACAGAGCCGTCTTTCCTATTGGGCTTACTGGTGTGTTGTGCCAGGACACTGGCCTCTCAGGGGCACCCCAGCGAGTGGGGGAGCTGCGCGGCTTTGCCGGCAGCCTCCCATTTCCCTGCACGCCCGCCAGCTGTGCCCGCCAACCATATGCCTGGTGGCCGTGCAGCTTGCCTCCCAAGCCTCCGCGGGAGGAGAGCGATCTCTACAAAGGCTTGGGAAAAGGTCGAAAACTCTGGGAAATGGGGATGGGGTGGGGTGCCGGAGGGATCTTTGCACCATGGCACCGGATATGCTTAAGACGGCCCTGAGTGGTAACAAGGAAGGCAGCATGGTTCACTGTTTGCTTTTTATGCAGTTGTATTTTTTTGTTGCTTCCCATTGTATGGAAAGTCCATGTCAATCCTTTAGGAATGCAGAAATCCCAATAAAGGTATTGCTTCTGGACACCTGCCAGTACAGAACTCAGAATGTATTACAAACATCTTTTAACATTCAAAAGAAATACGTCAATGGCATACTTAAATCCTCATGCAACTTTAAAAGGTAAAGGTAAAATGCTATTGCATAGAAACACCATGCTGCATCTGAAGCAGCACAACCAGATGCCTTCATCGGCCCAAGTTTCAACAAAACATGTCTGTCCTGTAGCAGTCTCTACAGCCACAGGTAATGTAACTCTCCAATGGTTTGACTTCACCCGTGAAGGCATGCTCTTCCACTGCCTGCTGAAACAGACATATGCCAACAATTGCAAACTTCAAATGGTGTAATTTTTACTACAGGCTGGACAGGGGCTGCCTTGCTACAAAACTGTGTGTATACATGAAGTCAGAAAAAAGTTTATTCTGCCATCTGTAGCTGATTTTTGTTGAGGGGGGGGGGGATGAAGAAGCCATTCATCTGGTTGTTCCCACAGCTCACAGCATAGTGCTGAGTGGAAAGTCAGCTGGCAGGATGATGGTTTCTTTGGTTAAATTATTGCTATAGTTTACGTCAAGCTCAGTAATTGAGTTAGAACAACACTGGTTTCTGTTCCTATTTCTATTTTCAAGCAACTGTTTCTTCCATTAGAACT
The DNA here is from genome assembly GCF_009819535.1 of Lacerta agilis. Lineage (NCBI taxonomy): Eukaryota > Metazoa > Chordata > Lepidosauria > Squamata > Lacertidae > Lacerta > Lacerta agilis. Next base: position 45,049,328 of record NC_046313.1, read on the forward strand.
GAAACCACAACAGAGTCTCTTATGCCAGTTGTACTTCTTCAATGTTATATCATACTTTTGGAGCACTCTGAAGTTAACAGGGAAAAATTGGGAGAGCTCAGATTACAACACTTACACCTCCCAAGTAATAACAAGTGGCCTCTCAATCCTCCCTTTGCTTCTTCCTCCATTGGTTTACTATGTGCTTCCCATCTCAAGCAGTGAAGTACTACAGCATTTAGCACTGTGTTAAACCACTGAGCCTAGGGGCTTGCTGATCGGAAGGTTGGCGGTTTGAATCCCCATGATGGGATGAGCTCCCGTTGCTCGGTCCCAGTTCCTGCCAACCCAGCAGTTCGAAAGCACACCAAAAAAAGTGCAAGTAGATAAATAGGTACCACTGCAGCGGGAAGGTAAATGGTGTTTCCGTGCGCTGCTCTGGTTTCGCCAGAAGCGGCTTAGTCATGCTGGCCACATGACCCGGAAAAACTGTCTGCAGACAAACGTCGACTCCCTCGGCCAGTAAAGCAAGATGAGCGCCGCAACCCCAGAGTCACTTGCGACTGGATAACTGTCAGGGGTCCTTTACATTTACCTTTTTCCTTTGGAGGAGAGATACTTTGTAATATTAATTACAAAAATAGAAACACAACATAGTGGAAGAAAGCATACTTGTAAAACAGGTGCAATAACTGCTGATTCTGCATCACTCCCCCAGAAAACACACCTTCCTCCTCCTAGCCAGTCAACAACATATTCTCCACATACAACAAAATGAAGTAGGAATCAGATGAGCTATTCTTCTGCCTCTGTTCTGTACTGTCAGTTCCAATTTGCAGGGATGGGAATCTCATTATTAAATCCAGCAAGCAGAAAACTAACATGGGGGGGGGGGTCACTGGGTTAGAACCTCTTTCAACCAACATTCAAAACCACAACGTTGTTTCATTTTTGCTAGACACAAAATTCAGACCCCACCATACAAGTAGGTTTATCTTTAAGGAAAGGTATCCTAATCATTGAGAAACAATCAACCTATCAGCCTTATGTACATGCAGATTCCTTTCAGCAGCCTTCATTTCAAACAGAACCTATGGCTATGTGTGAAACATTATGAGACTAATTCAGAGTGGAGGTTTTTAACAGGATAGCTACTAGCCGCTTGTTTTATGGGAAAAATACCCTCCATACCAGCCCAACCAACAGATTCTTATTTTTAGAGATACCCACCCACAGTTGTCTTGAAATAATGAAGTAATCAAGTAGGTTACACTAAAGCCCAGAGAATGCCCTTTCCTCGACCACCCCCCAAAAGATCTGAAGATAATGGTGGAACTACCAAAAGGGCCTCCTCTGCCAATCTTAACACCTAAGAGGATCTTTACGGAATGCACAAAGGTTTATTCTGACCGATTTTGCATTACATCTGTAAAAAGTAAAAAGTAAGCAGAATACCTGCTAAATCTGAGGGTTTAAGGAACTAGTTATTTCATTAGCAGAACTGGGTACCTTGATAAATATTTGAGACTTACTGTGAGTTAATAGTATGGAACTTAAAGCCTGATAAGAAAGGAGGACTGCAAGAATCAAAATGCAGCAATGGTGGTTTCAATAATTTTTTTTTTTTAAAGTTGTCCACATTGTCTGTTCTCCTTTTAGTTCAGCATTCCAGGTTTTTTTTTCTTTAAATAAAAGCTTTGCCATGTGAAGGCAAGAAGATTATTATTTGCAGTTTCTAATCTCAGCTCTTGTACTGTATTTCAGTGGTGAATTGGAGTAGATGCTGCTACTTTGCTGCCCCCTTCTGGGGTAAGCACAGCACCTTTTCAACCGTCTCATTGACACCTTTTAACAGAAAACAAACCTTTGCGCAGAATTCCAAAACGGTGGTTCCATAAGAACTAATGCCAGCACAACTTCATTGGCCATGTTGTACATAGCATGTAAGAGAAAATCTGGAAGATCCTCACTTTCTCCAGAACCACAGGTACAAGTTCTGTTGCTATCCCATATCTTATAATTCCATTCAAAGACTTCTGCTTTCTGTTTGAAATCCAGGGACTCAAAAAGCTGTTGTTCAGCATACAGGCAGTAAAAAAACAAAATCAGCAGACATTTACGTGTATTAAAAATGATATTAAGTTTAGCCACTGAAAACTCAGTAGACCTTCCTACTACTAGATAGTTTTGAATTTGTGACCAAGGTTTTCACTAGTAATCTGACACTTTATTTAATGCTCCAAGCATTATTAGACAAGCTCCCATCACTTCAGGCCTTGAAAACCTGTTTGTTTACTGTAGCTTTTTTGTAATTGGACCTGAAACCGGTTATGCTCTTTTATTGTGGTTGTATTATAATTTTAAATACTGTACTCTGCTGTAAGTAGTAAGATGGTAACACTAAAAGTATGTGTTTGATTAAATCAAATCAAATCAAATCATGTTTTTATATATCTGTAAGGTGGCCAGTTACAAATCACCAAAAAAGGAGGGAATGGATTGTGGGGTGTGTGTGAAAAAGGAGGGTGAAGATTTGCATATGCTAATTTATGTGTGCAGATGCACATTCAGATAGGATTACTATAACTGAAGTAGTAATACAATACAGTACATCTCATCATAGCAGGGAAGACTCTGACCAGATTGCCTGTGTACCTGCTTACTCTGCAGTTCAGTATCTGAAGAAGTGTGCATGCACACAAAAGCTCATACCAAGAACAAACTTAGTTGGTCTCTAAGGTGCTACTGCAGTTCAAGTGTTCACTGTTGATGGGCAACTTCAAGGCCCCTTGCTCTTCCTTCTTATGTTTCTTTATTTTCAAACTAAACTTGGACCAGGCAGCCCTTGAAACGGTCAACTCAACCCAACAAAATACAGGTACCATTAGTACAAAACTCAGCTCCCGCCATCAGTCTGCAGTTTTTCATTGTTTCTTCTCACTCACAGAAACAACTAGAAGATGATGTCACTGGTCAGAAAGCTTAAGGAAGATCATTTAACAATTATCACCCTTCCCTTCTCTAACCAAAGTTGTGCCTCTGGCTCCATTAATCTTCTCCTGTACAGACTCCCAATCTCCCAACAGTACACAGCCCTGCAGATCTTCCTTAGGCTTTAACTTATTTTTACAATAGCTTCACACAGCCATACTGACAGGCAAGACACTGTTCATTTATGCACATAGAAGGGGAAGTACTGGAGATGCTTTTTTGCGGTATGCTGGAATTTTGCAAGGTGGTGGAGACACAAACTCAAAAGGGCACTTTAAAATCACGTAAAAGGGCATTTTAGTCTTCATTTTAAATAACTACACAAAACAATTATTTAAATAAATAAATGTAATGAAGTGTGCATTTTAATAGTAAATGACTGCAATTTAAATAAACTTTGAATGAAACTAAAAATGTGAAGAAACCCAAAATATTTTTAACAAAATCCCACTCTGGAACAGAGCTGTCTCCTGTCTCTGGTTGAAAGTAGATGACAGCAGGCCTGGGACTGTTAAGAGGCTGCACCAATCTCATTCAGATCTAGGTTTAGTCATGCATTAACTATCTATATTGCCATCCACGTGACTATATGGTTATGAAGAGACACAATTCTTTCCACTTGCATTGAGGCCTGGTGAGAGAGTAGTGATGGCTGGCATAAGTTTTTGCACCATGCCGGAAGTTACAGGCAACAACTGGTGAAGATGCACAAAGAATGAACACCCTAAATTGCTTCTGTGTGGGAGATGAGACATTTCAGAAATGACTCACCACTACTCAAATGCTTCATCTGCATTGACTGTTGTAAAAATCATTGCTCTGATTTTTTTAAATGAATAGTAGTATATAAGATACAAGCTGTTGTGATATTAAACTTGCAGGGGGCTGGACTAGATGATTCTCAGGACCCCTTCCAACTCTATGATTCTATGAAACAAACTCCTTCGATGGTTTGTAGGGAAACTACTTTGCCAGAAAGCTATCTCTAGTACTAGAGAAGTATTAAACCGCTTTTAAGGAACAACATTGCATTTGTGGCTTCCACGTGCGTACCATTCAAACAAAATAAACTGAAAGAATACTGTACAACACTGAGTGCCACTGGAGCATCAGATCTCCCTGCCCCATTTTCACTTTTGCAACATATATTCTCCTTCCAGCAGCCAAGGCAAGTGACAGGGATTGCTCAATTCAACTTTTACTGCACAGCAGGGAAGCTAAGTGGCAGTTCTAGGATTGGTCTTCATCCAAACAATGCTACAGCTGGATTCTCTGCAGTGGCTAATGAAATTAGTTAGAAATTAGTTTCCCCACTATAATAATAATAATAATAATAATAATAATTTATTATTTATACCCCGCCCATCTGGCCGGGTCTCCCCAGCCACTCTGGGCGGCCTCCAACAAATATCAAAATACAATACAGAGTCACAAATTAAAAACTTCCCTAAACAGGGCTGCCTTTAGGTGTTTTCTGAATGTCAGGTAGTTGTTTATTCCCTTGACTTCTGACGGGAGGGCGTTCCACAGGGCGGGCGCCACTACCGAGAAGGCCCTCTGCCTGGTTCCCTGTAGTTTTGCTTCTCGCAGTGAGGGAACCGCCAGAAGGCCCTCGGCGCTGGATCTCAGTGTCCGGGCTGAATGATGGGGGTGGAGACGCTCCTTCAGGTATACGGGACCGAGGCCGTTTAGGGCTTTAAAGGTCAACACCAACACTTTGAATTGTGCTCGGAAACGTACTGGGAGCCAATGCAGATCTCTCAGGACCGGTGTTATGTGGTCCCGGCGGCCACTCCCAGTCACCAGTCTAGCTGCCGCATTCTGGATTAATTGCAGTTTCCGGGTCACCTTCAAAGGTAGCCCCACGTAGAGCGCATTGCAGTAGTCCAAGCGGGAGATAACCAGAGCATGCACCACTCTGACAAGACAGTCTGCGGGCAGGTAGGGTCTCAGCCTGCGTACCAGATGGAGCTGGTAGACAGCCGCCCTGGACACAGAATTAACCTGCGCTTCCATGGACAGCTGTGAGTCCAAAATGACTCCCAGGCTGCGCACCTGGTCCTTCAGGGGCACAGTTACCCCATTCAGGACCAGGGAGTCCCCCACACCCGCCCGCCTCCTGTCCCCCAAAAACAGTACTTCTGTCTTGTCAGGATTCAACCTCAATCTGTTAGCCGCCATCCATCCTCCAACAGCCTCCAGGCACTCACACAGGACCTTCACCGCCTTCACTGGTTCTGATTTAAAAGAGAGGTAGAGCTGGGTGTCATCTGCATATTGATGAACACCCAACCCAAACCCCCTGATGATCTCTCCCAGCGGCTTCATATAGATATTAAAAAGCATGGGGGAGAGGACAGAACCCTGAGGCACCCCACAAGTGAGAGCCCAGGGGTCTAGGCTGTACAAAGCCACCTTGGAGAGTGCACCTTCAGACACTACTGCTCCTCTACAGTTTCAGACAATTCTCTCCTCCTTCCTGCATGGAATCCCCATTTCAACTCCACCCTAGAGCTCCTTAGCCTTTCTACAGCTTCAGTTTTTCACAAATCAGCTGGAAGTGGAATTAAAGACAGGAATCCCACACCTACACAACACTGAATATAACGTTCTTTTCTTACGCCTAGATACTTCTACAATGCAGTGAATGAGCCTGACAGAAAACGGGGAACCAGCACAAATATAGAGATTTGCCTGCTGCAACAGATGCTTAGATCAACCAAGATATAATTAACATATTGGAAAAGAAAGAATCTTGAACAGTTCCACATTAAAGACCTACTTAATGTCTACTTTTGCAGTACAATTGTCTGTTTTGTAGAGCACATTCTGATCGTTGCTGCAGCAGGCTTTTTGGTGTGTGTGCAGGACGGGGGGAACGCTGGACAAAAAATGTGTGTGCAATTTGTACTAAGAACCAAAATAGTAACAAACATTAGGAATGGAAAAATATGTAGGAATTTTTAAAACTTCCCTGTGCTTCTATGTTTACAGAGGATAATAAAACACAGCTGTATATGTAAAAATTCACTGTCACCCTGCTGTAGAAACATTGCTTGTCACCTAGTTGATATTTCCATGGAATTCCATCTTAAAGCCTAGTATTTGCTATTGCTCATTCACTCCCCACACTTAAAAAAAGCCTTTTCTCCAACCGATAGCGACAAAGGGCTGACATTGTGGGCTCACTTACAGAGACCCCTCCTATGGAGCAAGGCCTACCCTATGAAAGGGAACAAACTGGACGTTTTGGGGTTTTAAAATTGGCCACAATGTTATTGATTCCAGGTGTAGGTAGGATTTGGAATAGGCATTGGGTGCATACCCCACTCACCTCCCTCGGCCTGAAAGTGAGATGAGAGCCGTAACCCCATAGCCGCCTTTGACTGGACTTAACCATCCAGGGGTCCTTCTTTAATTATCTAATCAACCCACTTCTTCTCTGTATGGACCAATGTGTTACTCCCCACCACCAGGTTGAACCAATGAGTTAACCACAAAAAATAAATAAATCAAAAGGCAAAAGAGCATATCCAGGGTAGCTCTGACAGCGGCTTCAACCTTGCTTTAAGAAAGAAACAAAGAAATAACTTTTATGTTTCTTTATATCACTTTTTCAGGAAGGAGACTGATCCCACTTATAGCAACTCTTACATGTTCAAAGCAGGATAAATACCAGCTGTAGGACAGCTGTATGAATCTCTCTTCCTTCCTAACTGAGATTAACACAAGATGATTGTACTAGAGGACTAGATGATTCAAATGAACAAACCATAAAGCTCCTTAAAAGAAAAATATTTATAAAGCCAGTTCAAGTAACTTGGCCATTTGTTACTGTCATTGCCATTAAAGCTTTTATTTATCTTATGCGTGGAATGCTTTATTTTAGCTCCAAAATACTCTCACATCTCCCAACAGCTGAAGAAAAATGGTTATTTCATCAAAGATTAATTGTAGCTGTTGGGGAAGAGGCTACCTACACACATACACACAGAAGAGTCAGGTATTTCTGCTCCCCCCCCCCCTTTAGAGGGCTAGAGATTACTGCCTGGAATCCGAAGCAGTGTGCCAACATACTGCTGTACTTACTCAAAGCTCCAAATTCATTTTGGTCACAAATTAAGGAGACAAGCTTTGAATGACTCTAACAGCCAATGTCTTAATATGTTTTAAATTAGCGATTAAGGTATTAACTTATATAATTTATGTTGCACTTTGGTCAGTGACCAAAATAAATTGATTATTTCATTTTGGTCACAGGAGTCCTTAAAGTATTTAATGTTTTACCTAAATGTTGATTCATTATTATGTAATTATGTTAATTCATTATTATGTTGTTATTATTATGTTATTATATATGGGGGCATTTTCTTACCACTGTAAAAAAAGGTGGCAGGTTGTTTGTTTGTTTGTTGTTAAAAATTATATACCACCCTTCATCACAACATCTCAAGGTGACTCACATAAAAACACAAGTAGATAATTAAAACAAAAACAACAAAACAATACCCCCCTTCCCACAGGCACATTTAAAAGGCTGTAGAATATTAATCAGCTGAAGGCCTGGTTGAAGAGGAATGTTTTTTGCTTTCTGTTTGCCTTCTTCAATCCAAGCCTGCATTCTACTGGGGGGAAACAGAGAGGGGCATAGTCAGGGGGTCACTGGGTGTGTCTGTGGCTGAACCACAGGTTTTTTGAGGCAGGCCTCAGATCTCATGTTCTCCCCCAGATTTTTCTAAAAAACAACCACACTGCTTAAAGGAAGGCTGGGATAGTGCTGCAGAGACCGGGCCTTGGTGACCTCGGCCACTAAGAGGTTTGAGGTCATCCTTATCTGCCAGGCCTAGATTACAACAGAACATTGCAAACTCGTTTTTATATAAGTGTATGGCATTTGAAGTTTTAGAGTGTACTGGAGGAGTTGGCTGGTAGGGGAGATGAGAAAGAACAGAGAATCCTCAATGACAGCAACAAGCAGGAATCAAGCAGGGGCAGAAAAAGGCCCATTAACAGTGCCATCTTAACCATTTCCACTTAGAAGTCAGTCTTACTGAATTCAATAGGTCTTGATCCCAGGTAAGTGGGGTTAGGATTGCAGACTATGTGATGCAAATGCAACCATTTTTTGCTAATTATCTATTGGTGTCTATAGTGAGAGGTAGAATGGTACACAAAAAGTACTGTCTCTCATCATCAATTCAGCTTAACCTTTTAAAGGTTATTTATATTATTTAATACTCCATTCAAATTTTCCAATGGGTGCCTAGAGAAAAAACTTTCACGTTATGTTCTTAACATCCAGTCTCCCACAGCCATCTCATCAATCTGCTATTGGGAGAGTCCTGAACACAGTCAAAAGAGCAGGCTTCTTGCAGTGGAATTATGGCAAGAGATCCTCCCTCCCCTGCTCTGGTGAGTGAATGGTGCGATAGCAAGGTTTTTAAATGTGTTTGATGATTAGCTCAAATTCAAAATGTGTGGAGATATACAGAGTGGCTTTCTGGGCACGCATTAATAATTTTATCAGTTATCTTATCACTGCTAATCAAATCAAGTAAGCAGGGATTCCAATTTAGTGGCTGGAGGAATAGAGCAAGCAACATGATCTTTTCCATCTGTCACTCTTTCAGTGTCAAAACTGAAGGTGAATAAAGGGACAGATGAGATTCCAAATGAATGCAGAAAGTGAGGAATAATGGAAACAACACATTTAAAAAATCAGACTGGAAGTAGGAACTGGCACGCAATACTACACTTTCTTGCAGCCAGGGGTGGTCCAAGAAATTTTGCCACCCAAGGCAAAAAAATAAACTGGTGCTCCCCTGCAGGAATCATAGTTTGTTAAGGGTGATTTAACAAGCAGCAGCAAGAGCAGGATCACTGGCATCAGGAAATTCCCAGTGGGGGCAATTCTGGGGACCAGGGTGGCAGACGGGGCAGTGTCTGCAGTCCACACCCCTCGCCTCGCTGCCTCCTCTGCCCTGTGGCGGCCTCCATGGGGACGTTGTGTCCTGAGGCAACTGGAGGCAGCCTGGGGTGTCGTCAGGCCCAGAGCCCTGCCCAGGTGGACAGCGGCAAGATCCTCACAGCGCTGAATCCACAGCCAAAGGAAGAATGGCAAAAGCACATGAGGAGGCCCCTCTCTTTCTGACCCGCTGTTTGAGGCAACTGATGCTTGAGGCTACTGCTGCTTGAGGCAACTGCTTCAGTGAGGCTAATGGGCCCTGGCTGCAGCCCATCCTGACTTGCCACACACTCCCGTCATTTATATTTGAATCCTTCCATAATTGGGGGAGACATCTTGCTAGTTATTAATAACGTATGTTCACCTTAAGGAAAGTGGAGCTGGAGATATGCCACCATTCCCTAGATGCAAGTCCATGAATGTTTGCAAGGATGATCCACAACCCCCAGGTTCCCAGCTTTAATTCTGTAAAAAGTAAGCCTGTGGTGTGGGATAACAGAATAAATAGGAAGCTGCTTTATACAGAATCAAACCACTGGTCCATCTAGCTCAGCATTGCATTGCAGACAGACTGACGGCAGTTCTCCAGGTGGGTGTCTTGCCCAGCTCAACCTGAGGATGACACGGATTGAACCTGGGATCTTGGGCATCCAAAGCGTATGTGCCTACCACCCTACCCCAAATAGATTAAAGTACAATCAATAAATAAATGATCAATATTGCAAAGGGAAGAGAGGGGATTATGGAAGAGGATCCTGGAAAATAGCTTTTCCATTCACTAGATTTAACCCTGGCAAGCATCAGTATCTACAAGTGCTTGAAACCTTTTCAAATGCATGAGGCAACTCTGGATTATTCTTTGCCAGGCAAAGGGGATTCCTAACATTATCTCCCAGATGCACTAACTTTTCTGTTGAACCTACAAGAGCAATTAATTAATGTCTCATGTTCTAAGTCTTGTCCCTATGGTTTTTTTTATGCTACGTCTTTTACACTACAGATTGTAGTTTTTCAGGGTTGCCATGTTTTGAAGAGCAAAAAAAGGGACAAATCTGCCGACTTCTTCTATGGATTGCTATGACAACTCTACCCAGGAAAAAGAGGACGTGTACTGGAAAAAGAGGACATATGGCAATATATCATACTTCACATATGGGGAACCAAAACTTAAGAGTGACTGGCCTACCCAAAGCCACATACAGATGTTCCTGGCAAAGACTGATCTCCAGCTTCCCCACTGCTAGCATATCTTCGCAACTGTGACCATGTCTATGACGCTTTGCTCTGCCTGTCTACGACTCTTAACATTCTTATGAGCCCAGACTCAGCAAAGAACATAAACAGCAGGCCTACTGGACATTACCAGGACAGACGGCAATAAGCAGACCTAGCCATATAAGTAAACCTTTAGTATCACAATGTTTGAATTAAGGTTCCTTTAATGAATGTATGGGGAACCTGTGGTCCTCCAGATGTTTTTGGACCAGAACACCCACCACGCCTAACAAAAGTCCATGCTGGATGAGGCTGATGGGAGCTGGACTCCAACTACATTTGGAGGGCCATAGGCCTCTCATTTGCTTTAATCAATTCCAAAATCTCTAGGCGTTCAAGATTTACAGAAATAGAACCAATCAGAATGGGTGCCCTGAGCACCTTCACTATTGGTTAATACTCACGTTTTCAGATATAGTTAACCATTTCCTTGAAGCACTACTTGTCCACATGAACATATAATAATTAAGCTTGAATACCTGGGTAGAAGTCATTCAAAGTAAGCAAAGAAAGCTGTCCCAAATAGGAGCAGTAGGGATCTCTTGGTTGACCAAGGCCCAGCCGACTCACATCCCCCAACCCCTTCCAACGTTAAATATTTTGAGTGTGGGGTTCAAGCAAGTCTCAAAGGATTCCCTTTCCCCACCCTAGGGTCCTACAGTCTTTAGTCTAATAATCCTCCTTTTACCATAAAGGTGTACCTCAAAATGCTAACCAATGCTTTTCCTTTGGTACAAACCCTACTAATATGACTAACCTAGTTAAACAAGGCTGGCAATTAATACCATGTATGATGGTGACAGTAGTCACGAAATTAGAAGACGCCTGCTTCTTGGGAGAAAAGCAATGACAAACCTAGACAGCATCTTAAAAAGCAAAGACATCACCTTGCCGACAAAGGTCCGTATAGTTAAAGCTATGGTTTTCCCAGTAGTAATGTATGGAAGTGAGAGCTGGACCATAAAGAAGGCTGATCGCCGAAGAATTGATGCTTTTGAATTATGGTGCTGGAGGAGACTCTTGAGAGTCCCATGGACTGCAAGAAGATCAAACCTATCCATTATCAAAGAAATCAGCCCTGAGTGCTCACTAGAAGGACAGATCCTGAAGTTGAGGCTCCAGTACTTTGGCCACCTCATGAGAAGAGAAGACTCCCTAGAAAAGACCCTGATGTTGGGAAAGATGGAGGGCACAAGGAGAAGGGGACGACAGAGGATAAGATGGTTGGACAGTGTTCTCGAAGCTACTAACATGAGTTTGGCCAAACTGCGAGAGGCAGTGAAGGATAGGCGTGCCTGGCGTGCTCTGGTCCATGGGGTCACGAAGAGTCGGACACGACTGAACAACAACAATGCTACGAGCTCCTTTGAGAAAAAGATGGGATATAAATGTAATATAGAAATAAACAAATACCTATATTACACCAGGGCAGGTAAGTGAGAATGCAAAGTCCAAATAGAGCAGAGTAGACTTTGATAGTTTCAGGCTCTGCCCCCTCTCCCACCCCAGTGCTAGCAGACATGCTGACAGACAGGCAGCCACACATAACCACACTTGCCCCATCCTGGCATAGGTGCAATGCCTCCCTCCCACAGTCCCTACTCACTTAGATGAACTTGAGGGTAACAGGAAGCAATATTCTCCTAACAACAGATCTGGTTAATTGCTAAGCAGTATTAGGTCAAGCTAAAAAGTCAAAACTTCCTCGCCAAAAAAGAGGTGTCCTCCAACCACAGCTGAACTATTTGAAAAGTGCTGTATTTAGAAGACATTTCTTAAATGTTTCACTTGGTATTACCAGATTTCCCCACTGAGTGTCAGGGTATCAACATGTCAGTCTGCACGCTATCACATAGATTTAAGGTTCAATAGTTATATATCTCCATTTGGCATTAGAACATCAAAACATTGCATACTGCAGTGAACTGAACATATATACAACCATTTCGTTCCAAGTGTTTTAGATTTCTTCTACGGCTTTTCATAACAGCTGTTTGTGGTCACCACCCTTGAGAGTTGCATGCACTAAGAAAGAACAGGACTAATCTGACATGTCACAATCCAGGATTTTACACGATTCCAAATTCCAACGTCTAGTTTACTACATATTCATTCGACATATTTAACTGGAAGAGTAATGTACTGAGGCTGGTTTGCATCAACAACTAAGAAAGCAATGAGCCAATATCCTGCATTTCCCGTTCTGAATTACCAAGGTATGACCCAGATCCACAATCTCAGGTGGGATAACATATATACTTATGTCAATACAACAGTGATAGCTCCCTAAGAGACTTCCTCTCCATTTTTTGTATGGAAAGTGCACACAGTCAATAAAGGCAAGTAAATTGTGAAGATTAGTAGTGAAAGAACTCAGACAACTGACCTGACAAGCGTTTTTCTCGTGCGCTCTTCCAGAAGACATCCCATGCTTTGTTGGTGGAGACCCTGATATGTTCACTGAAAGACCTCCTCAAACGAGACCTCCCTGGGTATGCCATCCTTTGCTGTGCAACCCACAGAGGCACAGCTAGCCTATTAAGATCCAATGAGCTGAGCAAAAATCTACCATCTTTGACAATGCAGTTCTCCCAGGCAGTTTTCTCCTTTTAGATCAGATGGGGGTGTGTGGGGGAGAGAAGGTTGCTGTATAAAGAGCATGCATGTAATTTGTTAACACCCCTCAGAGGCCAGGATGGAAAGCGGGGGGGGGGGAGGAATTGGGTGGAGGAAGAGTGAGAAACTCCTTCCAAACAATCTGGGGTCAGGCTGAAAAGGAAATAGCAGCCTGACGGAGTCCCCCTGACTCAGAGCAGATCTGCATCTCAGCTGCCACATTTTAAAAAAAAACATGCTGATTGCTCTGCAGTGCAAATAAAAGAGTTAGGCAACCACAGAATAACATTGCCAGGCAGGCAGTTCTCTGTACTACTTCCAAGCTCCTCCAGCTCAACAGTGTGTATAACAAACTTCCTTGTTTTCCAGTTTTCTTACTGCGCCGTTCTTCTCTTATGTGTGGGAATAGCAGCCCTGCTGGATCAGACCAAGGGTCCAGCATCCTGTTTCTCACCATGGACAGCCAGATGTGTCTGGGAAACCCAAAGCAAGGAATTAACACAACAGACTTTCCCTTCAGTTTGCTGCCTCCTCCTCCTCCTGCAAATGCGTCTCAACCTGGAAGTTTCATTTAAGTATCACAGGTCATACTCATTGCACAGAGCTATCTATGAATTTGAAAGATTCCCATTAAAAGCAAGCCAAAGGCAGGCAGAATTTAGGCTTGCAGGGTCGACTTTGCTTTTTCCTAGATCCTCAAGATTCATATACACTTAGAATGAAATAATTCTGAACCCAGGGCTCCGAGTACAGGAGCTCATAATCCTGCACATAAAAAATATCCCAAGCTTTCTTAATTTCAGCAGCAAAATTAGGACGGGCAAGGGGCAGGAAGGAGCCACTTTATTTCTGCTAAATTGGGAGTCAAAAATCCTTGCTGATCTAACTCAAATCACTCAGAAACTCTATCCACAGATCCTGAGCTACCTTCTGCCTGTCTTATTCCACACACACCCCTTGCACCCCACATCTAAGCCAGGGGCCATTACTTCATCCTGTGACAGGAATGCTCCACAGTAATTATGTGTCATGGTAAAATCACATATTCCCCCCACTGCTTAACAAATGCTAAGTGCTCAACAGATAAAAGCCCATTCTCTCTTCCATCCCATTCCCATCTCCATAGCTTAACTTTAAGGTTAATACAGTACAGGTTTCAGACTGCGTTCACAGGAAGCGCTGCACACTGCCCAATATTTCCCAATACCAGATAAATCGAGTTTGTCATTTCATTATGATAAATGAATAGTTCAAACAAAAGTTGTGGAACCTTGGCAGTCATATCCACAATGACCGTTGGAATGAATGTGCAACTACTCCAGAGTATTTAATATTCAAATAGATGTTCTGTGGAAAACACTGCTTTGACATTGACATTTCCTTCAGTGGTAGGTTTTTAACTATTCCCATCCTAGGATGAGAGAGCATATTGAAAAGACAGCAGTGCCAGGATCTCTTCCCTCAAACTGCTAGAGTGTGCCACATGTGGTGTCACCTTACAGATATATTTCATTTGCAGATTATGTTCAAGTGTATCACTTAAGCCTGAATGGATTCTCCAGTCTGAATAGTTGGCTGCTATGTCAAAGAATAAACAAGGTGGTATTCAACTAGGTTTTACTCAGAGCAGATCCACTGAAATTGATGGTTTGAACTAAGTCATGTTCATTACTTTCAGTGGGTTTATTCTGAGTAAAACTTTGTTGAATACTATCCATATTCCCCAAGCGTTATCCAGAATCTGGCTGTACACTTCCTCAACTTTCCCCCTTTGTCTATTTGCTTTAGAGCTGGGATGGAGAACATGTGAAGCTCTTGACAATGGCAACAGAAGTCCAACAACATCCAGAGGGCCACAGGTTCCCCATCCCTGCTTTAGACGAAAGGACATAATATTCAAAGCGCCAAGCTCTGTTCAATATGCCAACAAACAAACATCATATAATCTGTGATGGTTTTACAGATACATGAAGGATAGGTCTACCTATCAGTTGTTATTAACCAGGAGGAGCAACAGTGTAGAGGGCCATTATCTTGATGTCCTGCTTGTGGGCTTCCCAGATGCATCTTACTGGATGCTGGACTAGATGGACCTTTTGTCTGATTCAGCACAGCACTTCTTATATACTATGAAGTGGCTGGTAGTGCATCCCATACACAGCAGGGTCTGAGGCCAATCAATACAACTATTGACATGAGTTTGAGGGGTAGAATGTATGAGAGAATTCTCGCCAAATATTGTTTTGCTCTTTGCTGGGCCCTGAGGCTTCCCTGGAAACCTAATGGGGAGGCAATATCTGTTGGGGTGTTAATGTTGTGAGCCCTTCCACCTTAGGTTGTATATATGTGTAAATAAATCATATATCCTACAGACAGTACAGTCTCTGCTCTCCTTCATTCTAAGGAAACTTAATCCCAGCTAAGTGCCTGGAACCCTTAGAATCTCTCACCTCTTGAGATTGGGGTGGCGTGCAACACTATGCTATTTTTAAGAGGTGTCTCTCTTTTTTAAAGTAATTTTTATTAATTTTTCATTAATAATACTCCAATGGAGGCCACATTAATACAATACCAAATCATAATACAATCAAAAGAGCCAATTAATCAGTTCCGAATTCAACATTTTTGGATGACTTCCGGTTATCAGGAGTTGATGTTATTCCTTGATCCTGCTCCAATTCTCTTAATTAGTTCAAATACAACAATTCCAATCTAAATCCTTTATTTTAGCAGCCACTGGTGTGATGACTTTCGTTCGTATTTAACAAATCTATATCCATTAACTTGCAAATGAAATTTATATCCTGTAGCTTTCTGTGTGAAATATTTGTTTACATTAATCTCACCAAAACCATAATAAATTAGAGTCCTCTTTAGTTGGAAAGGTCACACCATCACAGTACAGTCATACCTTGTGTTGCATACGCTCCGTGTTGCGTACATTCGGGTTACGCACCTCCACGACCCAGAAGTCCTCCGCGGAGCACATGCATGCGCAGAAGCGCAAAACCCCGCGAACTTCTGGGGTTTTTGTTGCTGTTGTTCGTTCGTGTTAAGTACACCCGGGTTACGTGGCGCAACCTGGAACGGATCGCGTACGTAACACGGGGTACCATTGTATTTCACATACCGGGTAGCCTATTTCTTCAAGTACTCCATCAAGAAAATTATAAAGTTCTTGCTGAATCCCTCTTACATTCCATATATAGTTGTAATCCATTAATAATTTTATTCCACTAGTAATTATTCTTCAGTGAAGGCTTGCCGAATCATAGCATAGCAAATATAATGAAAAAAAGAGAACAAAGGCTCCCCTTCACTTACATAGCAATCCAATTACAATGAGAGTCCTCTCCAGATCAAAACCTTGGCACTCAGTGGCGGATTCATTTAGCAGGTTATCTTTCTCCTTCATCCAGAGCACGTCTGTTTCTTAAGTCCAAATTCAGATCCATCTTAAAAGAAACAGAAGTAGCTCCGCTCATAGCAACCACGTTGGAGTTTCCAATACGTGCAGTGCTTTGCACTCTGCGTCCCTGCCCCCACATTCTATCGGAGCGAGAGGCAGATATCAGATGATCCATGAGTGAAAACTCTCCCCGCCCCCGGCCCAGGGGGAAGGGGCTTGCAAGGATAATTACTCCCAGATTATTCTTAATTTTCTGCACAGCTAGCATCCGCTATCATGGGATCCGCTGTTCGCCATGGCAGCAGCGCCGGAAGTCTGTCTCTTAATGCTTCCCTGAAAACACACCGGTACCTTTCTGTAAGGAAGCTGACAACGGAAGCTAGAGAAAGTTAAGGTTCTGTATCTTTTAGCAAAACTTGACTGAATCTGGACTTTTTCCTTCTGTGGCAAAAGAGGTTGTATTTGTGGGAGCAGAAATATTATGAATTGGTACTTTTTACTTGCTTACTATTGTACCCCCAGAAAACCACTAAATCCATACATTTCTACACAGATTATCCAAGTTACCAGTGATTTTCAGTATTTTGCCCTCCAAAGCCTACACAGAACTTTCTGTTGCTTGGAGATATGGGTCCACCAATTTTGCTTTGCCTCATCTTCACACAAACTACACACTGTTTGTTTTTTTAAACAACATTATGCCTCAAGTGGAAAAAGTCAATAAAGTGTTTCTTCTTTTAAACCACTTTGCAATGTGAATGCAAAACTATATTGCCCAGAATGCTCATTCACATTACAAATGTCTCACAATCAGAAATTCACAGAAATTAACTATTTCATATGCTCTGGTTTAGTTTTGTCCCACTTTTGTTGCATTAGAGCCTCTCCAGAGAGCAATATAATATGGTGGCATTGGGGAAGTATCACAGAACAAAACAGCTGAATAAATCTACCACTAAGCTCTGTTTCTGTCTTAAGAGCATATTGTAGAATACACCTGCAATAAAATACTACTGCAGAGGGTCCTGGAAATTATAGTGTAAAACATCTGGAGGGCATGGATCTGTTTGGGATCTACTGGAGACATGAGGAGAAGAGATGTGATAAAAGCTGGATAGTAGCATACCTCCCTCCTCTGCAAGGAATAACTTACTGCAGGTTTGCCTGTAGCAATGTAGTATTTCTTTTGATATTACATTCTCTAAACATTAATCCTCATGTTCACCTTTCCATAGTACAAGGTTATAAAGCTAAGGAACTGCATTTAGGAAGCTTGTTTAAAAACTGTTCTACCTTCATTTCAGCAATTCAAATAGCGAGTAAATCTTTTAAAAAGAAAAAGATATTCCAAGACACATTTGGAGCTTTTTTTACAGGAAGTTATGCAAGCAAGAGACAACTCTACCCTACTAGCCTGTGGATTTGGGCAAAATCCTGCTATGCCTGTTAACCTAAATTTTAAGCTGCTGTAAATAGTTTTGATTTTAAACATATGCTAGTGTGCTTTAATTATCCCAAAAGAATGCATGTATGCAAATAGTTTCTTGACAACTTTATTGGTTATCACTTATCAATAAACTATGTATTAGCCACATTGTTTTGTTTCTTTTTAATTTTACTGTATATTTACAACCATATTTGCAGCTCTTTGCAATATTATGGGTTGTCATATATGGTGAAAGGGCGGGAAGAGTAGAGGGTTCAGCAGAATGGCTGCACTAAATGATTGCTAGAGTTTGTCATTTGAATCTATGAAGTAATTTGCATAGCAACATAAGCCCAATGAGTTACTCACATAGTAATTACACATGCCAGGAGCAAAATAAAGCTACCAGTTCTGCAGTGGGATCTTTAGTATATCTGAAGTGAATGAAATAAAGTTTAATAAAGTAGAAAAATATAGAAATAGAAGTAGTTTGCCAAAACCATTGTTAACCTAATTTCTCATAAAGTGCTATGCTGATGTCATATAATGCCTAATATTTTTATGAGAGTAACATTTCCACCATACAAATTTGCAACACTTTGGCATATATATTTCAATTCTTGGATGTATGTATCAGTGCAGACTTCAGGCTTTTTTACTTGGAATAATATGAAGTGGCTTTGAAAACAGAAGGCAGCTTTAGTGATCTGCAGCAGGGGGGGTTAACTGCTAAAAAAAGGGAAGAGGCAAACTCACAAGTGTACTGCAAACATTGCGTGACCAGTTCTTCATCAGCCTGAGATTAGTGAGAGTTACATAAAGCACACAACATTTGTCACTGTTTCAAACAGGAAGTTCTTTAAGGAAGTGAGATCTGTACAGATCAAAATGAGATGAAGCCCATCAAGCTTGATTAAAAAATAATACTATGGAAGTTGACACAGTTGGTTGGATAGTATTGGGTTTTGCCACAAAGCCTTGAAACTACTTTACATATAATATAATATAAATCTGAACCCTTATGTTTTCATTGCACCCTCCTGCAGCCTTTTCTGTTTTTGTCTTCTCAAATTCACTGGAACTGCATCACCATAGACATAGTCATGCTCTCAACTTTGCACTTCCTTTAGCTTCCCATATACAGTACCAAAAAAGTAACACAAATTGCCAGTATCTGTCATTTCAAATATCACATTGAATTTGAAAACTCCAAATCCCATAAGGTGTAAGCTATTCAGCAAAGTGATCTTTAACAAGATGCAGTCAGCAATACAGTGGAAAGCAAGATCTACCTGTTTACTTTATAGTAGCAATTTATCTTCCATTTGTTTAATTCCAGTCTCCATTGTATTCTGAAGTCTGCAGAGCCTCATGATTTGGCAAGGAAATTAAACTCTGTCCTGTTTCAACCTGACTAGGCTCCATCCCTGCCAGAGCAAATGCAGCTAGTAAGGTTTGTGAATCAGTTCTTAAACAGAAGCTGCTGCCATGTTAGTTTTGGGTGGCTGTGAGAAGGGCATCCAACCACCTTAGGTGTTAGTCAACAATGGAACTAAGACTATAATCAGGGGTTAATTTGCCTCAATATTTTAAAGTGAGTTATTGCTCACAATTGGCAGCAGGACATTTTTAACAATGATTCCTCTTTAAAAAAAAATAGATTGCTACATCATCTCAAATTCTAGACTTGCCATTCTGGGAATATCAAAAGTATTTAACTTAGAATTGATTCTAGTTATTTGAAAACTTCTCTATACAGACAATGACCAATTTACACACCTCCAGTTGACATGCGACTCTGCGTGCACACATCACGCTGAACCTAGAAGCAACTTTAATAATGGCAAAAGGGCCCTAAAATTATTATTTATTAAATTTGTATACTGTCCCATACCCATAGATATCAAGGTGGTTCACAGCATAAAACAAAAGTGCAAAGAAAGGGCACAAAAGGTGTAAAAATAGTGCCTAGCAATCCCATAAGCCTTTGCAAGTGCAATCTCAGAGTCCTTGCACCAACTGTTGAGGCCTGTGGAGTGTTGGAGTTTGAGCAAGGAGGTTTGGCAGGAGCAACTGTGGTGGAGTTTGGTGTCTGGTAAGTGTTGCTGGTTTTTAAAAGGGTTTCCAGAGGTTTAGAGAGTGTTTGCAGGCTTTTTCAATAGCGCTTCAAATATATGCGATTTCACTTAAATGCATGGTGCTTTGGAATGTAACCCCCACGTGAATGAGGGTTGCCTGTACTATTTTTTTGGTCATGTTGTGACCCAAAGTGGCAACTTCCCCTTTCTCAAGTGTAGGTACCATCCTGCTCAATAGGCCTGGGTGCTACATTGATATATGAGGAGCAGACCGTGATGTTGGCTTCACACAGCGGGATATCGCTGGTGAAGCAGCCACTGCTCCTCAGTCCCTCTGCTAGCCACGTCTGCTAGAGGGAGTCAAGAGTTCCTTCCTCCAGTGGGCGCTGCTAGCAGAGGGACTCAGGAGCGGTGGTGGTTTCACCACTGATATATTGCTGAATGAAACCGCCACCCCACTCTGCCCTCATATGACGCAGAGGGAGAAACAAGCTGTATTGCCGAGGCACCGATACAGCTTGTTCCTCCCTCTGCATCTTTAAGCTGCTTGACTGAGGAGTGTACAGCTGCCCTTGCCTCAACTGAGCAGTTAAAGGAGCCCCGATGCTCTGCTCACTTGTGCACAGAGCATCGGGGCTATCACAGCTGGGGAGGGGGAGCCTTCCCTCTCCCCAAGTGAGCGGCGCAAAGCAGCATTGATGCTCCTGCTGCTCGTGCACAAGCAGGGAGAGCATCGGGGCTGTCTCAGGTGGGGAGAGGGAACCTTCCCAATCCCCAACTGAGCAGTGCAAACAAGTTGCACAGTCCCAGCCCACGAGTGCCTGGGTGAAACCACCTCAACTCTCAAGGTGAGAGCTGGGACAGTTCCACCCAATGCCTCGCAGAGGCTAATGCATCTCGTTTTTTCAACATCACTGTATATCGCCAAACTGCAATGTTTGGCTGGTGATGCACCGTGATGTTGAAAAGCTGATATTGCCCAGCCCTAATCCTCAACGGGATTTCAGCAGGATATCCCGGAATAACAGAAGCCAATTCCAGCTTCTGATTGGATCCCTGGGATGTCCCATTTTTGGTCCGGTGCTCTGGCACAAATCAGCTACCTTATTCCAGAGCGTCAGACCAAAAGACGCTCATTTTTTGGGTCTCATGCCCTTGTGAGATCAAGAATCAAGCATCTCTGGGTTTCACTTTTTCTCGCACGCGAGAGAACTCAGGTCAGTGGGATGTTGGAGAGAGATTATGCAACATGACAACAAGTCCACATTTATTTTCACCTTCACACTAATAAAAAATAATCACATCACAATCTCTAAGATGAACTATTCAATATAAATACAAATTTAATAATTTCACCTACATTCTATTTATACTTGAAACCACATTCAGGAAAATAAGCTCTTTATCTTTCATTGATATCCATTTATTAAAGTAAACTGTTTTAGGTTATTGTCTGGCAAGACTTGTCATTATGTTACTTTTTAGAATAAAAAATATTGAAAAAAACTTACATAACTGATGCAAAGACTATAGATACATCTTCATTGGTTTACATACACAAGTATTTGGGAAATAAGGCAGCTCTTAAGATGTGCTTAATGTGCAATATAAATAAAAATATATAGTCAAGGTTCCTAGATATGGATGATTCAGACACAGGTTCAGAAGACTGGCCTCACGCATTACCTAGTTTCTTTCTCCCGTCCTCCATGGCCAGGTTTCCTCTAACCATAGCTTGCTGTGATGTTTGAATTGTAATTAGAGTGAACTTGGAAGAGGGAATTGACATGAAAAGGAGAAGAATGGAGCATGGATGTCTGGATGATCAGCACATGATGTCTGAACAGAGTCAAAACAGAAGCTGGTCACAAGGCAGACCATAAAGCTTTTTAACTAAAAATAGTGAGAAGTGGCTCTGTGCTGCATTAGCAGACACTATTCCTACAAAAGCGGAAGTTGTTCTAGTCAAGTACTACAAAACAAAAACTTTTGCTTTTAAAAGTCTCCAACAACTATCTTGTTCTCTTATTGCCCGACTTCAGGACTTGAACGAACATGGCTTCTTCCCCAGGGTTCAGCTACTAGGAAAGAGCTGCAAAAGGGCAAGCCATTTACAAGGGTATTCTTACCCAATTTGTTGGAGACTCTGTGAGCTAAAAAAAAAAGGCCTCTAAGCTCCACAAGAAGAGACCACCGCATGTGAACACAGCAAGGGAAGAAGAAATGTTAAATCTGCCACTTCATTTGGCTCTAATATAAGGTGTTTCTTAATTTGGGCACATTGTAATTTAGTAAAAGAATAAAATAGGTTGACCAATTCCCATCCACTTGCATATATAATAAAGTTGTAGTTTTCTCACTTTCCGTCACATGCCAGCTCAGAATCCAGTTGTTCACACAGTGATTTTGCACTCACTTCACAGACAAGTATTAGGCAATTAACTACCTGCTGGCCAAACACCAAAGGCTGTGTACACACTCTTATCCCTAAAGCACATGTGAAGCCCATTTCCCTCCTCAAAGAATTATGGGCACTGTAGTTTATCTCTCACTGAATTACAATTCTCAGCAATCCTTAACAAACTACAATGCCAGAAATATTGGGGGGGGGGTGCTTTAAAAGATGCAGCATGTACACAACAATAACATGATTGCCATGTTGAGATTGGGCTTCATATTTTTACAGTATGCAACTTTTAAAATGGAATGCTTCATTTTTATTCTTCTATCTTTGGTACAGTTTTGTTTTTTCCTGTAGAAAGGTGACCAACAAATTCAATACAGTGGTACCTTGGTTCTCAAACTTAATCTGTTCCTAGAGTCCATTCGACTCCTGAAACCGTTCGCAAACCAAGGCACAGATTCCAATTGGCTGCAGGAGCTTGCTGCACTCAAGCGGAAGCCGCTTCGGACCTTTGGCTTCTGAAAAACATTCGCAAATCCGAACACTTACTTCCAGGTTTGTGGCATTCGGGAGCTGATTTGTTCAGGAGCCAAGCCTTTCGAGTACCAAGGTACCACTGTCTAAGCCATGATCCACCACCCCATCACCCACCTAAGTTTGTAAAAAGGACTGTGTGGTTAGAGGAAGTAAGGCAGGGAGGAAAGAGGACAAAGGAATTAATATTGCAAGGCAGAGGACTCACTGTTCAACTCACATCTACAAAGGATGTATCACAATTATATTTATGAGACACCTCATAAATTCTCAAGACATTGTACTAAAGAAAATAAAATAAAAATCACAATAAAACCATGCTGTAAAATAAACTTGAGATGCAACCAGCCATCAGAATCTAGGGGCCCACCACTGAAAGGCTCTCTTTTGTGGCTCACTACTGAAATGCCCTCTGTAAAGGGCACAGCGCCATCCTAATACATTGCTTCTTGAAGTCTGTTGTAATAATTATTCGACAATGATCTGCATAATTTTACAGCAACTAGTTCAGGATTTGTTTCTCATATGTGGCACAACAGCAGCTGAGACTTGGGAAAGAAGAAGCAGTCTAACAGCTAACTGGCTTTCTCAGTTAAGAATATGACCAAAAATACTTTAGAAATTCTTCCTTCAAGTGTCTCATGCTGCATCTACAGTACTAATGAATACATGATTTCAGTAATTAGCATTTTTCATTAAGCTCCTTTTTTCCTGAAGAACTTTAGCATGCAGATTAAGCAGGACTTATAAACCACTGCCACCCACTAGTCCTTCCATTTTATTTCTTCAGAAATCTTTTATAATGTAGCTCCAGTTTTCTGGCATTTGTTTGCAAGTATATTTTAAAAAGGGATTTTATCACCACTTCCCCTGATTGTGCCAAGAGACATCTTTCCCAAGTGGGCCCCTTTGTACTAAATTCCTTCAACATAGTGGAGAGTCTGCTTATTTATTCAATTTCATGTATGCGCATATGAGAAGAGAAAAGGTTAGTCTCCATACTTAGAATCAGGCTGACATTTACTTTCTAAGCAAACCTGAATAAAGGGAGGACATGGGCTAGACTCCACCTGCTGTCAAGTGGCCAATTTGTAACTACTGTATAATACTATTTTATGCCACCCCAGTCACTGAGTGGTACGAGACTCTAGGCACTTCCCCAGGGGTTGTTTCTCCTCGAAATGAGAGGCAGCAGAGACTATGATGTCTTTATGATATTGGTTTATGTACGCATATATGGAGCCTATGATGGACGGGCTCACAGCATTAACACCCCAAGATAGTCTTGCTTCTCCCATAGCCACAGCCTTGGATTCTAGCACATATTAGGCATCGTTCTGTGTCCCAGCTGTCTAGCCTTCAACCTTCTAGTTTCTAGTTCACATAAGTCAACTCCCAACTCAGGCGTTTTGTCTTTCTATCTACCCACCCATTTGTTGTCTGGCACAGAGCCGCTTTCTTTGTTACCTTAATGGCCTATACAGTACTTGGAGGGCAGTTACCATACCAAGAAGGTAGCCTGGCTATTCCAGGACTTGAATCTGGTCTGGATCCAGGAATTAGAAGGGGGTTCAGGCATACAGCCTATCCTTCTAAACTCATAGCAATACATGTGACAATAGCCCTCTGTATATGATATTAGATTAGCTTCAATGAGCTCAGCTGATCCTGTGAATAAAAGATAAAATGGAGATACCAAAAGCTTAATAGGAATACCCTGCGCTCTACTTTAGTTATTGCTAAAAAACACAACACTCATTTATTACCCCACCCCCCACCTCTTCTAGCAGTGGGCAGACTGATCAATGTTAGAACGGGAAGCAAGCAACTTAATTGACAAGTTACACAGCCTTCAGGCTGGTACAGAATAAATTGGAGAGACCAATGCAGCTCTTAAATATAATAAATTATACACCCCTCTTACGTCACATCCAGGCAGCATGGGGTTAAAGTCTGAGAGGACCCTGATCAAAATACCCTCTGGTGGGTCCACAGACCCCCTTCAAAATTGGCATTAGCATTCTAAGGATAACTCAAAGCAAAAAAAAACGGGCTACAGTATTGTTTAATTATTCAGTAAAAGGGAATGAGTTATGTCAGCAAGACTCAAACACTGTTAGTTTTACCTTTTGGGAAAGCAAATCTAAAGGGGAGGGGAGACCCTACACAAAATGAAACACAGTTTTGTAAAGTCAAATTTTGTATCACCTCAGGAAACTGTCCCCCATGTAGGTCTGGGAAGGTGCATCTGGCCCTTTGTTTACATTCTTATCACGTTCATGGCTGCTTCTCATGACCCTCCCTCCCTGGAAGTGGCAGAGAAGCATCCCCTTACTGCTAATAAGGTCAGGGCCCTTCAAGGAGGCCAACTGCTTGTACAGGAATGAGCTGCTCTTCAGAGGACCTGGCTCAGTTTGGCAGCATGGAGAGAGAGAGAGCAAGAGGAAAAAGATCGAGAGCAAGAGGAAAAAGATCCTCAATTTTGAAATGAGTTTTTGCTGACTGGAAAGCCACATGCACACAGCTTCTCGGAGCACTGCTGCAAGCAAAGTTGCAACAAGTTTTGCAAAAGAGCAATACAAGCAGGACCGAATTCCACGCTACCAAGGAAGGTAACCTACTTCCCTAGGTTCCCACTGCACCCTCTCTCAACATACACAGACACACAGTTTGAAGTACATGGTTCATTGCCTCAAGTCCCTGTTGCCTCAATACGGATTTTGTGCCCTTCCAAACTATTCACAGCTCTCCAAATATCCTGGCTTTTCATACTGCAAGGGTGGAGGGGAAAAACAGAAGAAAGCTTTCAAAAAGTGCTCAGGCCAGCTCAAATCTTTTCTGTTCCCTTGCCTACCACATGAATTGTGCTACTCCAGCAGAGAGTTGGACCCAGTCACAGCCAAGCAGAAGCACAACTTGATGAGTTAAGGAGGAACTCATGCAGCAAGGGCCAAGTCACTGAATAGAAGGACACAGTCCACAATTTGTAGTTCAGGAGGACTTGCCAGCCAACAGAAATTTACATCCTGCTGAGTATACACTGCAGGGAAGCCGGGAGAGGATGAAAGGTGGCAGATTCCTTCCATTCTTCTCAGTTCCTTCTGCTGAATGAACAGAGCCGGTGTCAGCAGCACAAGCAACTCAAATCATTGCTGGAGGCAACAGGTTTTTCATGGATGCCAATGAAGCAGCATGAGATCTGAGACATGCACACTATAATCCGTCAGGCCAGGGCACAACCCTCACCTTGTGTACAGCCACGCAAATGCCAAGAATTACCTCCACGACATTTCAAGGGATCCTGGGTTGTGTATCTTGGATTGCCAGTGTATAGTCACTTGGGTTAGGGAACTGTTCTTGGCCAGTCTTGAACTAACACTACCCAGCACAGGCTTAAATTAAGTCCTCATCTTGATCAAGTGATAGTGTTTGAAGGGAATGGGTGTGGAAGAACAAAGTGAAAGAACAAACAAATGTGTATTTCACATCAGGAGACACAGTAACTACAGGCTACAGCCATACTCTTTTCTTACAGTTTAAGCATTTCATTGTGTCATTTCAAATAAGCTGGAAATGCATATTTACACTTTTATATATTATCTTTATTAAACCAATGTCTATCCATCTAATTAAGCTATTTGAAAATAAGTATTATTCTGTACTTTAACTGACCATATAATATTGCCTTACCATTATTCTCCTCTTTGTAATCTACCTTAAAACCTCAGAAATAAATAAATAAATAAATAAATGGGGGGGGTGAACTTATGGGAGTACAGAGATATTTGGATGACACTGGAATTGGGGCAAACTGTAGCCACCATGTGTCAGCTCAGCAGTAGTGCTTTCACGCTCATGCTCTCTCACACACATACAAGTTAAGGGAGATCCTTCCTTAGAAGGAATGGAATTATCATCAGACAGAACTGAAGGAAAGCAGATTCAAAAGAAAAAATAGCATCAACAGTAGTGAATGTGGCAGAGCTAAAGGATTTATGTTAAAGAGCCCCCAAGGTATCCTAGTCAATATCCAGCTATTCCTGTGTTTGAAAGGTGTTTTAGCTTGATATCTCCAGCAACGGGGAACATGTTTTACTGTGGGGCACAAAGAACAAACACACACACATATTCTGTTCAATCATGGGTGCAGCCAGGGTTTTTGTTGGGGGGAGGAGGCCTTTTGTTAGCAGGGGCAGAACCTCAGTTTGCTATGTATTTTTATTTAAAAAAAATATTTGGCTACACCCATGGTTCAGATCCTCCAATTCTTTAGTGAATCGCCAGTATAGTGCTAGATTAATTAGTCACAGCAGTGAAGCTACAAATCAGAATTCTGCTTTTTACAGTACCATTTGATCCAGAGAGGTGTTGATCTGGCCTGAGGACTCTGTGCTCCCCTTGGACAGGTAGATGAAGTCACCCTCCTGTCAATTATCCAACATCATATGACACCAGGTGATTGAAAATACAAGCCATGGCTGCAGAGGAAGGCTCAGGAGCATGTTCCAGCTTTTTCCTTTGTAGCTGCAGCTGAAATTCCCTTTCAAGCCTTCCTAAGACTGGTAGCCTGGTAGGGCTAACTAGGTCTGTGGCCGAAGGCTCCCCACTTGCTGACTGAATCTGCTGGCCCTCTTGATACTATAGCAAGCCGAAGAGGTATGTGCATTCACTTAGGGTATGTGCATTTTGCTATTTAATCATCATATGCTCGATATCCATTCCTAGATAACCCTGTGTGGTTCAGAGGGGATACATCCTCGTGTGAAAAATAGTATTTCCTGGACTTCACATGGAGGAGTGTTTGACTTGCCACAAGAGACCATTTGCCTTGCAATGATTAGCAAGAATAGTGCCACTGGATTGCCAAAAAAGATGGCACTCTCCGTTTCATGTGCTGCAATAGGAAAACCGAGGTAAGGAACCTGTGATTTCAGCCACATGCTCATTAATTAATTTTAATTATGAAATGAAGATTTGTCTTAATTTTGCCTTCCTTTGTACTAGAAAGCTCTTTGTTTTGCAGTTTCTATCATGGCAACTGATTGCATTTATAACCCATCAAGCCCTTAGCAGATATGCTACAAATCTTAGGGCTGGTTTAACTCATATTGTTGTGCCAATGTCTCTGGGGGCCAACACAGCAACTGTTTCAACAGTTGGAGATAAAATATCCACATTCCAAAATACAGAACAGACCTAAAAAAGATAATAGGGAGAAACATCTCTGCAAACAACAAAGGGGCAGGGGTGACCACAGCTCAGTAGCAGAACACTTGCTTTGCAAGCAGAAGGTCTTGAGTTCATCTCCATTTAAAACAAACAGGTGCAGGTGAGGAGCAAGATGTTGCCCAAGACCCCGAAGAGCCACTGCCAGAGAGTGCTGGGCTAGATCATGTATGACATGACGTAAAGCAGCTTCCTGTTTTCCTATTTGTTCCTATGGAGCAAATCCGAGGGTAAACATCAAGGTCTAGTGCCAGCAAGTTCTTTCCATGAAACTGCCTGGGTTTACATACACTGTAGGTCTTTTCCAAAAACAAGAACTTTATGTTCTTTCAGCAGCTGCAGTAGGGACCTCCACAGTGACAAAGCCTCCTACTGGTGGAGCCTGACAGAGGGACACATCTCCTAACCCTAACCCTAATCCAGCAGCACTAAGCATGGGGGAAAGGATCGCACTGCAAGTCATTCTATTTTGCAGCATGTACAGTTTGAACTTGACAGTTAGCCATACAATATGAGGAAAAAGTAATCTTGCTTTGCTATCTACCGGTAAGTTTCCTGAATCTAAGAGCAAGCATTTCTAATATAGAGTTGCATCGAGCCATTTCAAGCATGAGAACAAGAACTGATTGTTCACTTAATTTTTAGCACATTTCCTGTTGTCTCACAGATCTGTCCAAGAATTCTCAGTCTGCAAAAGAGATAACAAAACAAACTCTTTTCTGGGTCAATAATAACGTTGTCTCCACTCAGTGATCCTGAGGACTGGGGTGGGATTAATTTGATATATCTAAAGAAAATAAGAATACACGTGTACATGGATTGATAACAGTGCCAAAATACCATGGCCTGTCTCAATATTATACTGAGTCCAAGGCACTTGATACTTTTTACTGTCATCAGGCAGTAAAAAGAACAATCATTGGCCAGTATCAAGAACAGTATATGGATGCCACTTTGAGGGCTACTACTGAAGCAGGAAGTAAAAATAAAGGCTGTAATCCAGCACAAAATCACATAGCTGAAGTCAATGGGATTTAAAGTAAGCACACTGCTTCAAAAATACAATATGGCATTCACTTTTTGTAAACCTATGAACCCATGTTACCAACTGACTCGAGAAATGGAAATTAGCACCCAAAACCTCATGCGGTTTGGGACCCTCATATTTAAGGGACCGCCTCTCCTGGTATGCCCCATGTAGGACCTTAAGGTCCTCAAGTGATAATCTTTTGGAGGTCCCGAGCAACAAAGACGTTAGGTTGGCCTCAACTAGGGCCAGGGCCTTCTCAATATTGGCCCCGACTTGGTGGAACAGCCTATCACGGGAGACCAGGGCCCTGCGGGATTTGGCATCTTTCCGCAGGGCCTGCAAGACGGAGCTGTTCCACCTGGCCTTTGGGTTGGTTTCTGTTTAATATTTATGCTTCATCTTTTATTGGTGGGTTATTTTCAAATTGAGACCTGCAGTTTTAATTGAATTTTAAATTTGTATTTTAATCTGTTATTTTAAATTGATCGTTTTTATGCTTTTTGTTGTGATTTTAATTGATGTTAGCCGCCCTGAGCCCGGTTCTCTGGCTGGGAAGGGCGGGGTATAAATAAAATTATTATTATTATTATTATTATTATTATTATGGTTGTGGCACAATAGCCACAGCCCCCTTCCTATGGTTTCAAGCACCTAGAACTCAGAAACATAGCCTAAGTGAATATAAGCAACAGCTCTTATACATAGACTGCAGGGGGTGTAAACCATATACAGTGTATCAGGGCCAGGAAATCCTGTTGGCATCCCTGTTCATACAGCTCTTTCCCACCATTTCAAATTTAACATGACAAGGCAGTATATTGATCCAAAAGCCACAGGTCCATAGCACAAAGTACTACAGTGGAAAAGGAATGTGAGAAATTGGGATAGAGGTGCTAGCATTATACCCAGCAAAACTAATGCAGTAAGCCCCACGTCTGAATGCAGCCTTACTGTGATTTGGCAGCATTGACAAACCACTAAAATTCCTGCACCCATATCAAGGGAGACACATTTGGTCTTGCATCTATCTGAGCATTTGAGACAGATTTCCAGGAGCCATACATGCTAACCAATAACTAAATCTAGTATCTGTCTCTTTATACTATAAAACTTCAGAAATCTAACAGAGGCAAAGTCAGACAACATATGGTTTTCATTTAACTCCCTCCTTCCTGCCTCCCACATCTCAGGATCAGAACACCCCACCCACTGGGAATAAGATCAGCCCCTGTTGTTTTATCATCAGGAAATGCTTAGAGTTGAGAGTTATTGAATGAGGAAAAAAATCCCCACCACCCAGGGTTACTGTGTTTTAGAGAGTATTTTATACTGATTACATATGTTTATACTATGTAACTGCCAGAAATTTCTAGCCCAGCCCTGGGTTCTTCACCGCTCTTCTCTCCCATTCTTTAGTTTCACCTTCTTCTCCTACTATATCTGTAAAGTACCAGATGAATTAATGATGCCAATGAAGGCAGAAAACTTCCTAAGAATTTGCTCAAGGCAAACCAGGTGTTAAAGAAACATTAAGCCTTAACAGAAGCATTGCAGTGAGGTGCTACAAGTTAATTAACTTGATTGTCAGAATTTCCAGTGTGGTCTACCAAGTGTGGGGCACTGTCAGATCAAATAGCATAGACATCAATGGTTGAGAATTTTTGTGTTTGTTAAAATTATTAAGCATTCCATGCCTTGAAGAAGCACAATTAACACCACACACCAACAACCCTCCCTCCCTCCCTCCCTTTAGACTTACATCTACTGTACTATATTCTCTCTTCAAATCGCACCATTCAAAAATTTACTCAAAGCAACTTCCAAACATTTTTGGATGACTTCACCAAAATATCAGGCAAAGGAGCCTCCCCCCTTTTCTGTTTTCTTCCCTCAGCTGCAGTACCTGATTTTTAACAAGTTCCACCTGTGCGATAGAATTTCCTCAGAATGAGCTAATTATTGGTAGTATTGCACATGCATTCCCATCCTAGATATTGTAATCACACAATGACCAAAACATTAATTAGTTGCTTTCCCAAAGCATTTCCCCTAGAATATGACTCACTTTGGCAGATTAACAAATCTTTGTCTCAGTTGTTTCCACTGTTGTAATCCAGTTTTGAAACAGCAGAGATCCATTCTGCTCTGTCCAATTCTGTTCCACTTTTCATCCCCCACCACCAGCAGAGAGAGATGATAACTGGGAATGCAGAAAGTAAAAAGAGCCAATACAGAGAGTACTCACCTTCTACTTGTAATAGTATGGAAGGTCTCCATCTCACAGCTTCTTAGAAAAGAAGCCCAAAGCAAATTGAGAAAATGGCTCTGGAAGCCAATTAAAACAGAGACAATATTCCAAGAGATCTGGGTGATTAGTTGTGTAACCTAATTAAACAGGTGGTGTTTAAAATGGCAGTTTCTGGGGTATTTAGAAATGTGTTTCTTAAAGAGCTCCCAGAGGTTAAGGCTGCCTGAAACTAACTAAGATGCTCTACCTGTTTCTTTAAGAGCTCAGATAAGTACAACCTTCTAACCTGCTGCTCATCCTTCTGTCCTGCACAACAGAACAAGCAGAAGCCAAGCACTGCACTACACAATAGATATTGGTCATTATATAGAAATGGATGCATGGGAATGTTTATGGTACATGGATATAAAATTTACAGCATGTTATAGTTTAAGAGAAAACTTTATGAAAATGTTATATATATGGTACCTAACACCTAGTAGATTGGCAAAAATGTACAAATCCAAATTGAATATGTGCTGGAAATGTAAAGAGAAAGAATGTACTTTTTCATATGTGGTGGTCTTGTAATAAGGTTAAAGCTTACTGGGGAATGATATATAATGAATTGAAAAAGATGTTAAAGAGAACTTTTTTTTTTTTTAAACAGAAGCTTTTCTTTTGGGAATCATGGGATCAGAACCAACTAAACATTATAGAAATGTATGAAACCACAGCTGCAAGAATGTTATTTGTCCAAAAATGGAAGGAATAAGAGGTCCTGGCGAAAGAAGAATGGATACAGAAGTTAATGAACTATGCAGAAATGGCGAAACTTACCAGGAGAATAAGAAATGAAGATAATAATTTTTAAAGAAAGGAATGGAAATGGTTTATTATTTATAAACAAACTGTAAACAGATTAAGATATTGGCAGGAATCAGGATTAATGTAAAAACCTGCAGTTTCAAAATATATATGGATATATACGGGAATATATAAAAGTATATGTTGAGATAATTTGGAGTATGCAGGAAGATGAAAAGAAATGTAAAGAATCACAGAAAAAGGGGGAAGGGAGTCGGAGTTTGAAATGTTAAAACTATGATTGAATAATTGTTGTAATATACATAAATGAAAATTATAAATAATAAAAAGAACTCAAGCACTGCATTCACATGACAGTTTATTCCATTTTCACATTTCCCTAACTGTTAATTTCTACATTATATTTGAGCTTTCACACAATGTAAAAGCCACTTCCAGAACTATACGGGAATATAGCACAAGTTTAGCACTCATTTCCATATTATCTGCAAACAGATTATTAACGGAAGCAAAGAACACAGAAATGAGCACTAAACTTGTACTGTATTCCACCGTTGTTCCAGTAATGGCTTTTACATCACATGAAAGAGGAACATAACAGTTAGGGTCTTTATGAGCTTTTAAAGTAGTAGGCACAATCTCAACTTTAGTGGCTAGCAACCCTATTGCTGAAGAGAGAGGTGTTTCAGATGAAATTCTGAATCCGATTTATATGCTAATTTTCACTGCACCCCTGAAATTAACATAATTGTTAGGTGGGGATTGAAAGCTTATTCTCCAGAACATTACAAAGGAATACCACTTAGAGCTCAGTTGAAAAGCATGATTGCTCAGAAGTAAGCCCTTCTTATTTCAGGATTGCACAGGCTTTCAGCCTTAATTGTGCTTCTTAAGTGATTGTGTATGTAAAAAATGCATCTTTAAAAAATGCATTAGTTGCTTCAGATAACTTAAATACCAAGTTGTACACAGTGGGTGGCGCTGTGGGTTAAACCACAGAGCCTAGGGCTTCCTAATCAGAAGGTCGGCGGTTCAAATCCTCGCAACGGGGTGAGCTCCCATTGCTTGGTCCCAACTCCTGCCCACCTAGCAGGAAGGTGAACGGTGTTTCTGTGCGCTGCTCTGGTTCACCAGAAGTGGCTTAGTCATGCTGACCACATGACCCAGAAGCTGTACGCCGGCTCCCTCGGCTAGTAATGCAAGATGAGTGCCACAACCCCAGAGTTGGACACAACTGGACCTAATGGTCAGGGGTCCCTTTACCTTTACCTCAAGTATGGGCTATCCAAATGTGTATCCACAAATGTTTAAGTCCACTGATACTAATATACTGGTACTCATGACACACTATAAAGCACAAAGGGCAGGTTCCTGTCCTGAGGATGTTACAGTTGAAGAACCAAACTGGAGGAGATGCTAAGCACATCATCATTTGAAACTATGCTTAAAAACACTAACTGCATGTAATTTCTTTTGGAAGTGCAGCATGCAAGGAGGAGAGGTTTCACACTTCCTTTCCTGGTCCTGATCTCAACAAAAAACATCCTTATTAGCTTGATGGAGAAAAGCTCCCAGGCCCCTGCAGGGGAGACTTTTGTTATAGTTGCATAACAAACTTGCCTTGCTGCTTATGGATGTGATCCAGGTAAAGGTAACCCTATTAGTATTCTTAATTAAAAGCCAATAGGACCTTCTATTGGGGGAAGGGCTACAAGTCAGTGATAGAATATCTGCTTTCCATGCAGAAAGATCTCCAGGTAGGATTGGGAAAAGTCTCTGGTCTGAAACCCTGGAGAGCTGCTGCTAGTCAGTGTAGACAATACTAAACTTGATGGGCCAATGGTCTGATTCTGTATAAAGCAGCTTCCTATGGTCCGACATACTTACTTCTTTCCCATTTAAACCAGTGGGATGGAAAACTGTATCACTTTGGATCATTTCTATTGTCATGGGACATGGAGGAATGCTGAGACTGATATTACCTAGAGACTTTCTGGACGCTTTCTTGGCTTCTGTACAACATGAAAAACTTCAATAAAATTATTATGATTATAGTAGAAATATTTTAATATATATATTTAATGAAGTGTCCTATACATTCTGACCATTCTCTAGGCACTCTGCACACATGCTGAAATTAATCAATGAAATTAAAATGTGAAATGTTTTCAGTAATGGGGAAACCCAAGCAATCCATTTCAACTTTAATACTAGGCATGTGAGAGTAAGCCCCACTGAATTCAACAGGACTTACTTCTGAGTATATAGACTTGCACTCTTAACAATTTATTTGGCAGTAAGAGAGGCAAATGGAGGAAGAAAAACTAATTAAAACACACACACAGTTACATTTGTAATGGTATCCTTTAAATAAACAAGTAAGACTTTTCTGAGTTTGGTGGGTAGATTTAACAGAAATGCTGGGGGGGGGGGGTTTCCATGGGAAGCCTCTCTCAAATCCAGGAAGTTTTGACTGTAGAACAAACTGATCCCCCAGTTTTCACAGCCAACACTTTAAGTACAAGATAACACTTTCAAATGAAAGTAAAATCTAACATGTTGCTGTGGTTACAGGAAGTTTCCTACATCAGTGCTGTGATAAGGGTGTGTGTGTGTGTGTGTGTGTGTGTGTGTGTGTTGCACAACAAATGTTGATTTCTTGAATAAGACATCTCATACATTTGGCTTTAGTTCACCCTTGGCACTATTCCAGAATGAACGGAGAGAAGACATAGATTTTCTGCAAGCTACAGTTCCAAGACCTTTTGCTCTTCAGCTGGAGCTCTTGGCAGCACTACTGCTAGCTCAGCTTCAAAAGGGGAAAAATGACTTATCTGCAGCAGTTTTGGGGAAGACCACAAGGACCAAATGAAAAGGACATGTGGCCTCTGTAGGGAATCTTATTCTAAGGCCCTAAACCTCTAACCCACAACTATCCTTTCTCATTTTATGGGCATAGCTGGGCACAAATTAATCGTCTCTCACCCCCACACACCCAAAGTGCCTCAGTTCTGCAATGATTGTTTTCATTTGCAAGAAACAATAGAGGTACAAAGACCATCTCTGCAAACAAGAGACAGGTCCCAAATAATTACAGGAGAGCTCCACAGTTTTACTGTGGCTTTCTGATACAGAGCACTTCATATAATAATAATTCCATAACTAAGGTGAGACTTAGAAGCTATGCTGCTATTACTTATGAGGTATCATTCATTTTTATTTATAAGATTTATAAATAAGTAAATACACACACCCCATAAATTTAAAGCACATGGCTTCCACCCCAAGAAGCTGCGAACTGGAGTTATGAGTGCTAAGAATTGCAGCTCTCTTGGGATTAAGCTACTGCTCCCAGGATTCTTTAACTGCTGAAGAAGAAGAAGAAGAAGAAGAAGAGGAGTTTAGATTTGATATCCCGCTTTATCACCACCCGAAGGAGTCTCAAAGCGGCTAACATTCTCCTTTCCCTTCCTCCCCCACAACAAACACGCTGTGAGGTGAGTGGGGCTGAGAGACTTCAAAGAAGTGTGACTAGCCCAAGGTCACCCAGCAGCTGCATGTGGAGGAGCGGAGAAGCGAACCAGATTCACCAGATTACGAGTCTACCACTCTTAACCACTACACCACACTGGCTCTCTCTTAACCACTACACCACACTGGTTCTCACATGTCTACATGTGCTTTAAATGTATGGTGTGGAGGTGTCTAGCTCACCTTTTAGCCCACACAGCACTTTAGGTGGCTCACAATAAAATAAGCGATTCCATTAAAGAAAGGTGGTATTCAACAAATGCATCCCATCCATGCAAGGATTTACAATTGTGCAACTGAACACCCCCCTCATGAACCACACCTTCTCCCCAGATCTTTTCTGGAGGTTTGGGGGAACCCCTAGAATAGATTTAGGCACTGGCAGAGGAAGAGGAGTGTGGGGGGAGCACACCGCCCCTGGCAGCGCAATCCTGGCAGGGTGCCATCGTGGCTGCCCACCGCTCGTGCTGTGCGCCCCACCCCTGCTGCCGGTGTGCCCCACCCCCAGGACATGCGCCAGCTCCGCCCCCGCCTGCTCTCCGCCCCCTGGTGCCGGAGCATGAAGCTCCGCCACTGGATTTAGGGGGTGCATGGAGAAAATTCTGTTGCGTAAGTTTAAATCCTTGAGCTGAAAAGGAAGTGTTATTTGGATACTGCCCAAGATAAGGCCATAAAACAACCAATTTAAAATAAAATGAATTTAAAGGTGACAGAAAGCAACCCAACAATGCAGAAAGTAATCAGTGGACTCGGATGAAATGGCTGCCTAAACAAAAAGGTATTAGAAGCTATAAAAATATTCTGGGGGATGGAATTCAGCAACCTAGGTGCTGACCTGAAGAGCAGCCTCTTTTGTATCAATTGCACCTCAGATAAAGGCAGGGCATTGGGGAGGATCTCTCCAGGTTATTTCAGAGATCAGGCAAGCTGATATCATGGGGCAGGGACAGTCTTTTGCCTACCAATATGTAGAAACACAGTCCAAAAAAAAGATCCCCAAGATTATTTAGCAGTAAAATGCACTTCCGAGTGCCTTTCTCCAACAACAGAGTTCCTTAGTTTTTGTGTTTGCACAATTGGGATTAACCAGGAACAGGGGCGTCGCTGGGGAGGGGCGGTAGGGGCGGTACGCCCCCAGTGACAGGGTGAGCAGCGGCGGGTAGGGGTGACAAGCGGCGGCCCCTCCCGCCACTCCCACGCGCCGCCGCTCCCTCCGTCACCCCGGGAGCAGCGGCGCTGCACGGACGGGGTGCTCGCTCGGTCGAGTGAGCACCCCGTCCGTGCGGAGCTGCTCCTCCCGGGGTGACCGGTGGTGCGTGGGGGGTGGGAGGGGCCGCCGCGTGTCACCCCCGTGCGCTGCCGCTCGCTCCGTCGCCCTGGGAGCAGCAGCACCGCACACACTGTCATGACGTCATGCGCACGGAGCGACGCCCCGCCCCCATGGGTGCCGCTGGGCTTGCCGCCCCCGGCAGCCCAGCGGTTAGCTACGCGCCTGACCAGGAATTCCTTTCTAGATTTTAAATATTCAGTAAGAGGAGATGAACAGATGGGTTTATAAGCAATGGCCCTCTTTGCTACAACTGTTCCAGAAAGGAATGAGGAGCAAGCAGTCTTGGGTGAAGGGAGTTAAACGCAGATAGAAATCTGATTTGGTTACTGAACGGCTAAGAATGAGGTTGAAGATTAAACGCAGTTAGTCATTTCTGTATCATCTAACATTAAAACTGTTATTGTGTACACTATCCAAGCAGGAACAAACTGAAAAATGTAGTATGTGACACTACCCATGTGCCAAACGAGAGTTTCCAAATATTCTGTATTGTTTAACTAATTTTTCACACTTCTTTTGGCAGCATGGCATTGTTTGAATTTGCAAGATACGTAGTCGTGATTAGTGCTTGTTCACAGAATGCAAAAGAGTGGGCCTCTGGCTCTTACTGTGAATCTTTGCTCCCACCCTCTGAGACCCAAACTGGTCTCTCTGTGGATGATCAGCTATCCAAGTAGATGGCAATAACAAGTCCAGTGAGGAATTAGAATGTGAAGCAGTAGGCAGAAGAAGCAGGTGAATTTACTGGAGATACCTTTTAGAGAAAGAAACTCCCTGTATCAGCCAGAGCAGCTGGAAAGGTCTTGCTAGTAGTGCCATCTGTAAGCAAAGCTCAAGACGCAGTAACTTGACAGTGAGCCTTCTCAGCTAGGGCACACCACTCCCCTTGGCATACAGCTGGCAGAAACCCTGCTTTGTTTCAAATGTGTATTATTCAACAGGCCTTTGATAGTCAATATGTTAGGTCCTAGGACCACAGAATGTAGATAACTGAATTTATTTTCATATTTGATGGTTTTGTATTTATTGTTGTAACCCACTCTTGAAGCCTAGGGGCAAAAGGCATACAATAATAGTAACAACAGCATTAGCCAAAGATTTATGTCAAGGTTTATACAAGGGATGCGGGTGGCGCTGTGGGTTAAACCACAGAG
This sequence comes from Lacerta agilis, assembly GCF_009819535.1. Taxonomy (NCBI): domain Eukaryota; kingdom Metazoa; phylum Chordata; class Lepidosauria; order Squamata; family Lacertidae; genus Lacerta; species Lacerta agilis. The sequence goes on from NC_046313.1 coordinate 45,087,331, forward strand.
CCCAGGGCTTGCCGATCAGAAGGTTGGCAGTTCAAATCCCCACAATGGGGTGAGCTCCTGTTGCTCGGTCCCTGCTCCTGCCAACCTAGCAGTTCAAAAGCATGTCAAAGTGCAAGTAGATAAATAGGTACCACTCCAGTGGGAAGGTAAATGGCATTTCCGTGTGCTGCTCTGGTTCGCCCCAAGCGGCTTAGTCATGCTGGCCACATGACCCAGAAGCTGTACGCCAGCTCCCTCAGCCAATAAAGCGAGATGAGCACCACAACCCCAGAATCGTCCATGACTGGACCTAATGGTCAGGGGTCCCTTTACCTTTACTTTATACACTGACATAAATCCAATATTCTTATGGTACTCATGCACCCTGCTGTTCCAAGGAAAGGAAGATAACTTAAACCATGTACACAGCTGCTGCAGTGCAAATTTCATTAACCAGGATGCATCTGATACTTACAAGAGGAAAAATGAAAACATGTGCTTTGGCTGGAGGATCAGAAAACAGTGATCTCTGTACTCCCTCTACTGGCTTGGTTAGTTCATGTCTTCCCACATTTTCTCAGTTTTATTTTTTAATCCTGCTGTTCCACATTCTGTGATGGAACTCCAAGCAGTGTGTATAAAATCTTTTTTTTTGGGGGGGGGGGAATAGTCTTTCTCTGTACACTCTCTGCTGGCTTGCTTAGCTCATGATTTCAAACAATTGCTTTAATTCGTATACAGTGGTACCTTGGTTTACGAACTTAATCCATTCTGGAAGTCCGTTCTTAAACCAAAGCGTTCTTAAACCAAGGCGTGCTTTCCCATAGCAGCGGGGGACTCAATTTACAAATGGAACACACTCAACAGGAAGTGGAACATGTTCTTATTCCAAGGCAAAATTCACAAACCAAAACACCTACTTCCGGGTTTGCAGCGTTCTTAATCCAAGTTGTTCATAAACTAAGCCGTTCTTTAACCATGGTATCACTGTATTATAAACAACTTCCAACTTTTTTGAGAGATACATATAAATGCTTTCAATAATTAGCATCACAAGCCTAACTATACCTACTCAGAAGTAAACCCCACTGAATTCAGAGGGGCTTCCTCCCGGGTAAATCAGGTTAAGATTGCTGCCTAAATCCGTTAAGAAAACATTAGAACAATGCACTATTCCAATAAGGAAATGCGACCATTACTGGCATAGAAATCAGCCCCTCCTGACTGGATGTCTCTGGCCAAGATGGGCATAACTCTAAAATGCCTGGGATTGTATAGGCCACAAAGATATATGAGGAGGGAATTGAGGCAAGAAAGTAAACAAGGCACTGAGAAATCCCCCCTGTACTGACCCTGCTTTAATAGTGGCATCCAAGTTGTCACAGATGGAAACAATTTTACATGGAAGCTGCCTTGTAAGAAATTACATGATAGTGTGCAAATAACCCAGTACCTGAATGGAAGGCTTGCACTAGCTGTTCCTGACTTACCTGATCACAGCTGAGGAAACGGCCTGCCCATGTTTCTTCTCTGTCTCCTCCTCTCATTCCACTCCATTTTAGAACATACGGGGTCTGAGCCTCTTAAACAGCATTACTTTAAATCCTATTTATTTCAATGGGTTTTGTTGTTGTTGTTTTAATTGGAAGGCAGGCAGTCATGCCGCTTTTGAATGGGAGCCACACTTGGCTCCCACCTGTGCAGGCCGCATTTACCCAAAATGCAATGCTTCAGCCTATAGATCTATGAACTCTATAAATTTTATAGATGTAAAGGCTAAGTTTCATAGATCTATAGGTTGAGGCACTGCAGTGTGGATAAATTAAGACTTAAAAAAATAATGGCATAATTATCTGGCCACTGCTAAAATGCTGTCCAGAGGGCTGGGAGTGGTAGTGGTGGTCATGCTGCTATGGAGGCAGATTTAAAAAAAAATCCTCTGTAGTTTTGACCATGGGATGGTGGTGTTGGGCCCATCAACAGCAGTGTGCCAATGACCCCCGAAAGTCTGGTGCCAGCCCTGTATGAATGAAGCAAAGCAATAGCTACACTGAATGGAATTAATGCTATGGCTCAAACCTATTTGTTAATTCTTCTGAGCTTGTGTATCAATTACAACAACATTCTGAAGGTCACACTTCTGTCTTGTTGTCTAATGCTTAACTATGAACAAATTATAAGCAGAGCTAATGGTAAATTAAGCTTTATTCTTGATGAGGCCCAGAAGACTTGACTGCTTCTCCAGCCAGGCCACACCTCTTGAGTCAACTCTCCAGGAGTTGGCCTCCTGGGTCATAGAGTTTTTTCTTTTAAAGGGACCACGTGACAGATATTTAATGGATAGCACATACATTACAGCCTCTTTGTCCTCCTACTTTATTACATTTCTGTCTCACCATTCTTCCCAGGAGCTCAGGGCAGCTTATTGGTTCCTTTATTTTATGACCTCACACATTAAATAATAGACCATGAGATGAAGCTGGATGTTCACCCACCCACATCCTCAAAACATAATACTTTGTGCATTTCTAGAACTGTGCTCCGAAGGATTGGGAAACTTTCTGTAGAAGATTTGGGGGGGGGGGCACAGACAGGATGTAGGGGAAGGAAAGAAGTACTAGCAGAAGTCCGCTTGCACTAGTTTGGATTTCACCCTGTTAACATGCTAGTTATGGTACACAGATCTTGTACATCCCAGCACACAGTCACCAAGACACAGAAAATTTGCATATTAAATAAATGAAGGAAATATAAAAGCATGCATTACTTGTAGAAGCTGGCATTACTGAGCAGTGAGTCTGTATAGTTTGTAATTGCCAGGAGGAAGGAGAGCCGAGACACCTTTTTGAATGATATAACTGTGAACCAGGCAAAGAAAATAGTATAGTGTGATAACACTTGTTTGAAGATTTGGGATTAAAACAGAACAAGACAGTAGAGTTGTTTGAAACTAAATGCCATGAAGAACATTTAAACTGATCACGCAGAAAAGTCCTCTGTGATAATGATGCAAATTAGGACCCTTTACAGTAGCATTTAAGAGGAAACAGCTGTCTGAGGAAGTAGTTCATTTTTTTTTAAGTAAAAGGTGATTTTTTTATTTTTTTATTATATAAATCCCTTTTGGCTTAGGTCCCATAGTTTCATTGTAAAATAACACATACATTATGTGGTGTATTGCCTCTTAGATTCTAATGCAGGCTGAAATTAGCTTTCATAGGATGATGTACACATAAGCTGCACAGTATTTCTTACAATGAAGTAATCCCTTTGGCAGGGACTTTATGAAATTTTAACAGTGCAATTCTTTAATATCTACTCAGAAGCAAGGGCCATTAAACTTGATGGGCTTATTTCCAAGTAAGTGTGCAAACTGCATTGCAGCCTAATTTTCATTAAAACTGTATTGTGAAACCACTGTTCAACTGTATTTCAGTTGCATGTTATGCATTTCCTCACAAAGTGTATTTCTGTGCTGGCTAATCATCTTTGTCCAAGTACCTTCCTTGTTTTGCATGTCAATATCCCAACCCCTCCCGTGGTGAAATAAAGACACTGGACTCTTCAAGTAAGGTTAATGGGCATGAAAAGGCCACAACTTTATTGGTTACGGATGTTGAGCGGTATTGGCTTAGGCATTGGAACTAACTGACTATATCCGACTCCAGTACGTCGTGCTGGCAGTCAGGGAAGGGTTAACCACCGATGGGAGAGCCCTGCTGCTGTACATCAGCTAGGGACTCACCCTGTGGTCACTGATATGGGGCGTGCCTTTGGCCCTCACCTACCATGGCTTTGGACAGGGACACGCCCCTCGGACTCATTTAACGAAGTACCCTTCAGCATTTGGGGAAGGTGATGGCCCAACCTCTCCCCCACCTTCAGCCTTCCCGAGATAATCCAATGCCTAACCGCCAAGACCAAAGTGTCAGCTGCGAGCAGGAAGAAGAGGCTGAGCCCTGGACGCGTGCTGGTTTAAATGCAACCAGCCACACCTGTCGGCTGCACCGGTTGGTCAGCCAGCCAGGCACCACACCCAGGGCTCAGCCAATGGAGTCAGGGGATGAAACCATCCCCTGTGCACATGAAGGGCTCGTGATGCCTGCAACCCCCCCCCTCCTTTCTAGGGCAGAAGGGGCTTTGTCTGGATAGCTACAATGTCAGGTTGAGAATGGCAGACAGAGTTGGGTTGCTACTCTGAGCTGAAGATGATCTGAAAAGGGCAGTGGGCAGCTGCATTTCTCACATATTTTTGCAACTGGTACAAAGCTGATTTTGCAGGACTTTGGACCAAGAGGGAAAAAGTGTTCACCTATTCAGTCACAACATTGCGTAACTAATCAGATTTGACCATGTGATGCCACTCAGATCAAACAAAGCAATTCAAAATGAGGGCAATACAAAGCAGGAACTCTGTATCATCATTCTGAATTGACTTAATTTCCCCGCCATGACATCACAGCACGAACAAATCTGATTGGCTTAATAATGCCATGGCACCCTCCTACTGACTACTTTTAACGTTATGCTGAAACAGTGACAGAAAGCATACAGGTACAGTAGTTCATTTGCAGATAACAATGGCTTTAAACAGCTACAAAACAAACAAACAAACAAACAAATAAATACAAAAAAATGGGGGGGGGACATTTGTACCTCACAATAATGCTACCTCATCTGCACAGCCATCAAAATGGATAGGAGGAGTGATTGTGGCAGAGCTCCCTGCCATGGGAAGCTTTGGCAAGCCAAGACTATTAGAATTAAACTTCAGTTGAAGGCTTATAGGCTCTAGTTCTTAAAGAGGGATGGTTGAATTGCACCATAAATGTTACAAGTTAAAGATGGTAATACCTATGATGTAAACACAAAGAAATCTGAATATATGTCTTTTAAAATGGGCTCCCTGCAAAGCTTTCCAGATTTCTCCTGGTATTACCGGTATTTAAAACTAGCACTGTTTCAGCAGTGACTTCATCTACGTCTGGATTGCCTTACTATAATTCCTTTTCAGCACCATGAACCTCTTTGAAAAAATGCTGACTGCATGGAACATTATGCATATATTTTGACTTTTATTTTTTTAAAAAAGTTTTTATTTCCTAGAAATCCATAAATTAGTCCTCCAGTAAACTAGGCCACCTCATGAGAAGAGAAGACTCCCTAGAAAAGACCCTGATGTTGGGAAAGATGGAGGGCACAAGGAGAAGGGGACCACAGAGGATGAGATGGTTGGACAGTGTTCTCGAAGTGACTAGCATGAGTTTGGCCAAACTGCGGGAGGCAGTGAAAGATAGGCGTGCCTGGCGTGCTCTGGTCCATGGGGTCACGAAGAGTCGGACACGACTGAACGACCGAACAACAACAAGTCCTCATATTCAAGCGGAGTAACACCAAGCTAAGATAAGTATCCAAAATAAAAGGCATTTGTTAATCAAAATATAATGAATGAGCAAGCAGTTTCACCTCAGATTGTAATCCAACCCTCAATGGAACTTGGTTCTGAGTAAATTTACATATGATTGCACTGCATGGAAAGCCTTGTAGCCAGCCTAATATCTGAAAAGCAATTGACATCAATAGGATGTCATCATATGTCAGAATGGAAAATATTCCCAAGGTGCAATAATAAGACCCTAAGAACATTAGACCACCAGTTAGATTTGCAGCAATGCTGTGTTGTTCTGAAATGTAATGTTGTTAGGTCTGATCTTGTGTTTGCTTCTCTCGAATGGGTAAACAAGAATTTACTGTTCCTGATCTGTCAATTGTGCTGATCACTCCCATACCCACCTTTTTGGTGTTAATCAATCCAGTCTTGAATCACTGGATATTCCAGAACAATGCTTCATTCATAATATGCAAAGAACTTGGTTGAGTCATGAGTTGGACACTGGGTTTTGAAGGACCAAAATAAAATTTTAACAGAAAAAGGCACTGAGGGAAACTGAATGTTTCCCCCTCATGGCATTCCTTTATCCCAGGTACCTTTCTATCAACATAGCTAATTTCTGCTGTTCCTTGGGGAATGTCTCTCTCTCTCTCTCTCTCTCTCTCTCTCTCTCTCTCTCTCTGTGTGTGTGTGTGTGTACGCACACTAGGGCACTTGACCACAGGGATGTTGGGGTGTGGGAGGGAACAGAGTAGGGTTCACCTTCCCATGCACCGCTTTTGGTACTGGAGTTACAAAGTGGTGGGTAGGGATAAAAATGTATGTGAACATAGCAGATATTAACAAATCAATGTGGCTCCTGCTATATTATTACTCCAACCCTGAAAACACATATAGTCACCCTGGACTATTAGATGTCTCATATGACATAGTGCTGTATGTATGTCAGAAACTCCACTGGGCTCTCAAAAAGGATACCTAAGGCTAGCATGAGCTAGAAGTAATTCAATAAAAGTAGTTCCAACCTAAAAAATTAACCAACCCCAATGTGTCATTCCTATTCCAAAAAAAAGAAAGAAAAAATATGTTCATAAGCTTTCTCTCTGTACTTCTGGGTTAGCAAAACTAGATACATTGTCACTCAGCCTGTCTCATGCACTGCTTTTCTGGTCAATTTGGAGGAAAACATTATTGGGCTTCAGCCACCACCATATATCACCACTCCCTCCAGTTTGAGGCCATACCAATGATCTCCAACCTTCATAGAATCAGTATTGGTCAGTAACATTTCAATGTGATATTTAGAGTTGGAAAGAAGAGAAGCATTAGGTGAAACCCTTTTTGTTTCAATGTATAAAAAGACTATTTAGTATGCATCTGTCTCTCTTGCCTATTTATTTAACAACAGATAGAGGGAGAATGCATACAGGAAATACAATAGCTATGACTGGTAGGCACCCTTTGTATGTAAGGAAGTTTCAGCTTCAGCAAGGAGAGGCTTTGTTTGGGTTGGGGCAGATGTCCAAGGCTGACTCAGTTTTATATGCTTTATATCAAGCGTGATGCGAGGGGCTTCAAGTCATCTTTGTGCACTCTGTTTTGTAGCTGGAGTCTTATTTCTACCTATTTATTTACTTTATTTTGAATAAAGTGATCAAATCGTGCCTGCCTTGTTAAATTTGCACTGGCTGTCATGTTGTTTCCGGCTTCAACCCAAGATGCTTATGTTACCCTAAAAGCTCTAAATCGGGGTCAGCAAGGTTTACCTAGCCTGGGCTGGTTCACTCCAGTGGAGATCCCTCCGTGGGTCAGACTGCACCCACGATTTCTGGTGTCTGCGTCTGCGCAGACACGATTTTCACCGCCGCAGAAGCGAGTCCCCGTGCTGTGCTGCACCGGTTTAGCGCAGCATGCAGGGACTCGCTGAGCAAGCGGCTCGACTCGGGGGCAGCTCGGGAGCCGGTTAAACAACCCCCATGGGCCGCTCGTGGCCCATGGGCCGCTCGTGGCCCATGGGCCTTAGGTTGCCTACCCCTGCTTTAAATGGCTTGGGACCTGTGTATATTAAGCAATGCCTTCTTCCATACGTTCATCCACATATGCTTTGTCCACCATTGGACGTGCTACAATGAATTCTGTGAACTGTGTAGCTAGATGGACAGCTACCAGAGGCGCTCACTCAATTAAAGCAGGTATAGTACTGATGAAAATATGCACCTAATGGATAGAAAAATAACTTGCATAGCAACACAGAACAAGGTACATTTGTCCATAACCCAACAATTTACTTAAATTTAATACATCACAATAGGACAATCTAGTAAAATACACAAAATTCATAGCAACCCACAATGCCAATGTACAATTTTTATAGGGTTAGCATCTTTCTTTATATTAATTTTTTTTAAAGTAAGCTACTGTGTTCCATTTACAATAGCCAAAACGTACCGTCATTTAGGCAGTTTAAAGAGATCTAATTAACACTTTAAAAACTAACTTCATAGACCTTTTGGCACTTAGAAACAAAACAAAAGATTCCATATCATATCAGTTGAAACACAGCACAGTATAAACTGTCCACTGGTAGAAAACAAATAAAGTGTCCTTTCTTCTAAATCACCACATAGTCCAAATATGTACTGATGGAACACTGCCAGCCTCACTCTACTGTGGCTAGTTCTTCCTCAGCCTGTCAATTTTAGAAACATTCTTGAAATTATTTCACAAAACATTGATGGCTTTTTTACCTTGTGTACTTAAAGACCCTTATGAAAATCGTACCTCCTTTCTTTACTTTGTTATAGCTTAATACAATTATTTTCCCACTTTCTTCTTGGCAGTGTATAGCCTTTGGTAGCATTACAACTCTATGAATGGGCTATTCTGGCTGGATTTCCATTCTCAGCAACAGAGGCAATAGCTTCTTGGATAACAGATGCCATGAAAAAGAATAAATCATTAAGAAAAGGATGCTTGTGCCAAAGTCTTGTTCACACAAGAGAGTGTTGTTGCATTTGCTTTTGCAAACTTTTGGTCTCTGCAGATTGTGGTACATTTCTACTTTATAAATTCCAGCTGCTTCTAGCATCACATATTGGGCTCAAAATAACAACCCCCACTCTCCATAGTGGCCTTTTCTCCCCCACCAGCTCCTGAACTGTATTATTTCAATCAGTTCTTGGCAAAGTAACTAGTGATTGTTTTACGTTTCACTGATTGCAGGCTCCATGCACTACTATTTATTCTGAAAGGCAACTATTGTATCAGTCATTTCCCTCCTGTCTGAAATTATCCTGAGAATCTATAAGGAAATCTGAACAAACTATTGTGGCTTTCAGAAGACTGTAATTATAATAAAGACTCTTAAGCATTTTCAGACTCCTGAAATCTGAAAAAGGAGTAAAATGCTTGTAGCATGATACAAATCTGTTCTGTTTGGAGAGGCTGCACTGGTCATTAGTGGGATTCACTCCCATGGTTGTTTTTAACGATAAACATTGTTCCCGAGAAATATGGATATCCTTTGCTGTGAAGAGACTTGATCCCAAGTTCAGGGGATCTTTCCAGGATTTCAGGAACAAACTTGAACGTGGAGTACTAGCTCTCTCAGGCACTTTTGAATATTCCCCTTTGTCTCCTCAATGATTCCTTGGAATTACAGGCTGTCCTTACTACACATCCAAGCAAGGGAGGGGCAGGGAATGGACTTGAGAAAATAAGCCAGACGTGGGTATACAACATGTCAAAGGCATTTAAGGTGGTCAACAAATAGGACTTTATCTTGTTCTATTAACATTTCCCTATCCAAAGACTGGTCTCTGTGTTATGACTGCCTTGTGAAAACTGTGCAAAAGAGCCTCCTTACAGTGGCTGCTCCACATGGCAGCTGTAACATGTAGAGTGACTTACCATGTGGGCCACTGCTAGCCCATTAAAATGTCTGGCAGTGGTATGGATGCAATCTATATGTTGAGACATTCCACACACTGCTGTATGAATCAGCTGCCATGAGGATTTTCAGGCTACATAGGATAGACTCGAATCTAAAGAAGGATTTGTCATCTGCATTACTTTGTAGTTTTATATTCAGCATGTGCAGAAAACAAGTGACATGAACAATAGATTTGTATTTACTTAATTGGCACTGTGGCAGAACCCTTGGAGAAAGTGAAATAATCCTATAGTAAGGATGTGGGGATGGGAAAAAAGGATTGTCATAGTCTGGTAAGGCATCTTTCAGTGCATCCTTTGCATTGCAAACTAAAACATAAAGTCATCTGGAGGTAGAGGATGTCACCTCCACAGGAGATTTCCTTATGGCCCTTCCCTTGCATAAGAATGTGCAATAGTCTGCGCATGCAGAATGGCAGTCAAGGTAATGCTGTTCCATGTACTGGATGACCAGGGAAGGCTGTGCCAAGTACCAGGATTATCTCGTCTGCTGTTGATGAGGTGTTACACAGTGCTTACTTTTCATCTGTTACTTTTTTTTAAAAAAAGCCTTCATTTCCAAAATTTTGCTTTTACAAGAGTGGCCATGCTACAAGTTACAAAAACAACAGTGTGGGAATTAATCATACATAGAAGACAAAACACCATGTTACTAACACCATTGCATTACTGTGTGCATAATATCTGTGCGTAAGGCTCAAGCCACGGCAGCATTTTATTTTTTTTGGCAATGGAGTCAAGCAGATCCACAATAGTGATAAACACAACCAACATTTCCATGATCGACCAAAAGGGATATTAACCGAGCTTGCCTGGATAGGAAGGGGGCCTGAGAGCTATAGCTCCTAGATGTGTATCTATCCAGAACTTTTCAAAGACTTGTTTTGCGATTTCTGTGGCAATCTCTTAATTACCTTCACGTCTGGCCATCGTGCAAAGCTTATCAACTATACTCTGTTATTATTCCCTGTGTTTAGGTTTGGAATAATTTTTTTCCAATTTTCTTTTTTACAACTGTAAAAAAAAATCCATAGTAAAAATAACTCACTATATGATACATATACCCAAAACGGTCAGATACTTTATATAATAAAAGATGAAAATAGTCACTTTTCATAATAAAAATAACTTCTATTTTTTGCTTATTTTACAATATACTTAATATTCTCTTCTTCACTTAAAAGTAAATAGGTCCTGTTTTTGATAGCACATCTGAGTCGATACAAAGGGGCAAAGCGGTGGGTGGATCAGCTGTTTATAAACACTTTGCACAGCCACATTCCACATGCCTCTCTAGCTCTTCTGTGAAGGAGGAGCCATCCACACACTGGAAGCCATATTTCCGCCTTTTGCTCCTGAGGGCAATGCAGCACTGATCATTCCCACAACTGCCATGACATTCCACACGAGGCACTTTGACCAGGGAGACGCATGCAATCGAACCTTGTTGCTTCCGAATGAATTCACGGATAATCTCTCCTTGGCACTGATTCTCTGCTAGGACAAACAAATACATGCTTTCAGAAATCTTGTCATTTGTTTGAACATCCAGAACATGAATCCAAACCACAACCCTATCCTTGGCCTATGCCAAGATCAGATTGCTACAAAGTGCACTTAATACCAGAATATTTTGAAGATATGCTGGTTCTAGGTATCTATGACAGCAGTTTCCATAATACTACTTTGAATTCCACTTATTGTCACAGTAGAAGATGGGATTCTGCATCAAATCACAGCCCAACATGCAGCAAGTCCATTCGCCTTTCCTGGTGGGTGGCATTGCAGCCATTGGGGCCCCTGCAGTGAGCCGGCAGAGGGTGGAGATTGACGCCCCACTTGTTGCCATCTGGGCTGCGTTGCTGGGCAGGGCCCCACCCAGGGGTGGCCCTGCTGACCAATCAGTGTTGGCGGGAGGCATGGCCACAGGTAATTTAAATCGCAGCTTGGCCAGGGAGCGCTCCTCTCTTGCCCTTCGCAGGATCAAGTTGTGGCCTATTTGAACCCATAAACCTAAACAGATAGATACTTTATTGTCATTGTACATAGTACAACGAAATTGAATGCCATCCCACATTTATAGCCACATATACGCATTTATACATTTACAGCCACACATACACATACATACCATCCATCACGACTCCCCAAGATCATATCATTTGGTTATAGCATTTAAAATAGTTATAACTCTTGGATAAAAACTGTTTTTTAGTCTATTCGTTCTTGATTTAATAGTTCTATATCTCTTGCCCGAAGGCAACCATGCAAACAGACTGTATCCAGGATGAGATGAATCCTGTAAAATGTTGTTTGCTTTTTTGAGACAATGGGAGCTATATAGTTCGTCCAAAGATGGGAGAGGATGACCGATAATCTTTTGGGCTGTGGTTATGACCTTCTGGAGCATTTCCCTATCGGTGACTGTGCAACTGGCAAACCAAGCACAGATACAGTATGTAAGAATGCTCTCTATGCTGCCTTGATAGAAGGACACCAGCAGTCTCTCACTCAGATTGTTCTTCTTAAAAGTCTGAGGAAATCAAGTCTCTGCTGGGCCTTCTTTACCAGAGCAATGGTATTAGCGCTCCAGGTCATACCCTGCTCGATAGTAACACCCAGAAACTTGAATACAGCCATCCTTTCCACCCGGTTCCCACCAATATACAAGGGCTGAATGTCCGCCTCCCCCCCCCCTGTAGTTCACTGCCAGTTCCTTGGTCTTAGCGATATTAAGGACCAGATTATTTTCTCCGCACCAACCACAGAGCTGCTCCACCTCATCTCGATAGGTGTACTCATCCCCCTCAGAAATGAGCCCCACCACAGTGGTGTCATCAGCAAACTTGATGATTTTGTTGCTAAGATGGGTAGCTGTACAATAATACATATAGAGGGTATAGAGCAGGGGACTCAACACACAACCCTATGGGGAGCCGATGTTAAGGCTAAGGGCTGTGGACATACATGACCCTACTCTAACCCTCTGAGAGCAGTCTGACGGAAAGTTCAAAACCCAGAGACAAATGGAGTTAGAAAGTCCAAGCGCCTCTAGTTTGGACATCAATCTATGGGGGAGGATAGTGTTAAAAGCAGAGCTGAAATCCACAAACAGCATCCTCACATAGCTCCCCGGTTGCTCCAGATGGGACACTCATGTCCATGTGTACATTATCCACCAGGGAACTGTGGGTCCAGATAAAAGCACCCAACAGAAACCTCAGGTCCATTGCTGTGACGTGGGATATAAGAACAAAGCATCTCATACAGGTAAGCAACAGTACTTGGGAGGTGGGAGGTTTTCTGAACATAGCACCCATTTCCTGCCCAGCATAGAAGCTGCTAGCACAGCAAGACCAGAAGATGGCTCTGTCTCATACCCCATCAGTGTGGTGGGTTTTGTATCAGTGCCTCTTCCCTTTTCTGTGCAGGTCTATCTTAACTTTAGCTCCTATATTTTAAGAGACCAGATGACTATTTTATTTGGATTAATCATGCCCTGAACCATGTGTACTTATTGGCACTATTGGGACTTATCCAACTAGTTCTTTGGGACAGAAGGCATGTAGGAGAGCTATGTTGTTATCTATTAGGTAGAAAGCTACTACTAGCTGCATGCTGGTGGTTCCTGTTTATTTCCTGGCTACAGTAAATTATTTTCTTCATTAAAATCTTTACCAAATTGCAACAAACTGAGAAAAAGAATTTGCTGATGAACTTTCCAGTCTGCCCATCCTAGTCATGAGTTGATAATATGTTTTCTTCTCAGTGATTGGACACATGTTTAGGGAGGAGTTATAGATCAATGGTAGTCCACATGCTTTCCATGCAAAAATCCCCAAATTTAATTCCTAGCATCCCTACTCAAGGTAGGCCTGGGAAAGGCCCCTATCTGAAACCTTGGAGAGGTGCTGGCAGTCAGTGTCGACCAGGAGCAGATAACCTCTGCCCCCCAGAGCTTTCAAGACAGCGATAGCTTGGAGATAACTGAATGCACTGAGTGGCACAGCTTCAGGTTGGCTGGGAGAGATGAGAACACTCCCACAGATTCTTCATGCGCCTGCCATTTGATCATATGTTCATACATTTAAATGTATGAAAGAGATGGATCCTAGTGTTGGTGATAAGTGGACCCTAGAAAGCAAGTTGCTATCAGTCGAACCATCCAAGATGTGTTTCATCTTTTTTAAAAGTTTGCCATCTCAGTTAATACTACATGGTAATCGACTGTGGAATAGAGAAAAATCTGCAGAACTCTTTTCACTTATACTCATTTGTTAATGAGCAAAACAGGTAAGGGCAAAGCACATAGCACACAAGTTACAATTATACTAACCTCTATCACAGCGCTCTCCACTGTAATTTGCATCACATTCACAAGAGGGCTCCCCATGTGCTGAGATCTTACACTGCCCATGGCTACATTTCAGACCTCTACAGGAGTTGGAGGAATCGTTCTTTCTGTCACAGTACATGCCCGTGTAACCTTCTACACACTTACATGTGTAAGCAGAGGTGGTGGCTATGCATTTACCATGGAGGCATCTTGAAGGAAAGGAGAAAAAGAGAGAAAGCTAATGTGTATCTATCACAAGCAGAACAAAGAGCTTCCAGAAATGGAATGAAATTGTAGGTTGATTTTTATGAACAGTTTAATTGTAAGTTTTGATGTTTTATTCTGTGATGCTTTTCTATATAGAAACTGCTTTGGGATCAGATGGTGAAAAGTGGTGCATAAAAACCTCAGAGAAATGCTGTACAATAAATGTCAACATCCCCAAAGTGTAGATTATGTGGCTTACAGATGAGGCTTGATATCACAAATGAGTCATTGGCATTATTTTTTGTAAGGACTCTCAGTGGTTGCTCCTGAGGAAACAGGCTGACTCCGAACTTCTACAAACTAAGTTCTTTATTGTGCAGATATTTACAGTGGAGTTACAGTAAAGACGTCCATCTCATCCCTCTGCAGAGTCCGGGAATGTCCGTTTCCGGTTTTTAGTCCAACATAAGAGGCGCGGGATCCTGAACCCCTGCCTCCCCCTTCCACGTCCTTCCTCCCTGCGAAATCGGGGCATGGGAAAAGGTCCCTGTTCCCCGCTTCCTGCATGGTGCTGAGACTCTCTGATCCTGTCACAGCCCCTGCCCCGACTTCCTGCTTCCATCTCCCCCTCCCCACTGGAGGAGCGATCGCTTCCTCCGCTTGGGGAGGAGGATGACGAACTGCGAAGTGGAGAGGATGGTTCCCTGTATCTCAAATGACCCGGGAACGCTACCTGCCTGGGCGAGGGGGGTTTCCTGACATTTTTTTTTAAAAAAACTTATTGGATTTTTCATGGAAAGGATTGATCCAGATTAAATGGGGAAAATGTGAGCTGGCATTGGGAGCTGGTTGCGAAAAACATGCATGCATAAGTAGCACTTAGTCCACAGCAAGCACAAGGATATTCTATGGAAATTTAGAAACCAGAAAGAACGGTAGTTGTTTTTGTGATTCATATTTTAAATCCACAGATCTAAATATACAGATGAGAAATAATCTAAAATTTAACTCGCTCTCCATAAAACATACCATTGTGGGGTGGGAGGGGGGAGGCAGGTGCAGGCTCCCACACATTTTCTCAGCATGTTTGTTGACTGGTGCTTAAATATCCCATTCCCCTGCCCTGTTTTCCATTCAATACAGAGGGAAACTTAGGTTACTTCCAGGCAACCTATTTATCAATCATTTCCCCTAGTTTGTATGCACTGTCTAGAGACCAGACAATGTCAGATATTTATTCAGCATTCATTCTGATTTTTACACAAGAGGAAAATGTTTTCTTAGTGTATTTCCCTGCTCCTTTCCTTATTGCAAAAAATCCTATTTTAGGAGGAGGTTTGCTGAGAAATAGTGCTAAATTAACCTTAATTATGCAACCTGGATTTGCTGGTATGTGAGTGAATCCCACTTGAAAATAGCAACAGTCTGGAAGCACCCTTACTTGCTGTTGTGGCAGGGATCTTTAACTTCTTGGTCACAGAGTGATCCAGTCCAGCCTGGATGACACTCGCAGACAACACTTGTCTTCTCAATAGAGCGACAGATGCCATGTTTGCAAATGTTACAGGACTTGCAACCAGGAAAGACCCCTACTGATTGATGTGGTAGATCTTTGAAATCTTGTAGTTCATTATTAATGCGGACATCATGAATGCACCCGTGGAAACCGCTGGTTGTCCTCTCTGTGCCCTGCCGCAGTGAAGACAGCCCCGTGGATGTAGGGATGCCTGTAAGGAACATTGCAACACACATTAGGGCATCTTTCAGCATCTTCAAGGTATTCTGAGAAATATGTGTCAACGAAATGGGATGGTCACACTGGGGAATTAGGTAAGTGAATAGTAGTAGTTCACAATGTACATTATATTCCGGTTTACACCCCTCCTGTTCCATCATTTCCTAAGCATGATTGTTTTGTATCTTATTCCAAAGTATAAGTCATACTGGATTTTCAAATACACATAAATACCTTATGCACAAACAAAACAAATTACAATGGTTAAACTAATAGGTTTTGACACTGTGGCCCAGGTTCAAAACAGTGCTCAGCCCAAGCTTGTGGAACTCCCTCCCAAGAGAGATTAGACAAGCACCCCCAGGAACAGATTTTTGCATTTATTTATTTCTTTTTTTAAAAAAGGTAAATGAAGCTGCCAGTTGGGGTGAAAGGTTGATTGGGATAGGGACTGTGGCACAGGAGGAGTTTTAACCCTTTTGCCTCTGCCATTTTCCAAATCTGAATTGTCCCACTGGAACTATACTTTTCCTTATGGGAAAAAAATATCTGTTCTGGCAAGGTAATTTGAACTGGAAAAATAGTTTCCCCCAGCACTTCAGCCCTGATTCAAATTGTTCCCTACAGTTGCATCTATCATTTAGAAAATATATGTGCAATTGTGGCTCTTCCATTGTCACATCTGGTTTGATTCTCAGTGACAAATTGTAAAAAACTGAACTTACCTCCAATGTAGAGCGGAGTGTCTTCGTCAACTACAGGCTGTTTCTGCATTTTGCCAAGACTCTTGGGAGCTCCTTTATCCACGACCAAATTCAGTGTTTGGTTCAACATTACCAACTCCACACTGTGAAACTGCCCATCATTTACTGTTTCCACACTGAAGGGGGGGGAGAGATAAGCGAAAATTAGGAAGGTGTTTAACTATAATATTCAGGCTTCTACTATAGTCGGAGAAGAAATTTGATTCAGTACACATTTAAAGCTGAATCTGTCAAATTTGCACTTTCCAAAACAATATGCAAACTGAGGTACAGTGATCCTCTAACAATTAGACTTTTCCAAAATTTGAGGTGCAGCTCTCTAACCAATGAATGTTCACAAGAATACATATATTAGGGGGAAAGTAGGTATTAAAATAAACATATTAATGAAAATAACATACAAAAATTCATTATTAGTATTGGTTGTAAAAATGTGTAGTCAAAACTGCAAATAACTATTCAGTGGTATTATAACTTGTGTTGGATGACTGTGCCTCAGCTAAAGGTTATTTCTTCACCCATTATATTTTGAAAATCTTGCATTTGTCAGTTTATATGTCATTATTAGAAAGCCTTGCTAACAACAAGGCCAGTGGAAGTGATGATATTCCAGCTGAACTATTTAAAATTTTAAGAGATGATGCTGTTAAGGTGCTACACTCAATATGCCAGCAAGTTTGGAAAACTCAGCAGTGGCCAGAGGACTGGAGAAGATCAGTCTACATCCCAATCTCAAAGAAGGGCAGTGCCAAAGAATGCTCCAACTACAGCACAATTGCACTCATTTCACACGCTAGCAAGGTTATGCTTAAAATTCTACAAGGCAGGCTTAAGCAGTATGTGGACCAAGAACTCCCAGAAGTGCAAGCTGGATTTCGAAGGGGCAGAGGAACCAGAGACCAAATTGCAAACATGCGCTGGATTATGGAGAAAGCTAGAGAGTTCCAGAAAAACATTTACTTCTGCTTCATTGACTACGCAAAAGCATTTGACTGTGTTGACCACAGCAAACTATGGCAAGTTCTTAAAGAAATGGGAGTGCCTGATCACCTCATCCGTCTCCTGAGAAATCTCTATGTGGGACAAGAAGCTACAGTTAGAACTGGATATGGAATAACTGATTGGTTCAAAATTGGGAAAGGAGTATGACAAGGCTGTATATCGTCTCCCTGCTTATTTAACTTATATGCAGAATTCATCATGCAAAAGGCTGGGCTGGATGAATCCCAAGACGGAATTAAGATTGCCGGAAAAAATATCAACAACCTCAGATATGCTGATGATACAACCTTGATGGCAGAAAGTGAGGAGGAATTAAAGAACCTTTTAATGAGGGTGAAAGAGGAGAGCACAAAATATGGTCTGAAGCTCAACATCAAAAAAACTAAGATCATGGCCATTGGCCCCATCACCTCCTGGCAAATAGAAGGGGAAGGAATGGAGGCAGTGAGAGATTTCACTTTCTTGGGTTCCATGATCACTGCAGATGGTGACAGCAGTCATGAAATTAGAAGACGCCTGCTTCTTGGGAGAAAAGCAATGACAAACCTAGACAGCATCTTGAAAAGCAAAGACATCACCTTGCCGACAAAGGTCCGTATAGTTAAAGCTATGGTTTTCCCAGTAGTAATGTATGGAAGTTGGACCATAAAAAAGGCTGATCGCCGAAGAATTGATGCTTTTGAATTATGGTGCTGGAGGAGACTCTTGAGAGTCCCATGGACTGCAAGAAGATCAAACTTATCCATTCTTAAAAAAATAAGCCCTGAGTGCTCACTAGAAGGACAGATCCTGAAGTTGAGGCTCCAGTACTTTGGCCACCTCATGAGAAGAGAAGACTCCCTAGAAAAGACCCTGATGCTGGGAAAGATGGAGGGCACAAGGAGAAGGGGACGACAGAGGATGAGATGGTTGGACAGTGTTCTCGAAGCTACTAACATGAGTTTGGCCAAACTGCGAGAGGCAGTGAAAGATAGGCGTGCCTGGCGTGCTCTGGTCCATGGGGTCACGAAGAGTCGGACACGACTGAACGACTGAACAACAACAACAACAAATGTCATTATTATTAGTTAATCTTTTTTAAATACAGTGGTACCTCGGATTACAAACACTTTGGGTTACAAACGCTTCAGGGTACAGACTCCGCTAACCCGGAAGTAGTACCTCGGGTTAAGAACTTTACTTCAGGATGTGAACAGAAATTGCACGCCAGCAGCACGACGGCAGCAGCAGGAGGCCCCATTAGCTAAAGTGGTACCTCAGGTTAAGAACAGTTTCAGGTTAAGAACGGACCTCCGGAACAAATTAAGTTCTTAACCAGAGGTACCACTGTATTTCACTTTGGGGGTGGGTGCAATTGTGCAAATAAAATAATAAAAAATTTTTTTTAAATGCAAAAGGTTCACAATTTTTTGTTTGTTTGAGATAGCTGTGTACAGCACTGTGAAATACCACACCATATTAAGTGCTGGTTGGAACCAGAGTGCTGGAAGGCACCTAGTGTGACTGTGGAAGGATCTCTTCTAAATTCTATAAAACAAGAAACATTGCATCTGGACTATTGTGTCTGGTTCTTTGGATAATCCAAAGAGGCTGCTTGTTGGGATTTGTATCCACTTCAAGGCATGTTTCATTTTAAAACTAGTTCTGAATTTTTATGTAAAAATAAAACTAATAGAAGCTCACCCTCCATATATTTAGGGACACAACCAAAAGTTCTCATCATATGATTATTGTCTTTTAAGGACAAAACTATACATAATATGGGAGACCTATGATCAAAATTTCCCATGTTAAAATAAATTAATAAATAAGAGGGGTCAGTGGGGGCTAGGTTGCAATAGGACCATGGTGGTAGTGATAGTGTGATTTTTAATTTCCTCATCTGCTCCTCCTCTGATTAATATATCCTCCCTCAATCAGCCATCTGCTTTATGGGGTGAATCCTGTGCACTGGTGGTATGTTTTCTGCTGTGGGAAATGGGGATACAAATAGTATATTGAGAAGGATAAATTATATATCAGGAAAATGATATGGGGAGGGCTAAACCATTACAATGGGCCAATCCAATCCCTACCCCACTGTTAATATCTTGTTTTAAAACTGTGAGAAGTTCTTATCAAGGAATTGCACCCTACTTATACCCTTTGTTATTGAGAGTCATGGTCACCATGTTTTTTATGTTCTATTCTGAAGCCAGGATTAGAAACCTAGGCTAACATATAAACACAATTATCATTGTTGTTGTTGTTCATTCGTTCAGTCGTGTCCGACTCTTCGTGACACCATGGACCAGAGCACGCCAGGCATACCTATCTTTCACTGCCTCCCGCAGTTTGGCCAAATTCATGCTATCTGCTTCGAGACAGCAGCGGAGGAAACCCCTTTGCTGCCCGGGGCGGTGGCGCAGAGGCACCCTGCTGGGGGCGGGGCACAACGCGTGCATCGTGACATCATGTCACACGTGGATGTGGCATGGAGGTGAGGGGTGGGCCAGTGAGTAGGGGGTGTCATGCTTGTCGCTGGCATGATGCCCCCTCCTCGCTGGCCCGCCCCTACTGCTGAAAAAAAGCCGCTGAAAGGGGGGAAAGGGAAACAAAGCAGGTGCTTGAACATGCCTGCTTTGCTTCCCTCCCCCCTTTCAGCGACTTTTTTCGCTGCTGGGCTACCTGGTCAGAGCTGTGGCATGAAGGCAAGGGGCGGGCCAGCGAAGAGGGGTGCCCTCCTCTCTGGCCTGCCCCTCGCCTGCATGCCGTGGCTCCGCAGGCCAGCCAGTGCCAAAAAAAGCGCTGGCCGAGCGAGGGTTTGGAGGCGCCAATTGCGAGGGCAGGGCTCTGCCCCAGAGTGTCACCCCCTGGGGTGGTACCCGGGGCAGCCCGCCCCCTACGCCTCCCCCTTGCTACGGCCCTGCTTCGAGAACACTGTCCAACCATCTCATCCTCTGTCATCCCCTTCTCCTTGTGCTCTCCATCTTTCCCCACATCAGGGTCTTTTCTTTATCATAAAGGGACCCCTGACCATCAGGTCCAGTCGTGTCCGACTCTGGGGTTGCGGCGCTCATCTCGCTCTATAGGCCAAGGGAGCCGGCGTTTGTCCGCAGACAGCTTCCGGGTCATGTGGCCAGCATGACAAAGCCGCTTCTGGTGAACCAGAGCAGCGCATGGAAACGCCGTTTACCTTCCCGCTGGAGCGGTACCTATTTATCTACTTGCACTTTGATGTGCTTTCGAACTGCTAGGTGGGCAGGAGCTGGGACCAAGCAACGGGAGCTCACCCCGTGGCAGGGATTCGAACCACCGACCTTCTGATCAGCAAGCCCTAGACTCTGTGGTTTAACCCACAGCGCCACCTGGGTCCCTTCTTTATCATATGAACACACAATTATCTTAATGGTATTAATTCCTGATTATGTGCGTAGAGTAGCCAGGAACTAGCTACTTGGTCTGGAGTAAGAGTCAACAGCACTGGAGCTGACTGGATGTGGGAGAATAGTCTAAGCCAGGCATAGGCAAACGCGGCCCTCCAGATGTTTTGGGACTACAACTCCCATCATCCCTGACCACTGGTCCTGTTAGCTAGGTATGATGGGAGTTGTAGTCCCAAAACACCTGGAGGGCCAAGTTTGCCTATGCCTGATCTAAGCCATGTGGTGATGGTAATAGCAGCACTTATGAAGGCTTGCCAGAGAGAAGTGGACTCCAGCTGAAACCTCAGCAGGATGTGCTGATAGTTCTGATGTGATAGGGTGAGAAATAACATTTGATTCTTCTCACTGGGGCTATTACATAGGACAGGTCAGGAGAAGACCCATTGACTCTCAACACATGTTGGGCTTCACATGCACAACTATTGCATGAGAATATGAACCGGCTGGTATTGTCAGGTGTGTGAACTGGGAATTCCATGTGGTGGTATAAACACAGCCACCCAAATTCTTGTGATGGGAGGAGCTGCTTTTTTGAGCTGAGGCAGCATAATTAATGACCTTTGAACTTTTGAGGTAGAATCAATGTCTACAGCAACAGTCTCCCTTCTCTCTTCTCTTCAGCCCTCTTATCTGAAGAAGTCAAAACCACAGTCATTTGTCAGAAGATAACACCACAGTATTTAGCACTGCTGGTTTTTATTTCAGGCCAGAGTGCACAGACATAAATCACTGGGTCCTCTGCAGCATATGGCCTTTTGAGATTAAGTTTTAAATGCTCTGATTAACAGGATTATATAGAGGCTCATATGTCTTGGTAAAGCACATAAGAAAGTTTGAATTTTACTTGAATAAAATGGAAGAATATTTCAACTGTTACCATTATTTAAAATTCTAATTTTTAAATAGTTTCAAATTCAAAAATCTTTTTAGCCCTAATTGGGCTCATATCTCTAAATTTTAGTAACAGAATTCTGACAAGATGAAAAGTCCCTTTCCCTTGCTTCATTTGCCTCCAGTGTGTCCTGTCTTTAATTAGACTTTAAGTCTGTCGTCATAGCCAGTCTTTTTTTAAAAAAATCTTTGTACTGTCTAGCAATTTAATGGATGAGGACATCATAACCAATAAAAAAAATGTTGTTACCCAAAACTTCTAACAGTCAGAAATCTAGGGCCTGGTCTAGAAGTCCAAACTGACCTGGATGCCCTGACTATAAAAACTACATAAATGGGGACGCGGGTGGCGCTGTGGTCTAAACCACTGAGCCTCTTGGGCTTCCTAATTGCAAGGTCGGCAGTTCGAATCTGCACAACAGGCTAAGCTCCCATTGCTCTGTCCCACCTCATTCCAACCTAGCAGTTCCAAACCATACCAGTGCAATTTGATAAATAGGTACCACTGCACCTGGAAGGCAAACTGCCTCTCTGTGTGCTCCGGCTTCTGACACGGTGTTCCATTGTGCCAGAAGTGGTTTAGTCATGCTGGCCACATGACCCAGAATGCTGTCTGTGGACAAACGCCGGCTCCCTCGGCCTGAAAGCAGAGATGAGCGCCACACCCCAAAGTCACCTTTGACTGGACTTAACCGTCCGGAGGTCCTTTACCTTTACCATTTACACAATGGGTGGGGTACAAATTACAAATTATTTATTATTATTATTATTATTATTATTGCTGAAAATGTGGTAATACATAATATGTATTTGAAGACAAAAACTCTCGGCAAAGCATTTTACTTCTCATCATCCTTCAGTGTGGATTAAACAATGGACTGCTCCTCATTTTACTGCTTACCACTATTCTGAAGTACACACTTCATCAAATAAAGAAATATGCTGCATTTTAAAAGGACATGATCAGCTATTTCTGACTCAAGGGTCAGCAGTAGCTATTCTGAAGTGCATAACCTTTACTGCTATTGCCACTGAGATTCGATAAATGATTTTTGATATTGTAGAGGTAACAAAACATTCAACCACCACAAGTGATGGGTGATGCCTACCAACAGAGGGACACTGACCATTACAAACAAGCAGGAAACTATTAGTGTGAATGTATCATAGCTGCAATCATGGACTCTGTCCATAGCTTTAACTTTCCCAGGCAGTAGCACCTGCCTGCCACGTGGAAAACGGTTTCTTTTAAACTGAGAGGGTGAGATTCAAAAGCAATTTGTGATGAAGCATTGTGGTGGTCTGCCATTCAATGTGAAATAGCATTTACTTAAACTTTATTGAAAAAGAGTGGACGATAAGGGCATGATCCAGTCCAAGTTAAGCATGTAATCTCCATTGCTTTCAATGGGAAAGCTAAATACATGGTCAAGCCTATGTGATATAAACCAATGGGACATATAAATGGGACTCTGGTTGGATTGTGCCCCAGAGTTTTAAAGCTGATAATGTATAATTAAAGACCATCCTACTAATGCTCCAAGGAGCACTTGAAAAATTGCATTTTGTTAAATACAATTGCTGTACCCTCAAAAAGACAACTCTGGATTCCGAGAAAGTATTCACTTTCAAGATGATAAGTGCTTATGTGAATGTTTCTTCCTAGAGAGCCTGGTTTGCTGCTGCTATAGGGGAGTCAACAATCGTCTGAGACAGTTGGAGACAGTGGCTTGGCGAGAGATGAAGGGAAGAAAGCCACAGACACTGAACAGTGCATCACAGTTGGGCCAACAGTGCACACTGACTGTGCTTTGAAGGGAGAAGAGGGCTATTGCCTATGGTGACAGGGTTTTGTTAAAATGGGAGGTCAGTTGTCAACCAGGTGGTTTCCAGACCATTCTCTCAAAACAGTGCATTATGTCAAGGATTTATTTGCACTACATTGCTCTTCCTCTTCAGTTGTGCAACTAGCCGAATAAAGCAAATAATTTGTTGAATTAGCCACCAAACTGATGAAGTCAATATCTAGCATAAATCAGAATACTGTCAATGCTAGTGTATGGGTTGTCTTCAGACAGATACAGTCAGTGAGTACTATTGTTGGCATAGGTGACTTTGTCAAGTACACAGCCTTGGGAAATGAAGTTGCATAGTATGGAATTAAGGTGCAGTCTAACATTTGACTTCTAGGTGGCAGTAGAGCATTACTGAAAGGCAATTTCAGGAAGCGGGTGACTAGTGCTGCTTTCATATTTACACAGTGAACTACCCAATCATCTCAAATCAAAATGTAAACAGCTTGGCAGAAAAATTGAGCTGGGGCAGGATAAAGTACCACAAAACTTAAAGCTTTCTAGGAACTGAGAAGAATGAAGCTGAGCTGTACAATTGTCAAAGGGAAAATGTAATAAGATCCAAACATCTGTAAATGATCTAGGATTGCAAACACATCTAGCACTTTTTCAAGGATTATTTTGATAAGGAATTAAATAAGAAATAGCAATGTGTGTATGTGCGTGTGAGAGAGAAAGAGGGGAAATTTAAAATAGGAATTGGATCAGCACCAACTTTGTGTTTGGATTCATAAGGCCAAAGCTTGTCTTAGCAACTTTCTGCCAACCAATTACAAACAGTCCTCAAGTTTTTACTTTGGGCTAAGTTCCAGTAAAACTATTAAAATGCTGTACAATAAGTGGAATCTGCCTTGTTTGGAACCATTCTTCTGGAATTCACAATATATGCTTAAAAAACCTCATTGAAATATAAACACACTTCAAAATAGATGCATTAGATTTGCCTATCTGCCTATAAAATGACCCCCCTCCAACACACACACACAAACAAAATGTATGGAAAGTAGCTGTCATCAGCAGTTTTCACATACAGCAACCCTATTCTAGTTTTCATGGAGGTATTGTATAAAACTGATGTGTCAAAACAAATTTGAGATTCATTGACATTTTCATGGGAAGAACAGAACTGGGTAACCAGGACTATGATAGAATGAGGGTGGAATTATTTGATATTGTTATTGGTTTATTCGGACACATATTTCACCCTTCCTTTGTTGTGGACTGATATCCAATACAGGAATTTCTTAAAACAGATACAGTTTTCAGACAGGAGCAGAGACTCTAGTCCCTGGAACCCAAGTTGATAACTGAAAGCTGAATGGAATAAATCTATGCTCAAGGTCAGGTTTGTTGGTGTATAGTATACTCATGTAGCCCCCAGAACAATACCCAGAAGACAATGTGGCCTTCGGGCTGAAAAAGGTTCCCCATCCTTGTTAGTATCTTTCAATGAAGTGCACCCGACAAGCAATAAACATGGTCTTGAACAACATGACGTCAACATGTAACGAACATACTCTTGTCTCCCTTACAAACATAAACGTTAGGTTCCCTCTGTTGCCTCCTATACCCAGCAATTATTTTCCTGACTAGAGGTTACTAGGATTCTTAGTCTGAGCTAACTTGCAATAAATAACTATAATGCTTATATAATCTTCAATTGATGCAGTCAGTTACTTGGTTAAAAAAATGAAAACCCCTCAAATTATATATGATGCTTAGTCAGTTATTCATATGGTATTGCTCCCCACCCCAGGCAAAAAAAGGAGTGGGGGGAATTTTGAGAAGAAAAAGCGAGAGAGATAAGCACTCCTTCTTCCCATTTGAATGTCTGATCTAGACTTCAGCAAACAACCATAAACCTCAGGGACAGCTTTCACATGATTAAATGTCACATGTAATTTGACCCATAGGGAACAGCTATTTGGTAACAGCTTCTGTTACCAAATATAAGTCAAGAATGACATTCCTATATAATATTTGCAAGAAACTATTTCCAGCATTTTTACATTCAGGATTGAAATAGGCATAAGTGGCCACAATGCTAGGCCTTAAATTTGTTTGCATAGTACAGATCAATACAGAAATAATGATTAAGACTAAAGGGGGGAAAATGTAAACGTATTCAAAAGGAAGTTTTTAACCCAGAAGTGGTTTATAATAACTTTTTCTTGTTCTGAAAAGATGTGCACCTGCTTTATTCACTTGAAGAGACTGTTGACAGTGATTAGTGCTGGATATAATTTAAAATGTTCCCAGCTTTGAATGGAAAGCAGAAAAATGAAGATATTTAGCTGAAACTGGAAGCTGGGGAAAAAAAATTACCCTGCTGTCTCTTTAGAAACCAGATAGCCAGCCAGGAAATGAAATTGCTTTCCCTTTATTAGTTGGGTGGCAACATGCTGTCCAAGGTTCAACATTTCCAGTACAGCTAAAGGAAATCAAGCAAATAAATAGGATTTCTAGTTACTTGCCTGGAGATCTAGAGGGCAATGTATGTCTCAAAATGCATCCCAAAAAAATTATATGCAAGAACGCTCACATTTTAGCAGCATGTATGTCTGTTTAAGCATTCCTTAAACAATATATTACACAATATCTATACAGAATAATATGATTTGGAGGGATACCCATTATAATCTGTTATGTGGCTATATTTTTTGCAGGATAATGATGCAGGGATGAAAGGGGTTAAATCTCATCTCAGTGTGTACTACAGTCCTAATCCAGATCACAACTGCTTTTGTTAAACAGAATGTCCAGTTAAATCATGTGCTTAATATAATGTGTTGTTATCATTTTAATACTTCTATCCCTTTCTCCAATTCAAATAAATAATCAAGCTACTTAGAAAGGAAAGAGAAATATAATATAAAACCCCAAATCAATACATTAAAAGTAGCATTCATTAACAGAATAAGCAGAGCAAGCACTGCATCTATTTATACATCTATTTAAGTATTCCTGAAGAGTGCAGCTTGAAATGCATATGATTTGCTTTGTTGATAGTTTAACTGATTTGTTATTTCTTGTACCTGAGAGTATGTTTCATCTAATTTGCATATCTCAAATGAAAACACTTTCCCTCAGGTCTTTCATCCAAGAAGGAATCCCCAAATTTGTTCCAGTGAAATTTCAGTACCTGTTCTATGTTCCATATGATAGATCTAGGAAGGGGTTATCATTCTGCACACCCATAAAACATTTTGGACTCCCAGAGGAGTAGCAGCAAGCAAATAACCTTCACAGGCTGCCAACTGGTCTTACTCTTTTATTATTGGTTGTATTTATTTGCTGCTTACTACATAAAATGCAACTTAACAATTGCCTTAACCAAGAAGCTACTAACTTTTTGGCCAGAGAGTCACATTCAAGTTTGGCCAGTCCTCTGATATTCACATGCCAGCAGCGAACACAGCCAAAGCAGCCACTGAACACAACTTGTTCTTGCACAAGCTCACTGCATTCACCACACATACAGACCATACCCCCCCACACACACCTTACACATACACCAAGCATGCATGCACATCTAGCACCTCTCCCTTTTCACCTGCTCTGTCTGCTTTTTTGAAAGGAGGCACTACCAATCTTGTTTGCTAAAAGTGAGAATTAGATTTAGTTGCTATTTAAAATGCACTTGATGAATCTCACTTCTGCTATTACTTTTTGTTGTTGTTCAGTCGTTCAGTCATGTCCGACCCCATGAACCATCTGTTATTACTAGGAATCAGTATATTTGGCACAATTCACTTCTTCAGAGATAATGTGTGCCCATCATTATTTTATTGATGCTTTGTATTATTCTCACTATACATTTTATACATTTTTTGGGGGGGTACACTGCTCTGATACTTTATAATGAGGGTGATTTATATAAATGTTAGAGCCACCAGCTTTTCCCTGGAAGGGCCGCTGGCATTCAACTTCAGCCAGTGCAAAATGCAGCAGCTAGACTATTAAGTGGACCATACTATTGTGAACATATCACTCCGGTGTAAAACATTTTCACTGCTTCTCTATTTCCAGGCTCAATTCAAAGTGCTAGTTTTGGTCTTTAAATCCACAAAAGGTATTGGGAGAGGGTATCCGAAGGACTGCCTTCCCACATGGACCTGCCCATCTGTTCGTTTCAGATATTCTTATTGAGGTTTGTCTACTCTTGTGGGTAAACTGGGTTGCTACCGCAGAAGACTTTTTTCAGTGGTGATGCTCAAATTATGGAACTCTTTCTCCCCTAGATGTGTTCACTTGGTGCTTTTTTTACTGTCTTTTACGCACAAGTAAAAAAACATATCCTCTTCCTTAATCCCTTAAATGAACTTCAATGGCACTGAAGGTCCTTTTATACTGTTTTCATTTGGGCTACTTATTTATTTATTAAATTTATATCCTGCCCTTCCTCCCAAAGGAGTTCAGATCTATTTTATCTGCTGCTTTTGTTTCCAGTTTCTTCTTGTTGTTTTTATTGTATGTTAGTGCTGCCTTGAGGCCATCTGGCAAGAATCAGTATGGAGAGCCTACAAACAAACAATGTAAGTGTGATATGACAGAGAGAAATATGATGGTTTCTTATGACTGCACCTGTATAGTAGGAAAAGTCGAACCTGCTGAATTTCTGGTCATGATGTAGGGCACATGAGCCATGCTAGGAAAAAATAAAGAATGATAGCCCTATTCCACGCAACCGTCTCCTCTGCATATAGTAGGAAAACCAGTTACGTGAAAATGATCAGATTAGTAGCCTGCTTCTGGTCTCGGTTTAACAGTGCATCATTCTACTCTAATTTTAACTGCAGGAAATGCAGTGGCTGAAAATTTAGAACTATCACTAAAGCTTTTTAATACTTACCATAAACAAACTCTCATGGGGAATGGTAAATGGAGTCATTTGTCAGCTGAATTCTATTACTTTAAATTGACAATGGATATTTTCCTAAAAGATATAGGCTGTAAAGTTCCATTTTAAGATGCTTAGCATTCCAGTTACAGTACAGAACAAAACTATCTAGTGGAGAAAAATAAATAAATATGATATTCTGTCCTGCAAATGTCAGATGGAATCACAATTGTTATCCTAACTAAAATTCTTACAAAACATAAAGCATTAAGCAGAGGGCTAAGGAAAAAAATCTGGTCTTCAAATGCAAATTTATTTATTTTTAAATGAAGGAATAAGAGCCCCCTTAAAAAAAGCCTTATATATAAATTGGGGAAATATCAACACAGGCAGTGTCTTTTGAAAATGTTTGTAATAAAATATCTGCATGTTTTAAAAAGCCTAGCTTTAAAATTTCTACCAACTACCCCATATCCCTAGGATGTTTCATTCTGATAAAACAGCTCAGGTTTGATTGAAATGTTTTCTTTAGTTAATTTCCTTCTCTTTCAAAGTTAGCGATAAATGGCAATATACTTTATGTAATCTCCACTAAAATATATTTACTGACTTCTACCTGACATTATGTTGAGTGCCCAGGAAAACATTAATGCAAACTTTGACATTTCCACTCCAAGTTATAAGGCTGAGGAAATCTGAAATGAATCCCCAAAGAATCTCAGATATTCCACATTGCTTCTGAGCAAACATGAATCAGCAAAATCCAAAAATGGATTCTTTCTATTGTGCACATTATACAAGACAGCTGCTGAACACATAGTGCACATACTGAACAACCACAATTCATTCTCATTTGACATCATTCTGTATGCTTAAAGTAGAAAACCATCAGATCCAACTGCTATGAATATAGCAGAGCTATATGAATGAACATAGTTCTTCCTGGTATTACCGGTAAGTAAAGAAGAACTAAATAATTGTATCTGTGATACAGAGGTGCTGGGTTCAAGACACACTCCTCCAGTCTTAGATGCTGGCTATGGAAAAGCACAAATCAAATATTTGAAGATACCCTTTTCCTTGGCCAACCTGTTTATGAAAGTAGAAAGAAATAGCCCCAGCTAATGAAGCATGTTGAGGGCACACTTGTTCCAAGGCCCTAATATTGATTTCTGAAACTGATCCTAAATGCCCAGTGCCAAGGAGCTCAGTTAAAACACTAGTTCCAGCTGTGAAAGTGATCTGGTCATATAAAGGGTAGTTTCCATATATGGCATGTTCCAGCGGTGGGGACTAACATGTAAGACAGACAGTTTCTATTCTACAGTGAAAGAAGCAATACCTGGAAAAAATGTGCTAGAATAACGAACTGTAGCAGCACCCTGTTCAACATGTTCTAAAGTAAACAATGGCATTGAAATCAGGTTCTGGGGTTGGTTTCTTTCTGGAAACCACGTAGAGGGAAAATTGGCTAAAAGAAGTTTAAGCAGTGATAGGTGGGTAGCCATGTTGGTCTGCCATAGTCAAAACAAAATCGAAAATTCTTTCTAGTAGCACCTTAGAGACCAACTGAGTTTGTTCCTGGTATGAGCTTTCGTGTGCATGCACACTTCTTCAGATACACTGAAACAGTGTATCTGAAGAAGTGTGTATCTGAAGAAGTGTGCATGCACACGAAAGCTCATACCAGGAACAAACTCAGTTGGTCTCTAAGGTGCTACTAGAAAGAATTTTCGATTTTGTTTTAAGCAGTGATGGCTGCTTATGAAGTTCTCACAACACCAGCAATCTTGAAAAGGACCTTCCACAAACCCTACAACATATTTTAAATCAGTGCACATTGGGCAGGTTATAAAAATATTTTCTCACTCCCCCCCCCTTTTCTTTTTTTACAGCTGGTGCCAATGTGCTGGCATGGAGGTTCTTCTCTGCCCCCATAGAGCAGTAACTAATTCCAAATGGCTCTGCTTTACCAAGATGAAGGGTAGGTGGTGGTGGAGCAAATTCAAGGCAGGGGACTGACTGGACAGGAGCTGCCATTCTGCTCACATCTTTAAAAAGTTCTTTCCCTTTAAGCAAGAGGCACCAAAAAGAAAGGACAGAACTGGCAAAGCAGGAAATATATTGATTCTTTTCCAGCACTAAACCATGGTTTAGCGCTATGTGAACAAGCCATAGTGAGCCTTGAGTTCACAGCCTACCTACCTCTTGCTGCATGTCTGGGAATCCCCAAATCCCAGCTTGTCCTTGCACCTGAAGTAGGGATAGTGATATATCAGTAACTTTGATCAGTTTCACAAGCCAACTTCAAACCATGCATTATGAAGCTGGCTTGTTTAAACCAATCATAATTAGTGTAAACCACAACCCCCAGTTGAGATGCAATAACAAGCTGAGACTCAGAGAAACTTACAATTATATTAGGGTTGTCGTATTTCAAAAAGTGAAAATCCGGACACAAACTGGAAAAGTTGTTGAGCTGCTTTTCTTTTCTTTTCAAAATCTCAAAAAAATAAAGTTTTTGGCAACCCTAAATTATATACACATTTATATTTCGACTTGCTGCAGCTTGTTTACAAAGAAGGAAGCCCTGATTTAGCACTGGATCCAAACACGGCCAACGTGTGCTACTTTCCCCACCCTACACTCTGGTATTATGCTCTCTAAACTTTAAAATGGGTAAATAATTTTTCTAGAAAAGCTTCTGCATACTTAATTTCTTTATTGTAAAATATCTTATCATCTGTGATATACGCTTAGGGTCTTGGCTTAACTTCTTGGGATATCTGCTTTGTGTGCAGATTTTCCTTCTCTCTTACCGTGGCACAATTGTAGTCTGGATTGACTTGATATTGTGCTGTGGGTGATACTGCTGGGTGGCAGGGGACCTGCATGCACATTCAATAACTGTACAACTTAAATGAACAGAGTATTGCCTGCGCCTTCTGCCTCATGACACACAAAGATCCCTTCGCTGGTGGGATGGCTTGGCAGAGGCAAGATCTCTAGTACTCCCCAGTTTTTGAAGGCATAGAATCATAGAATTGTAGTGGTGTGTCCTATCAGCAGAGTCACAACAATAGACGTTTTTCTTAAAAGAACCCAAGATCTACTTCTTGGAAAACATGGCCATTTGCATAATAGGAAGCACAAGGAACTGGAAATTTCCCCTTCTGGACCCCCCCTCCTTCGGGGGTGGAGGTGGGAATCTAATTCACTTAGAAGCTCCTCCCACCTTCCTCTGCCTTTTGACATTCTTCAGCTGTAGCTTTTTCTCCCTCAACCCAATTTTTTCCTATCAAGCTTGATTCTAATCCCCATTCTGCTATACTCCTTAAACTAATAAAAGATTAGAGTGACATTTCAGAAAGGGCATCACATTAAGCAGCAGCTTTCACCACCTCAACAGATCACACAGTGCAAAACACAGCCAGTGAGCAGGCCATTAATCTTATGGTAATGAGGTGTCATTCTGAATGGAGACCTCCTCCTTGATCAATATGAAGGGCACGGGAATAATGAGGACACTGATGCTTCACGCCACGGGTAACTTTGCCGGGAAGGAGAGGATCCATGAAATGCTGAGATATCAGAAGCAGCCCCTTGTCACTACAGCATTCTGCTATCAACAATAGGGAGCAGGCACCCGCTCTGATCTGCCACCTCATGTGTTGTCTGCAACTAATGAGCCTTCCCCTATGTTCTAATTAGTGGCATAAAACTGCTGTAACAACTCTGCCTTTGCTTTAACATGGAATTAATTAGGATTAGCTACAGAATAAAGAGTCTGTTTTCATGGCTATCCCACCAGACTATAATCACTGGTGAAAGTAACCAACAAAACCCCTTCCGATGGGTAGACAGGCTAGCTCAGACCTAATGATTAGCCTTTCTGTTCCAGTACAGAGCTAGCTGAGGCCAATGTACTGCCTAATTAGTCAATACACCGCCAGCAAAGAAGGAAGCCTACTGAGCTTGCTTCCACTCTGTTGCATACAACACAGTCCCCTAAAAAGAGCAGACGGCACCAAACTGAGCTAATTACCCATCCTGTCTTGTTTCCGGAGTGTTAAAAAATTCACTCAAAGAACTGAAGCCTCTGTAAGCAGTTTCCTGTTCCTCTGTACATCAAATTGGTCTTTTTATGTTTACTATGCAGGGTGATAGGATTTCTTTAAAACCGAAAGATACCATATTTGGATCCTCTGGAGCACTAGAAACTCTCAGAATTAGAGAAAGGAGGTTAGGTGCTGAGAACAAACAATGTGTGAACAATAGACATGAATCGTTAAACACTCACACATCCACACACCCGGGGGCCCTAATTGGGTTTAATTCTACCATGCACATTACACATGCGTATCATCCACACTTTCCATGCTTATTGTGTGAAATATTTTTGCACTTGTGACAAACACAATGGATGTGCAAAGTAAGGATGTGCTCTTGGTATCTGATGACCATGTATGTGCAGCCAGAAAAACATTTCCCCCCTCTGCCCTTCCCAGGTCAGACTGGCTAAATTTCCCCTTTCAATCCACACATGGTTTGCTTTGCTTGTGCACCTATTGCTGTTTTCTCTGTAAGCTTCTTTTTGCACTGTGCGTGTTCTTTGTGACAGCTGAACTGTGATGATGCTGCGTGCTTTATTCGTTAACAGTTACCGCTGGGTAATTGGAAGAAGAAGAAGAAGAAGAGTTTGGATTTGATATCCCGCTTTTCACTACCCGAAGGAGTCTCAAAGCGGCTAACATTCTCCTTTCCCTTCCTCCCCCACAACAAACACTCTGTGAGGTGAGTGGGGCTGAGAGACTTCAAAGAAGTGTGACTAGCCCAAGGTCACCCAGCAGCTGCATGTGGAGGAGTGCAGATACGAACCCGGTTCCCCAGATTACGAGTCTACCACTCTTAACCACTACACCACACTGGCTCTCAGTGGCTTTAACTCACATGAAGGGACTGGTCTAGGTGGTTCATGGTTGAAACTTCATAATTTCTTCCAGTTTCAAAATGCCTTCTGGCCCAATTGTGATTCAACTGAAGGGCAACCAGGTTGCAGGGGCAAGGGGGCGGAACGCCCCATGTTCCATTATGGAGGGGGTGACAAATTATCAAGGAACAATTACTGCCCTACTAGGGCGGTTCATAAAAAAAAACTTTTTTTTAAAAAAATGCCTGCTCCAAAGGTCTTATCTTACTATACTAGGGATTATATAGCTATATATAAAATTTCATGCATATCAGTTAATATCTTGACCCTCCTTCACCAAAATAGCTGTTTACTTGGCTGTTTTCCTATGTCGTGAAGGCTGAAATTTCAGTTCAGTGGAGCACTTACTGTTCCCAACCCTAACCCTGTGGAAAGCCATCTAATTAGACTTTAATTTGATTTTGAGATGTTTTTAGGAGGTAATTTAATTATTGCTTGATTTTATACCAATGTTATGTATCTGATGTTAGCCACCCTGAGCCCAACTTCTGACGGGGAGCGTGGGATATACAGTACATAAAAGTTTATTATTATTATTTGTTATTATTCCTTTGTAAGAAAATATGAAATAACGTAAAACCATTTTGCGGGGGGGGGGAATCAATGGGGGGGGTGAGAAGAAATTTTCCGCACCGGGTACCACCTAACCTTCCTACACCTCTGCCAGGTTGTGACCTATTCTATATGTGTGGTGTCAGAATGAGGATTAGAATAGATTGGTTGAATAGATATAAACTGATAACAGGAAGTGCATACAGTAATGAAGTGTGGGTCTGTAAATACAAACTGGGTTTTATTTGTTTGTTTTTTAAATCCCCAACAGCATCTTTTCTTATAACCTGATAAGGAAAATGTGAAATTGTAAGCAGAGAGAGAGAGAGAGAGAGAGAATATGCAATTTTACTTTTAAAAGGAAATCTTCACTTTCTAATTCTGTAGCCAGTGTACTTACCTGTATATAGTTGTGGGTGGGGCACTCAGCGTGTCATAGATAAGTCTCACATGACCTTGATACAACTCTAAAGCCAGAGGATCGT
Organism: Lacerta agilis; assembly: GCF_009819535.1. NCBI lineage: Eukaryota > Metazoa > Chordata > Lepidosauria > Squamata > Lacertidae > Lacerta > Lacerta agilis. Next base: position 45,121,733 of record NC_046313.1, read on the forward strand.
TGTCCCCTTTGTATAATAAGATGCCATTGTCTTTATCTGTTGCTACCTTTAAATGTCAAAGTAAAAGTGAATATTGGTTATATATAAAAAAGCAAAGGCATATACATAATATTTACTGTATTTTCCCATCTATAAGACACCCCATGTATAAGACATTTTAGGGGACTCCGATTTAAGAAAATGGGGGGGATACTATCCATGTATAAGATGAGCCCAGATTTTGAACATTATTTTAGAGTAAAAAAAATAGTCTTATACACGGAAAAGTATGGTATGTATTGTCACTACAACTACTTCATGTATAGTTAGTAAATACCAAAACATTTATCTCAAAGCCATTGCACTGAGCTCTTCGGTAAAGAAAATTGTACTTTCTTTTTTTACAGTGTTATGGCGCTGGTTGTAGGTGGCAAGCAGACCAGCCAACACAATGATCCTTTATCTTCTCGCTACTGCCACCAAGTGCATATCTTGATTTTTCTCTGGCTGCTTCCACTGAACAGCCTGTTAGCCTTTCAGATTTTATCTGGCCTAACCTACTCCCTCCCCTGCAGAGAGTGATAATGCAATTAAGCACGGCATAAATAACAGGTCCTCAGACCAATTCCGCCCCCTCCTCCCACAAATTACTATATGCTTTTACTTATGGTTTTAGGAACCTTTAGTAAGGCAAAAAAGTTATCCATAAACAGCAAATAGAGATAAGTTCATTCTATACCTATTCTAGGCTTTCCTCCTAACCAAGCCAGTATTCAGCAATTTTGGCACCCCTGTGTTCAACCTCCGGGTCTCTTTGTGGTCTCTTCCACATTCCTCCCTGCTGCAGTGCCCAGCTGTGCTCTTATACTTTCCAGTGTTTCAGTTCCCTCCCTCTCTTACAGCTTTGTCAACTCCAACTCTTCAAATCTCTGATTCCACAGCTTTCTAACTACCCTATTTCCTTTGCCTTTCCAAACTTTTAACAATCAGAAGGAGAGTAGCCTTCTGGTAAAGTTTCGATTTCCCTTTAATTGTCTGCTTCCTAGGCTCAACCTTAGGCCCTTGTATGCAAAATATCCTGATCAAAACATTCCCTTTTAAACTTCCTATGAGCAACTTCCCGAACAAAACATCCATTTGTGCTTTTAACTTTACTGTGAACTTTTGCCCCCCTGTGTTGGAGAGCCTTTGAAATAAAAAACCATTTTACAACCCAAGTTTTACAACCAAAACCTAAACTCAAAATGATTGAAAATCCTCTTTCCTTCACATGTACCATTTTAAGTGTGGCATCTCTAGATATTTCAGTAAGCATCTCTGTGTGCAATGGGCATTAGGAATCAGATCACAGTTCTTATTCTATAAAAGGAGCTTTGCTAGGACAAATGCTCACAGAAAGTTAATAAACGGGATACATACAGTTTCTGTACCACCAGAAACACAATCACGTAAAATGTACACTAAGAATCATTACTCATGTCAAACATCCCTCAGGTCAGTTTTGAAGAGGGAAGCTTGTGAACATATGAAACTTTAAATGTACATTGCAGCCAAGTACTAAATTTATTAAATTTCTACACAGTCCATCCAAGGATCACAAAGACGTAATACAGTAAACAAAAGCAATACCCATCCCCCCAGTTAGGAAATCCCGAATTTACTTGTTTATATAATTTATAGTTAATTATTTCTGCTTAAGAAGCACTCATAATGGCTAACAGCATACATCTTCTCTCATTTTTTTTTACTTGTTTGTAACTTTTTACCCAAAATCTCACATAGCTCAAGGTGCTTGAGAAATGAAATGACAGAATGTAACATAACAAACTTCTAAAAAAAAATTATTCAACCACTGACTGCTTATGAAAACAGCAGCCATGAACTGAAGGCTTTAAAATATGTAAACTACTTTCAATGACTTTAGAAAATGGCGCAGTGCCCTGCCAGGACAGGCAAGTCAAGTGGTAGGCTACACCACACCAAGTCTCCTGTCTGCATCCTTCAGTAGTAACAGCTGATATACAATGGACCATCTCAGAAGTAAGACTAAACCAGGCACGTCCAACAGGTAGATCACTGGATGTCTCCCCCCAAAGAAGCTCAACAACTTTGGTTCCCCTAAAAAAGCTCAACACTTTTGCCCTGCACCCAAAAAACAACAGGGCTTTCCTTCCTAAAAAAAGCTCAACAACTTTGACCTGAAACCCCAAAAAGGGGCAGATCACTGCCAGTTTTTAACTCTATGAGTAGATCACAGTCTCTTGGGAGTTGGCCAACTCTGGACTAAATCATCCTTTCCAACCTGGTGCCTTCTGGAAGTTTTGGACTACAACTCCAATCAGCCTCAGGCACACAGGTTTGCCCAAAAAATTGGAGGGCACCGTCCATGCATTCATTCAGCAGTTGTGTAAAGTGGTTGTATGCACATACTGATGAATGCTTGTTAAATACCTCTGTGTGAGTGGGAGAGGAATTCCAAATGTCATATTTAGCAGGGGTTTGGCAAAGTCTCATGTGGAGATGCTCTATGAGTCTTCTAGTATGTTGCCCATACATACAGATAACAGGGAAGCGTTTCTACTGAAAACACTTTCACTGCAGGTAGCAGTGGCAGTAGGCACAGCCTCCCCCCCCCCCGCATTATTGCCTGTATTGTGATTAGTTTAGTTCTACACAAGTTTTCAAGCATTTAGCCACTGCTCCTGAAGTCTTCTCCCAACCTTCTTATGTAGCTACATGCTTTAAAAGCCCCTTGAGGTTCTCAGAAACAAGTATTAGTTCCAAGCAATAAATGTGCCAGAGTGATTTTTAAATTGCAAGACAAATGGCAATATTTGAAATTGAAATATTCACTTTAAAAAAAGTATTTGTTCAGACTGGTAAGTTGAAAGTGACTTTTTATTTATTTCAGTTCTTTCTATTTGGAAGCACCCCTTATTCCTGTTTTAAGAGATGCTTCATTAAAGCTAATTTTTTACTTGTGTGGCATTAGCTACCAGATGGAGAAGCAATATTTTAACTGAAAAATAAGCTTTGAGAACACCATCTGTGAGAGATCCATGTAGTAAACAAGTCTGGCATTTATTTTATCATTCAAAATCTACTTTTGTCATAAACCTGTTTTCAACATGAAGCCCAAGATGTGGCCTATATGACTGAATGTGCCTCAGCTCCTAGCTCATGGCACATTTTGCTTTTTTATGCAAGCAAAACCAGAGAAAACAAAGTAATGTAAAAAAATTAAAATAAACAAAATTGTTTCTCCATTTTTTTGTTTCATAGTATTGAGTGAGGAAAGAAATTGGTACTCCAGAAGGTCATAACCACAGCCTGAAAGATTATTGGTCACCCTCTCCCATCTTTGGAAGAACTATACAGTTCCCACTGCCTTAAACAAGTAAACAATATTTTACAGGATCCATCTCATCCGGGATACAGTCTTTTTGCACCACTGCCTTTGGGCAAGAGATATAGAACAATTAAAGCAAGAACAAATAGATTAAAAAATAGTTTCTACCCGAGAGCTATAACCATCTTAAATGCTGTAACCAGATAATATGACCTTGGAGAGTTGTGATGGGTATGTGCATGTGTGACTGAAAATGTGTTTTTTGTTTTTTGTCTTGTTTTTATGGGATGGCATTCAATTTTGTTGCACTTGTAAAACATTGTACTTGCACTTGTACAATGACAATAAAGAAATCTTATCTTATCTTAAATTGTGGCTCTCTCCCCATACAAGATGCTTAAACTGCATCAGGAGCATGCGAAAGTAAGCAGATTAATATAATCAGCTTTTAACGTCATCAGATGTTCCTTCCAATAATGGTTTAAGTGGGTATTGCTTATCACAGCAAGACTGTTTTCGCTGGTAGTGAATGTAATGTGTGTGCTGGCCTTTGCATAAGTTATTTGCCACATTATATGGGAACAAAACTGGGTTGACTTACTTGAAGGGAGATGTTTGCTTGAGGGCGGATTTTGGCTTGTGGAAGTTCAACGTAGGAATCCTTTCCAACAAAATTGACGGTAATTAGTTTCTCACACTTCTGGCCAGCAAAACCAGCCAGGCAACGACAGACGGGTTCCTGGTGCACTACAATGCACTGCGCTCCGTTTTGGCATTCATAGTAGTCACAAGGGCTTGTCTGGAGCAGAACCATCGGTGGAGGATTTTCACAGAAAAGCCCACTTAAAAAATAAGAAAGTAAGAATGTTATTCTAAACCCACCTGCCTCAGGCAGAAGTTTAAAGATATGAAGTTCAAATATAAATGTGTCATTGTAAACTCCTGCTGCTCTAGAGTATACAAAAGTGACAAATACTGGGCCAAAACCAAAGAAACGTTTCCAGCTCTTGTGTTGATTTTTTAGGTGATCCTGTGAGTACATAATGGACAGCCCTGTGGAAAGATGAGTATATATGTTCACGAGAGCACTTTATAAAACAATATGAGCAGGAAATATTACATATCAATTACTTCTTTCCTACACCCCCAGTGGAAAATCACCAGTGCCAGATACATGGCTGATGGGGGTGGGGTGGAATCAGGCTATAAAACACTCATTTAAATTCATATTTAAATCAAAATGTGTGACTGAATTATTTGACTGCTAAATATGCAGATAGATATTCATGTGACATTTGGAAAGGAAAACACAACCAACCTTTCAAAACTATACCATTCACTTCAAACAGTATGTCAGGCCCTTGTTAAATTGCAGCAAGGTGGTTTTGAAAGCAAGGCACACCATAGTCTCTTATAAGAGTTTTGAAAATAAATATTTGTAATCATGTTCTTTGCAATTACCAGCCTTCCGTTTCTAATGAAGTTTCAACTTGTTTTTAATTTGTTATTCCTGTGTCTGTCCATTCTGTCCACATTCCAACTAAAAGTGACATCTGCTCCTCTTTTCAGGAGTGGTTTTACTAACAAGAAAAATGTATTCTATCTCAGGTCACACTTACAGCTAGTGTCTAGTTTTATTGAGCCACAGTCATGCTGCTTACAAGGTAACTATGTGGGGCTGTTTCCTATCACTAGCAGTGAAACAGACATGTAGTGATGTTCATGGTTGGTCCTAAATGAAAGTGAGGCACATCTAAGAAAACGGTTATGTGAGAAGGTTTTCAGATGTCAGCCACAACATAAGACTGGGTCAGAATGTAAAGAAGTGGTTCTAGATTACTTCTGAGCAATATTTGCATTGTTTTGTTTTCCCCTGTAGTGCCTCCAAGTATTCTCATTCGTTTGAATCCCCCCACCCAATGACAAGACACTTCGCTAAAAAATAAATACATAATCACCAGGAGGAAGACATGCGAAGAGCTACTGTGACCTTCCAACAACAGACTACTTCATTGTTTGACTCTGATCAGAATGCTGATACTGCATGCCCATGAAGCCAGCTGTGCTCGCCCGTAGTTCTCAAATGCTGCCAGACTGGCACATTAGGCAGGCAAAGAGGTGGCAAGGAGCTGTATCACTGACCCCTGGCAATGAGCTCTATGAGCATCCTCCTGAAAAAAAACTGAGAAGCAAGCAAGGTTGCCTGGACAAGAGGATCATGCCTCCTCCAGCCTGGACAGGCTGCATGTGCTGCTCTTAACAGGGAAGCCACTCTGAGGACCCCTTTCTGTCAGCAGCAGCAGCAGCAGCAGCAGCAACAGCAGCAGCTTTTCCTGTTGGCGATCCTAGCAGATTCCTTCTGCAGGCAAAGCAGGAGCTGAAATGCAGAGCCAGGGGGTGCTACAAGTGTTGCGGGAGGAAACCAACACATGACAGGTGATTTCTGCACCCCTCCCTGGGCCTGGACTCCTGGTGGGGGCCAGTTTCACCAATCCTTAGGTATGCCTCTGAGCAGGCAATGTGGCTAAGCTGAGGAAGATTTATTTCTTTGGTTGTCCCAAAGTTCTTCTTTATAACAACTTTCCAAAACCAACCAAACTATGTGCATAACATAATGAGTGTATCATTAACATGAAAGTCACATCATAGCACACAGAAAATGTAAAGTAGACTATGGTGCATGCCCTCTTTCCAAAGACATTCAATATGCTTTCCAATTAAGAGGTTTATTCTGTCATTGTTGCAGAAAAGCCCCTTTGAAGGATTTGGAGTAAAAGCAGGGAGCTACAAGTGAATGTATCATATTAAAAAACCCCACACAGTTTAAGAACTGAAAATATGTGTGAAGATACGTAATACCACAACTTCTCTGCACTAAGCAAAGTGCTTCAAAGCAAGGAGAGCAAAAAACAAAAACAAAAAACCCATGACAAATCTATGCATGTTTACTCAGAAGTAAGACCACACTATATAATGGAGCTGACTCCCAGATAGCATGCTTAGGGCTGCAGCTTTTCTTAATATAAATGAATAATTAAGATTTTTTTTAAAGACATTGAATGGAACAATACATCCTAAAATATCCAGACAATATCCAGACAAAGGTAGCAAAAGGGACATTGCACTATGTTTCGCACTGCATGTACAGGCTTTTTTTAAATAGCATCAGCTTGAAGGGCTGGAATCCCTCAATGGTGGATTTCCTCACAATGCAAATAGCATCTTCAGAGGAAGGATTTTCCTCAGCACCAAAACAGGAGAGGAAAGGGTTACATTTCCCCTCTGTGCATGATGCAACCCTGGTGATCTATCTTCCAGCTAATGTTATGCATTACAGGGGGACCAAGGACTGCACATTAAATCCAAAAACTGCATTTAATCTCACAACTTGTCTGGCCCTGTGTCTCTTGTTTTTTTGAAAGCTGAGTCAGAGAAGGAAAGGTAGATGGAAATGTGTCTAATGCACCTTCTCATCCAGCAAATTCTTATTGTGAAAAATGACAGTTGACTCTCCTAGGCTTAAAGTGATGTGAAGGAGGAGCTGGGCTTTTAAAACTTGCATGCAAAGATATTGCTTTCTTGTTGCTTAAGTCACATTCTAGTATATATGAATCAGTAGCAAGCACAGGTTTCATCGACCTTTCTTGACTGCAACTCTATAAACTATGAAATAGCTTATTAGTGTGAGCGCTTCTGAAATAAATAATATGGCCACTTTCTCCCAGATATTGACTCTGTGTTATTTTTTCCCTTAAATTTTGTATGAACTCTTTAGAATTCATGAACCCCTGGTAAGTAGAGTCTGACTTATTACACCTTCCCTTTAGTAGTCCACCTATTTTTCTGATAGATGTCATTCTAGAGGGGAAACATACATTACAACTGCTGAGCTTTGTATAATGCATGTTGTTTTATTTCTTTGTTACATAGCTATTTCAGAATTTCTCCCGCTGTGATATTTTGCAGCAAGGAGTTTCTGCAGCAATCCTTTAAGTAAGCAGGGATTATACCAAACTGTACAACCTAAGTCTGCAACCACAGGCACTTCATTCAAGTTGGAACCAGATGTCAGGTTCACAAAAGTGCCCTGAAAAAGAATTGGGACATTGGCAACAGCTGCAACAGCCTCAAAGCCAGTCTACAAGGGTGGTGAGACTGCAGTTTCACAGCATCTTCATGTTGGTATGATGTCACTAAGTCTTCAGCAAACTGCAGTCTGTTAGCTTTTTTTTTTTAACAGCACTTTCTTTGGGCTACTCCATGAAAATTTGGGCCACAGTCCTAAACACACTTAGGAATGGGCCACGTTGAAATTAGCAAAATCAAAAATATACTCATGCTGACTGACATCCAACAGTGTTTCCTGGGGTAACAGACTTAATAAATTCATTGATATATTTCGTATGTAGGTTTACATGTAGCGGTAGACTCGTAATCTGGGGAACCGGGTTCGTGTCTACACTCCTCCACATGCAGCTGCTGGGTGACCTTGGGCTAGTCACACTTCTCTGAAGTCTCTCAGCCCCACTCACCTCACAGAGTGTTTGTTGTGGGGGAGGAAGGGAAAGGAGAATGTTAGCCGCTTTGAGACTCCTTCGGGTAGTGAAAAGCGGGATATCAAATCCAAACTCTTCTACACTTTCATTAAACTAGTATTTCACAAACATTAAAAAAAACACAAAAACCCACTATAGATGGGAAAGTGTTTAGTTTGTTTAAACTTGCTTAAACAAAATTAACAGGGCAATAAAATGGTGCTCACCACAAAGGTTATAGCAAATGTGTGTTGAGCTGTGATACTGTACATACCCCTGCCACTGCCCATGTCAAAATTGAATCTCTTAATACTGATACAGGTAGGTAGCTGTGTTGGTCTGCCATAGTCAAAACAGAGTAAAAAATGAAACAAAATTCCTTCCAGTAGCACCTTAGAGACCAACTAAGTTTTTTCTTGGTATGAGCTATCGTGTGTGTATCTGAAGAAGTGTGCATGCACACGAAAGCTCATACCAAGAACAAACTTAGTTGGTCTCTAAGGTGCTACTGGAAGGAATTTTGTTTCATTTTTTATTCTGTTTTAATACTGATACTTACTCATCCTTCTCAAAAAAAGTGAAACTGTCTGTTTCAAATAGACGAGGGCATCAGTGTGAGTGAATCATGAATGGTGATTTCACACAAAATGCCTAGCTGGAAGTAGCCTGGTATACACATGATAAGATCATTCAGTGTTTTAGCTAAATTGGCTGCAGTTTATTACATTCATCCTAATTTCCATTTCCATAGGCCACCATAAGCAATCCTTCTTTTTCATTGGCACTTAAGACTTTCAAATAACTACACAGCTAATGCCCAAGGCATGTACCACTGCTCTCTTTTGTAAATGAATTGAAATTGATTTTACATGCACACACATCAGAGAATTCAACTTTGTGGTGCTCACAGTGTTTGCCATTGCTGTCTTTAAAATAATAAAAAAGGGATTCCAAATCCCCAGCAGAGCAGCCTGCCAGGAAAATACAGAAGGCAAAGTTCGTGTAAAGAATAATAAGTAGAAGTATTTTGTTACCAGAATTTTAAACTTCATTTTAAACTCCCATGCCTAAAGCGTAAAGAGTTCACTACAGAAGAGTTCAGTCCCATTGCTCTAAATGTAAGATACAGCTGCAAAGAACAATAAATTGGTTTGTCATTATGAGAACAAGCCCTTTGTGCTGGCATTCTCCTCCACTGCTCCTCTTTCCTCTTCCGGTATGGCCATGAGGAGATGGAAAGATTTCACTTCTGATTTCAGTTAACCACAGTTTAGCATTACATCTGTGCCCTAAACTGTGATTAATCTTATGATTTGTTGAAACAAGATAATCTCATAAAATGAAAGCAGAAGTGAAAGCTTCCAAATGCCTTCTGACAGTCATGCCAAAGGAGCATTGAAGAGGAAGCGTACATACAGTGTTGTATTTATGGCATCTGCAGAAGAGATTTGCTGCCGTCCCTTTCAATAGTAAACTATACACAAGTGCTACCCCTCCCATCTCACTTTCTCTCAGGAGAAACTGTTGTGAAGTTGTGTCACCTCCCCTTTCACAACTGGGGCGCTGTCCTTGGCTGGTGTGATGAATTTGTTTCTCCCTTCCCACTGCTGGCCCATGAGTCCACCATGGTGGCCACTGGCTCCAGGGCCTGGGATGAGCTTTTGTGGGAGGTGCCTCCAATTTGCTGCCCTGGGCAGTTGCCTAGTTTACCCTCTCATAAATACATCTTTGAAATGCTCATTTCATTGTCTTTTTTGTTTGGCAAGGTGAGGAACACCACAAGTGAACTGGGAGTGACAGAAAGGGATAAAAATGGAAAATGGACAATTGCAAATCTTATTATATAAGGCAAAAGCATGAGCACCGAGGACAGCATAAAATACTCAAGCTATTAAAAGTATGGTTTTATTATAATGTATCTATGTTCTATATAAATTCTATATGCATCTTTATTGTAAAAACTTCAAATGATGAAGTTCTTCTACTGCTTTTATTTCTGGTGTTTTTAGAGAGTGTCACACTTCCTTTCTATTTGACTAACTTATTTATATTTTTGGAAAATTCTGGTTTTGATTGTAAGTGGCTTTGAATCATTACCAGAAAGGCAGGATATAAATTCTGAAAACAAACATACAAAACATTTATAGTGCTGAAGTCTCTAGACTTTCACAGGCACTGTGCTCCCACTACATTGGTTCCTAAAAGCTATGTCCCCCAAACCATCTGTTTTTTGGTGGCATGTTACTTTTAAGCATGGTACGTTTCCAGCAACATACTTTAAAATAATGTGCCACCAACAAATAGACACTTTTAGGAACATAGGCGATTTAGGAACTTAGACAAATCTAACCATTAGCCTTTTTCTGTACAACCAGCATAAAGTCAAAGATTTAAGGAGAAAATAGAACAGGAAGGGTGACCAAAGAAATTCATTTCCTTATCTTATCTTTTGTAAGCACTGAGCTTTTGAAAGCATGGCCTTACATCACTTTAAGAATCAATACCTGCTCTTCAGAATGCTAAAAGCAGAGTAATGCAACAGAAGTACATGGTAAGAACAAAAGAAAAGAAGCAATGAAATTGGGAAAACAGTAAATTGCTGTAGGTTCAATGACCAGAAAAAAGGTTCACAAATGGTCCTGCATTTCTATTTTATCATAGCTCTTTTTTTCCAGGTGTGACTGCTCTCTTGCTGTGAATGTGTTCTAAAATACAGAAAATATTTGACGGGAAGGAAGCAATATCTAACCCTCCAGGCAATGATTACTGAACTCATTTGGTGAAGTGTCCTTATCTTTGACATACAGTGAAATTTTCAGAAGAGTAGCCTATTGACAGCTGTCAGAACTAAACTAAACTTGAAAATTGTGAAGACAGAGCTACAGAAATCCTGTACACCAAATGCAAAGCACTTTTATGACAATCAGAATCCGAACACTTAGTGTGATGATGGTAGGAATTCTATGTAACATAATTCCAATCAGTCTCTGGGTGTGTTGTGTTGGGATATTTGTACACGCCGAGCTGCAAAAGCAACAGTGAGGCCAGTGTAACATGTCTGTTTTTATCCTGTGAGAAAGCCAATAGTCCTATATCTGCTTTCTCACACATGTGATGTTATTGTACTTTACTTTCAGTTCTGGCTCGAGAGATGCTAGATGCTCTTATGCACAGCTCTGAGTATCTCAGCTGGCTAGCAGAGACATATTCTGCATTTACCTATAATAAATAGTTTAGCCTAATCAATGGCTTGTGTGTGTTGTTCTTCACACTGGGAAACAATCACATATTGAATGTGCCACCGGTCTCACGTAGCCAGGAATGTGCACAAGGCTTTGTTCCAGGTTCGGGGCAGTCTCACAACTGGCCAGTGGGTGCCACAACAATGCTGTAGAACAGCGTGTAAGAGGCAGGGGCACTGAATGTTGGCATCACAACATTCAGTGCCCCTGCCTCTTACACGTGGGTGGGACATTTGCCAACATGTTGTTGCCTTACATTTCTTGTGAATATAGTTTAATGGTGGAGCAAGTGAATGTGCTTCCTTCACAACTTTCTGCTTAATACACAGTGGTCTCTGATGGGGATAGAAATGTTGGGGACAAGTCTTCTGCACATGACTCTTTGTACATTCAAAATGAATGGCTAAACTGGGCTACAATCTGAACTTCTACTTTTCAAAGAGGCTGTATACTGCACTATTAGCAGGCCCTTAACCATTAGGAAGTCAACCCCTGCTACTCCTTTGAACAGTTTTTAAAATTAACATTGAGGGGGATTTTACAAAAAAACAAAGCACCAAACAAATGTTTAAATCAGATAGGCATGCAAGATGCTGGGATAGGAGGGTAGAGAACCTGCCTGAAGTAAAGATACAAGGTGAATTATTGATAAAGCTGCATTTCCATGGGGTGTATTCAACCAAGTCACTTAGAGCAGATCCTTTGAAATTAATGTCATGACTAACTTAGGTCCATCAATTTCAATGGGTCTACTCTGAGTAAAACTTAGTTAACTACAATTCTATGGATTTTATTACTCTATGTTGCTTTGATACTCTTTTGAGGAAATTACAACAGAGTGAAGAGGAAATCAAAGATAAGTTCATGGTTTAATAAACTAACCAGGGTATTTATATATAAAAAAATGTGTCTGCCCTACCAGGCCTCAGATAATGGGAATAAATTATTATTATGCTGGTATGCAATGGAAGGTAGTTCCAAATGGAAGTGCTGACACACTAAAGACCCCATTCCAACATCATGCAGAACGAATCTCCCGATAGGATGGTATCTGCAGGAAGCTCTCTCCTGCAGAACACAGTGATTGACTGGGTATTTAGGGGGCAATGACCGGAAGTAACAGCGTGCATGCCTGAAATGGCTTTGTCATACAAGTGGACTACTAGATGTTGTGCAAATAGCTTCTGAGCCATTAAAAATAGTTCCACAAGCCTGTACATTCCAATGTCAGAGTATTATCTGGAGGGAGCCCATGCCGCTTTGCTTACCTGAATCCTTGAGGACAAATGCAGGTGTACCCATTGACAGCATCTACACACAATGCACCATGGCGGCATTTGTGTCCCGCACAGTCATCTTCATCAATTTCACAATGTTTTCCACTGTAGCCAGGCAAGCATTCACATCTGTAACAAGATCAATTGGTGAATCCATAAGCATAAATCAGTGTTCAATTATATCAACAAAAGTATTTGTGATGTGAAGGTGAAAGTGATATAGAAACCAAAGCATAAAGGCCACAGCATACTTCAATAATATATCTGATGATAAACAAAGAGTGTTAGTATAGTATTTGTTTTTGCAGCCCATAGGTATGGGGCAGGTAGAGATGTGATTGCCAATGCACAATCAGGATTGTGCAATGGCAATGGAAAACAAGTCTTTGGCTCTGCCACCCATCAGCAGATGGAAGGTAAATCTGAAACCTGTCAGATCAGGTGTACAAGCAAGTTTTCCATGGGAAACTTGCAGACGCACCCAATGCCTATAGAAAGCAAGATTTGGCTCTACTGTCCATCAGCTGACTTCAAAGTACCCAATCACAAGGCATCACTATGACATCAGGTGACTGACAGGTGGGCATTCCCACCTGCCCATCAAATTTTGCTCTCTAAGGTAGATCCTAATAAGGATCTGGCCTGTGGAGCCAAAAAGATTCCCCAATTTCTATTTTAAAGTGAGAGTAACAATATAGTGTAAACATTCTTAGTTAAAGCCGTTGTAACTAACTGAAGTTAAACCGTATTCTTTAATAAGTAACCATACATACTAACATCACTGTTTATAGTAATAACCATTTTAAGTAAGTTCTTAATCATTTAAAGCAGGTCTCTCTCAAATCGTGAAAACATTTAGATAAACTTCATAATTCCCTCAAGGTAGTGTATAGTGAAGCATTGTATCTTATGGAAGTGACAATCACTTGAGTTTTCTTAATAAGTCTGCATTTGAACTGTAATTATAATGAAAAGAAGCAATAAATATTTGGTTCTCAGATCGTAATATGAAGATAAAAGAACAAGTTGATGCCATTCCACCACCTTTAGATGGCAACTCATTTCTAGAAAGCTGATTGGAGGAACCAAAGTAACAGCAAACATAAGCTATTATATATTTATTACTGTTGTTAAGTTGCTTGTATTAAAGTTGTGTCAGCATTTCCATTATATACCCTATTTTCCGAGGTTTATTACTCAACCATAAAAAATGTGCTCTAGGCTGAAACTTGGCATTCAAGGTCTCAGGCCAGGGGGAGCAAATCTCTCTGGAAATCTAGGCAGTCTCTCAAAATCTTAGACACTATGCTTTGGACTGTCTTGAATGTATTTCAGCCTATAAACCACATTTCAAACCTCCCAGCTGGATGTTGCTGTACAGCTGGAAAATAATAAGCATATCATTCAAACCAGAACAAAAGAGAAACATCCATTACTTCCCCAGTTTAGCATATGTTACATATTTTGGAGATCGTACTTTCATATACCTCTGAACTCTGGATGTCAACAGCTTATTTAATTCTAATGCTAGCCTCTTTACTTCTAGATTTCCTCCTGCACTGCAAAAAAGAAGAAGACTGGTGCAGAAAGCTGCAAAGAGAGGTGTATTAAGATTAAGAGGAAATATGTGGGATATCGTCATGTCACCTTACTACGTGGTTGTATTTAGTGGCCAGAGGAAGTACGGGCATAAAAGAGACAGAGACTAGACAATCTATAGATATGGAAACTGATTCATCTTATGTTTCATGGGTGTTTAAATAGTACCCAGGGGAAACAGATTTCTAGTCTTTCAATGTATCTGGATTACTAATTTATAAATTTGTAGTTTTCATCTGTATGTTATATATTGACACATGAAGGTAGCTTTATGTACTTCCACTCCTGTAGGCCAAAGCAAATTTAGACCCTACATATTTCAGAGACTTGTTTTATATGTAGACACCGTAAGCATTTGAAGCTGTATGAATTGGGATCACTTTCACAGGATAAGTTGTAATCAGGGTAGGGTGGTCATGTTCCCTGTTTGAAGGCTACTGGGTCAAAGTCTAGTTTAAAGATAAAGAACCACTTGAAGGAAGTGCAAGGGTTTGAAGTTGCCTCTCAACAGTTAGAACCTGGACAGCAGCAGGCTGACAGATAACACAGGTCACAGTTTCCCCCACTATGGTGAGATGTAATATATTTCTGATTATCATAATTATTTCTAAATTTGCATCTATACATATGAATAATAAAAATCAGTTTGTGCTAATTGTATGCAAATTGGTAGCCTAGTCTGTCCTTCATTTGAATATGCCTGTTCTATGTTTAAGTAACCACTTTAAACCAGAGACATGGTCTTTAAAGTTGCCAGCAACAAAAGTATTTGGTCTTCTCCCTTGCAAATGGGCAAATAAACACACTACTCCAATTAAAAGTTATTAATTACTATTACAACATATTAACTATTATTACAGAGCATAAGCACTTGCTTTATTTGATCAACAGGGAAGCACAAGGCTGGCTCAGATATTAGCAACTCTTCTACTCCCCTCATTGCAGGTAAGTTGTTACTGGAAGATCTCTCATTTAGTTAACCACAGCTTATTTGTTACCTTCTACCCAGAGTGAGGCCAGTGGCAGACTTGGAGCTCTCAAATTTCAGTGGTACCACCCTGTGTGATGCCAACATTCAGTGCCCCTGCCTCTTACACGCTGTTCTACAGCATTGTTGTGGCACCCACTGGCCAAACCTTCGCACTATCCTAAAACCGCCTCTGGTGAGAGAGGCACGGGAGAGGCATAGAGGAATAGAAGAAGGAACATGACACTCAAAGACTAAATCAATTGCTCCCTTGGGTAGAATGCCAGCAGCCAGGTAACATTAGAACAGGTCCAAAAGCTCTGATTTAATTCCAAAAACTCTAAACTGGCACAGTTGGATCTATTTTACAGCCAAGTAGCTGCAGAAGAACAGCAACAACTGGGAACAGCTTTTAATATAACCGAAGGATAAATGAAATGATACAAAGGATCATATCCACTCTCAGGTGTTTCAAATCATGGACCCTGAGAGCTGGCACCTTCCTTATTCCCTACACTTCTGAGGCATCTGACTAGAGGAGAAAATTACAGGAATTTTAGGTAAACCAAACCATATCTTCTATCGCCTCTATTGCTGTTTTATTTCCTGTAATTTCAATTATTTTTTATTTTAATATTATTGCAAGTCACCTTAGAAATGTGGCTTATAATTTTAAATAAGGAAAGAATAAATAAAAATGAAATGAACACCTGGGGAACATGTGTTAAAAAATCAGGTAACCTAAAGGTGTTCAAAAGCATGCAATTCTTCTTCTGCATTTTCTGAACTCAGCAGCCTTTGTGAAGGTGCTACCTGGAACTATTTGGTGGAACACTAAAACCTTCTGCTAAATCCTCCCTAAGGACCTGCCTTTTCAGCATGTCTGAGAGCACTTATCATTATTCACCATTTTCCTATGAATAGTGTATCTCTTTTCACTCTCTTTTGGCTTACCTCACAATCTAATGATTTCATGCTCTTTTGACAAGTTTGTACACCATCAGCTCTCCATTATAATCTCCATCCACAGCCTATATACCTGATCCTGCACTCATTCACATCACATAACATCTACAAAACATCAGAAATCCAGAACAATTGTCTGAAGGCACTAATTCAGAATTCTATTGCCGTTCAGAACAATAATTCTGTAATTAATCATTTCTGGAACAGAAAAAGCAAGTTGGAGATCCGGGACTATTCTTTCTCAAAAATTTAGCAAATATATAGCAAAACAGCTCAGCAATGCTTCAGGCACACTGGCATGCAAACGGTATCCATCATAAGATGCAATGGGAGGAAATAGCAGCATTTAATCCTGTTGCTTTATTGATCCCTCTTGTCCTAATATAAAGTGATGTAATAATGAACGATGTGCAGGTCCCTATTCAAAGCTGCTATGCATCACTTTTATGATGTGTATTGGCTATCACAGTAATGATAGAACCACCACTTTTCTTGGAAGAGCTGTATTAAATCAGTGCTTTATTCTGTCAGGTAGTAATTCCAAGCTCCAGAATAATAAAGATTATTTATAACAATACTCTAATATGTACATTCTGGGCAATTGGAACAACAGGTTTATTTCTGTGAGAGATGCATTCAGTTAGTTAACTGTATATACTGCTCTGGACATTTTTATGGAGAATGACATAGAAATTCTTAAAAATGAGCAAATTGCAATTAATTATGTAGAGGGGGCAGTTATATATATATTTTAAATGCCCCAATTCAATAATCACAGCCATGGAGACCAAAATACTAAAAATGATCCAAAATATGTTAGAGCAGCCAAATACTTCAAATTATTGCTTTCACTTCCTCAGGTGCTGATTTCCCCCACCTTGTGTTACTGCATTTGTTTTGTTACTGCTGAGTCTAAGTATTCCCCTCCCCCAAGTAACTACTAATTACAGTAGCAACAAATTACCAGATTTCCTTTATCTCCATAAATGGTGACATCATGCTTTGCAGGGATAATTGAAATGGTAACATTTAACTTACCATTCTTTTTTCGCTTTGAAGAGGATTATAGTTCAAGATTATCTGTTAAGTGCTACTGTGGAATTCCAAAGCTAGTTTTGTGGACCTCGCTTTAGAGTCTTGTGTGTTTATTTTTGGAAATTTATTTCCATCTCTCCAGCTATATTTCAATCTAGATTACCTTCAGTTTACCTTTGATTCTATGCATGCTATGCTCCTGTCGATACATCTTGTTCCAAAGCTAAGAATACTGAATTTGCTATTTCTCCAGCTACCATGGTTCTCCAACAGCAGTGAGTACATGGCATGGTAGGTTATGCATGCTGCCCTCTAGTGCTCAAAGACAGGAAACACAGATCTCTGTCTGTTACTTTCTCTCCTCCTCTGGACCAATTTCCTGTCTCCTCCTCAGGCTTGTATAGCTTGTCATAAAATGGACTGGTCAAAAGGAGGAAGGAAACAAGGAATAGACAAACATATGTGTTATCTGACTTCTGAAACTAGATGGCGGCATTACTCACCACACCATGTGTTTAACAACTCTGAGAAACACCTCTCAGGTGAGAACAGCTCCATTTCCTGATGCTGTTCCTCAGCTGCATTCTGTCACAAAACAAAACAAAAAAGAGTGCTCTGACACAGAGCTTGAAAGTGCTGACTGGTTGTGGGAAACGTGGACAAAAGTTAAGTGTGAATAAGTCTAGAGACGGAGAAATTTGGTGGCTACAATGATAAAAAGGCAACATTGGCAGCACCAAGAGTGGTGAGATGAGAATGACTGTAAAGAAGAAGAAGAGTTTGGATTTGATATCCCGCTTTATCACCACCCGAAGGAGTCTCAAAGCGGCTAACATTCTCCTTTCCCTTCCTCCCCCACAACAAACACTCTGTGAGGTGAGTGGGGCTGAGAGACTTCAAAGAAGTGTGACTAGCCCAAGGTCACCCAGTAGCTGCATGTGGAGGAGTGGAGACGCGAACCCAGTTCACCAGATTATGAGTCTACTGCTCTTAACTAAAGTGTCAGGTTTGAAAGAGCGGGATCAAAGAGCAGACTCCTCTTTTCACTTCACCCTCACATGTGGAATTCCATAGGCATTTCTCAAAAACAACACTCAAAAGAATTTTGTTAATTAGGATACATGCTCCCCCATGTAGTTTACAATGGCGCATTCAGAAACTATCAATATGTGTTTGCTTACCTGTATTCTTTGTCAAAAGCGATACATTTGGAGTCATGTTTGCAAGGATTTAGCTCGGGGACACAATGGTTGATCACCTCATCACATAGCTCCCCTGGGGTAGAAACAAATTAAGAGGGCTTTTAAAGCAAATCTGATGTGAGACATTGGTTGATTTTCTTGAACTATTGTGGAAAAAAGATTTAGGGACAAATGACCATTGAAGCCTAACAGATTAATGCAAAGGTCTGATGGTGTGCAGACTAAAGAAAAGCGAACCCAACAAACTGTTGAACAAGCTGAATCTTGTGGCACAGATTAAGGGCTTATCCACACACTGTTCCTCTGTGCTTTCCAGGCATGGTCCACGCTCTAGAGCTCCATGTCAGAGTGATCTTTTCTTCTTCTTCAGTGCTTTCCTTGTGAAAACCCAATCTTTAATGCTAAACTGGAGCAAACAGCAATTTGGGGTTTCGGTGGATTGAGTTTTGCGCCATCACAGCAGTAAAGACTGGGGTTTTGTGGGGGAAATGCTGGGGCAACACAATATACTGTGAACCTGGAAAGCCCGGACATGCATGGAGGTGCAGAGCAAACATACGCATGGATGAGCCTTTATTGTGGCCTAAGCCTTTGTGGACAAGATGAAGAGGCATCTGAGAAAGTGTTATCAGGCCACAATAAACCTGTTTGCCCAAGGTGCCACAAAAGTAAGTTGTTTTTGTTGCAACACACTACCACAGCTGCTCTCTGGATTTGGAGCAGCTCACTACCTTACACCAATAATGATATCCATTTCAATGAACAGGTTTTACAACAGAATAGAGAGTAATGTCACATACACTGTTCCTTGCTTTGGCACAACATTAAGCTTTAACTGGTACTTGACCACATGACAAGGTCCCTGGATCCACCAGCAAAGAGAACTAGTGACTCATTTATTAACATGTGGAGTAACATTATTGGTGCAAAAATGTTTTGAACAAAGCACTAACTTTCATTTAGAGCCAATGTTTTATTTTTCCTACAAGAATATTGCAAATTTATTCAAAATGGTAAAAATAGTCTGTTTTGTAATGTTAAACAGATTGAAGACTTCATATGATTAATAAACATCTACTAAAAGAGCATAGAACCTCCTGAACCCAAAGAATATGCTGTCTTCTAGGTAATATGGCCCTCAAGGGCAAGGAATAGTTCAGCTGGTTTTAGTTATTACCTGTTCAGTCCAAGGTCTAGTTTTGTATTTTTAAATTCTAATAATGAACAGATCCACAATGTTCAAATCCAGCCCTATTTGGTTACACTTCAGTACCTCAGACTTGAGATATTGCCCATGGAGGACACAAAACCCTTTTTGTATATGTAATATCTGGTTTATTAAACCCTTATAACATATTTGATCCAGACGTCTCCTGAGCAGTTTGACCGACTATGTAAAATTTCACAGATAAGTCCTATATGTAAATAGCCCAACATGCATTTCAGACACATAACTGTCTCTAAATAGCCACAACAAAAACTTCCACTGGCAAAAAATACAAACAGATCAGAGTCAATTTCATATTTTGCTACATATTCAGCTTAATGACAAAACTCACTATTGGGGGGGGGATCCAACAATAACATCCTACAATATTACTAGTGCTTATGGCTAAAGCACTGTACACTCACAAATCTGTGCTAAGCGTCTGTTGTAAATGATGTCAAAAGGAATTGAACCAAGTCAGAACCTCATGGGGCTCCCCCAACTATAAATAATTTATGGCACTCACCTTGCTTGAAGGGAGGGGAGCAGTGCTAACTCAAGTCAGATTCGGGGGAATGACCAAATAAGTATTCAAAAAGTATATGGTTGTGTATAGTTACAGCACTTTCATAACTTGCTGCTGGTTCCCAGCAGACACTCCAAAGTGCTAGGCCTATACCTGGGATTTTCTTACAAAAGAGGGGAAATCAGTTTGAGGTACTACTGGAACAGTTATAAATCCAGCTGACACCTGTTCAGTTCTGCAGAGAATGCCAAACCAGAGAGTTTTATTTTCTAAATCAGGATAGTGCATATTATCTTGTGTACAGAACCTAGTTATAGTAGATGCTTCGGTAATGATAATTATTTATATTGTCTGAGCACATGGGGGGGACACAAAGCATGAATTTATGTTGGCATTGCAGATTTGTTATAATGGAACTGCATTCAAATACTAAAACAAATGTTTGGAGACTGGGGAATCCAGGCAATTTTCAGAGCACCACAGCTACAAAGTGGTAGAACCATTTTACCAAGAATTGGCACCTGTCAATAATGGCCCAGGCCTTCTAATAGTTTTAAGGATCTCACAACTGATTATGGAACTGAGAACTTTGCTAAAGCTGAAATTGATTTTTTATAGTACCAATGAGTTGTAGTAAATATTTTATATTTTGTCTGTCGGCCAAACATATGAAGCTTAATTTTATTCAACAAGTCATCCTTCACTAACAGACACAACTTCTGCCAGAGCTACTGGGTCATGACCAATCACTCCTATATTTGAAATCTTCATTTAAAGAATAAAGAGGCATGTTCAAATAAATAATTAAATTATATGCCATCATTTTTACTCCACTGATATCATTTATTCCCTGAGCCCACACCAGGCTGGAAACCACTATAATAAAATCAAGTGTAATTTAGAACACACTTCTATACTCATTGATTCAATGCAACTTCCTTCCAAGTAGGTAGAAGATTGTAGTCTCAATGTTATATTTAGTAGCAGTGCTGTCAAGTATCCCGTTTTCCCCTGGATTCTCCCTTATTTTAAGCAGTTTCCTGCTGCTCTCCCTTATTTTTTATTTCCCTTAAATTTCCTGTTTTTAATGGAAGCAGCTCCTCCCCTGCTGGCCAGGGACTGGGTGGGAAGACCTCACCTACTTGGAGAGAAAAGCCTCAACCCTCAAAGCAAGTGGGAACTGTTTCCCATGCTTACAGGGGGTGTATTTCTCCCCCTGCATCAGCCCCTATCTGTTGCCGCTGAGCCCCTCAGCCGGCCAATAGGGTTAGCTGGTGGGCGGAGCCTGGGTGCCTTTGAGCAGCTGCTGCTTCCTGTCCTGTTTTATGGGATCAGACAAGACGACAATGGGGCTCCATTGCGCAGAGCACATGGCTGCCCTCCTCTTTGCTCAGCTCCCAGCCCGCTTGGAGTTTACATTGCTGCTCCGCCCACTTTTGCTTCTGGCTCCGCCCACCACTGACATGTGACTGTCCCCGGGATAGGTGAGACTGCTGATTCCTTATTTTCAAATCCAAAACTTGACAGCTATGTTTAGTAGCCAACTAATACACTTTTAGAAAAATGACTATTAGCAAAAGTGAAGTAGTGCTACTTACTCCTCAAATTTGTCAAGCCCAAAAGTAATTTCTGAAAGAAAATCTTAAGAATATTGTATTTTCCCAGACCATATGTCATCCTTATGCCTCTACAAGGAAGCTTCTTCCTGATATATAAAAGACATGAGCTGCCATCTACGGTAGTTCCTTGCTCTCCCGAACTACAAGACCTAAAAGTGCCATTTTAATTATGCAGTAAGCAAGAAATCTAACCTTACTTCTATCATTTCCGCAGTAACTGAGCTGCTTACCACATCATCTCCAATGTGCTTATCCACACGGAACTGTGGGGTAATTTTGGCACATGATTATTAAACCTACAGATTCACAGCATGAAGCTTAATTTTTGTTCCTTCTCAACGACATCACATTTCCTCATCTCAACTTTTGCATGTAAACTAAAACATAGAAGCTAGGATTTTTAAAAAACTATTATTATCACCTCTATTTTTTCATCATTATATTTTATTTGTAAAGCTGCCAAAATTACAAAATACTGTGTTATACGTTTTTAAAAACAGAATTCTCTGCCTTTGGGCTAATTCTTTGCCTCTAGGTATAGATGCCATGTGTCATAAAAGTTTTTTTAATTGCACTGCTTGAAATAAAAAGTATCTTTTTCAGTACCATACCAAACTGAACAAGAAACCTAAAATGTAATTTACTTGACATACGAAATTCTATTTTGGCTTGTGCTAGCAACCTCTAATGGTACTAATATTTTCATATTTTGCATTTTTGAATGCAGCAACAACAACCCACCCTTCACCCTAACATTCCAGAGCAGGTTACAACATTAAAACAGTTTAAAGTAGCTTAAATTTAGAATAATATATGTAATAAACTTTATCATGCACTGGATTAATGTGTGAATGACATTCCTAGTTGCACCCTAGGATCCTTCCATGCTACTTTGTCTTATTTTTTTATTCATACAATTTAACTCATAAAATATAATAAATGAGCAATTGGTTACTAAGGGGGAATCAAAGCAACAAGAACAGGAACTGTCTAATTGAGAGACAATTCAGGACTGCCAAAGTCATAGGGAATGAACAGGAAGAAACTACTTATCTACTTAAATTTAAAAAGCAGCAAGGAGGAAGCTTCTAATGAAAAAAACAGCAGCCCTGAAAAGCCTCAACAGCAATTTGAAAATCCATACTGTTATACTGTTATATATGTTTCTGGCTGGCATTTGAGAATTTTGGGTTGTTCCATAGCTACACAATTTAGTAATTTTGACAGTGTTCCTTAGGGGCAAAACACTTTAGTTTCAGTTTCATTTCTGTTATTTGCACAGTAATTGGTAGTTACCGGTAGGCTCAGGCAGACACCAGTAAAGCCTAGTTCTCAACTCTGTGCTACTGCCTGGTTCTGGCACTATTAAACATCCTGCAATTACATTTGCAAGACACAATACTACAATAAATCAGGTCTGTGTTGTTCTGACGAGAACAACACAAAAAAATAGTAGAATACAATCATAGAATCATAGAATCATAGAGTTGGAAGAGACCACAAGGGCCATCCAGTCCAACCCCCTGCAAAGCAGGAAACACCATCAAAGCATTCCTGACAGATGGTTGTCAAGCCTCTGCTTAAAGACCTCCAAAGAAGGAGACTCCACCACACTCCTTGGTAGCAAATTCCACTGCCGAACAGCTCTCACTGTCAGGAAGTTCTTCCTAGTGTTTAGGTGGAATCTTCTTTCTTATAGTTTGAATCCATTGCCCCGTGTCCGCTTCTCTGGAGCAGCAGAAAACAACCTTTCACCCTCCTCTATATGACATCCTTTTATATATTTGAACATGGCTATCATATCACCCCTTAACCTTCTCTTCTCCAGGCTAAATGGACTGGTGATGTGAGTTACATTTCCAGTAAAAACAGAGAACAAATTATGATGATTCCAAATGAAATGTCTAGTGTGCTGGACTGATGTTGTAAATTCTGCAAGATTTCTTCAAAACAATGCATTGATAATGTAAATAAGAGATATGTAGACTGAAACAGAGCATCTCACATGCTAGCAGGATTTTCGTTGCGCAGTACAGCAGATGAAATGTTCTAAGTTCATGTGGAGCTTTTCCTTGTCTTTTTTTTTTAAATGGGAGAATCTCCATGTAAGGCTTGTCACATAGCTGTATGTCAGAATCTGGTTGTCAGGGCTGGTCGTTATCTTCTTCAGATCACCACGCAGACGCTTCTTATTCTTTTATAACTTTTTATTGCGTATTAACAAACAATCTTATAAACAGTTCTTATCTTTAACTATTACTCCTCACTTATTTCAGATATCTTCTGAGCTCTGCTTCTTCGTGACCAGCAACTCTCAAAATTCGCTTTCCCGCTCTTTTTTCTAACCTCCTCGCTAGAGCTGGCTTGTGTCTCCCCTCCTCCAAATCTGAGCTATAACTTAACCCTTGCATTTCCTGTGAACATCCGGGCCCTCCCTGGTGTTTCTGTTGCTCTCTTCTATTAAGTTTCACTGCTCTCCTCCTCCCCTTGGGGAAAGCTTCCTCCCTCTGTGAAACTGGAGGCTTCTAACTCTAACTCTTCCCTGACACTGGTTGCCAGCAAATCCCTGTAAGCTGGGATGGTGGTGTAAGATGGATGTTGGAAATGAAAGTGCAAAGGTCAAAAAGCAGGATGCTGATGTCTGTTTTGAATCTAGTGCTATGGCTTTGGGAGAAGTCAGAAACTCTTGCAATGTAAAGCTGGAGAACCCTTCCCAGTAGACTCTGGTTGCATATATGTGTAAATAAGCCATATATCATGAAGACACCAGAGTCTCTGTTGTGCCTCATTGTTCGGAAACAGACTCTGGGTTAAAGCGAGCCTAAAACCCCTGGAATCTTGCGTTGCTCAGAGATTGGGGTGACATGTAACAATATGTTAATACTGACTCATCCTGACCTCCTATGACTCCAGAACTAAGGCAGCTAAACAACAAGCTAGCATAGAAACAATTTTCATGGAGCTGGCTTCATTTAATTATTTTGCCAATTTACCACAATGGAATTACCACATCAGAATACATGCCATTTGTTTCATGTTACATTCAATGTTTTAAACCCATAATCTGAATCACATTGTTGACTTGTTCAGTGGAACAGGAAACTACTGGGTGTACCAACAACTTTAAAAAATAAATCCAAATTTTCTTCCAATTTTAATAGCTGATTGGTTAAGGTAAAGCCAAATACCATGTGTTCTGTATTTCCATTGCCTGAATATAGGACACTCCTTACATTTGTTTTTAATATTAATTATAATAAGAAATAGGACATGGAAAATATTTTCAGCTTTATTCAGAAACATCTTGTGCAGAGCCCAAAGCTAGGGAAAAAAATATTGAAAGGCAACTCCCCTCCCCCAAAAGGCAGGAATAAAAGGAGCATTATACAATTGGCTAATATTTGCAACTACCTAAAGAAAAAAAATAGCATAAAGTTGCAAAACAGTAGGCACCACGTTCATATATTTACTAGGACTTCTGGAAGCAATCTTTGGCAAGGTTTTTTACCTTTAGCAACGTATATGCAGTGGGCAATGTTGCCATATAAAAGCATTAAAGCAGCTCTGCTACATCAGACCCAGAGTTCATGTAGTTCTGCAGCCCAAGGCAAGCAAAATGCTTCAGGGAAACCCACTACTGGGTTATGAAGCCAAAAAAATCATTATTTAGGGTACATTACTACTATATTATGATTTGTTGGTTACACTGCAAAGTAAAGTGTGTGCCACTTCTAGGCACATCATCTTTCCAAGGTATTCCCATAATCAAACAAGGTCACAAAAAGTAACTAAACAAGAACAACTTGACACAGATTAAAAGATTAAGCAACAGAAGAGGTGCTTTATGTCAAAGGCATTTTTATTGGTTTCATATTTAGTCACTAGGGATAAAATCTTGACCATGTTTAAGCCAAAAAGAGATTTTTTCCAGTGGAATTTTGCAGTAATTTTAGCATCTGTCTATCAAATGGCAATGTATTCCAGAAGAAACCTACAAACTGCCAGGCCATTCTTAACTTTTAAGCATGAGAAACCAGCCATGCTTGATCCTTGTAAGGATCACATAATTCCCTGAGAACTGAATTGGTATGACTTCAGATATTACTGGTGGTAAAATTGTTCAGCTGTAATATTTTTAAATAAGGTTGAAACAGCATTTGACCTTATTTTTATTCCGCTGTGGGATCATGCTCAGTTGTAAAGGGGGGAAGCCTTCCTAGATTATGTGCAAAATTAACCTACATACTACTTTTAGACAATGTAGATTTCATATTTCACTGAATTATACCTTACTTTCTCTGATACTTCTCTTTTCCAAGCTAAATTATCCAACCTTTAATGTATTTCATCTAAATTCCAAGACACTTTTACAATCACTCTCTTTTGAAAAAAAAATCAAATATACAACTATACAAAGAATATACAAATGAATTCAATACCTCTTTTGAGAGTCAGTACAGGAAATAGCTCTAAGCTGCACACAAGTCACAAGGCAGTAATAAAATTATGTTTCCCTAGTATGATCAAAATGGATTTTCTTGAAATACAAAGCAATGATCTCTGAACCTAATGATCTCCATTCATTTCTGAGTAGCACACTTGAAATAATGAAGACAAACATGCAAGCAGGTAAACAAACCCCAGTGAGCTTTGTTATAGACTTAAGTGGAGGATGACTGAAAACCTTCCCAACAGACTTTTTGTGCCAAGAGCTTTAGATTTGCGCTATCCTGAGTAGAGGCAGAATTAACTCAATGAAAGCCACTATCAACGCTGAAATCCCATCCTAAGCCCTTGTTCAAAATTATTTCCAGCAAGTCTCTTGAGATGCAGTATCCCCATCCCACATCAATTGCTTGAAAACACCGTTTCGCTTATTTCAAGTTGAGAGGAAAGATGCTGTTTTGTCTGTGTCATTTTTCTATCCTTTATAATGTATATAGAAAGCAAAACTATAACGTAAAAATAAATGGATAAAAAATAGAAAGAACACGAAAAGAACTATTGACTCAAAGCATCAGTTACTAACTTCTCCTCTTGGAGCTCCAGCAATTTAAAGGTTTCTGGCAGAAAGATGGTTAAAAGCTACAATTAGTTTTCGTTCAGGTGTAAGGTTTTTTACCCCAGCCAACCATTTATAAAAGCATCCCAAAAGGACCCCAAACAACATTTTAAGAGTTTGGGAAATTTTAGATTTACTTACCAAGCCGCTCAAACCTGATACTTATTAAATCCCATGATATGTGATACACTCCAGTTTACAAGGAGCCTTTCACTAAGTGTCTGATGCTCAGAGAGTAGCAAGACCAGTTCACATTTTCATGGTTTATAAGAGTGTAGATATTCCTTACCACTGTACAGTGAATATAAGCAGTTATGATTTGGTGGCTTGCATTCTTGGATCCTTGGACAAATACCTTATATATTTGCTTACCTGTATAATTAGGGAGGCAGAGGCAGGCATAATTGTTTACACCATCCATACAAGTTGAATTGTTCTCGCAATCATTATCTTCACAGTCATCTGGATTAATTTCACATTTTTCACCCTCAAAGCCAATAGGGCAGGAACAACTTTTAATAGAAGAGTAAACAAGACAGGAAGACTAATTTACATTTCAGACTGAAATAAGTTGGTAGCAGAAACAGCACAAACTAGGTTTGCATATGTTGACCACTAAAGGTCATCAGTATTGAACAAAGAGACCCATGAAAGGTACCCAATATAAACTATTGACAGAATCTAGTAATATCCAGCATTGAAGGTTCCTAATAACCACACTGAAAACCTGGCTATAAACCAGGCTTCAAAATTATTTGCTGGCTGTATGTCAGAAAGCCGATAACAGAGACTCTCTGGACCGGACAGAAAATGGGTAAAGCAGATACCGGTATAAAAGGCCAGAGATTCAGGAGGAAGGGGCAGAATTGCAGTGGGTGATGAGGTAAGTGAACAGGGAAAAATGTGTCTGTTTTGCAAGCTGAATTGTAGGAGGGAAGAGCAGGAGGTGGGCAGTCTGTTTTATGCTGCAGAGAGAGTCAGTGTTTGGGCTCTCTTTGAATTGGAGGCTGCAGCAATGGAAGAAACAGGGCCCCTTTGGAATGTAATGCTCTGCACTCTATCTAGGTCCAGCTTGTATATACAGGTGAAGCTCGAAAAATTAGAATATCGTGGAAAAGTCCATTTATGTAAGCAATTGTTTTCATTAGCTACTGAAGTTTAATATATGAGATAGACTCATGACATGCAAAGCGAGATATGTCAAGCCTTTGCTTGTTATAATTGTGATGATTATGGTGCACAGCTGATGAGATCCCCAAAGTTGAAATTGTTAAATTGGGGTTCTCATCAGCTGTACACTATAATCATCACAATTATAACAAATAAAAGGCTTGACATATCTCGCTTTGCATGTCATGAGTCTATCTCATATATTAGTTTCGCCTTTTAAGTTGAATTACTGAAAGAAATTAACCTTTCTACTGATTTTTCGAGTTTCACCTGTATGGTGTGTTTATGGTTTATGGTTTATTTACACAAAGTCTCTCCTGTCCCTTATTGTACAAAAGAAAACACAGACTCTGGTAAGTGTGCCTGGTACCCCTGGAATCTTGCACAGCTCAGAGATTGTGATGGTGTGTAACAATACCAGAGAGAGCTGTTTTAGTAATCTGCTTGGTTGGGGAGCCTATTTTGGCTGAAAAGTGAGTTAAAAGTGAGGTAAAAACACTTTAAAAAACAATAAAAATTGTATGATTAGTAGCCACCATTAATTACTTCTTTTTACATGTGACTGTGAATGCATGTTTATGTAATAACTGATAACAGGAATAATTCTGAATTATGTTTTATTCATTTTCTAACTCTAGTCTATAGCAGCTCACCAACAACAGGCAACACAACAAAAAAGACTTAGTAATGTTTTGAAGATATGATTTCTGGAACATTTTAACCAGTTCACTTTTTTATATATAAAAATATCAACATACCAGTTTCACTAATGTACTATAAGAAGCATGAAATTTGTTTGTAGTTGCACATACCACAATTTTTTTTTTAAAAAAATGCAATTTAGAGGGTAGATTCACAGAAACCCTCCCTCACACAATATGTAGAAAAGTAACAAGTAAGTTGTCCTCCTTTTCCCTGACACACTAGTTTTCTATGTGTAAGAACTACCTTTTCTTGTGATGCGGAAGCATTAAAAAATGCAGCCCATCATTTAAGTATATTCTAGGACAGGAGTGGGTAACATATGGCCTTTCAAACATTTCTCCCATCAGTCCCAGCCAGAATCAATGGCCTGTAACGATGGGAACTTTAATTCAGCAAGATCTGGAGGGCCAAATTTAGTCATCCCTGATCTTGAAAGCTACAGCATGTGTTGTGTACACTGGAGTCTGTATGCAAAAAGCCTGAGATGGGAAAACCCTAAATAAAATATGTAGCTGGATAAAGGAACAAACAAAGAATAAAAAGCAGAGGCAGGCAATTTTGTAGAAGTCAACATCGCTGAGTCAAAAGTATCTGCTTATTTCATATTCATGAACAACAAAAAAGGGGAAAGTTGTCTCTCCTGAGCAAAAGGAGCAACTTTTCTTTTAAAAGTGTAAGGACAAAGTAGTACACAACTATACAGCATGACAACACAAAACTTGGATACTTGCAGACCATATGCCCCCAAAATAATAAAAGAACCATAAAAGCAATTTGAACTGATTGTGCAGAAGAGCTCCTGACACTTCTCATCCCACACTCACCACTCATAGGTCATAATAGCTAGAAGGGACAGGGATATATCTTTAGAAAGGATGACTGAAAACAAACTGCTTGAATCAATTCTACTTAAAGCACACTAAATCAGTATGAAATATTTTCTTTGCCTGTCTTTTACCTCATTAGTACCAATAAAAAACGTCCTCTTTCTGACCCTTTGGTGATACTCAGGATCACATGAGGCAGATAAGAGAAGACAGGAAGAGCTGGCACAGCATCTTTTGTAGCCAAGAAAAGGGGATGGGGGAGTAGGATAAAAGAACTCTAATTAAATAAAGTGATCCATTCATCATGTCTCCCGTTTCCATTACAAAACCCCATTTTTCAGGGCTTTATAACTCAGCCATAAAAATGTGCTCTAGGCTGCAACTTGGCACACAAGGTCTCAGTTTGGGAGCACAGATTCATTCTTTCATTTGAAAATAAAAGAAAAATGAGGAGCCTGTACTAGCTTCTTTTATTGTCTATTTCTGTATGCCACATTCTGACTAGAACAGGTGATGTTTACAATAAACAGTATACTACTAATAACTTAAGGACTGGCAATAAGATAACACTGTTCAAACAATATGCATTTCCATCACTAACATACAACATTCAAGCTTTAGCTAAAAACTCAGGAACCATATCTTTGTTAAAAAAGACAGAAAAGGAGGAGAGAAATTTTGAAACCAGAATTATTATTTATTGGCATATGTAATGAGGGCTTATTTATTTATTTAATCCAGATTGATTAACTGCTAAATAAATACACTGGTACCTCAGGTTACAAACACTTCGGGTTACAAACACTTTGGGTTACAAACTCTGCTAACCCGGTAGTACCTTGGATTGAGAACTTTGCCCCAGGATGAGAACGGAAATCGCGTTCTGGCAGCGTGGCAGCAGCAGGAGGCCCCATTAGCGAAACTGCGCCTCAGGTTAAGAACGGTTTCATGTTAAGAACGGACCTCCTGAACGAATTAAGTTCGTAACCCGAGGTACCACTGTAAATAAGCACTAAGCAGTTTAAATCTACATATAAGCTTTCTGAACACAATATGTTCCATGGAAACTGTTCACATAACAAGTCCATGGTTATAATTACCGGTATTTCCTATGGATATATCTGTAACCTAGGATTTTTTGAATCTCTCTCCCTGCTTTTTCAATGGCTGCAGCCAATCAGCAAAAGAAAGACAAAGTAAAAAACTGATTTGTCTCAACACTCCTGCTCTCTGATTCATTCAGTCTAGTTCCCCTTCTCCTTCCATAGTTTCTGTCCAAAAATGGCTGCCGAAGGCAAGCAAAGCAAGGAAGTAAGTAAGGAAGCCATTTGTTTGGATAAGTGAATCTGTTGGCTACGTGAATAAAGTTTGATTTGATTTGATTTGATTTTGAATCTGCAGAGCATATAGCAAGGTTTGGGCATAATTATTCAAGTGAGGAAAAGTGAATTTTTGGATAGCAAGCATGCAGATAGTAGGACCTGTGATGGTGGCTGAATGCATTTCGCAATAAACACCCTCTGCTCACTCAGAGAGATATTTACAAGTCTTTATTACATATATACAGACAGGACTGTAAGGCTTTTGCGTCTGAATCCTCGGTTCCAGATTTAGGAAGTAGCCTGCGGCGGCTCCTTCTCCAACAGAGGAGGCATGGAAGCTTCAAGGGGCATCTCTGGTCCTTGCGCTTTAACTCCCTCCTCTCCAGAGCCGATGGCAGAGGCCCCATTTCTCTCTCCGTCCCTGAGCTCCAAGGGTGGTGCTGATGCTGTGCCTCAGCATCAGAGAGCCTTGACACCTCCTGGCTCCCTCCAGATCTCTCCCCCGTCACTTCCTGACCGGCTCCTTCTAAAGGCTCCTGTTCTGACCTTTCTCCTCTCCCTTCCCCAAAGGCGTTCCCTGGCTGTCCCGTCACAGGACCTAAGTGTAGTATAAATTATTCCTTAAAGGTAGCCATTAATCTATACAATTTTTTGTTCCAGATGTAGTATTGTAATGTGCTTTTGGAAATGACAATTGATGCAAAATGCAGTGGCCACGGGGGTGATGGGGCAGTGGATTGAATGCATTTAATCCCCATTTTAAAAATTAATCTGTTTTGATTGGTGCTAAAAGTCCTGCTCCTATATATAGCTGCCCATGCCTTGAGATCTACAGATGAGACTTTCCTGGTGGTCCCAATACAGCCTGAAATACTCAGCACAAGGCTTTGGGAAAGGACCTTTTCAGTTGTGGCCCCATGCCTGTGGGATTCCTTTGCCACTGAAATGTGTTTAGCTCCTTCAGGATATTATAGTAAGAAACAGGTTAAGAAGCATCTCTTTCAGTAGAGTTTTGGAGAGGAATGTTATAAAGAATTATTTGTTGATCATATGGAAGTGATGAACAATTCAATGTTACCCTTTTCTGTTGTGTATTAAAGTTATGCAATTGTTTTAATTATATTTGATATTGTTTTATTGTATTGTTTTTATAATTTGATGCAAACTACTCTGTGTCAATAATCAAATAAATAAATGATGTAGCTGGGAGAGCTACTGCGAAAATTATGTCTGTTCTGACTGGCATCTCAAGCAAGAGGACTACATTGCATTAAACACAAACCACTCATTTCCTTCTGTGTGCCACACTGAGACTTCAGGGAGGGCAAACATTATTAGCCTTAAACTAGTTCTTCTGCTGAACTGAAAAGACTCAGGGACATGTTTCATTTCATATGCAAGCATAAACTACAGAAAAATAACTGCCAGAGAAAACAAAGATTAATCAAATCTGAATGTGTAGTCAAGAGAGGTTGGAAACTTGATTAGAGTAGAGGTTAGGAATTAAGACAGGCATGGCCAAACTTGGCCTTCCAGCTGTTTTGGGCCTACAATTCCCATCATCCCTGACCACTGGTCCTGTTAGCTAGGGATGATGGGAGTTTTAGTCCCAAAACAGCTGGAAGGCCAAGTTTGGCCATGTGTGAATTAAGAGATTAGAGGCCTGTACATATGCCATATTAACAACTCAAATTAAGGAAGAGATATTCCCTCCCCCATTCCTGGATGTGATTATATGTTCTACAAAGTTGTAGCAGCTGGATCATGCAGTGCTATATTTTACTGAATAGGGTTACCAATCCGTAGAGTCAGAGCTTTCACAACATCACCATGTTGGTGGGTTTGAAAGTTTTGAAAGATACAGGTGATTTTTTTGTTATGGAAATTTATAACATTAATTATAGTGGCAAAAAGGAGTTGTGTGTACAAGGCTTTAGAGTGGGAGGTTTCAGGAAGTTGCTGATTACATAAGCCACAATAAGGACCAATTACTATGGCTGCATATTCCTTCCCAGAAAGGGTATTTCTCTTAGCATGAGTGTAATTGGCTGAATCATGTTGGAAGATTCTTTACACATCTTCCCTACTGAATGGGAACCACACAATCTGTTTGTTTAAGTTGTAGTAGCCATGCACTTTCCAAACATATTCATTGGGCCAAACTCTAAACCCTTTAAGGTACCAGAGGAATGTTGCATTTTCACCAAAAAACATGCATCTCAATATA
Organism: Lacerta agilis; assembly: GCF_009819535.1. Classification (NCBI taxonomy): domain Eukaryota; kingdom Metazoa; phylum Chordata; class Lepidosauria; order Squamata; family Lacertidae; genus Lacerta; species Lacerta agilis. Next base: position 45,154,549 of record NC_046313.1, read on the forward strand.
GGGGCATTGAATACACAGCACAGAACTTAATGATAAACTTTTAAAAGATTTTTATCTTAGCAGAATTTTTATTTTATCATAAATTTTAAAAGATTTTTATCTTAACAGAACTTGAGATGGCTGGCTATGTTAAATGTACTAATGTATATTAGTATGCTCTGATCTAGTGATTTAGTATTTGAATGAGATGAATGCTGGCCAGATGTACTGCAGTTTACAAATCAGCTGTTGTGTTCAAAATAGCAAATGTTTTAGAGCCCTTTGGCTAAATAACTACACACACCTGCATATCAACTGGACAGACTCAATAGCCCATAGACACTGAACTCATCCATCAACTGCGGAACATTAACACTGCAAAATCTATTAGTTAAGTTAAAAAAAAAACCTTAAGTGAACTTTGTATTATTGGAATAATGCAAAGCACATTGGTGCACTTCAGCTGAAGAAATAACATATCCACTCAGCACAGCAGCTATATAGACTTCATCACAGTAGGCAAGTTCCAACTAAAATTAAATATTTGTGAGTAACATATATCTCAATGGATTAGTTAAACACATGCTTAAACCTTTTCCATTCATATCAACAGTCCATAAAAATGCTTTTCTGCAGTTTGATTTTATCTGATACTCTTAAGGCTTTAGCAATGATCAAGGGCTGGTATGAAGGAAGGTTTCTATTCATTCTTGGTAAAAACAGCAAGGTAGTAATATAGCACCTTCCTGATATTTGTGGCACTTATTTCTCACTGGGCAACTTTTGACACAAAAGTGTATAAGTAGATATTATTTGGAAATCAGTATTTATTCTGATCTATTTATTAATGTTAATTAATTTTATATATTATTATCACCTGTAACTCAAAATGCAATGCTGGGATAAACCTCTACAGCCCTGAACACAAAGACACATTCTAAAAATGTAACTGTTAAAATATGTACCAGTGGGATCAGAACAATATCAGAAATATCAACAATTGCTCCTGGAGGAAGCAAATAAAAACTGTGAAATGGGCACATCTAGCTTTGTTTGCTGTTCCTTAAACCAGGAGCTAGATGACACTTTTATTACAAAAAAATGTAAATTTACATGAAGAAAAATACAACTTTAGAGTAAACTGTTTACTGTTAAAAACCTGAAAGAGATTTTGATTCAATGTTTCATTTTATCCCATGCCCTTTGCTGACACTGTTGTGGCAGCATGTTACAACAGTAGATAGGAGTAGTGAAATCACCTGCTGTTTAGGCCCCTTATGTTACCTACAAACAGCAGGATAAGGAAGGGTGTGAGGATGGAGTTTCAGTCATAACAGGGTGAATTTCCTGGCTTATGTCATCACCTTCCCATTACTCAAAAGATAATTTTCTTGTCTGTGACTACAGAAACTTGGGAGTTAAATCACTTGGCATTTCATATGGAGAAACACTTTGGCTTAAAATTCCCTCTACAAGAGCAAAGATTTGACAAGTTTGGCAGCTGAGCTTATATATTTATATGTTTCTCTGGGAGGTGAGAGGGGGAGTGAATAGAATATATAATTTCTTTCACAGGCCACACAACAGAAAGTTCCAAGGGGGCTTTCTCTTTTGCACATGAGATAATAGTTGCTCATCTTGACACACAAGGGTTGTAGGAATGCAATTCTGCTTCTGCCAGCAGAATCTACACAGTGAATTGAAATAAAACAGAAAAAACCAGTGCCGGTAAGTTCTGAATTTAGTGATGTCAAATTCCCCCCTAGGTGGCTTACAGCACATATAAAAAATTGTAAAACATCAGACATTAAACATTTCCCGATATAGGGCTGCCTTCAGATGTCTTCTAAAAGTCAGATAGTTGTTTATTTCCTTGACATCTGATGGGAGGGCATTCCACAGGGTGGGTGCCACTACCGAGAAGGCCCTCCCTGGTTCCATGTAATTTCACTTCTCACAGTGAGGGAACCGCCGGAAGGCCCTTGGAGTTCCCACCCACCTGTCCCCCAATTCTCAAACCCTTTCCCTTTAAATAGCTATTGGGGGGGGGGGAACAGTTTGCCCAAAAGGGCAATGGCATCCTTTTGTCTTGTACACTGCAGTGCAATGTGCTAGGCACCAAAGGGAGAACAGTCCCCACTCCTTGACTCTCTGTCTAGAGCACCACTAGTGTCAGCTAGGAATGTTTCTCTGCATCAGATTTTAATCCACACTGTGAAGAGGTTGTGGTGCCTAATGTCTCCCTTTTCTTTAAATCACATATTCTGAGTCTCCTTAACTCATATCAAAAACTTTGACGAATGAGTTTCACCAGCATCTCTATTTCAAGCACTTTATATAACAAGAACCTAACATAGTCTTTCATAACAAGGTAGCCTATTTTAAAGGAAAACACGTCACAGTGAAATCAAATTGATGTGATGATCCAGCCAAAAGTAAGTATTGTAATTTCCGCCCTCCCTTCCCCAGGTGGGCAGGGTTTGCGGCACCAAGCGAGGGTCACCTGGGCGGGTGCCACCCACCAGCCTAAAGTCGGCCCCTTTGACCCGCCCATGGCCAGGTAAGACAAAGGAGAGCCGGCCGGGGGTGGGGTCAATGGCCAGTTAATAGAAGCTGAGCCGTTCAGCCAGGCCCCTTTTGGTCCTTTTTCTTTTCAGGTTCAGGAGAGCTAGGAGCGCGTCCAGGCGGCCGGATTCAGGTAAGTACTGGCCCCCTTTTTACCTTCAATGCTGGTCGGTCTGGGCTGCTTTAGCGCCCCCCCCCAGCTTTATTGATTGGCGGTGTGGCTGCAAGGCCCCACTGCAGCCACAGATCGCTGTGGGACACTCCGCTAGGCCCGGGTGGGCAGCGGGCGTCCTCAGCACTAGGCTGCTTGCGGCTTCCACCCTCCCAGACGTGGGGGGGGGGGCGCAGGGTTTGGTGGCCTCTTTCCGGGTAGGGGGGGGGCAAGGCCCTTCTGCCACCACGGCCTCCCATTAGGCCCGAGAGGTATTGTAAGTATTGTAATTCCAACTGTTTTGAATGGGAGAGTTAAGTATGTGCTTAACACACCCATTCAAAACAATAGAACAAAATGCTTAGGTTTATTTGGTTCATTACCTAACACAATTTTCTGTTATGGGCCGTTTTTGTATGATAGCCTTTTCTGTTTCACAATAATGATAGCTAAATTGCATTATCCACTATCTTTGTTTTAACACAATTTGTTTTCGGTTACCTGAATCCATCTTGAAGTGCGTCTGTAAGATGGCAAGTGCCTCCATTCTGGCAGGGATTCTGAATACAGGCATTAATAGGTGTGCTGCAGTCTCGACCCTAACAACAACAACAAAAAGTCCATGTAAAATGGTTAGCCCTATTTTATCTTTGATGCAGACGCTGATTCTCATCTCCCCTTGCCTGCATTTTCTCATTAAGAGACATAAAGGATGCAAACTTCAGAAAGAGATCATCCAGTCCTATTGCATTTTCCTTAAAGCATTTTCCTTAAAGTAGGGTTTTGAGAAGAGAAGAAGAAATAGTCAAGTGGGAATCGAAAATATACCGGTAGTTATTTTATCACTTACAGATAGTTGTTTCCTACATAGTAATGCACTTGTAAAATATCAAACATAAGCAATAAGAAATGAATATATACGAGACATAAGGCAAGATACATCGTGTTTGTAACTTAAACAACATCTCAGCAAAGCAGCATTATGTACTATTGACTTTTATCTTTGTAGCAGAGTTAATTTATTAAAGATACCAAGCAAGTTAGTGTTTATACCTAAACCTAAAGTGTTTATACCTATACCTAAAGACACCAAGCAAGTTAGTGTTTATACCTAAAAGCAAACTTTCAATTGACAAACACCTCTGACAAGCTGCTTTGCTTACTGGTCACCTAACTATCCTTGTGGAATCAAAGCTGATCAAACTGTTGTCAGATTGGCATCTTTGCCTATGTAATCAAATGTGTCATTTATGCCCACTAATACACACAAAAGGACACCTACAACAAGCTACACTAAATTAATGAATAAATAAATTTTAAAAGCAAGTCAAGGAGACTGTATTTTGCATACAACACCAGATAAAGCTTAAATTTATTTGCTCTTCAGATACTTTCAATGTTGTATCTTTAAAGTATAACTTCAAAGGAAGAGAAAAGGCTGATTATATCTTAGCTAGAAATATTTTATCTGATTTATTAAGCAGTGTTAAACTTTGCACCAAGAACAGGGACCTTTCCTCAGTTCAAGGGCCACCTGCTTTTCTGGGCCACCTTCTAGTGGCTACATCCCTGTGATAGGCATGGCCAGAGGCAAAATGAAGTGTGTAGTGAAGATACAGTAGTCGAGATTCTGCATGCACTAACACACTTCTCTCGGTCCTCCATGCAAGTAAGTGATAAATATTATCAAAGGACACATTCTAGCTAGGCAAAAACACTTAAGGTGGGGTAGAAAGCAGGACTGGTGAGGTTGTGTGGCTTGGGAAGACACCCAAGGGTCAGATAGAAAGGCCTGGAAGGCCACATCTAGCCTCAGCCCCTGGGTGTGATGTTTCCCACCCTTATTATACACATGGTTTGACAGTACATAAATATATAGAGTTTGCTTCACTAATGCTTATTGGCACAAAACGATGGGAGGAAACTGACATCATACTAAGGTGATTGTTCTATCAGGGCAAGCATTTCAGCCAGTTTATGCTGCCACATTTTCACACATTTCATCACCAATCTACTCAGGACAAAAAACAGCCTGGATCTGATAAGATCTTTCTTGCTAAAGATAACACTCTGAAACCTTTGTTGGGCAGATGCAAGAATGTGACAGAGTGCATCAGGGAAATTGAGTTCATTGTTAAATGGCTGCATTGCTTATGAGAGCAGCAGTGCTTTGAATCTGATGTTTCAGGAAAGTGCTTTGTCTGCAATTTCAACCACCTAAGAAAGGTGTGGAGCTAGAGTACGTCTCACAAGGGAGACACGAGAGCTCTCACAGGACTTCTCTGTCTCACCCATAATTGGGAGTAGTTCCCCTTGAACTATGAATTTCTTGCTTGCAAACAAATTCAGTTACAGATATAAAGAAAGCAAGTTCTCAGCACAGCCAAGGACTTTGGGACTTCAACACATCCAACCCCTATCAAGTCTAAGCAGAGTTTTACTCTGGTTTCCTACTCATTTACATGGTAGAAAGATTTAAAAAGTGGTATTACACCAACTTTATGATCCATGCTTACAGAAGTTCATTCAATTAATATTGATCTACTTTTGGGGGATGCTTCTTTTATGTCTGGTGAGGCACTACAGTGCTCATCAAGGAACATAAATGAACGTAGATATCCTCTAAGCTGGTCTTTCACCAACCCAGTGACTTCCAAATGTTTTGGACTCCAACTCCCATCAGCTCCAGCTAGCATGGCCAATGGTGAGGGATGATCAGAGTTAAAGTTCAAAGCTTCTGGATGGCACCAGACTGGGGAAAGCTACCTTAATCTAGCTACAATTGGTCCCCAAGTTCCGTGTCTAAGACTTTATCCACTGAATTCTACTCAATTAATTCAACACTCATTTGCTTCATTTGTGACTACTTTCATCTGAAGCAACACAAGCAGCTAAAGACTTGCTACATCTTCTTGACTAAATAATCAATTAAACTCTTTCAGCGCAACCATTCTTGGATTAGGGTTCATGCCATCTAACTGATATAGCAACGCACTCCTCCACACAAGATTTTCTTCACATCAGCATCAAACAAGGAATAACAAATGCTGAAAGGGCAGACTCAATATAATTTATCAAGGTAAAGGAAATAGCTTCCAGATGGACAGACGTGTTTGGTGCTGGTTGGTGAGAAGGAAGCAAGGTATTGTTACTGAATTAGCATGACACTCTAGAATAACAGCTTGGTACAAAGAGAATTATCTTTTCATATGGTTCACATTTGAATTTGTCAAATGTCACTTCTGTAAAAAAAAATGTGGCAACAATGTAGGGGTTTTCTTGAGGGTTGTAGAAGGCTTCTACTCTCTTTCTCCCATGTCTCTGGTACTAGTTGCTCTTCTACTCCATACCATCCGATATGGCCCATACAGATGCAACAGTATTTTTAGATTAGTATGTACACACACATAATGTCTTCAAAATCTCAAGACAGTATGAAACGGAAAAGTTATGAAATGTGTTAACATTACCTGACATCTGGACAGCAGTTTCCCCAGCTGGGCACTATAGCATTTAAAAAGGAGCCCAGGAAATGTCATTTCTTCCTTGAAACATCTTTGCACTCATCCCAAATAATCAGATGCTCCAGGTTCATATCCCATACTATTTTCTGCCACCTATGCATCACTAGCAGAGGTTGTTCATCATAAACACCATCCCCATTGCTGCACTGCATTACTTAAGTAGTCGAAAGGCAAATTAAATTTCCACTGAGAGGTGTGGCCCAGCTGTTATCATACCTTGTAGCCGAACGGGCAAGTACATCGATAAAAATCCAGTGGGTCATTGCTGCAAGTCCCATTATTTTTGCATGGATTGGATAGGCAAGGGTTACACTTGGATAAAATACTTATATCAACAACTCCTAAAAAGAAACAAAAGCACAACTGAAAAATGTGTGTGTACAGTTTATGTAATGAACATTTATTTTTATTGACATATTTTTTTACAGTAAGGAAGACAAGGCAAAGGACAGTAGAGAAGAGCCTGTTCTCACGGATCAGCTGGATCTTTGACACCAACCTCTTTAATAATAGTGGGTGGTCCAGTCTGTAGGGTAGAAAAATGGACTACCAGATAATGGAGGGGACTCCTTAGGTGTGCTGATAATTATTAGTTTATACACTATTAAAAGGTAGTGGTGGTGAAACCAAAAACTGAAAGACCAAAACTTGTATGTGTATTGTCCTCTTTGCTGCTACCATGGAACCCTCCTAGCATGATAACAATGCAGAGGTACAGGCTTTCAGTGGGCCTGATGTATCTTACACTAATAGGAAGTATTTGGTTTGCTACTTGCTTCCCTTCAGCCCAGAGCTTATAATTTAGGGAAATTAAACTTGGAAGCTGCCGCAACAGAAACTTATCTCCTGACCTGAAATTTCCACCCATCTAAGATCCTTTGAGGTGTTAGAGTTTTGCACCTTCAGCTCAACATGTGTTACCACAACTGCAATAAAATATATTGCTTGTTTAGAGATCTGAGCCACAACTCAGGGGTGGAATATAGATTACTGTATGCTTTTCTCTGTAGCATAGGAAGAGTAAGAGACTTTCTGTGGTTCTTACAGCTTAGCAATAGTATGGCATGAGTGGCAGCAAAGTAAGATGGGCAGAAAAGCTACAACGGTGTATAGCATATCTTGTTATTAAGCCTGACATTTCTTTTTCAATTTCACAATTTTGAAGCAAAATAGTTGAATGTCATGTTTTCTATTTACAGATAGTAAGTGGTTCCCTTTCAACTTGAAACCTTTTTGTTTCTTTAACTCCTCATGGTAGTTAAAAAGGCTACAAATGTAAACAGTAATTAAAAGCATAAAAATGCATTAAAACAAACATACACAGAGACCTCACACATTTTTCCACATATAGAAGGGAGCCTCATAGTTTATTACATAGAGCAATTATGAAAATACATGTGAGACTTTTATCTTAGCAAACTGTTTGAAAGGCAGGAAGCTTCTTCACTGGATGCAATTACAATCTATTGTGTCTTTCTGCACATCCAAGTGATGGATATGGAGGCAGCCTATAGCTATGCATGTTGCCAATATGGAAGCAAGAGGATTTCAAAGACTGAGGGGCTCAGGAGCTTTACATTAATAAGTAACAAAAATGCCGGTAACATCTTTGTCATACACTGCCAAACAATAATGAGTGATGATTTATTTTGCATTAATATATTTAATCAGTAAGATTTAGAAAGCGAAAAATTTGTGAAACCCTTTGCATGAGAGATGAAAATGTTTAACCAAAGCCAAATGTTTGCAGTCAAATTCTTTGTGTTAAAACATGGTGAAGCAGTTTTATCTAGAAGGGATTTTTTTGCCATTTTCCTTGGCAAATACAAATAAAGACAATACAGTTAACTCACACTTATACGTAATTAACTTAGTGACTGCAGATTTGTGTGGTGTGGGGGAAAATAAATAAATAGATGAAGAGCAGATGAAACCCACTCTCCATTTATTTATTCTTTCCAGCCATACCACACAGACTTTCAGAAAGTGGTGTGAGGGGTCATCAGTATACTAGAGCCTTCATCCTACCTTCCCAAAGCCAGGTAAGGCAGTTTCCTATGATGAAGTAAGAAGCCTGGTATATAACAGAGCACACAGCACACTAATGATTTGTACCTACCTTTGCACTGAAAGTGGTGGGTTGGTGTTGTAAGCAACAGCCTGTCTGTCATGTCATCTGGACTGCTGCATCGTGCGATTCCTGGCTCTTTGTAGCCTGCCTTCACCCATTCAGAAAGCCAGCGCAGGTTGCAGTCACAATGCAAAGGGTTGGTACCAAGTGCCCTAAGGTGGGTTAAAATACAGGCGCATTTATAACCAACAGTTGTTCAGAGAATCCCTAAAACTATTTGTCTCATATTGAAATATTTAAACAATAAAACATTTTACGGACATGTGGTTAAAAGAAAACTTTCTGATGGTCAGCCATTAATCTGTGTCCCTGATGCTGGCTCTTGATATGTTATTTGGCCAGTTGCAGCATCAAAGCATCAATTCTCTTTCTTCCACCATTCCTCATGTGTACTACTGCTCCACAGCTTCAACACAAATTCCCATCTTTCTGCTATAGAGGAGACTGAAGAACTAATAATATCCTAAACATAGCAACCATTGTCCTTGAGAATTAACAGCTCACAGTTGGAGATCATAAGTAAGGAAATAAAGTTTTCCATTCAGGTGATACTCAACCTAGCCTGCCTTAAAGGCAGCCTTGACCACATTCAGTTTGATAGAAAGAAACCCACCCTGCTCAGAGTCACTGCTAATTTGAATGCAGATGAAGCAGAACCATGTCTATCCACAGCAACATCTAGGAATCATAAAACCTCCCTCCCTAATTCTGGATTAGGAACCCATTCTGGTTTGGGAGAAGTAAGACCTCAGTGTTATTCAGAAAAGAGAGGTGGCAATTAACTCTTTCACTGCATGGTCCAATCATGAATATCTTTCAGAGGATCTGAAGATACTAAGTCCCAGAAGCACAGGACCGTAGGAGGAGAAAACATGTTCATTCTTCACAAGCTCTCTCTATTTTGTTTCTCACTGCTCCTCACCCTCCCACTACCTGGTCAGTCAACTTATCCTGTAAAGCACAATGGCTTTAATATCTCTGTAGGGGACATATTGGCCTTAACTTATACTTTACAATACTTTTCTATGCCTTCTACCAAAAACTTCATTGTAAGACCACTTAAGATTTTACTTTATTGAAACTCTGAATTGATCAGCAAATAAACTCTTGCAGTTCAAGTGGAATGTTTTGGGAGAACGATCTGAAGGTTAAGGGGTATGATCCCAGTGGCATTTTGCTGGTTCTAACAAAGTTTTTACTCCACAGGAGCGCTTAGCTATGGTTCCTGCAGAAGAAAAACATTATGATGGGTTCATCCCCTACAGAGAAAGTTAAGAAATTATTTACACATACAAAAATGATCAAAAATTAAGTCTACATGTATACTTTTTCCATTGGAGATAACAAAAATAATTTCTTAAAACAGAGTTCATGCTTAAAAAATGTTTTTTGGGGGAAAGCAGATGGAATACTGACAGATGAAATTCCACTAATGTTGTTAATGTAATTCCAGAGACATGAATGATTAAACAATTCTGCCCTAGACAAATTCATGCTGAGAGTTCATGAGTTGAACTACCGGCAGGGGTTCATCCATCAACATTAAGTAAATGTAACAGCAATCTTCCCTGAAAGGGGCCAAATGTACCCCGTTTATAAATTCTCACATAAGAAAAATAATTTGGCATACTATATATGAGCTAGTTACTATACTATATATGAGCTGTTGAACAAGCATGTATCTGGAGTTCCACAAACATACACTTATGAATTGCCCAAATGCTCAGGAAGATCTTGAGATGGAGAATGAGATCAGAGAGACATCTAAAGGAGGAAGAGCTGTAGTAAGGGGTGGCTTATGATACTGTAAATGTGTGTTCCAGTCAAGCGAAATAGGTAAAATTTCGAAATGACTCCCCTAGAACAGTACCTTTAAAGTCCTAAATGGCTTCGGCACTGTATAGCCAAATGAGCATCTCCTCCACAGACCCTGAAGTCCAGACCCAGAGGTTCAGCTCTAAGGCCTGTTGACAGTTCCGTCATTGTAACAAGTGACATTACAGAGAACCAGGCAGAGGGCCTTTTTGGTAGTGGTGCCTGCCGTTTGGAAAGCTCTCATCAGATGTCAATTATATGAGTTTCTGTAGACATCTGAAGGCAGCCCTGTATAGCAAAGCTTTTAATGTCTGATGTTTTGCTGTGTTCAGTTGGCTTTTACTGACCAGGGAATAGGTAGGATGAGGGTAGTTAGAATGACAATAAAATGTTTTATTATTTAATACATTGTGAGCTGCTTGAAGCATTTTGGATGAGGTGGGTTTCAAATCAAACCAAACAATTATTAAAATTTGCAATGTACATGCTTTACATTTGGCTGCCTACAATAAGGATCTGGTAGATTCAAGTGCTTCTATTCATTTCAAAAGGCAACAACAGTTTTCCAAGCTGGACAATTCAACATGAGGTCATAATCTTTACAGTTAAAATACATTATAACAAACCCAAACATATTTATGATAGGAGCCTATGTGTGGTAATATATACTCTTACTAATAAAACATGGTTCTGCTAAACCAAAATAATGAAATGACATTGAATATATTATTCCAAAACAAGGCTTTCAGGCTTTACACTCATTATTTGCAGTAGAGGTTGGATGAAGGAGCTAATTAAGAGCTGATATTACAAAAACCTCCTGAATACTGCATTAAAAAGTCTATTCCAAAGACCCAAACCCTATGATCATGGTAGTGATTCTGATGATCTAATTTACTTGAGCCAGAAATTTTAGAACAATGTAAATTTGCCTACGCCATCAGTTTAGACAAATTCACCCCTTTCATATTCTGCTGACATTTTGGCATTAAAATCTTGCATCAAAAATGTGCACAATATTTTAAAGTATTAAAAACTTGGTGAAAATTTCATTTAACCTCAGTCACTGCTTAATGTTTCAAATGTAGCTAGTTTTCAGATTTGCTCTGAAGGTGAAATTTGCTCAGTGCTGGTAAGACTAAATGCAACCGCAATGTGAAATAGCTGTACAAATCCTACTCTATTGAGGGTAACAGTACTTACAGATGGGAAAGTGACACAAGATCATTAAAAGACCCTTCAGGAACACTGGAAATATCATTGCCATGAAGAGTCCTAGGAGAGAAGGGAATAATACAATGTTAGAATGCAGCTCGACCAAATATTATGTTAAGAAGTGCAGGTGTTTTTAACCACTTTTTGAGGCATATTCAATACATAACTTAGGAAACAACATATTTTGCTGCCTTCACAAATTAAAGATAAGGTGGTTTGAGGAAGATGCTTTTTTATTTAAACCAAGGGAAAATCACTCATAGATTGTAAGCTCTTTCATCAAGCCTTGCATAAGAGGGCAAAGGGATACAATTTCATATAACAGTGAATACTAAAGAAGGCGTTCCGGGGCAAACTATTAACACATACTTTCAGATACCCATTCCATAAAATAAAAATATCTGAGATTTTGACCAACTGGGGAATTATTTCAAGACCTTTGTATCATCAGGAAAACTTACCATTTCTAATTTCTAATCAACAAATCTGTTGCAGATACAATATTGACAACTGGATTGTAAAACCAATTGTCAATATTATATGAAACCAAGATACAGGATATCACAGACTGCCTCTCCGCTCCTTCCATTCTGCAGCACAAATTTCAACCGTTAGGTGCAACAGTAATTAATCATTATGCCAGCATTTGCATCCACCAAACTTAGAGTTAACTGGGATAACCACTTATCTGAGGATCTGAAACTGTCTCGAAACGTGGTTAAGTGTGAACACGTTAGCTTTAACCACATGATCCTGTGACATGATCTCTGTGCTGATTCACAGAATTTACATACATTTTTGTTTGGCTTTCTCTTGCGGACTATTTAAACAGATATTAGTTTAACGTTTTGGACTTTATTCTTAACAAGAAGAACAAGAGATAAATATATTATCTTGTGATTCTGTGTTTCTGTTTTTAACTGTGAGCCATTCTTTCAGCAGTAAAGAGCTGTAGCAAATGTAGTCCATTATTAATACCATTTTAACACAATCAATATTATAATTATTGGTACACTCTAGCTCAATAATGTTTGAAACAGGCACTGTATTGTGAGAGTATTCCAAACAGTTCAAACAAATACAACAATTATTGCATTGCATTATACGTGGGGCTGCCTCTGGAGACAGTTTGGAAACTTCAGCTAGTGCAAAATTCAACAGCCAAGTTGCTCTCTGGGGTAAGACGGTTTAAGCATATAAAACCAGTCCTGGCCTGATCGCACTGGCTGCCAATTAGTTTCTGGGCCCAATTCAAATAGCTGGTTTTGATCTGATAAAGCTTAAATAGCTCGGGCTTAGTTGAATCTACTCCAGCTTGATCACCCAGTGCAAAATCCACATTACAAAGTGTACACACTATAAGGAGATATATTGTTATGATTGTACCTGCATAACAAGTCTTATCTAACATCTCTTTGTACACTCACACTATTAAGTTTTTTAGAAACTTAAGCATACTCCTAAAAAAATAACATATGAAGATGTGTTAAGAGGAACCCAGCCTCTGAGCTATAGGACAAGGCTCCCACTGCAATACCTATAACTGAATTGAGAATTAGGCATGTATTTTGATTGATAAGATAGTTTCCCCTTTTAATATTGATGGAGCAAATTTCTGGCAAACAAAACAATTAGGAAAGGACTCTTTACCTGCACATCAAACCCAGACAGACAATGAGCTATGTATCCTTTCTAGAAAGAACAAAATCGAAAATTCTTTCTAGTAGCACCTTAGAGACCAACTGAGTTAGTTCCTGGTATGAGCTTTCGTGTGCATGCACACTTCTTCAGATACACTGAAACTTCTTCAGATACGTTTCAGTGTATCTGAAGAAGTGTGCATGCACACGAAAGCTCATACCAGGAACTAACTCAGTTGGTCTCTAAGGTGCTACTAGAAAGAATTTTCAATTTTGTTTTGACTATGGCAGACCAACACGGCTACCCACCTGTAACTTTCTAGAAAGAAACCTGGAAATGCTTTTGTTGATTATTTCTCACTGAGGTTCTCTTGGGAATCCTCATAATAAATAAATGACACTAACAGATTGCACACTGTCGCTCAGAAGCACTTCCCCGCCCCCAGGAGAATTGATTTTTAATAACAATGTAGATGACATGTGGCGAGGGTTGTTGCTGACACCAGAGTTTTGTAGACTATAATAAATCAAATCAATCCAGAGGCTTCCAAATGCACAGAACTCAGAAAGAGAGACACTCATTCATGCGTCAGTTCACTTTTGCACAGATGTGGAAGAGCTCCCACCCTTTTTCTCACTCCTATTTTTCTTAGCGCAAAAGCCTCTTCCCACTTCTGTTTCTCTTAGAACAAATGCCTGTTCCAAGATATGATGAAGCAAGTCTTCTAAGCAGGCCAGTATCTAAATTTATAAAACTGGGCCTGAGTTTTTACCATGTCCTGAAAAATATAGGTAATTTTGATTTGCTCATAACTTAACATTTGCACAATTGCATATAAAAAAGGTTAACATATGCTACTATATCCTAGAATCTAGAACCTTGATATACAAATAATATACTAGTCAAGACTTCAGAGTATTTCTCAAAAGATGAGAAAAAGAGTCACCAGCTAATGTACAGAAATTCACTGTGTGTGAAGTTTGCCCTCAGCAAAACAGACTACCATATTGCCTCATCAGCCGGCAGATTACTGGTTGCATCTTCAAATGACCTGCAACTCACCCTTGCCTCCTTTCACATGTCCCCAACAATGCCTATGAATATGTCAGAGTGGCACATTGCCTGGTGTGCCAGAAAGAAGGAGAAAGGAAGCTTTTAGAAACATGTAGGAAGTGTATCCCATGTGCTTCTGGAAGTTTATGCTCCATTTATTACTTGGCAGTGATGAACCTCCTTCCAGAAAATAAGAGCAGCTGCTGCAAATATGAATGATCTATTTCCTATAGTCCCTTCTCTATTCCTAGAACAGGCGCATACAGAACTGTACTGGAGCCAGCCAAGAAGGGAAAGAGGTTCAAAATCCTTGCACCTGATCCTAGACTGGTCTTCTGGCAATGCTAGTTATCAGCCTCTGCCATACTGCATAAGAACATGTATGTTTTTAATACAGGGGTTGGGGACGTGTGGCCATTCAGATGTTGCCAGACCTCAGCTCTCATTATCCCTGAGCATTGGGCCAGAGATAGTCTGCATTTCAAGCATCTTCAAAATTAATAATCACCTTAAAGCTCAAAAGGATCTCGCTCTCTACACAAAAGTCCAACATCCCCCTTTGAACAGTGGTTACAGGCTATTTTATATCTCAGCGCAAGTACATTGGAACTAATTGTCTGGAAATGAGCATGATGTGGTGACTCAAGTGAAAGCCATCTGCTCGTTAAAAATCTTACTGTTACCTGCAGCCTCTTAAACTATAATCCAGCCACAGGCAACAAGCAATACTTACAACACCCTGAGAGACTTAAGCCCATTGAACGCATGGACTGGGATACACTTCAGCTTGTTGTAGCTCAGGATCCTGGGATAATAAAAGAACACAGGTTGCATTACTTTGTCATTGATTCACTGAAGGAAAAGCAGAACAGAAATCAGAATTCATTAACTCAGAAACATTAAATGCTTAGTTAATGCAACAGATCTCACATTGAACAGCAATTACAGTGTATGCCAGAACTACTAAGTACTTACAGTGTTGATAGCTGTGTCATATTACTGAAGGTGTAATTGGCTAGCATGCTGATGCTGTTGTTGCTTAAGTCACTGAAGAAAAATACACAAAGTAAAAGTCATTGATGCAATGAAAATAAGTCTTTTCTTAAAGTTAGGTCAAAGCCAGTTCAAGTTGTTTCAAAGCAAAAAAATCAACAAGGACCAAGTATCTAAGAATGTAATGCTGTCAGAAAACCAAACCAAATACTGTAAAAGGTAGAAAATTTTATTACTGAAATTTCAAACAAAGTTACGCTGACAACTCCTCCATGTGTCTAGTGCAGAGATTGCCAACCTTTTTTGACCAGTGAGAATGCTTTGAATTTAGAGCAAGTGCTGTGGGGGCACCAGTCATAAAGTTGCCAATATTGAAGTTATAATGGGGAGTGTGGCATAACACAAAATTAGAGACCCCTGACAAATTTATGTTTACCTTGGGAAGTCAGCCTACCGTGGAGAGTTCTACTGGTCTTGAGTGAGGAAATCACACAATATTGATTTTACATGCACATACCAATACTTATGCTGCCTAATAGCAACAGGGAGCATTCTTTAGTACCAGGAAAAATATACAAGGCGGCCACATAAGTTTCTAAGATGACTAGAGACTGACTTTATTTTTAAATGGAAGTCCAGAGCAATTGCCCAGGGGCAGCAGTGAAAGCCATCATGGATGCCATGCTGCTCACAAGTTATTTCTGCTGTGAACAGGCCTGAGATCTTCAGATCAAGGGCAGTATAGAAATTTATTAAATAATGTTTGGTAGCATAAGTTGTTATGGTAATATATTGCTGTACAGCAACACATAAGATGCCCCAATATGATAGAAAGGAACAGTGCTTTTTATGGCTCTACTCAACGGTACGCAGCACCAGCACCCTTTTTTCCTATAAAAAAACATTGGAAAGGAAGGGCTTGCTCCAAATTCTGAGATACTTACATTAGTGTCAAGTGTCTGAACATGGAGAGTTCCTTTGGCACAGCAGGTAAATGGTTTCCTTCCAGATATCTGAAAGCAATATATATTGAAAATAGTTATTGGCTACATGTGTGAATGTCCAACCAGAAACCATCATAATTGTGAGTTTATGTTAAATGCTTTAAGCAGGTTTAATTGTAAACGATGGTGGTGAATTCCCAACTACACAAAAATATGTTTCCAGCCAGTTCAATAGGGTCAGGATGTGTATACTGATACAAATATGCATCCAGTTGCACAATTTCAACCACTGCTTATCCCAAAGCCTGTTTCTGCATAGTGATAGCCACCATTGAATCAGATGTCTATGTCAGTGTATGTGAAAGCAAAGCCAAAATTCTATTGTTATATTGCAGTGATTGGGGTGGGGGACCATTTGGGTTCTTTTAAAACTTCTTCTTCCAGGGTCTTTCTGGAACATGCCAAGTTAAATCAGTTTTGTACTACCTCTGCCCAACACACATTATTTGTTTTGACAGCATCAATTTGCAGTTTGTGTCCTATGGACCCCTTCAAAATCCTGGCTGGTAATAAAGATATAATGTGACATCAAAATTAGTCTAGTTTAACATAAAAATTAGTTGGTTTTTTTAAAGCAATGTTAAAATAAAAGCTATTGGGATGCACCAGACTCCACAATGTTAACTTTATTTTTTAGAACAAAAAAGCACACATAGCAGTGCCAGTATATGTTTTATTAGGGGAAACAAACTTGTGACATGTAATTTGGGGAAAGATACAACCCAATAATTAGGCAATTCTTACTTTGCTACCAGGAAGCCCAGGAGAAAAGGAGAAATCTAAAATGCCTAGGTTCAAAGCTGAGCTTATGGTAAATAATGGAAGTACAGTGGTACCTCAGGTTGCGCACAGGATCCGTTCCGGAGCTCTGGTCAGATCCCGAGGTGTGCGTATCCGGAGGGGCCACTTCCGCGCAAGCGTGCGCGGTGAAACCTGGAAAAATACTTCCTGGTTTGGTACTACATATCCCAAAGGATACGTAACTGGAGGTGAACGTAAGTAGAGGTACCACTGTAGTTCATTGTAATCCAATCCTCTAATGCAGTAGCCTCAAATCTTTGCTACCACGGACCACTTTAAATTTGCTGAGGGTCTTGGAAGACCAAATTATTTTTCTGCCTAGTGTAACAATTGTGATCCCATAGAATTTAAATCATAATACAATAAAATACAATATAAGAAATAAAAGAAGCAATAAATACATATTTTAAAATCAGCACTAACTTCCAATGCAATGGAAAGTCACAGGCATGCCAGACACTGAATGAAGCTTGAGGATGACTGGTGGTCAATGGACCAGTTTGGGAATCCCTATTCTAATAGGCAGTGGTGGAGTTAGTTCCACAGAAACCCCACCAGTTTATATGTGTTAAAAGTCATAGTTCACTAGATTTTTTTTTGCCCTCGTTTAGTTTGTAAAAGGATTTGAAAGTAAAGTAAAAGGGTGTATCTCTAAAAGAAAGGGTACAAGGATAATACTGGAGTAAGTAAATATTAGATGTATTGATGGAGTGGCTTGCTTGAATATCCTTTTTCTTCTCTTGTAAATCAGTGAGCTTACAGGAAAATACTACTGTTTGCTGATTTCTTTTTTTAATTTCTATTTGAAGATAATTAGTGAATATGAAAATAATCTTTTCCAGAAACCTGAAATAAACTTATTTACCTCTTCTAGAGAGCACACTAACAAAGAAGGGGAGGATCACTTATGTCCTTGCTATAAGGTTGTGCTTAATTAAAGCTACTAAAAAGAACTCCAAATGCAAATTGACCTCATTAGAATTATTTCTGCCCTCTGACTGCAAACTGCTCATGCAGGCAATATTTCAATAACACATCAGAAGCTGACTCAGTCTAGCTGTGTTAATCCATACAACCATTTACTTTAACTGCTTAGTAAAAATGCAAAATGAATACACAATGACTGATAATAACCGAGGCAGCAATATTTAAGATTTAAATGCAAAGTCAGATATTATTAAATCTGTATTTAAATTTTACAAAATAAATTATTGTAAATGGGTGCCTCGAAAACATAAGTAGGAACAGGCAATTACATTTTTCATGTGATTATACACATGATCTGACAGTGCCAAATTTTTACCCTCCAACACATTTAAGGGAAATGTATGTTTTTGAAGGGTGTAAGAATGATGCCCCAAACCTTTTCACTTTGCTCTTTTCAAGCTTGTTTATAGCTGATCTACTGCACCTTCAGCAGCATTTTAAATTTTTAATAGGGTTTCTTTTCCCTTCATGACCACAGCAAATTAGGACCATTCCATGAGTAACGATGTCTCAGAGCCAATCAGATACGGCTATGTGTTGGCATCACTGAGGGCATTGCCTTACTCTGAAGCTATGATATAGCTATTAGTTATGCCAGAATGCACAATGGAAAGTGCATTAAATCATGCTTCCCATTGAGAGCAGTATAATGCAGATCTGCAGTCAGGTGTGCATTCCAACAGTTCCTAATTTGCCACATGGCACTGAGAAGGTTTCATTGCCAAAGTGCAGCACAGAAAAACAGGGAGCACTGGTTTGGTTGCCAAGGCAAAGGGGACTTGTCCTTTTTTTACCAGCTGAAAATGTCCTTCTGAGTGTCCTTAAAAAGTAATTGCAAATTAGAGAGGTGCTTTTTTGAGAAGAACAAAAATCTTTGTGAAACTCTCCCCTGACCCAGTTCAGCTCACCTTTAGATTATACAGTATATTGCCTAAATAATAATTTGTCTTGCTTACTGTGACATGCAAACTGAGCCACTGAAATTTACACACATTTGGGTCGAAGTTGCAATTTCATCAATCTAAATTAATTTGTTATTTTCGAAATAATTCCATACAGCAAGTGTACAGCAACCTCAGGAGAAACAAGGATTCCAGTGCCAATTTTCATCATGGTTGCTTATTGTGAAGCCAATTTTCTGAAACCTGTGAGAATTACATTACTCTATGCATCACTTGATAGAGCTGACCATTTGATATTGCTGTTTGGGATTTTTAATGTAGCTTCCGTATTTTAATGCAGTGACCAGTAAAATAGATAATCATTTGAGAGAATAATGAAAACACTATAATGAAAAAGTTTTTCAACCACAGTGTGCTATGTGAGGTGCAGTTTTATTTTAATGGAAACCTGTACAGGGCCATGCAAGATTTCTGTTGAATTGTTTGGTTCCCATTGATGTTAAAGGGGAAATTCTCTCTATTTCAAATTAACAGGTAGTATATAAACAGCAGCTATTATCCAGATAGTACAGGTCTCTAAATCTACAAACTGATTTCTCTAGCATCCATTCAGCTTCACACTTTTGACTTTCATCAGCAGTAATGACAGAATACTGCAACATCAGTCAGCACTCAGTTTCTAGTAATGTTGTAAGCTGCTCAGTGTTCTCTTCTGAATGTGCCAGACCTAACTATATGGATGCAATAAGGATTCAAAAGAAATGCAGTGTCAAAAAGAGAGAGTTATTCCTCATTACTGTGAACTGAAGCAAAACAGAGTCCTGCCCCCACCCTTCATTAAAACACATTCCTGCATCCCTAGTAGAATATGCTTTGGTTGCTTAGAAAACTATGAGCACAAAAGATTAAATCATGGCTTTCCCCACAACAGGCAGACAAGCAAAGCAGCTATTACTACTACTACTACTACTACTACTACTACTACTACTACTTTCTGGAAGTTGTCACTATATATAACACTGCTGAAGCAAACTGCCTGAATTCTGTATTAGGCATTGGTGAAGCATCCTATAAGATTACATGGGGTCCAGCCCACATAACACAGTATATTGTACAGTCATGGAAACTGTGATCATGTCTACAGTGTCTACAGTCTTTCCCAAAACAATAGCCTAACCACTAGTCCTGCTAGCTAGGGATGATGGGAGTTGTAGCCCAACAACATATTGATGCCTAAGGTTGAGAAAGGCTGCTTTAGGGTATTTGGAGAATGGTGTCACCACTATGCTGATACCACCCAATGCTATTTCTGTTCAACATATGAGTCATATGTGGTTGTGCAAGTCCTAGGATAGTATTTAGGATGAACCCTAGCAAATTAGAAGCCTTGTGGGCAAGTGGTTTCCAGGTCTGGGATATCACTCAGTTCAGGCACTGACAACCCTGACTCAGGCATTGAGAATGGCAAGAATGGACAACTACAATGTGCTTTATGTGAGGTTGCCCTTAAGGTTGACAGAAACTGCAGCAGGTGTAGAATGTAGCAGCTAGGCTGGTGAGTGGTGCAACTTTCCACCAGCATGCAACATCTCTATTAAAAGAACTTCACTGGGTCAAATTTACAGTTTTGTTATTAATTTACAAAGTTTTAAACAATCTACATTTCTAGATTCCTTGATACCAAACTTGAAAGTAAATTTAGCTGCACAATAACTCTTTGGAGTTCAACTAGACCTAGAAGTATGCTCTAGGATACAGAATTTCAGCATGTGAATTTATAGGGGGGAAATGTGATGTGCATCTACATTGCCCTGGGTACACAAATTCATTGGGGAGTATTAATTTAAAGCATATTCAGCATATATTTGAAGCATATGGCTTCTCCCAAAGAATCATGGGAACTGCATCTTGCAACTGCTCTGAGAGGGTGAAACTACATTCCCCACTTGGGGGAGAAGTAATGTGCTTTAAATGTGCATTGCATGTGCTTTAAATGTATGGTGTAGATCTGCCCTCAGTTCACTACTGCTGGAGAAAGAGTACTATTTTAAGTATTACTTTAGCATTTTGCTATGGTGAAACTCTACCTGCTGCAGAATGAAATTTTCCATCTGTCCGTGTATCCATTTCAGTGTAACATTATTTAGGACCTGTTGCAGTAAAAGATTTCCTGTTGTATGGATATTCTGGAACTTTATATACAGCTCTAATTTACTAGGTCTTGTTAGATGTATGGCAGGTTTTTTATTAAAATGTAATGTATAAACACGCATGATTACATTTTAATAAAAAGCATTTCAGCTGAACATGTTTGTCACACAGCGGATGCGATTTTCTCTTGGCAAATGGAAGTTTATAAATGCAAGGCTCCACAGCATTCATTAATATGCTACTAAATAAATCCTCCCCATTATTATTGGAACTATGTCAGAATGCCAGATCAAGCCAGTCAGAGAGGAAGACAGATGGGATGCCAGAGAAACTCTCTAAAACACTGCATCAGCTATCAGCAAAAGCATGCTATCCACACATCAATATTAGTTACTACTCTGAAGTTTAAGATGGAGGAGAGAGAGCTAGAATATTAAATACAGACCCTGTATAAGAAAGCAGATGCACCATTTGCAGAATGAAGCATGAATCTCAGTCCTTTCTTATTTTGTGAAAAATGCTGCTAGCAAAACTACTTCTAGCATTGCTTTCATGAGACATATCATGAAAGTCACATCTGTCTCTTAAAAAAAAAGAAAATGTAATGTTGGTGCATTATTTTGGACAGAGATGAGTGTAAGGAAAGCATCCAAAGGTATATTGGGAGTTTCTTTCACTGGTCAACACATGTATTACCTTCTGACATCCTAAAATACAAGTATGACACAATGCAGGGTATAAACTAATTAAATTTAAAAGTGAGCACAATTTTCTAATATAGAAAATAAAAAAGGAAAATGAAATTAGATTCACTGGTCTCTATGGTAGTAAAAGTGTGCAAAGTCCCCCACCTCCCCACACAGTACAGATTCCTAGGACTCAAAAACCCAAATGACTTTTAATGTCTTCTAAGGGCATAAGGAGAGCTCTGCCAGGTGCTCATGACAAGCCTGCAAGCAGCACTCCCCCCAAGACATTCCTAGCAACTGGTGTTCAGAATAAAACTTATTCCAGTGGTGGAGGCAGAGTACAGGCATCATGGCCTACAGCCGCTGATATCCTTATCCTTCATCAATTTGTCTAATCCTCTTTTAAAGCCATCCAAGCTGGTGGCCATTCCTACATCTTGTGGGATTGAATTCTATAGTTTAACTATGCGCTATGTCAAGGAATACTTTCTTTAGTTTGTCTTGAATCTTCAAACACTTAGCTTCATTTATATAACTGCACTGTGATATTGACAGTTTCATTTTCAGCCCCTTTCCTAATTATCCCTACCATGGAATTCATCTTTTACAGTTGCCATGCACTAGGGTCAACATCTTCATTGATCTCTCCATGACAGCCCTCTCACCTCCTTCCCAGTGCCTCTGCCCCAGGAACTGCTTCCTCTTCCCTGCCTAGGGCCACCAAAAAAAGGCCTCAAGGGCCACATCCGGCCCAGGGGTCACATGTTGGATTACTGTGTCCCAAAGCTACAGCTTCCCAACTTATATAATGTGGGAAATCCAATCAATAAAATTTCCCTTAGGTTTAACAGGAATAAGAATTAGTTGACATTCCATTGGTAGCAGTTGCACCAAGGCTGGATTTAGATGAAGACAGGCCCTAGGTTACTCCACTTGTGAGGTCCCTCACCATCTCACACCCTCATGACTAGAAGAAAATGGAAGAGTGTTATAAACAAAATTGAGTGAAGCCAAGGATGATGACGGGTATTTAAAATTCGGGCAAAGGCCTGGCCAGGGCGGTCGTCCTCTTATATACCTGCTGGGATTTGACAAGGCATCTCATAACTCTCCTGACAGGTGATTTGGTCTGCAGACACAGTGTGGAAATAAAGGATGAGATTGCCCACCATATACCAGTGTTTTTGTTACAATCCCCTTCTCAATTAAGTAATTGATTTTAATCTAGAATTTAAATTCTCAAAACTTTCTTATTTGTTAATTTGAGTAAGTAAACTACTGCTCTCACTTCATTACAGTGTTTCTACTTGCAACACACTTGAGCAAACCTGCTCCTCTTTCTTTCACAGATATTTTGTTGCCATTTGCAACTGTAGCCGCCTCTGATTAGTTATCATTTAACTCTTGGGGGAAATAATTAGCATCACACGTCATAACTTAATATTGCTGGATAGTTTTGATGAACTGCAAAAGCATTTTTAGTTTGCTTTCTGTTGCAACCCTGGAACTTTTCTTTATTAGTGCCACTTTGTTTTGTACGATTCCTTGCAAATGAAGGAAAACAACTTTTCTGCTTGTATATGTTGATAATATAATTTTGGTTACTGAGAACAAACAAGATTGTACAAAAACAAGATTGGGCGCAGGCCTGGCCAGGACATAGGCATCCTGACTGTGACAAAGGTGACCTGTGTGCTTGCTTGCTTGCTTGCTTGCTTGCTTGCTTAACAGCTGTTGGGAACTTCAAGGTCCCTGCTCTCCCTTCTTATGGTCTTTGTACTGGACCTGAAGACTCCAATAGAGAGCATTTCATGTCAAGAAGGAGGGCAAGTGGGCACCCTATCAAATGACAGGGCAGGAGCTACACAGAGCAGGGCCTTTTCACTGGTGGTGCCCATTGTATGCCTCGCTCTTCCCAGACCTGTTCTTTTATGGCCTGTATTTTGGAGCTTTATAATTTAGGAAGACTTTGGAAGAACTGGTTGACAAGTCTTATCAGTCGCTGACGTATGAGCAGATTTTATTTGCTGCTTTTCCGGGCTTCTGGTGCACCAGGGTTTACACCAGCATAATAAGAGTTGGCCAGGATGCCAGAAGGGATAAAATTTATGAGCTTTCTCCATTATCTGCACAGCAAGGGGTGTTCACTCAACAGTGCAAAGGCTGAGCTGAAGCGTTCCCTGCTGGTTACCTGCTTTCAGCAATAGGGGTCGCTGTTTGGTAGTACCCAATTGGTTAGCTGTCAGATTCTAGAGCTCCCTATTAGTAGCTCTTAGGTAATTCACAAAATATAGAGTCCATTCATAAAACACAGTATTCATTCATAAAGCAGTAACACAAATCTCCATTGCTATATATTGGGTGTATATTTCAGTGGTTGAATGTATAGGTTTATGGCTATGCTGTAATGTAGTGCTTATGCCACTGTGAATAAAAGGTGGCTGGACTCATTGTCTCAGGGTTTGGAGGGGGGGTGAGAAGTGACAAAACTGATTTCCAATAAGTCCTTGAGTCTGTACTCTAAATAGTGACACCAGGGACCTAGAAGGTGCAGGGTGTGTCAGTCCAACCCCTGCACAGTCTCATCAGGGCTGACCTTAAGGCAATTGGAGCAATTTGGCCCCACGTGCCGTTCCTAAGGGGGCCCCCACACCAGGGCAATCTAGATGGATTTTATTTATATCTATAAGATTTTGCAGACTTTGGCTGTGAACTGGGGCCCTACAAAAAAAAAAATCAAGTTGCACCCCACTGCTTCAAATTGGGCCCCACTGGCTAGCCCTGAGTCTCATAGTTGCTGGACCTGAGTTGCCCTGCCCTTGCATGAAGTCTTGGGTTTGCAATTTTGGGAGAGGGGAGACTGCCCGCTGGGGAGCGGGTAGGCTGGTGAGGCCCCCTAGATTTAGAGGCCCTAGGCTTCAGCCTACTTAGCCTATACATAAATCCGGTACTGAGTTGCACCCATGTGATCTAAGCTAGTCTTGGCAAGCCTTAGGAGTAAAACAACAGAGCCTCTGATATTTTCTGCCTTCCACCAATGCAGTGAAGATGACACTTCATGCAGTTCACATGTTGAAAAGGTATTCATCACATTTCAGTGATATATTCTGCAGACACTAACTCACCTCACATACCACAAAACCAATAAATCACATATTTCAAGTAATTTTGAATTCTAAACATGTTCACATGGAGAAACTAACAGGGAAAACCTCTACTACTTGGCTGCCAATTTCCCCTTTTTAGTTTCCTTTCCACAGAAAACCACATTCTAAAATGAGACACAAACAAGAAGCTGCCCTCACCTCCTGAAAATCTACCGGTACTTTATAATTAAATCTAATTGCCTGTTATTTTAGCCATTTTGTTTGCATCAGAGTAAATAATCCCATTTTACTTTCCAATGTTTCTCTTCTTCTTTTTTTAAATGTCAACCAGCAGGAATAATTAGCCAACAGATGATTATGTTGGGAATACGTTTTCAATAGCTCATTCAAGTGGACAATTGTGAACATGCTCCCTTCCTGCTGAAAAAGCGGTACAGAACATTCAATATTTAACTTGTTAATTTCACCTGATATATTCAGAAAGAACAAGAAGGTAGCAAAAGACCTAGCTGTCAAAATTACACCATTCTAGATGTCTTTCATTCCTAATGAGGCATTAAAAAAATCTGTAACCACCACACTTAAAATAAAATGCAAAACTATGTTATAAAGAACTTGGGAGATGAGACTGAAAGGCAAAACAACAGTCCCACCTCCCAAATTTTGATAATTTTCTATCCAAATACTTGAACTTCAGTACCTCATATTGAAATTTATACCCATACTCTGACCCACTATTTTGCATCTGGCGCTGGTTGGTGGGCCTCAGCATTTAAGATAAAAAAACAAAAACAACTTCCCTTCTAAAGGCTGCCCAACCCAAGCAATTTAATTTATATTGCCAACTCTTTATTGTAAACAAAATTCTTGAAAAGATGGCTTACAGTTCTGTCACATCTTTGGGGACACCTTTAGGCAGGAAACGCAACCCTTTGTTACTGCAGCGAACTACTGAATCCACACAAGTGCATTGTTCTGGACAACGGGGAGAAAACTGACAGCTGCTTTCAATATTACCTATGAAGAGAGAGAGAAAAGTGCAAAACGTAAGGTCAGATAGAGATGAGAGGAACCTGAGATTATTCACTTCTAAAATAACAGCTCACCTCTTATAAAACTGTGATATCTCGCTAGTAATCATAAATAACTGAGTAAAATTTTAAGCGTCTTCTGAACACTATATGGGGAAGAAATGCAAGCTTGCTCAGGCAATATTTCATGCCATAGTACAGTTTTCTATCTTTCTTCTTCCATAAGTAGGTGACTATGCTGGATCAAAAGTCCTTCTGTGCCTATAAGGGCACAAGTTGGATTCACCCTTAGTTACATTGCTGAGGCCTGGGTCACACATGCATTTTTGTCACCTATTTGTCTATTTAATTACTGTATTCTTCATGATTGGCAGCTAAATGTGTAACTTTGAAAAAAGCATTTAATGTGATGTGAGATATGTCAGTTTTCATTTCTTACTATAGAAAGTATTGATCTAATGTGTAGAGATCTTTCCTATTCCGATTACCGGTAGTTCAAAAGGGTTCTAGAAGGTTTTTTTTTTCTCTTTGTGAAAGAAGTTTTATTTCTATGTGAGAGAAACAGGAAGAAGGTTTCTGACGTTTGGGTTATTTCTCTGGGAAGCTGCATACAGCTGGTTTAAACTGGTTTTGTTATCCTTTCTGTCAAGGTCAATTTGACTATAATACTAAGACCCAGACCCAGAGGAGTCTGGGTCTCACTCACTTTCTGTTTTCTGCCTGTTTTAGTGTTCTGTATCTATATGCTGTAGTGATAAGATTTAGTCTTATAAATTTGTAAGTCTTATTGTTTTTTGCTGCAACTGGATTTTTATGGAATGTGCCAATCCTGAATGTACTAGATTTGTGACTATTTATGTTAATTTGCCTTCAGTACCAGTAAAGCTGTGCTGAATGAAGTACAATTGCCTCTAGTCTATTTTTTTTTTTTTAGAAACTCTGCTATGTGTTTAAGTTTTGTCCTCCTCCAGTGCTGGAGGACAAGATAACATGAAAATTCTATTTGTGGTGGACTATTTGATGACTCAATATATTGATGAATATGCAGATATGAACCAATCTGAAATATCTGTCTTTCCTGTCTATTATTTTGGTGAAAACTAAGTGCTTTACAATATCATGTGCAGCTTGGTATGGATAATATTTATTTGTTAAAGAGAAGACTCTGAATATGTCACATTCCTTTTTTAAAAAATTATAAGGATTTTTGTTTTTGACAAGTGCAATGAAAAATAAAGGAACAAAATTACATAAGCATTCACAATAATTAGAGATCCATCTGCACATGCATAAAAATATCTAGTATTTACAAAATGGGTGATGATTTCTATAAGACAGAGTTTATAAAACAGATTAAACCTCACAACTAGAGAGCAGGAGGCTAGTGTTACAAAATTAAGCCTTTGAAGTTAAGAAAATTAAAGCATGGACTTCTACCCAAACTACTATGTGGCTTCACAAAACATCAGGGGGGAAACAAACCGTGGTATCCAAACACATGTCTAGAAATATTTTGTAGAGTATATATTCAATTGGGCCTATAAAAACTGGAATGTTCTGTAATTCAAACAAGGTTGTACTGAACATTGTAACAAAGAAAATAGCCTCTGGTGATTATTCACATACTAGATTTTAACTGCTTTTAGGCATGCACATGGGAGAACAAATTCACCATATTTTTCCTAGCCTCTCAACATTACTAGTACAGAAGTACCTTTTACAGTATTTTGAACATAAATTTCAACACTTGATAGGATCAGGTACAAGAAATAGCTTGCATTATGGCTGTAAAACTGATAATTTCCATAGATAAAGTAACATTGATGCAAACAAATGAGGAGTTGTAAATGTTGGTTCCAGATAATCCATTGGGAGGGCCCTCTCCCCAGTGCAACAGGATCTAGATTTACCCTTACTAAGCTTCATGAGAATTGCACTAAGTTTCATGAGAATTGGTCTGATTTTTAAGCATTAAAAAAGCAAAACCACACAACTTGAACATCAGGAGTTCTTTTGGGTTATTTCTGTATCAGGAAGTTTTTAATGATCAATGTTTTATTATGTTTTACATATGCTGTAAGCCACCCAAAGAGGCAGGGGAAACCCAGCCAGATGGGTGGGGCATTACTATTATTACTATTATTATTTCTAACTGCTCAGTTTTAAAGTGCAGATATGTAGAGTCATGAAACATTACTTAAAATTCATACAGGTGTCCAGTTCAAAAGCAGTTATTTCCTTTACTATCAAATAGACTAAGGAAAACTACAGTGGTGCCCCGCTAGATGAATGCCTCGCAAGACATTCGTCTAGCGGAAGGCTGCCCCGCAAGACGAAAAAGTCTATGGGGCTGCCTCGCAAGCCGAAAATTTTTCGTCTTTTTTTTTTCTTTTCGTCTAGCGAAAGCGCGGCTGTCACTGCCGCTTCGCTAGACGAAAAACCCGCTAGACGAAAATTTTCGCAGAACGAATTATTTTCATCTAGCGGGGCACCACTGTAGTCCATATGAGGATGTAAGCTCAAGAAAAATTCCACCAAGCAATACATTTCAAGAGGAGAAGTAAGAGCATGTTTATCTATCGATGTGAAAAAATGAGGTGCCTAAGATGGGAGGATTTTGAATTATAATGCCAAAACCAAATTTCTGGATGCATTAGTGTCAGGGAACTGCCCTCGGCAGCGGGAGGTCTTGTCGATGTACCGAGAGCCCCAACACCTCCTCAGTAGTGAAACCTCTTCAAGCGGGAAAAGCAGCACCTCCTCCAGCGGGGAGGGGCAGGCTGGAAACAGCCAGGCGAGACAAGGGCTTGGAGATGCTGCTGAGAGCCCCAGCACGCCTCATGAGTTTCGCTCTGAGGGGAGCACGCCACTTCCATCGCCCCAGTTGCACAGAGGGGTCAAAAGGAGACCAGGGAGGCGGCGCTTTGGGGTGCCTAAATTCTTATGTTGCGGTCACAGCCGGAAATTGGCACTCCCGGATTCTGCGAGTGACTAGGACAGTCATGTTTTCACGTTCTCTGCACTGTAAATAGTCTGCACCATTAAACTGTTAAAAGATAGTTGAGACTCATGCCTGATTACTCGTGAGCAACCCTAACGCAGATCTGACAATTAGGCACTGAGATAGCAATGTTCTCCTATTCACAGGTCAGGTCTTTCAAGCTACTTAAGATATAGCTAGTAGTACAGATTTCACCACAAACTGCACTGGGGCCTCGTTATTCTGTTTCCAGAAATTGTTCTTACCATCACATGTAAAGTCCTGTGTAGCCACATCCTGAATTGGAATTTCCTTCAAGAAAAATGGTTTCTGGCAACGTGGATTTCCACTGACAATCCTCCTCTTCCTTAACCATTTCCCCAACCATGCCAAGTGGCAGTTGCAGTTAAATGGATTAGACAGCAAATTACTGGATGGGAAATGAGGCAAAATGTAGTGACAGTCATTGCAGAAATCAAGGGGTGGATTTTTCAAAAGCAAATTGGCAGTCAGGCAAATGAAGCCTGTTAACTATCTTACAAAGGAAGCTGTATGTCCAATAGTTGCATTTTCTTTTCAAAAACAAGACACTTGAGCAGGAAGCAACTGTTCATCACTCATGTGCTTTTGTCTATGCTCTGCCACGGTTCTCCTGATCAGACACTGACAAATCACAGCCTGCAGGAAAGTAGTCAATCTGTAATATGTTTCAACATGCCACTTACCTGGCTTGTACTAAGGGCCAAACTAAAAATGACATAGAAGATCTGTGAACAGGATCTCATATCAATTTGTTTTTATTTATTTTTAAAGGGGGGAAAACAGCTACAGAGGTGTCCAACTTGGATCAGTACTGCAATGCTGGGGAAAGGAGACATTCAACCCTTTCCTATGTATTTTCCCAATTTAAATCACCCCCAAAGCTTCTATTTGCCTCATGGCGAAAAAATACAGGTAACCTTTAATATGTGTGTTAAAGAATGCTTCAATATAGTTTCAATCCAGCTGTTATACGCCAACAGAAATTCAAACTAATAAATCATGTTAAGAAATATATTGACTGATGGTGTACAAAAGTCTTCCAAATCCTTTTTGGCTAACACAGGGGTTTTTTTATTAGTAAAATTGGTTGTACACACCATATATCAAAAGCATAACGGAAATGTGCCATCAAGTAAGGTTAAGAGCAGTGAGTAAGAGACATTTCTTTAAAAACAAAAACAAAAAACCTCACAGGTGTAATTCCACTACTAGAGTTCAAGCCCGGCACTATGCAATGCATTAATGCATAAAACTTCAGTGACATTTTTATTGCCAATGGTTGGGAAGGAAGGGATCAGCATACAGCCATTCTAAGATCCTGGGATTCTAATGGTTATGTGAAGATAAGCTCAAATACATCACAAGGGGGGGCATGTGACTGCCAGACTCAAAAGCCACAACTAAAAAATAAATGCCAACCTGGTCCCTGGATTAAAATCCCTATACCGGGCCACTTTTAATGTGCGATGTTCTGTTGGGTTATTGTTTTCTGTATATTATGTTGGAAGCTACCGAGAGTGGCTGGGGTAATGCAGTCAGATAGGCAGGGTAGAATAAATAATAATAATAATAATAACTATTATTATATTATCCCATCAAGTTAAGCTGAGAAAAAATGATTTTGAACATTCAATACTCTTTCTTATGCTACTAGGCCAGGGGTTGTCAACCTGGTTCCTGCTGCTCACTAGTGGGCGTTTCAAGATTCTAGGTGGGCAGTAGGGGGTTCTATGGCACAAGCTGAATCCTCCTTCCATCGAGCACTGGTAGGCGGCAAGGAAATTTTACCATCCAGAAAGATGTATTAGTGGGCAGTAGGTATAAAAAGGTTGACTACCCCTGTACTAGGCTACAATGGATGTCTTTGAACAACATGAAAGTCAAACTGTGGCTTACAGGGAACATGCAAACATGCAGGCTCCTAGAGAGGAAAGTGGCTGTCAGTTTCTCTGCACTGGGCTAAGCCAAACTTTGGTCATAGCTTGTGCTTAGCAAGGAGAGAGCCTAGGTTTGGACTACTTGCTAAGGTAAATATTGGCTTTGCTCAGCACAAGAAAGGAGTAAACAGGACCCTTCCAGGAGCCCACACATTTACACAGTCTAGGTAAGCTACATTTTGGCTTAACTTGTTTTGTGAACTACGGTAGGCCAATAGTTCTTTCCAGTTACAAGCTATTTATGAATATAGCAAGTATTTATTTTGAAATATTTCCATATCATACTTGCATTAAAAAGTGCCGAAGTTGGTTTACAAAACATGCTTGCTACAGTTAGAGGTGTGCCAGTTACGTTGGAATGTGCGAAGTAGTCTTTAAATGATACTTTACTATCAACTGTACTATCAAACTTATATATTTGAATTTAGTCCCATTAGCTCCAATAGGTCATAAATCAATTAAAGATATAAGCAGAACTAGTAACTGAGTTGCATAAAATACAGCTTGACTGACTGCAGAATGTTGGGTAGTATAAATTAGTAGCACAAATTAAGCCTTTGGGGAAATGCATCCATTTAAGGTTACCGGTACATGGATAATACCTTTTGCAACTTTAATGTTACAGTGTACCTTTCCCCGATTAATGTAAGCTTATTAGATAAATTGATTATTAGATTTACTAATATCTTGGCAAAGCTAAACCCCTTTCCACAGCACAATTTGGATGTCTATAACAGGATAATGATGGCCAACGTCACTGAAAGTATTGGACCGTAAAAGAGCTTCACTGTGTAAAATTATTTTCAATGAAAACAACTGAAAATCATCAAAGGGACAATAATGTGCAGCATTATTAAGGCATTGACTGTGATATTAGAGAACGGAATTACAATTTGCAAACAGTGACAGTTAAAAAGTTACACAATTGGATAATCATATTTTCCTCTCATGAGAGTCACGGAGTCACTCACACAGAGGTAGGGCATTGAGGCTTCTGGAAAGTTGATTATTATTTCATTTTATTATGGCTTACATAAGAAAAACACAGGTTAACTTTGAAATCCAGGCTGCATACCATTCTGGAAAAAAAGTGGTACTCACTTAGCCGTATTTTTAGGCAAAACTCAGGGGGTTAGAGCAGAGTTAGATTCAGTGATGCCAACCTAACAGAGCAATGAAACCTGCTTTTCCAATGGTCTTTTGGTGCTTTTTCTTCCTGCTCTAGTTACCATAAGCCCCAAAAATCTGCTTTGCTGAGGGTCAACCCTCTGGAGCAGATTTTGGAGGCACATGAGGCTGCAGAGGGAGGAGAGGTTGAAGAAGCCCCACGATCAGATGCTTGCTTCAACTATGCTGTGTATCACCCAATGAACTTAAGAAAGATAAGCTATTTATGATTCAGATATGGAGCAATGTCCAAGCTATACTTTAAAGTGAGTATTGTGCCCTTTTAATTCACATGACACTCAAACTATGCATAAATATGGTTGCATATGGCTTGGCATGAACAAAATGGCATGAGAACCTCAGAACTGAACCAACTGTATCTAACTGCTCTAACCTAATGCCTGAAGTAAGCATTTAATTCTCCTTGTTAATGGTGACTCTGTATATAGACAAAAAGAGAAGTGTAAGGCTGGAATCCTAGCCCTGCTTACCTGGGAATAAGCCCATTTGAATTCAATAGGGACCTACTTCTGAGTAGACATGGTTAGGATTGTGCTGTGATTCTTAAAAAGTACTGTGAGGCGAAAAATAAATAAAACTGATGTTCTGCCAAGTTAAAAACTGGAAGGAAATGTGAGCATTCTTAAGTGGCAATTAAAGTAAAGAATGATGAGGCATACAAATAGAACACTTCAAAGGGCCTTAATGGATGCAGAAAAAGCAAACCAGAACAAAACTTGTAAGATTTGTGGAAGAGAGATTAGTGAGAGGCCTGAAGGATCTAAGTCATGAAATTTAAATTCACATGAAGCTAGTAGGAGAACCATTTGTTATACAAGTGTTACTGATGCGTAGGTTTGGCAGGAAACACTTTGTTCCATGTTACAAACCACCCAGTGGTATTTGGATGAAAGTTGGTATACAAATTTAATCATCATCATCATCATCATCATCTTTGGCACAACATAAGGGATTAGCCTTGTATAAGAATCTGTCACTGCAGTATTCTTGCTTCCCAGCATATAAACATATGCTGAATTCATTCAGTGCCAGCAATAATCTCCTTTGCAATTTATATAACCTGTTTAGGGGAAACAGGAATGTATCAGAATTGGTCCCAGAACAGATATGAAGCCAATGCTTGAGCCTTTACTTTTATTTTTGAGATATACAATGCATTGCTATACATATCTCGTCAGAAGTAAATCCCATTGAGTTCAATGGGGCTTACTTTCTGGTAAGTAGGTATAGGATTTCAGGATTATGCACCTAGTACAGTAGCTCATGTGTACTAGTTAAGAAACTAAGCGGCAAACCAGAAATTTCAAAACCTGTCTCTCTTAAGTAAGCTGATGCTTCTTGGTCCTAGGCCCCTGTCTGCAACATGGAACAATTATGCTGACCTCCTAGTAACTAAAGAGTTATTCTAAGGACCACAATGATCAAGTAACTGAAGTCCTGAAACATTCTCATGCAGCATACAAATGCTAAGTAGTAGTAGTAGTATTAATATTAATAGTAATAGTAATAATAAAACACAACCATAAATTTACTTGAACAGCTGTTGGATAATTTTAAAAATAAAATATATTGATCTTTCTTGCTTTTATGTGATTAAATTAAAGTAGTTTTATAAGCCAAATTCAACACTTAAAGTGACAAAAACAGTAATACTTACATTGTAGATAAAGAAACAAGTGTATTGAAAGCTCCAGGTGTGATTGTAGTGATGCGATTGTCATACAGAGAAAGTAATCTTACTGAGCTCAATCCTGTGAATGTATCATTGTTCACACAACTGATTATGTTGCTTCTGAGCATCCTGAAATGATTTAAACCTAGAATTAGAATTCCTTTATTGAAAGAGGGCAGGTGAAGGAGACACCATATGTGTAGGCGAGACAATCAAAAGGCATAATGTGCTAGATAAATATTAGTAGCTCAGTAGTAAAGCAAATGCTTTGCCTGGCATCTCCAAACAGAGCTAGACAGACTGTTTTGAATTCTTAAAAGCTGCTGCCAGTCAATGTAGACAGTACTGAGCTAGATGGACCAATGGTCTGACTTGGTGTTATGCATTTTCCTATGTTTCAAGTGAGCATATACAAAAATTACTGAAATTTGTACATAAGCCAGTTGTCTCAAATATGAAATAATCACTACAACCCCTAATTCTTCTCTGGCTCAGATTAAAAACTAAAACAGATAGGAATTTGTCTCTTTCTAACTCTCTCTGACAATCCAATTATATCATTGTGGGTGCCCAAGCACCCACGGTCCCCTGGAGTTGGCTCCTATGGGAGCTAGAGTAGGTAAGGAAGACTTCTCTCCTTCTCTCCCACTCCTTAGTTCACTTCTGCAGTGCAGCAGGAAGGGAAGCCGTTGGGTAGGGAAGGGAAGTTGTGACAGTTATTTTCTAGTGGGCTGCAGGTTGCTATGGGGATTAAGGAAAGAAATGGGAGTGATTGGTTTTTATGAGCTTTTCCAATAAAGTTCAGAATTTTTGTTATATTTTCAAAAGGGAGCAGCCCACCACTATTAGTGAAGAGTGCTTCTGTACACACATGGCCAAATTATATATTGGGTATTATAAACACAAATGTCAACTGTAGCCCCTGTTAAAGCCCAATGTCAGAGATGCAAAAGAAGGCCTTGTCTCTGAGGCACAGGGACTGGGAAGCTGGAGAGCATACATTAAGGCCTTAAATGAGCCAAAGTCTGCCCACTCAGAAATATAGCTTCAGTTCAAACAAATAATCATTATTAATATAGATTAAAAATAGTTCTCAGACTTCTGTTATAGGGCAGCCTATAAATAGTTAACATAAGTGAATTTTAAAAAATGGCAATGCCTGTAATAACAGTGTGTTCATCAAGTGAAATACAGTGAAATATCTGAAACTACAGAGGAGTTTTACATTGCCAGGTTGTGGCTCACCTCTGTGTGATTTAGATTTACAGACAAATTCTGAACTTGTTTCTGATCTAGAGGAATGAGATGTTTCATTGCAATGGTACACAGGACATACAATAGTATATACATTCTGCCTCTAATGTAGTTTTGTTTTAAAAATACTTATCTAAAATGATTACAAGATAGTTCAGAAAAATGTTGTTTATCATTATCCATTAGGGGGCCATGATGCTTCTACAACCACATTCCATACAGCAAACCAAACAGCAACAGCTAGCTGGAGGGGGAAAATGCAGCTCAAAGTAGAAAAGGATTTCTGAGCAGTTTCAGTGCTGGGGAAATGTGGTATATGCACCAAGCCTTACTTTGTGATAGGTCTTCAAAACAAGATCACTTCCCTTTGACACTAGGAAATTGTATGCTTGCTCTAGAACATTAGAAATGTTTTATTCTTATAGGGCAAGGAGTTATTAAGACAAGTAGCACAGGTTTGTTAGACAGCTACAGTGGAACCTTGGTTCTCAAATGGCTTAGTTGACGAACAAATCGGCTCTTGAACGCCAAAAACCTGGAAGTAAGTGTTCCAATTGTCAAACTTTTTTAGAAGCTGAACATGGGATGTGGCTGTTGGCTAGTGTTTCCAGGGTGCCTGTGCCAATCGGAAGCCAGGCCTTGGTTTTTGAACATTTTGGAAGTCGAACAGACTTCTGGAATGGATTACCGGTACGTTTGAGAACCCAGGTACTATTGTATTCAGTACTGTCAGAGAGACTTAAATTACCCACCCAAAGATTACAGAGGAAATACTAACAGATTAGATTAGGGATTTAGCACAGATCTATGCATATGCAATGTATTAAATATTAAGTCTTGTTCCCAAAAAGGCTGCTGTCAAAACCAGGAGCACTGATTTACTGCATCAGTGATTCACATTATAAGTGATCAATCAGCCAATAGATAACAGTTGTTTCTTTCCTCTGTCCCCGTTCCCTACCAAAATAAAAAAAACAAGGTTTTATACTTACAGCGTCTTGAGCCCTGTGAGACCTCTAAACATTCGCCCATGCACAGATTCCAGCTGATTCCCTGTCAACATCAGTTCCTGAACCCCTGCTGCTCCATCAAAAGTGCCTTCACGAATCTCTTTGATCTTGTTGTTACTCAGGTTTCTGAAAGTGGAAACAAATTAGATAGGCAATATTATTTAAGAAGGCTACGTGCTTTCTATAATACAAATACAGACATGCTTGTACTGGACAGTGAAAGGAGCAAACAATCGGTATAACTTGTACTAAAAGTATAGAAGTCGAGGTATTTCCTGCTGTCAAAGCTGCCCTCATTTTCAACTTTTATCACACCTCCCATTATTTCAAAGGTATGCATGACATGAAATCAAGGGACTAGCACACAGTTCCTTGATATGTTTACCAGCATATCTGCCTTTAATTACAGGCCACCACCAATGTAAAGCTGTAATTGGTGACATTGTGCTTGCATAGCAGCAAGGTTGCTTCCATCCTAAGAATCTATTTTTCTTTGCAGGTTATTTTTATGTTCAATATATATACTATCGCACAGGAACACCTGAAGTTTGACTGCAGGTAGAAAATCCAGGAAATCCTGCAATATTAAACCCCCAAATCATCCACTATTTCCATTAATTAAGCTTAGAATTTTTATTTTTATTTTACATAGCAGCTGCACGCTTTTCCAATTGACACGTTCCCAGTCATTTCACCCTGAACCAAGTCAGCATGAATTTCCTGAATAGTGAATCCTGGTATAGAAAATATAATGCCATCAAGGTTAAGGGAGAACCTTGTGGTGTTTTCTGAAAGACTAGCTGCAAGCAAGTAATAAAAACTTTACATTGCCACACTAAAAAAAAACAAGAACCAGAAAATTCCCAAACCTAAGTGTTGTACACAAAATGGTAAAATACAGAACAGGCCCGGTTCACTGAATTACAGTCTTAAAAGATGTGAGGTAGAGAAGGAAATATGGAAATAGGAACAAACAAAAATGGAGGAGAGGGGCTTATGTGACAAATAGGTGAGAGAGGAAATGTATTTAAGCCGCTGCTTAAAGATGGACATACATCAGCCAGCCATAAAACTCAGTTTTACTTATAAGAGACAACAATTGCATAGAATTCATTGCGAACATGCCAGCAGCACAGATCAGGCTTGTATGTGATGAGAAGTCTATAATTTGTAATAGTTATTTTTGGGTGAAAGTAATTTTGAAGGCTGGGGTTAGGCTTCGTATGAGTAACTGGTAGCCTGGTTTCTGTCTACTGAACAGCAGAGACAGCCTGGCTGCACAGCTTGTGACCCATCACCCCTCTTGCAGTCTGAGTCAGTAAGTGAAGGAAGCAGCGGCAACAATAAAGCACAAAAATAACCACAATAATATGAGCTGCTCCCCCCCCATGTCTCTTAAAGCAGCTTCATGCCTTTTTACTTCTAACCAAACTATAGAGATTAGAGTTTATGTTTAATGTCAGAGACAGCTTAGAAACAATATTATGACAGATGCATTTCATCTGGTACTGAGCTGTTGTCTGATGAAAAATTTAGTTAAGCATCTCTTTAAAATCTTCAGATAATGCAAGTGCTCCTTTTGCTGCTATCATGTACTGTATTCTTGTCTAATGATCAGTGCCACTTAGAGCCACTATTCTCATTACATTTAACAGACACAGGTGCATGCTTGTGAAATTTATTTATATGGGCAAATATACAGTAAAAAAACAACAACCAAGTACATAGGTTAATTGTATCTCTGAGGAGGCCGCAAATAGGTAGTAATGATCATGTCACACTTGCCCATGCTTTTACAAGCAGTATGAATAATAAGAATGTGCCCATACCTGTAAAATCTCAGAGGAGGAACAACCTTGACTTTATGCATGCTTTCAGGTTCAGTGACTCAAGTTGGCTAATTAAGATACCTTTTTTCCCTTTCTAGATAGTATTTTTCCAACCCAATCTATCCTTTTAAATATTCATTTTTGTTTTATTCTAATTAAAAAACACACACATAATGGCCTGGATCCAAAAAAACTTTGAGAGAAAAGTGTACAGTACGTATGTCAGTGGTATGCTGTGGACTCATCCACAAGCAGCAGTACAGCCTTGCGATGGCCTGGTTAACATGTAACACTAAACCATAGTTTAGCTCTGCATGGATGAGTGAAAACAACCCCAAGTGAGGTGTCAGGATGCATGCATTACCCCTCCACCCTTCTTCTACTGTGCAAAGGTTTTTAGCTGGGGCAATTAGAATAAGACCCACTATTTGACTATTGATTCCAAACCCTAAAATGTATTTTATATAATTGACTTTTTATTTCTGTTCTTTGTATATCATATTGTTGTTTCATTGCTATGGCCAATGGCTGATGAAAATAAAGATTCATTCATTCTACTACTGTGCAGCCAAGAGGAAGGAGCTTAATTTTACTTTTACTGCTTTGCATTAATTTCAAGCTAAAAATTTGGGTTTAAATTTTTTGGGTCACTTTCCTAAGGCAAATTCAGACTATGGTTTATGAAACTGCCTCATTAAATTACCCAGTATTATGAATCAGGATTCCTTGTTTGAATATAACACTAAGCTGTGATGTATAGCATAAGTGAAATTAAACTTGTCAAAAGTCCTCCACCTGGCCTAGTGGGAGGCTCATGCACATAGTGCTAAATCATTATTTAGTGTTACATGCAAAAGCAGTAAATGTGACAGTGGTTGTGTACAGGAGACTAGATGAGTAAGGAAGATACAGGTTGCAACATGGAATTCTACTGAGTCATGTTAAGAAAAAAAATGTGTAAAGTATTCTGCAAGAACTTTCACAAATAGAGCTTCTCTAGATTAATGGTAAAGGGACCACTGACCATTAGGTCCAGTCGCGGACGACTCTGGGGTTGCGGCACTCATCTCGCGTTACTGGCCGAGAGAGCCGGCATACAGCTTCCGGGTCATGTGGCCAGCATGACAAAGCCGCTTCTGGAGAACCAGAGCAGCACACGGAAACGCCGTTTACCTTCCTGCCGAAGCGGTACCTATTTATCTACTTGTACTTTGACGTGCTTTCGAACTGCTAGGTGGGCAGCAGCTGGGACCGAACAACAGGAGCTCACCCCGTTGCGGGGATTCGAACCGCCGACCTTCTGATCAGCAAGCCCTAGGCTCTGTGGTTTAACCCACAGCGCCACCCGCGTCCCATTTCTCTAGATTAGGGGTGTTTTTAAATGGAAAGCTCTTCCACAAGATGGGAAGCTACACTGCTACGTGGGGAAGAGACTTTCTAAAAGAAAGAACTGGAACTGGAATGCCAAAAGCTGATAAATATTGGATTTAGCATTTAGTGGATGGCTTCCACATGAAACAAATGAAAGTTTCTTGTAGCTGCCAAAGGCTGAGATGATATACCCTTACTTGATGCAAGACATGTTCAGGTGATTAACATTATGGATCAAGTTTGAAATGCCTAATCCAAACTATAATAAATAGTTTCACACAGATGCATGTATTTCATGGCAGGTAACATAATAATGTGCAAAATGTATTTTGTGAATTGACACTAAACTCCCAAGTTCTGCCAACATTTTACGTAACAGTGACACAGGAGAGATCCCCCCCCCCCAAGCTCATGAAATATTTTCCACAAGCAAGCACTCAGCATGCTAGTATTATATTCAGATATTCTTTTCCTCCTAAGCGCTTGCAGTTTACATTCATTAGAGGCAAGCATCTAATGGCTTTTCAGTATTCATGATGAGCTATCATGTAAATTTGTACCAAGGGACTTCTTAAAAGCAGGCACAGTTGACCCTGAAATCAATTGTGTCAATGAATCCTTTGGGTCCACTTAAGCACATGACTTATTGACAGAACAGACAAAGGCTCCAAGTGAATGCTGCTCCATATATACTGTTATTGCATACCAATAATGCATTTTAAGTTGTCTTATTATCTAGGTATTGCTTTGCCTCCTTTGATACTGTGGACAGAGAGAAAATGGGGAAAGCTGGAGAGATTTAATGTTTAGAGATATTACTCTATTAAAGCTTCAAGGTATAACAGATTTTACTTCTGGCACAGTATAAGTGCCAAAAAATGGATACAGAGGTATCTAGAATACTGTTGTATCATTTTCAGCATAAAAGTTGACATCTTCAGACTGGTGTAGGTAAATCAATTTAAAATTTCCTTAACAGTAGTGCCTTATTTCCAGGTACTCTCCCACAATCTTTTATTGCTCCTACCACACTATGGGGAAGGGCTGTAACTCAGAGGCAGAGCATCTGCTTTGCACACAGAAGGTCCCAGGTTCAATCAGCAGCATCTCCAGATACTGCTGGGAGAGAAGCTTGCTTGAAACTCTGGAGAACATCAGCTAGTCATTACAGACAACATTGCACTAGATGGAGCCAATGGTCTGACTCAGTATAAGGTAGCTTCCTATGTTCCTATCTTAGGATGCTTGCAGAAGCCAGTGCAAGGATTCAGCTAGCTGCTAGCACAACAAGGATTCACCTGCCTCCCCAATACCTCCCCCAAATCTGCCCTGGAGGGTTGGGGAAGCCCCCAGAACCACACATGGGGGAAGGAATGGAGAGATTCTTCTGTCCAACAAGCAGAAGTGCAGGTGATGATGGAACGACCATAATACCTTAATACAGAAATCCATCATCTGTTCTGGGCCTACCACTACTGTCACTTTTGCATGCAAGTAATAGTCCTTCTGTAATACTATACAATTAACAAGGATAATTCTAGAATGAGAATAGGTGATTCGATCCTGGTTGCCTGTTCTAATCTGTTCACTGACAGTGGTCAAATTATGGCATAGCATGAAAGTGCAGGCTCCCGCAGAGATTACCGGTATTGCCATTTTTGCTTCTCCTCTGGTCCTGCTGCTGCAACACATATACCGGTAATGGCTATATACCGTATATACCCGAGTATAAGCCGACTCGAATATAAACCGAGGCACCTAATTTTCCTACAAAAACCTGGGAAATCTTATTGACTCGAGTATAAGCCGGTTCACCTTTGCCGCTGTGGAGGAGGAGGAGGAACGAGCAGCCTGAAAGCAGCCTTTTGGGCTGCTCCTTCCTCTTCCTCCTTTGCCAAGTTTGCATTTATGCAAGCAGTTCAGGAATGGAACAAGCTGCCTGGGGAGAGTAAAGAAACGCCATTCTTGTACGCTTCTTAAGGAATGGTTGACTGGGGTGAGTGGGTGGCGGCACGAGCGGAGAGAAAGGGCTTCTTTCTTGCCACCCCCCACCGCCCGCCCCACTCAAGTATAAGCCGAGGGCAGCTTTTTCAGCACAAAAAATGTGCTGAAAAACTAGGCTTATACTCAAGTATATACGGTAATAATTTTTAAAAGTAACTTTTAGCAAAAGTTACTGTTGTGCATTATTCACTAACTCCCATGTGGAGAAGACAATTGTTCTTACCCATTTTATTTACACTGTGAAAAGTAGCGCTATCTTTCTGTGCTAAGTTGCAGCAACCCCTTTTTGTTATAAGTCAAATTTTTAAAAAGCCTATAACAATAAGAACATGAAGTTCGCTTGGAACCATCTTTATTTTATTTTTAGTGCCAGGTGAAAACTTATTATTAGCGCAGGCCTCTCAATTTTGTGTTCACTTTGTGATGAATTTAACTGCTGGATTTTAATATCTGGTAAAATAGTTTTCATTGCAATTTTTTTCAGGGTGGGTTTGGGTATTTCTCTGTTTGCTTTTGAAATAATCTGTGTGCATCATGGTGAAAGAGAAGTGGATAAAAAATAAGTAAATAAGTTGTGTGACTAATAAACCACTTAATTTAGTTGCTAGTAGGAAAGGTGAGTACATGGAGAAAGAGGGGTTTGATACACTAGAGGCATTTTGGATAAACATGAAATTATTTGTTATAAATCTGTGTTTAAGTGCTTTTGGGTTTCACACTATTTCACAAAATAGAATTAGTTTCAGAATTCTAATGAGCAGGAGTTGGCAAGAGCAACCCTGACTCACGGTTTTTAGGAAATAATCATGTGCACAAGGAAATTTAAGTCTGTCTTTAACACTGCAATATGGAGCACAATATATCCTACTTCTCAAGGGACAAAAAAAGCATACAGGTAAGGGAGAGCTTTAAAATATAATTAAAAAAACCTGAGAGTTTTCTGCTTGGAGGCATCTATGGTGTATCTTAATGAGACTGTTTTATGATGAAATGCAAGGCACTATTACCTCTTGCTGCCAGAAAACAGGCATCTGAACTGCACCTGTACTCTTAAATTCTTATCGTCTGCCAAGAGTAGGGCACAGATAATTTATTGCTTCATAAAACATAAAATGCTAAATAGGAACACGGCTATTCCACACCATATTGATTGAAAAGCATTGTGGCTCTGTCCAACTGTCCCTACTCCTTAAAAATCAAAATGCAAAAAGAGGACAGTTCCAGTTCCAGATTAATAAAATCTCACATGAAATTAAGTAAAAAAAGAGAAGAAAAAGAAAATCAAGGTATGTGTATATTTTTAAACTAACTACAACATTCAAAAGTTTGTCAGTTGATCCTGATATATACCGGTATTTTCTACTTTAGGTTTCTGGGCTCTAAATTAAAGTGATTTTATGGCAGTTTTACAAAGCTATATAAATTCCCCCATTATTTTTGTGATCAAGATCTACAAAGCTCCATCAGACACACACTAGCTGGACTAGAACTGAGCAAAGTGATCCAAGCCACCCTTGGAATTGAGACCTTTGCGTAGCCTGGAATGAACAGTGAGCACCAGATGTTTCACTATTTGTGGACATGGGAAAAGAGAAAGAGAGACGTCAATACATAAATATAATCTCTATGATTTCCTTTAACTTTGACTCTGGGCATCAGGTACAGGCAATTTAGTATTAGCACATTATTAATTCATTTCAGATGTGAATGTAGCCTTGCAAGCTCAACAGCAAGGTCAGATAAGAACCAACTTGCTATACCACGGAATTTAACATAACTTTAAAAACATATACCAAGTTTGATTTGTGTAATACTTTTCTCAAGGATACAAATATTCTGCACAACCCATGATGCAAAGTAACGACTGCACCACAAATCAAAACTTTCCTTCACAGGAGTAATGTGAATATTTGCTTTACTCTTGGTGGTACAAGTATTCTTTTTGCCATGAGAAAATTGAGTGGGAAACTAACAGCAGCTGCCCAATTGGTGTGCTATCCACAAAAAGAACATACGCCATATTTTGGGTCATTCTGCACCTAAGACAATTATGTACAGGCAGGTCTAAAGTTTCCTTGTTAAAACTATATGCCATCATTTTAAGTCAGTTTTGGGATGACGTTGAGGCAGAAAGGCCAGATAGAAAATGCCAAGGAACTGTCCCCGGTGCAGCGCAAGGTGGTGGAAGGGCTCTCAGGATGCTACAGAGAGCCCCGGCCCCACCTGACCAGCAGCACCTCCTCTGGCAGCAGAGGAAGCAGCGAAGCTTCCAGTGGGGAGGGGCATGCATTTCAGGGTATGGAGGGAAGAGGCTCTGAGGATGCTGGAGAGACCCTGCACTCCCCTAGCTCAAGGGGCGATGAAGGAGACGTGCAGCTTCCGGCGCCCCAAAGGCATTGAGGGGTGAAACGAAAGGATGAGAAGCGGGGTTTCCGTATACTGAAACTCTT
Organism: Lacerta agilis; assembly: GCF_009819535.1. Taxonomy (NCBI): domain Eukaryota; kingdom Metazoa; phylum Chordata; class Lepidosauria; order Squamata; family Lacertidae; genus Lacerta; species Lacerta agilis. The sequence continues at coordinate 45,198,025 of NC_046313.1, forward strand.
TTGTTGGGGTCAGAACCGGAAGGGGCCATTCCCGGATTCTGATGATGCTTGATACAGACATGAACTTATTAGCTCTGCACTGTACATAGTTTGCACAATAAAACTATTAAAGGAAACTTGGAGTTTTGCCTGCTTACTCATGAGCAACAAACCGAGGACCTTACAGAAATGATTTTAATAAATGAAAGAACAATGCTTTTTATTATGATTATGTAGTTCAACAGTTTGCTTTCATCTGGTTCAGCAGCAAAATACCTGTTGAAGCAGCAAGCCTTCTTTATGTAGCATCATTTTGAGCAGCCAGATCCTTCTTTGTATGCTTACCAAAGCACACTAGGCTCAATGGGGCTTACTCCCTAGTAAATGTGCTAAGGCTTCCTGCCTAAATCATCGTACGTAATAACACATCGGTATTTAAAATAAAAAAGTGATTAACTTACATCTTCCTTAGGCTTGGGAGTTTCTTGAATATTCCAGTAGCTTCCAGTACAGAAATGTCATTATCATGTAAACGCCTTATGAAAAACAATAGAAGCATGTAAAACACATTAGGCCTCAGATGAACCTACATATTATGTACATGTTATGTAAATTTGTCACACAAATATTTACTGCAAAGAGCTATTGTCAGCGTGATGTAGGGGTTAAGATGCTCAACTAGTGCTGGGGAGGCCCAGATGCAAAATCCCACATAGCTCAGAGGATAACCTTAGCTCTGTCCTCTCTCTCAGTATATGTTCACAGGGTTATTGTGAGAATAAAATGGAGTAGGAGGGACATATAGACTGCCTTGAGCTTCTTGTAGGAAAGGCAGAATATAAATGCTACTATAAACTGCAATTTTCACAGCCTTTGAAAATTATGGTGTGCAGTAAGTTTGCATAAATAAATATAACACGAATACCGGTAAATAAAAATGCAAAAGCATGATAAAATGTGCATATGAATTTAAACATAAACTGCCATATTTGATACACATTAAATGTTCTAATGTATAAAGCTGTACTAGACAGATTTTCATTTCCTCCAAAGTAGTACCATTAAATATCAGTTACAGGTAGGTTGCTGTGTTGGTCTGCCATAGTCAAAACAAAATAATAATAATAAAATTCCTTCCAGTAGCACCTTAGAGACCAACTAAGTTTGTTCTTGGTATGAGCTTTCTTCAGGTATCTGAAGAAGTGTGCATGCACACGAAAGCTCATACGAAGAACAAACTTAGTTGGTTTCTAAGGTGCTACTGGAAGGAATGTTTTTATTTTTTGTTTTTGTTTTCACTAAATATCAGTCCTCAATATGGCAATTGCACCACAAGATCCACACATTATAGTTTGATAACTTTGAAAATGTGTAAGCTCAGATAGCAAAGCAGGAAGGAACAACTGAAATATTTTCATAATTAAGTATTCTATATTTTTTTGACAAAAGTGCCAGACTTACAGGTCTGTGGTATATTCTGGAAGGTGACTGGGAAGTCGAGTGAGCTTTTGATTAGAACAGTCTACAATTGTTCCCTCGCAGCGGCACTTTTCAGGACAGACAAGGTCCATGAAGCACTCTCCACTGAACTTACTCCTGTAGTCTTCTGAACCTGCAAAATAGAAGTTTTTCCAGGTAAATAGCTAGTTATAAAATAACTGTCGGGAGTAAGAGTTGGAGAAGAGAGAATTTCCATTTACTTAGGGAAGTCCATAAGAATCAGTCCAGACTATGCTCGAAATGTTTTGCATAATTCACTTCAATGTAGTTTCAGAAATCAGGGACCATCTTGTCTCTCAGAGGACTATTCCAGTGTCTTTTCACCGTTTGGAAAATATTTGTTATGGTATTAATATCCATCATTGTATACCAAATAGCATGTTAGAACAAATACTGACAGAAATATAAGGCATACAATCCACTTAGAAACAACATATATGTTTAAAACCAACTACTGTAGTTTGCTTTGCAAGGATAAATATTTTAACAGACAACACTGCAGTTGAAAGCAACATGCAAACGTTTCTACTTTAATCATCATAGGTATGGTGTACATTTAAGATGAATTGCCTACTTCAGCCTGCTATTGTACTACAACTCAGACCCCCTTTGACTTGTTTTAATGAAATGCCTTTTTATTTAGTCTCAGCAAATCAATCTTTTCAGCTTCTATTTTCTTTTTTGAAATATTACTTGGAGGTTTGAATGTGATCCTTGTGCTTATGGCAGCCAAAATATTAATGGATATGCAATCAAATAGTTGGCAGCACAGATCCAATCATGCAATATTTGCCCACTCACTTCATAGTTAATTATGGAAACAACTAAATATGTCTCTGAAATAATTTGTGATGTCCAACCATCCTAACAAACCTAATCATTCTTAACTTTTCTAGGACTCTATAAGCCAGTTGCAGTCAGAACACTGATTTACCAGTGTCAAATTCATTTATCTGAAAACAATAACTTTCCATAAGAATAATTTTGGGGAGGGAAAGGATTGGAAGGGATAATGGGCGCCAGATCTAGGGGGCCCTGGGTGCCAGGGCACCCACAACACAGGGCTCCAATGCAACTTCCGGTAGAAACTGAAATTTCCGGTAGAAACGTGACATTATGTCACAAGTGCCATTGGGCACCCATAACATGGGGCCCAAGTCAGAGTCCCTGTAAGGATTGATCAATGAAACTGCAAGAGTTTGAAATGGTCCTCAGTAAAAACCTGAATGTAAGATGGCATTTGCGTACAGAGATTTGGATTAATTTTAGCTTTAACGTTCCAGTTTGAGAACATCACTAGCACCTGCAATGGCAACAGAACAGAGCTGTGCAGAAAATATACACATCTTCAAAAACTGCCACATAGAAAGCTCCATATAAACAAGTTTTTGAAGCCAGAAGGAAAAGGGGAAACACACAGATTTACCTGCTTGAGCTTACAGCTACCTTCTGGCAATCTTGAGAAGGACATTAGAACCCTGAACAGGATCAGTGTATTTAGTGGACAAGAGACACTGCAACATTTTGTTGCAGGTCCCACTTGCATTAATCTTTCATCTCTACTGTATCCAGCAAAATGATGACATCTAAATATTTTGTTTATAGCCTACGTTTTGCACCATCTGGTTAAAATCAAACATATAGGACAGGATTCAAAGATTTGATCAAGGATAATCTTCACATGCACAAGGCTTCTGAGGCAACCAATCATATGTGATTGGTTAATCGGTGTAATGTTTTTGCTGAAAATGAAGGTGAGAACTGGGTTCGAATCACAGCTAAGTCACAGATGCACTGAATTGCCTCAGCTAATTAACTCAACTTCTTTAGTTTTTATATCGATAGGAGTGGAATAGCTTCCTTCCTACTTACTTCAGAAATACTTTGGTTTCTTTAAATCACACAACACCTAATAAGTGCTGCTACAGGGAAAACTAATAAATATTACACCAAATATGAGACTATGATACAGAAAGGAAAATGAGCTACACATTACCACTTGTAACATAACACCACCATCACGAACGCTGGGTATGTAAAATGAAACGAAACAATTCCCTCTCCTTTTCTCTCACTTTTAGTATGCATGCCTTGGAGCCAAAATAGATGTGACAAGGCAAGTCACATGTATTTATTCATGTGTCTTCCCCATTTATGTATAAAGCAGCAGATGGAGGCTGCTGCGTTTTTTTACTTGAAAAGCTGTGTATGGGTGAGGGAAACTAAACCCTCCTCTGCCTTGCTGTGCTGCTTCATGCAGCCCCCCCCCCCAATACTCCCAGCCTGTCTCACTTTCAGAGCTAAGTTGGTTCAAAAGTACTTCAAACAATGGAGCAAAGTGAGATTAGGCAGGGGAAGGAGAAAGCTGTGTTTTCATCTAAGAAACAGACCCTGCACCCCTTATTCCCTGAAAACAGGCATGCAAACAATCACACACTGAAGCATGTAAACCACTCAGCTTTGCACTGAATAATTCTTCATTCACTGAATGCCTGGATCTTAAATGTTTTATGGATTTTGGTTTTATGGTTTGAAGTTACATTATGAGTTATTTTTATGTTTTTAGTATTTTGTGAGATGCCAGGGGAGGGCCAGGGAGGCACAGAGAGGCATACCCTCCATAGCATTCCAAATCCCATTGGCTCCTATCAATGAGGGCAGAAGGTGGGAGGGTTTTTCCTCTGGTTTTTGCCCACCCACCCCAGGGGATCTGCAAGTCTTAGGATCCAGCAGATTCCAAGCCCCCAGTGCCCCACTCCAAAACATTGCATGCCATCTTAATGCTTCGACCATTGGCACTGAATCTTTGGATCCAATGCACAAGGATTTGGGATGCTATGGACAGGGCAAGGGCATGGTATCTCCACACTCATGTTTAGTACAGGTGATGTAGCAACAGTAGGGAAAAAGAAAGGTTACTGCTTATGTATAAATATATGTGTATATTAAAATTTTAAATATGGATTATCTAGAGGCCATGCAATGTAAAGTGATAAACACCACATGCCACCATCAAGTACTCCAGGCTACCCATCAACCTGCAAGGCAGCAGCAATCAACTGCCAAAGAGAGGAAATTTACTACTTAACTTGAGCCTTGAGATCACTTGGACAGGTGGCTGCTCCATCATGTTATTCCTATTATAGAAACTAATGTGAAAGCCAGCCATCTGGTTGCATTACCAGTTATAGGTGTCCGTCCATCTCTACATACATTACTTTATCAGCAGGTTCCCATGAGGTTTAAAGTGGATATGGTGCAATTCAAGAGGTACAACATTAAGTATTATGTGCAAATCATAAAAATCAAGATTGGGGAGCCCTGCAGAGGAGGCTCAGAATATAATATTACCTTGAAAACTTCAGCATAACATGAAAATACTTTTTTTTTTTTTGCAACTTCAGTATTCAAATAAAAGCTTTTCAATGACCTGGTCCATAAAATCACTTTTAAATACTTTACCGGTACTTCTATTTACACATATAATAGTTTCAAATTTTATGCTACTCAAACAGCTAATTTGAAATACAATTCTGAAACCAATTTTTGAAATCTACTAAAAATGTAGCTCCATTCCTTCTAATCCCATATGCCAGACTATTCCATTTTCCTTGGTGGCTAGGGAGAGGATGGCAGCAAACTCAAGAAAACCATCTGATCCACTTACTAAGCCACTTCTGGCGAGCCAGAGCAGCGCACGGAAATGCCGTTTACCTTCCCACCGGAACGGTATCTATTTATCTACTTACACTTGACGTGCTTTCGAACTGCTAGGTAGGCAGCAGCTGGGACCAAGCAACGGGAGCTCACCCTGTCACAGGGATTCGAACCACCGACCTTCCAATCGGCAAGCCCTAGGCTCAGTGGTTTAGACCACAGCACCACCTGCGTCACAATCCATTCATACACACATACAAACTTGCTGGAATAAACTTATTTCCAACCTTAAGTAACTACAAACTACAGTATTATCCAATATGTAGTACGTTCCTTTGTCAGGTATATTTTCAAGCTGCTGCACCCACACTATCCTATAAACATCCTCTTTGTAAGCTTATCAATTGCTGTAAGGTCCACACATCTCAGCAACTTAAGCACTGGAACTGGGGGTTTCAGCAGTGTCTCTCCCAACTATCTTGGCCGTACGTAATGACTTTTAAACCCAGTTTCACTATATTTGAAAGAGTTGGTTCTGTGACATTAAATAAGGCCAAGAAAAGGATTTGAACCAATTGTGTGACCATGTACACTTTCAAGCACAATGGACTAGATGACCCTCGAGATCCCTTGCCATTCTACAAATCTATGATTGAATGCTGATTATTTCAACACCAACGTTTTCTTAAATAGCTACATTTGATATCCAAACACCCACACCTCTATCCCCACTGTTACTCAAAGCTGCTGATCATAGCCAAATACTGTGCCTTGCTTACCATCTTCAGCTAATGATGCAATGCTAACATCTTTTACAAAACAAAATAAAAAATAAAAAAATCCTTCCAGTAGCACCTTAGAGACCAACTAAGTTTGTTCTTGGTAGTGTGCATGCACATGAAAGCTCATACCAAGAAGAAACTTAGTTGGTCTCTAAGGTGCTATTGGAAGGATTTTTTATTTTGTTTTGACTATGGCAGACCAACACGGCTACCTACCTGTAATCTTTTACAAAATTTCTCCAGCCATGGAATAATCACTGATGTTGGAAGGTAATAAATGAATTAGATGTTCAATTTGTTCATTTTAAGAGAAATTAATGCAACTTGTTGCAGTTATAACTTCTCATACTTTACAGAGCAGTGTTCAACAAAGTTGTACTCAGACTGGCCCTATTGAAATTAATGGACCTAACAGTCATATTCACAAACTTAATTGAGTCTACTCTGAATACCATTCATAATGTTTTGATATTTGTTTATTTCAATATTGCATTTATATCTGGGATTTTTATGAATAACACATGGAGTTCATGTTTTGATTGAAGACACAGTTTAGAATTTTTCATAAGTAAATCACATGCAAGATTTTTGCAAAGTTGTTCTCTGATTGCTTTTATCCATTTGAGGATTTTCTGTTTGTGAGATCTGCAGTAAACCTTCTAGTTTTATGGAATTTTCTTAACCATAATGATTCTTTTTAAAATCACTTTTCCTGTCAAAACAAGAAAATAGCTCACCTTTTGACGGTTCTGAAAACAGCAGAAGTATCCCAGCATGCCATGCTGCAGGAAAGCATGGAGCCTTCCATGGTGCTTGACAGAACCATGTTCAATTTGTATTGTTCTACCACATGGTTAGATCAAGCACAAAGGAAAATCCCATCAACAGTCAGAGTCAGAGTTAGGCAGCCGCCAAAGAGAGAGGAGCGTTGAGAGGAAGCAGCATGGAGAAGCACAAGCTGGAGATTTCATTGTGAGCTGCTGTCCACTTCTCCCATGCATAAAGGAGCTGAAGTTCAAGAAGTCAATACTTATTGCTACAAATGCAAAAACAACAACAACGCCCTATAGCACAGATTGTTAGTGCATGAGAATAACGACCAGAAATTTCTGAAGGTGTATGGTAGGAATCCAGTTAAAGGTCTGCAATTGACAGCCTTCAATGAATGTTCAACAGATCATACAAAGTGAGCATGCTCAAATTGTGAACAACATATATACCACAGTATCCAGTGATTTAATACAGTAATGCAATACTCTTACTCTTCTTAATAAAGTGTCCAGTCAATACAGTAGCAATTTCTGAAACAATCAGCCTCTTTTAAGACTAACGTATTATTTTCTTATGATTATTTTGATACCCCTAATTATTTTAATAGTGTTTGTTTCCTTTAAAATTCCACCAATGATAGAGCAAGGGTACAGCATTTTCATATATGCCACTGATAGTTAAGCAGGAAGTTTATTATGTCTGAAACTTCCCACAATTAAGCGAAGGACCCTCACAGCACAATTCTAAGTATGTCTACATGGAAGTAAACCCAACAGTGTTCAATGGGGCTCAGTCCCATAACAGCAGCCCCACTGCATCTAATCAAAGGCCTGTCTAGTCCAGCATCCTACTTCCTGCATCATTAAACAAATTTCCTGATCTGAAGACGGTCCCCATGGGATAAAGGGCATGTCTACACCAGAGACCTGGGTGAATAGTCATTCCATCTTCCTGGGAAACCCTGTAACTGAAGTTCTGTAAGCAAAGTGGGAACACATAACAGAGACCTCTCAGAATTTTGGGGTTAAGCCATTACAATTATACAGGTATAAAACTGATAAAAAAAAACTGCAATGCAGATATATAGGCCTAAGATTTGAAGACTCTTATGGATGGGGGAAATGCTGCATCAAAATGGAAACCAACACAGAATGTTATATTTCCTTTTTGGTTTTCAGTTTCTATTACATTATCATCATCATCATCATCATATTATTATTTTATATTTTACATTATATTTTTTATTTTATTACTTATGCTTTAATTGTGCACAGGATAGGTTGCATTCATGTTTAGCTGATTTTTTTTTAGAATTTGATCATGAGAATTTTGTCAATTGAACAGATCTGTAGGAAAACAGAGAACCACTACTATTAGAACTGCTGTTAATCCAGACACCACGGCTTAAAATGTGTTATGTTATAGTCCACGCTAGGAAGCAAGTTTAGTGCAAGGTGGGCTGTTAGCTTCCCCCCCCCTGCTCAATACCGTTCAATACATACCAAGGGAGAGGGGAGTGACATGGTGCACAAAACAGCACATGCACTTGACACCGCCTTGGACCAGTGGCCAATGATATTTGAAAACAGTCGTCATCCCTATGAAAACTCAAGCCGTGATCCAAAACGCCATGAAGACCACCTTTCTTCTACAAATGCTTTTAACAGCTGCTGATAAATGGAGGACAACGTGCTCTGACACAAATAATTCTGCTGTAATGATAGAGGTTACAAAAAATGTCACTAAATATGCAGGTGCCTATGTTGCCTCAGTCTTCCACATTTGTACCAATGCTGCTATCATCAATTTGGATTGAATTACTGAGAGGCAGCATGTGACAGGGAGAGATTTATGTTGGCAGATGGCTCATTGTCCTACCTTCATTGTTAGTTGTGTTAGTGGTGTGTATGACAACTATCTGGCATTGTAGCAGCTAATTAAATCAGTTAAATAGAACAAGAATCAAATGCTGCAGATACTGGGAAAACACATTTGGTTATCAGAGCTTCAAATGAGAAAAAAACACTCTTATTGTTATTGCAGGAAAGGGCAAAGCTCTAGTGACTTTCTGTTTCCTTTAAATATCTGTTCATTAGCAGGGAAACAGCAGAACATGGACAGATCAATCAACTGCTAGTCAAATGCGACAGAAAGAGTGGACAAAAGGAAACCTACAAGAGAAAACAAAAAGAGACGTTTCTCCGAGCGGAGTAATATTTCTCATGCCATTGGCAGTGCACACCATAGAGCTGCACACTAATCAAGGAGCCCTGCCAATTCTAAAGCGGCGCAGGACTGCCATTGAGCAAGTACAATCTGCTGCTGGATTCCTTTTGATTTCCCTTTAGAAAACAAATCTGTATAGCAGTTATCTTAATCAAAAGATGCCAAGTGAACAAGCCTGCTGAGAAGGAGAGCCTCTGGTGAAATAGAGTTGGCATGTCTCACTTGATGCTTGGATGCCACTGGGCAGGTGTAACCGAGGGAGAAGACTGCTTTTATGACTGTTCCCAAAAATGGCAGCATTCCCTCTCTTTTCTGAGAATTCATATTTAATACATAGCAAGGCTATGGCTAAGGAAAAATGTCCTCATCCGCATTCTCCTTTGAATTTTTATAAGTCCAAGCACAGAGGAGGAGGAGGAGGAGGAGGAGAAGAAGAAGAAGAAGAAGAAGAGGATGAGGATAAGGAGGAGGAGGAGTTGGAGGAGGAGTTTGCATTTGATATCCCGCTTTATCACTACCCTAAGGAGTCTCAAAGTGGCTAACAATCTCCCTTCCCTTCCTCCCCCACAACAAACACTCTGTGAGGTGAGTGAGGCTGAGAGACTTCCAAGAAGTGTGACTAGCCCAAGGTCACCCAGCAGCTGCATGTGGAGGAGTGGGGACGCCAGCCCAGTTCACCAGATTACGAGTCTACCACTCTTAACCACTACATCACACTGGCTCTCAGAGGATTTAAAGCCATTTGATTAAATCTAATATTTGCAAATACAGGCAGATCAACCTTGCTTCGCGATATGTCAGGCAATATGAGAACTTTTCTTCACACAATATATTCTGAGTTTCTTCCATTCAGGATGAGAGACAAAACTACTACATCCCCTTTAAATTAAAAAAGCCATCAAAACAAGTAATCTAAAGATCCCATCACCTACATTTCTCCACTATATCCTGTATGAAACAAGGATCTTCAAAAATTAATTGCCTCTGAAAACAATCCAAAAAACACCATCACATATTAAATCTAAGACTTAAGTGTAAACTGTCAATGAACCAAATATATGTTTTCATTCACATGCACCATACACTGTTTAAACTTGCAATGGCCAGCTGTCACCATGTGCAATGATTATACTGTATATACTTTAGCAGTACTGTATATATATTGTTTACCATAATTTCTTACTCTGTGTTAAGCAAATGCAGGCTGCAATCGTATATCCAATTTACAGAGAGTAAACTCCACTGAACTCAATGAGTCTTAATTGTCAATATATATCCTTGATCAGCTAGCTGCAATCCTGAAAACTACACATGGAAGATGCCAAGCAGAATTCTATCAAAAGGAAAAACTCACAGTGCAATCCTATGCATGTCTACTCAGAATTACCGTAAGCTTAAGGTAAGTATGCATAGGACTGACTTAGTAGGGCTACAATTTTTGACACTGCTTTCTTCATCACAATAGGACTTGTAAAACACTTATTACAGATATGCAAAGCACCGTTGTTGTCTCCTCTCTAAAGATCCCATCAAATATTCTCTGCATAACCATGGACAAGAGCTTCCATGTATTTAGGCCCAAGTATGATTTTCAGACACAACTGACTCAATACCTCCATAATTAACCCATACCACATGACTTAAGTTTTTGAATTTATGTACACCTACATAACCATTGCCCAAAAGCTAAACACCCAGAGACATAGAATGTGAGTAAAACCTGTTTCCAGTTGTATGCAGTTTTCCTCCCCACGAATGAAAATCAATTTCCTATTTATTATCCAAAATGCATTTTTCTTTCAATTAAAAGAACGAAGTATTCCAATCCAGTGAAAATAAATTAATAAATTATTGCTTCATTTGACTGAACTTAACTGTAACTTAAACAAGGCTTCCCAATGCATCCAGCGCAGAGGGGAACTTGAACCCATATCCAAGCCCTCTGCACGTTGACTCTCACTGGTATTGTTTTAGCAATCAGTTTCTTTAAATATCAGTACTCATTGATTAATTGTTGTGGAACAGATATGGTTTTACAAGAAGACATTTGGTCAAAATATCATGAGGTTGCATCAAGCACAGTCTTTCCATTACTGTAATATTCTTTGAGCCAATAGAAACTTCAGTGAATGGAAGAGCAAGGGAGGAAATTTGCACAAATTTCTGCTTCTTCCCCCAACCCCCTCTGCTAACCTCCTTCTGTTTTCCCCAACCCTATGGAACACTTTTTGGGGGGAGGGAGCAGAGGGGGCTCTAAAAGGAAGGTGAAAAACAGCAAAATTAATTGGATACATAAAACTTCAAGTAGATTTAATGTTTTGCAAGCAGAACTCTAACTTATTTATATAATTAATATAGAAATATTATTTAGATGCCATAACTTTTATTGTATTGACAAAGGGCAGTTTATGAATGATGGCTTATTGTGGAAAAGAAGGGTAGATGTCATCTTTCCTCACAAAGAAACCAGTGCCTTCTGCCATCTGCTCTTAGTTGTCAGAAGTGCAATTCATCATAGTCCTTTTTTCAGGAGGAAAAGGTAGCAGTACTCATTTTTATGTGAAGGTACTGCAAGATATTCCATCAATGACAGCCATTTTTTCTTCTCAGTCTAGTTAATGATTTTCTGCCACATAAAAATCTACCTATACTTGAAGCTCTCAACAATGAAATAGGTGGCATATTATACTACTGCTACCCACATTTAAATCACGTATGTGTAAGGAACATGAGGTAGTAGACAACTAACTTTTACTCAGAGTAGACCCACTGAAATTAATGAACAGCACTAAGTTGGGTTCATTAATTTAAATAGGTCTGCTCTAAGGAAAACTTAGCTGAATACAATGTGAGCAAATAGAATATTACAAAATGGCCCTCTGCACATGCCTAAATGATGAAACGCAGACTAACAGTAATTATTGACTGAAACTTGAAAAAATGCTAACCTGAATCAACTGCAGAGTTCTAGACATGATGTGCGTTGAAATGATTATCAAATGCTACAATTACATTGTTTTTTGAATGTTTGCAATCTTAAAGGCCAGCTCAACTAATAATTTATTTTATGTATTACAACCATTTGTATATTGCTCAATCAGAATAGTCTCTAAGTGGTTGTCATAAAGACATACACTTATTGTATGGCTTCCATAAGAGTTAACTGTTGATTTTCTTCCTGAATATTTCATCTTTCCATTCAGCCACTATTTTGCAACAAAAAGGCACATCAATTGAACATCAAACATTATTAAAACACCATACTTTCAATTCAGGTTGCCTAGTTAATTATATTATGATGCCAATGTGGTACAGTTCTCATGGGCAACTAGTGGAGATGCTTTTTGCCATTCTCAGTTCTGAATGCTGCCCTTGTCTTTAACATTTTGTGAACCCAAGATGGCATAAATTGAGACCTACCAAGCTGAATAAAGCTCACCATCCCTGAGTTTTGGCCTGACATGAGGCCCAGCTGGATAGCTAACCTGGGGGGTTGCCCAGTGGAGCTGAAGGGCAACACACTCTGTCATTGGCCAAATCATCATGGTAATAAGAGGACCAACCTGGCTAAATATATCAACTAAAGAAGGAGCAGCTGCAGCGAGCCTGTTTTCCCCCTTCCTGGGAGGAAAAAACACTCAGCTGCTAGCTGTCCAGTGATCACAGAAGCAAATAGAAAGGACCCTCTGTCGCCATTCATTGGCCTAAAGAACAAGAGCCACCAATTACTATTCAAGCAAGAACACCAGAGATGAAAGATCAGCCTGGTCCAAATTGGATATAAATTCTTGTAGTTCGATACTATGTTCTGGCCTTGAAGAACTTATCTCCCTAGCCAACCTTTCCCCTCTACTGCCCTTACCTTGTGTGTCTTATCGTTTTAGTTTGTAAGTCTGGTGGTGGGACCTCTCACTCTCTCTTCTTTATTTGACTCTTTTTGGGAGACAATAATTGTCTCAAAAGCAGAATAAATACAAAGAGGCTTTACTGATCATCAGGTGAACTGCCATTTATGGCCAGTAGGTTGAATTTGGCAAGTAGGTCACACAAGTTGCACAGACCTGTGTGGTGCATCTCTCTCTCTCTCTCTCTCTCTCTCTCTCTCTCTCTCTCTCCTTCCTTCCTTCCTTCCTTCCTTCCTTCCATTCATGTTAATCCACTATTTTATAGTTCATCCATGAAAGCATAGAACTTGCCAGACATTTTTTAAAAAAGACTCTCCTCTCCCAATCACCTCATCAGTATTATCTCTTTAATTTTATTCTTCAGATGTTGGGCACTCCCCACTCCTGCCCAGGAGCACTTCTAACCAATTTATTTATTTACTTACTTAAAAAAGGCCTCTGCAACTATCTCCACATCTACTACCTCTAAAGAGATACTGACTGCACCATTGTCACTGAAAAGTCACCTGAGGGGGTTTGTCAAAATAGTTAAAACAAGGCATGCTTTCACTCGCAGGCAAAATAAGTCCTCATGACAAACCCTTTATTCAGTCAGTGAGATCTTTTCTCATGAATGAAACATTTGAATTCTTTCATTTCTTCAAGAAGTCATATGATATATTCGGCCACTTGTACCTTATCTCTTTTACAGGCAGTATACAGTCCTGCATTCTTTTAAAATTACAACCTATCTTTGAACCTATATAAATATATAAACCACAAAGCAAGCTAAAGGGTTGCCTCTCTTTTAATGCATAAGGTAAACAGGTTTTCTGGAGGACTAATCCAATTTTTCCAATTTAATTTCAGAAAGATGCTACATAATATCCATTATAGCAAACACTGTCCTACAGATTTGATTAGTGGGCTCTCTGGACCTGCTTATTTCTGAACTGAAAGTGCAGTACAGCCTGGATAAATGAATTACCTGAGCAACGGAACTTCTTGCTCTTGATCTGGCTGATTCGTTTGTTGGCAAGGCGACGTGGGCTGCTGCATCGAGCGCCGCTGGTTTCTATTGGATTATCCTGCAGGTAATCAGCCAGCCACTTCAAATGGCAGTCGCACACAAATGGATTCTGAGCTAAATGCCTGCAAGAGGGATGGGATGTTTAACCAGAAGTGACCTGTGACATTGTACTCCATCATTGTTTCTTACAAACATAAAACTGAAGAATAGAGTAATTGAATCAGCTTCCAATACACCAGGCCTGGCGGAAGCCACATGGAGCTGCACTTGAATGGAAGAAATTCTGTGAACCATCTTATTTTTTAGCCCATTAAGTCTGCAGCGAGTCTTTTCAAGAAGGAAACAAAAATTAATATAGCAAAGCTTGCTTTTAAAGGGCACAGACCTTCTGTCTACAAAAGGCACTGTTTTCATGCAACAATACACTGCAGTTGAATGCATCTTTTTAGAAATACACGGATTAAAATAATTCTTATCACAAAAAAGCACTGCAGACAACAAATTGCATGTTTGTAAACCAGTGTATTTTTGGCCAGTAAGCAGTCTACAAATGAACTTAATATGTAAATGTGCTAATCAGAGCTGCTAAATCCTTATGTAAAATAGATTTACTCCTGAGCATCAATTAAAAATTGATCCTGAACAAAATTGATCCTGAAACTAGAAGCCAACTAATATAACAACAAAAGTGTAGGTAAAATATAACAAGTCAATGTTTATTAGAAACTTGAATTGAGTAAATGGGAAAACATGTCTTGCCACTTGGATTCTGTTTCTAATAAGCAAATACCAAAGAATAAAAATAAAAGAAAGGGACTGGCCCTGCCCCACCATAAAATTTCCTCAAAGGGTTAGGCCAGACTTCCTCAACATCAGCCCTCCAGATGTTTTGAGACTACAATTCCCTTCATCCCTGACCACTGGTCCTGCTAGCTAGGGATCATGAGAGTTGTAGGCCAAAAACATCTGGAGGGCCAAGGTTGAGGAAGCCTGGGTTAGGCACTTTTGATATTGGTTAAAGTCACCTCAGCCAATTATGTATGACAACACTAACAAATCTTCCTTATTTTAGATTATTTTTCAATTTTTCAATATATGTTTGAATCTTTTTATTATATGCAAACCAGTAAAATAAAAAGTTATAAATGAATTTAGATTTAGGGAAGAATCATAGAGGTATTAAAAACAACAACAACAACCCAGTGCTGTTTTATGGGCCATTTATCCAACAAACAACCTCTTGATGTGCACCAGGTCTTCACCTGGATTAACTTGTATTGTGTGAGTTACAGGTAGGTAGCCGTGTTGGTCTGCCGTAGTCAAAACAAAATAATAATAATAAAAATTCCTTCCAGTAGCACCTTAGAGACCAACTAAGTTTGTTCTTGGTATGAGCTTTCGTGTGCATGCACGGTATCTGAAGAAGTGTGCATGCACAAGAAAGCTCATACCAAGAACAAACTTAGTTGGTCTCTAAGGTGCTACTGGAAGGAATTGTATTGTGTGGAATGTCTGATTCCAAAGTGCAAAGAGGTCATGAGTCAATGTGGCAAGCTGGTACACATAAAATGACTCATTGCATAAGCAGCCTTCCATTTTAAGGAAGGTCCAAGTGGTTTCCTGATCAATTTTTGATCTGGTTAGCTTTGGTCATTGAAGACTTATACTGTATTAATTTCAAGAGTTTAAATTGGTGAGAAAATTCTTTCCCCAGCATATCCACACACAAAAAATTGGTGAGTAAACCAAAAAAGTTTCTGACGGTGCCAAGCAGCTTAGCTTATTCAAAATAAAAGAATTCTCACGCACATGTGATAAATGGCTATCCAAGAAACTGTCAAAAATAGTATATACAACTTATCTAATAAAAATAAAACAATTTTGACTCCTATTAAGCCTTACAACTTGATACCATCATTCACTATAAGAAAGAGAACAAAAATAGATCAAATTGATATTTGGGGGGGGGGGGAACACTCCCATATTTTAACAGCAACTAAATCACCAAAAAGGGATTATATGTAATGTTTAATGGGCAAAAGTGGGAATACAATTTAAATATAAAGATTTTTAGTAGGGACTGATACTGATTATTCTAGTTATGCAAACAAACAAATGTTCCCAAGAGAATGCAATGCAAGGCCAAGACAAGTGCCAAAAAATCAAATACAGCGGTACTTCAGGTTACAAACACCTCGGGTTACAGACTCCGCTAACCCGGAAGTAGTACCTTGGGTTAAGAACTTTACCTCAGGATGTGAACAGAAATCGCGTGGCGGTAGCACAGCGGCAGTGGGAGGCCCCATTAGCTAAAGTGGTACCTCAGGTTAAGAACAGTTGCAGGTTAAGAACGGACCTCCAGAACGAATTAAGATCGTAACCAGAGGTACCACTGTATGTAGGCTGAATTTTGGTTCCTTATTTTGAAACCACCTTTTAATTAGACAATGACTAACATGTTTAGCAGTGGAACTGCAGTAGTGAAATCAGAACACAAAACACTGGTTAGGTGGATTTCCCACTCTATGCACCTATCCCATTTTTGGTTTCTAGCCTAAATATCTACTTACTACATCCAATTTATTTGGAGTCTGTTCATATTAGCAACTGCGTAAAATGAACACAATAAGCATACAATATATGAAGAGATAATATTGTGGATGGAGTGGGATGAGGTACAGCAGCAACACAGGGTAGCTGAGCTATCTACCTGCCAGGTATAGTAGAACCTGGAAAAAGGCAAGGCCCAACAGGAGAGCCAGCCGTGACATGTCAGCAGCAGCAGCAAAGTCAATACTATGGAGAAGTCTCTACTGTCACTAGCAATGCATATAAGGGTCATTGTGAACAGCAAACATTCTCTCTCGTGCTGTGTTGCAATGAAAAGTACTAAGTGAGTTGTATGACTTAATTCTGACTGTGTCAAAATTCTAATTCTTGCTGCTGCCACTTGCAGCTATATCTATTCTCATGTTTTCTTATTATCTTGAATCAATAAGGAAGGCAAAATATAATATTTTTACCTCTTTTTAAAAAATGTAAAATTTTGGAAAATTAAATGTTTTAAAATACTGCCAATTTCCCCCTTCCAGCCTTTTTCTGTACCTTTCATTCTCTTTTCTATCTGCTCTGTGCATAACACTTTTCTTCCATCTTTTTGTCTGTTTCTTTATTTCTCAACCTCTCAACACTTCAACTGCCCATACAGGATCACAAGATCATGCATGTCCTCCATATCTGAAAATATTGAGCGTTTAGGATGGATGGTTTCAATGTATCTATGTGTAGTTGCTTGTTTGTTTGTTTGTTTGTTTGCGTTTGTAAATCACTTTGGGTTGCCTTGGGAAAGATAAAGTGACTAACCAATTTAATCAACAACAACAACAACAACAACAACAACAACAACAACAACATTCTTGGATACTCACAGAGTCTGAATTGTTTGGAGAGGAACAAAAAGTCCTTTGCTGATAGTCTGGAGCTTATTATCATAGAGAGACAGCAAATTGAGATTATGCAAATCTTGAAAGGTGTTTACTCTTAGGCAGTTGATCTTATTGGCATTTAGAAGCCTGTAAACAAAACAAAAAATAGTTTTAAAATACAAATCTTCTTGAGGACTAAACAAAGCTTTTCTGAGCAAGCAATAGAAAAGAATGGTATTGGAAGTGATGCACTGTGGTATATAGGTTTCTCAGGTTACCTCAGCTGCAGTCAAAACAGAATACTTGTAAATAGTAGCATATAAAGCATCCCTTAAAAACAAATAAACAACAAACAAACAAACAAACAAGAAACCATTCTGTCTTGCAAGGAGTTGTGTATTAACAAGTTTAACATGCTACATTAAGTTTCTTAATGGGGCAGGCACATACCACGATATTTCATTTAACCTGCTGGAGTTGTCGAGTTATTTCATAGAACTGAGACTATCCCTTTGAGGGCCTTTCCACACATCACTTATAATAGTATAGTTGCTGTTTAATCTGACGTTTTAAAAAGTGAATTTCAAGCTGAATGCCTGCACCTGTTATTAGAGAGTGAGAGCTTTTTTGTTCTGTTGCATGTTAATTGTGTGTAATACGCAAACTGAGAAAGATTTTGTGGCTGTGGTAACACCCCTTATGTAGCCTTGTGTTCTTTGAAGCAATAAATGTCAGAGTTATGAGCTTGCACAGAGGGAATATACCGGTAATGCCCAGTGTTCTGGAATTCTAAACTTATGGAAGTATAACAGATTAGAAGAGGTTAGAAGAGAGAAACTACTTCTGTTTGTCTAAGCTACAGCTTATTCCTGAACTTCCATCACTACCTGCCATATCTGAATACAATAGCTCACAAGGTAAGTGCTATGAAGCAGTTGTTTCCAAAAGAATGCCTATCAACCACCACTTGCCACTTATTGATATTAAAAGAATTATGTATAATTAATATTCTCATAACTGATGTAGTAACATGAATACAATTTCAAGTGTTTAAAGAATAACCTGAGCTTCCAAAACAGAATGATAGAAAATAATTGGTTTGAAGAAGAAAAGAAAGACATTACTGTAGCATTTGCCCTCACCAACATTTTAATTTTCTGATCAGAGAAGACAAGCAAGCGAACTATCAGAGAATAACTAGAAGTACAACCTCACAGCCTTACTCAAGAGAATACAGGTTTCTGTCATTATCAGATAAGCTAGAAATCATTTTAAGTACAGTACACTAATAACCAGAAAGAATTGTAAAAAGAAACTTACACAAAGAGACCCCTCTTTTCTCTTGCCTGCATTTTTTTTACCATAGCATCATTAACAATTCTTATAAAATTAACACAAACAACAAAAATTGATAAAACTAAATGGGGAAAAGTGCAGTAGCAGAATTCAAACTACTACGGTGTAGAATATAGGTACTGTGGGACTGGAGAAATCCAGATTCTAACCAGATTCTAATCCAGTCACTATTTCTCAGTCTATTCTTCTAATTCACAGGGCTGTTGTGTCCCTCTGTGGTGTCAATTTATTTAAATATTTTATACTTGTTTACAAAGGTAATATTAGTACTGGAGTCTTGTATATCAGACTATTTTTTTAAATAATGGCTGTCATACTATTTGTATATCACAGGTGTTAACAGCAGTTGAGAGTCTACCCACCACTAAGTGCTACAGACGTTGCTAGCAGTAATTACAGCTTCTGTAGAGCACTGGGAAGTGTTTATATATTATTCAGGTACTAGCAATTACATATATAACAAGTCACCTTGAATATGAAGGCAGAAAAAGTTCTACCTAAGGAGCTATGTTAGTTCATGGAAATAAATTGTTTGACTCTGATATACCAATAATATTTTGGAAGGACTGCTGGTGTTATATTACTAGGCATTGCGAGGAAGTATTCACAGTGAATATGTTTCTCACTGTTGGTCTATTATAAATGGTAATCTTATTACTGTGTGTCATGCAAAGCTAAATTCTCCATATGTTCTCCTCTGATGTATCAGCTCCCACACTGATCCATAGAACCCCAAGCCTGCCATAACAAGTGGAGACACTGGGGATAAAAAGTTGCCTCTGTCGCTTATGTCAGTGAGAGAGTCTACTCAGGCGATGCCACTCATGGGAGCAAGATATGAATCTAATTCCACTGCATTTTAATGGAGTTTAAAAAAATAATAAATAAAAGAAACATGTCAATCAGGTTTTGTAAATAAATTGCAGTGCCAAAGAGGAAAGACCTTTAAAGAATAGTAAAAAGAAATTACTTCTTCACACACTGCATAGTTAAACTACCACAAGATGTTGCAATGAGCATTTCCAGTATTGGAAACAGTGAGTCTCTGAATGCTGGTTTCTGGGGAACGTGAGTGGGGAGAATGCTTTTACACTCATGTACTGATTGTGTGCTTCCTGTAGGCATTGTGAGAACAGGATGCTAGACTAGGTGGTTTTTTGGTCAGGTACAGAGGTGCTTTTCCTATGTTATTAAGATGGTAGTGTCATGGACTGGCTGGACACAGTCCAGAGGGAGAAGCCTGGGAAGAGTAGCTGCCAGAAGCTGAAGAGGTAACAGGGTTTAGTGAGCAGGGAGAGCCTGTGGCAGAGAGAAGACCAGAATCCAAGGTGGAAGCAGGAGAGGAGGGAGCTCAAGAGGCAGAGATGAGTCAGGCTGGTGAAGAAGCCAGGGTACCTCCCCCTCCTGCTGTGCCAAGTTCCCCTCCCCCTTGATGCCCCAGGACCAGATAAGGTATAAAAAGGGATGAGCAGAGAAAAGTGCATCTGTGTTGTCTCATATTGTTTCAGGGCTAGAGTTAGATGCAGGTCAGCATAAAAGTAATAAGTCACTGATGCCAGTCAACTATTTATTCAAGTAAACTAAAGAACAGCTCTGGCCTAGTGGTCTCAGCAACCCTGCCTGATAGTTCCTGCCCTGATGACACAGTTGTGAGGACTGAAGGTCTCTGTTTTCCCACCCCTGTCTAAGGCTCCTGCTCTCCAGTGTTATTCCCATGCAGTCTCAAGCTGCATCTGTGCACAACTAATCTCTGTTCTGCTCTTTCATTTTTCTGTGTGTTTCTGGAGACCAGCAGGGAAAGAAGCTGGTCACAGCAGGAGGGAGAGACTCCCTTGATTCTTCAGCAGCTCCTTTGCAGCCTCTACTTCAGCCTCAAAGTCTGGACTGCACTCTGCCACAGACTCTTCCTGCTCACTAAACCCTGTTGCTCTTCCAGCTTCCGACACCTCCTCTCCCAGTCTTCTCTCTCTGACCACTCACCATCATCCCACCACCAATCCCCTGACTCTGAGACTTCTTCCCCTGGGGGTTTAGCTGCGGTTTCCCAGCTGGTGCCTCTCATCACTCCTCTGCATCCAATCAGTCCATGACAGGACTGGGCCATGACAGGAAGGACCCAGGATGCTGGAGATTTAGGCAGCTGTGGGAAAGAGGGGACCTTCAGTCTCCACAACTGCCTCATCGGGGCAAGATCTACTGAGAGAGTTGTTGTGTTAATTAGACCTGGCACTGCTGAGCAGACTTACTCTGTGTGATTTATTTCTGACACCCATTCCTGACAGGTACCTATTAATTCTTTCACACTATAGATACTAAAAACTGACAGTTCCCTACCCATCACAGGGTTATCTAAATGATGCTAGGAAAGCCCAGCACAGTGAGGCAGTGTCACACTGCCACCCTGCTGGCAGCGGTGCTGCTCTCACATACAAGGATGGTGTGGGGATGAGCAGGGTGACAAAGAGACTGGAGCTCCATGGGTGCACTGGAACAGCCATGCTCCCACTAGTGCACCCAGCCTATCTGCCCCACAGTAAGGAGCAGCAGCACTATCAGAAGGGCAAAAGCATGGCACCATCCCACCACACTGGCTGCTCCTGAATCATGTTTACCACAAATACAAATTCAACAGTCCACAACTGGGTTTATTTTTTAAGAATACTTAATAGTTTAGAAGACAAATTCCAGACAGAGTATTAGCAATGTTTTTCATTGTAGTTTTTCATGGAATAAATAATAGTGTCTTGAAATTCAATAAAAAATAAGATGTATAGTCCTTTATAGAAACCTAGCAGGATATAAGAAAAACTGAATTCCAATACTGAAACAAAATAGAAAATTCTTTCCAGTAGCACCTTAGAGACCAACTGAGTTTGTTCTTGGTATGAACTTTCGTGTACAAGAAGTGTGCATGCACACGAAAGCTCATACCAAGAACAAACTCAGTTGGTCTCTAAGGTGCTACTGGAAAGAATTTTCTATTTTGTTTCGACTATGGCAGACCAACACGGCTACCCACCTGTAACTGTTCCAGTACTGAATCGCACATCCTTTTCTTTCCTGGTACAAACCTTACTTGAAAGAGCCTTCACCTTCTCTTAACAATTACTACTTTCATATGCTACAAAGCTTGTGATAAACCTCAGAAATTATACTGCCTACTTGGATCTCTCATTAGACTTTTCTTACCCTTTTGTCTCCAGGCTAATAAGAAAAAAAATCTAATCTACAGCCTTCTAAACGCTAAATTAGATCTAATGAGAGGGCACTTTCCCAACTGTTCAACAGCAGGTTTCAAACCAATGCAAGCTTTTTATGGCTCAGACATCCAGGGATGATGACAACACATTAAAGACAGTTTAAAAGTCAGATTCAAATTATTTAAATAACTTGAATATATATAGTTACAGGTAGGTAGCCGTGTTGGTCTGCCATAGTCAAAACAAAATAAAAAATAAAACAATTCCTTCCAGTAGCACCTTAGAGACCAACTAAGTTTGTTCTTGGTCTCTAAGGTGCTACTGGAAGGAATTGTTTTTTTATTTTGTCTTATATATATTCACAACATGAAAACATTCAAATCCCACTCCAAGAAGAAAGTTTTTGTAATTGCTATTACTGTATTAGGCTGGTATGATCAGATTAGGCTGGAGAAGTCTCCCCACCCCATTTTTAGTTCTTACAGTAAAGTAAGAAACACATTACAAAATAGAACAGAGTTGAAATAACATCCTCATCTTTTGCAATCAGAAGCATGTCACATTTCTTATAAAAGACTCTGTCCTCTCCTTTTCTACTGAACACACACGTTGAGCCTGAAGCGTCTGACCAGTTGACAACAACCATTTGGCCACTAATGCTGAACTATGTAGAAGACTCTTCTGGCATTTCAGAACCTAACCAGTTTAGTATATAACTATATTTATATCTATGTCCTTAGAGCAGCTCTCTTCAAGTAAAACAGCATGGTGAAGTTAGTATAATTTATATTTACCTTTATATCCTGCCAGAATAGTTTGTGAGTTTATGAATCATATTTGCACTAGGCTCCGCAGTGGGAATGTCAGCATTTATGACTTATCCGTTCACCATATTTGAAAAAAAAAAGTTGCTGCAAAGAATTAACAATATATACCTTGTCTACACATTAATCAAATTAGATGGGATACCTAATGATATAATTTTTGTATATTTTTATAAGTTACTTCTGCTATATATATATATTTATTTTATTTTATCAAAAAAACCCTATATCTCACTACCTCCTAGCACCACTCAGTCTCATTATAACAATTTATAAAATTGCCATTTCATAAAAATAGAAATGAAATGCTTTGTCCCAAAAGAGAATTTCAAGCTAGGACTTCAAGAGGACTTCAAGCTAGACATAAATTACTAATAAACTAAGACTACTTTGGTTTAACCCACAGCGGGTGGTGCTGTGGGTTAAACTACAGAGCCTAGGGCTTGCTGATCAGAAGGTCGGTGGTTCGAATCCCCACAATGGGGTGAGCTCCCATTGCTCGGTCCCAGCTCCTGCCCACCTACTAGCAGTTCGAAAGCACATCAAAGTGCAAGTAGATAAATAGGTACCGCTCTGGCAGGAAGGTAAACGGCATTTCCGTGTGCTGCTCTGGTTCGCCAGAAGTGGCTTTGTCATGCTGGCCACATGACCTGGAAGCTGTACGCCGGCTCTCTCGGCCACTAACAAGAGATGAGTGCCGCAAACCTAGAGTCAGACACGACTGGACCTAATGGTCAGGGGTCCTTTTACCTTTACCTTTTCTTTGCCATTTGAAATTCTGCTAGCTTCACATACCAGTCTTACCACATAGGAATAATGGGCTTCAATTAATTTTCAGTGCACAAAGTAACCAGCCTGCTTCTGCTAGCTGAAATTAGAGCAATAAATATCTACAAAGTTTTATAACAACAAAAGAAGTAAGGATAATACTCACAGCAATTGTAGAGACACGAGCCCATCAAAAAGACCCTTGGGAATCTCTGTGATCTTATTTCCATAGAGCACTCTGAAAAATACGAAGAGGCAAATTAAATAGTACAAAGGTGCACTACTTACAATGAATCTTACGTTTAGCCACATTAATTTTTCTATCATTCTCCTCTTTATCAAGAGTTATATGACTTAAATTTCTAGCTATCAATAAAATAAGACTTGTAGGTAAATTAAATGTTTGGAAAAACTTTTGAAAATTGAATAAAGTATTGTTACCTGCTTTATTTATGTCATAAAACATTTTCAAGATCGTGTTTGCTCTGCATCAATTTTTGGTTTATCATTTAGGCTTAGTGGGGTGGTTAAATGGGAATGAAAGTTTCATTTATGTATCTTAGCCTCTCTAGCCTATAAACATATATGAGAAAATAAAGTGATATCAATTTTTGAAAAGTTGAACAAATAAAAAATAAAAAAACTGTTTTGGGATCTAAAGTATCATCAATTGCTTAGGGATATTGATGAATAAGGAAAGAGGATATTACCTCCAAGACTAAAGTGAATGCACAGGCAATCTTCCCATATACAAACCAAAATTGGAGACAACTTTTCATATTTGTATTATAAGGCAGCAGCAACTTACTTCACTTACAATCAATGCAATCCTATGTATGTTCTATCATAAATAAATCACATTATGGTAGATGATGCTTACTCCCAAATAAACGTGTGGTATTGAAGAGCAAATAAGAATGTTACTGGAAAAAAGATTTGGGATTTGAAATCCAGGAAAGCAAGAAAAGAAATTGGAGACCTGCTGAAGAAATGTTTGCATTAGGACCTCAGAGCCTGTCCTGTTGAGATGACAATTCCTAAAGAAGACAGCTCTCTGCTCTATTATATTTAGCACTGCACATGCCCATCACCAAACAATTGGCTGTCAACACAGCTGAGTGTCACAACCCAGAAGCAAAAAGACCACTCACACCATTGTGTGATTTTCAAAATGGATTTTTGTGTATCTCATAGCGTTTTTCATTGTGCACTGGGGGCAGTAAGAGAAAGTATATGGTGGTTGCTTCACAAATGTTCCTCTTTCTTTCTTTCTTTTTGTTTTGCTGGATATCGATGCCCAAAGTTTTGCTCCATCAGCATTTTCTAGTACATTTTGGCTCATTATTCAGGAGTAATTTTAAACATTTTATTTAAGTGTTAGATTAGCAGAATCTAAAATAATCTATTTAGCTTTCAAAAAGGATCTGAAATATGTTACAAGTTCCAGAAAGAAATGCTAATAGTAGTAGTAAAAGCTTAAGAGGCATGCATAGGCTTATGCTAAGAAAAGGTTGCAGGAATGTTAGCTAACTGCTCTGGATATTAGATACATAAAGGAACAAACATTATGTTTCTAGCATGATTGAAGAAATCCTAGCCAAATAATTCAAGGTAAAAATGATTACTGCAATGCTCTATCATCATAATCATTCAACAACATCTTCCTTCATCTCTGGCATCCCCACAAAAATGATAACACATCCTCACTCATTAGGTGATAATGTAGATGTGAATGACATGCCAAAGGCTAACCACCATGATGCATTTGGATCCAAGCTAATCTATCTTTTAAAAATGGGTTGAATCAGAAGGGAAAACAATTTAACATCTTATACATATCTGAAATAAATTCTCTTGTCACCCCAAATCTGAGAACTGGTTTGACACATCATGTGAAATGTCTCCAGACAGTCTGGAAAAGGCCTTCTATGCTCTGGGACAGCCAAATTAAATGTGCAGAAAGCCTACTGGCACCCAGAAGTCTTAGACACAGTGTGCAAAAGATTGAGAGACTTTGGAGACAGTGATATATCATTTCAGTGAAACAGCTGTAACATATCCTGAGCTATAAATATAATGAAAGAAAGAAGACGCTGATGCTCATTTCCAATCCAATACTAATTCACTAAAGACCCCGCTGAATTAAATGAAAATTATTTTAGTTTTGTTGCCACATTAAGGGCTAAGAGAGAATTCACATAACGCAAGTCTCTTTAGCCCCTACTCTTGATCAACATTTGAAAAAAGCAAGCTAATCCTACATATTTCTTAACTCAAAGATAAAGAAACTCATTATAACAGGGCTTGTTCAAGAAGCAGCATAGATTAGTACATAATTTTTAATGGTCAGTGTGCTATCACAGAAAAAACCCTGTCCTGGAAATTTCAATATTACAATCAATTACTGCTATTCAAACCATGGAATTGAGAACAAAGCAGATTTTAGAGAACTGTTCAGTGTTGGATCATTAGACACATTTAGCAGTTGTAGTGAACAAGCTTCAAACTTGCCTATCAGATTAATAAACACAGTTCTGCACCATCATTCACAATTTTGTGATAGGCGGGTGTCTGGTTACAACTGACAGTGATCAGGACACCATGTATCATAAATTAAAACAAGACATACAATAGTAAATAACAGGACAAGGAACCGTTTAAATGTAACTAAATAATGGAATAATCTTGGCTTGAATCCAAAGATCCTACTGTGCAACTCACATGGCAAAGTTTTCTCCTTCCAAGTCTGCAACTCTGGTTGCAGAAAAGCTGCTCCAGAAGGCTGATCCTCTGGCAACAAGTTTCAAGGAATATAGATTAACTGTTGTTACTATCAACACTGCTTTTGACACTAAGTAAAAGAAATATACAAAGAGTATACTGGGTTTTTTTAGAGGCCTAAATATCTAACCTTCATAGGGTATTCATCTATAAAAGGAATCTACAAATTGCATAAACAATGGCACCTTCAAGTCTGTCTGATCAATTTCCAATTTAAGAAAGATTAGGTTCTTCTCACAAGGTGACAATTGCACTGGGAAAAGGAAAGCATCACCAACCAATACTTGATCTATTTATATTTAAGACTCTCCAAATCTCCTATCCAAGGTTATCCTCTACTTACAGCGAGGTGAGTGATTTCAAGCCCTGAAAAGCATCTGATGCAATATCCGATATTTGATTCTTGCTGATATCACTGTAAGG
Source organism: Lacerta agilis (assembly GCF_009819535.1). Classification (NCBI taxonomy): domain Eukaryota; kingdom Metazoa; phylum Chordata; class Lepidosauria; order Squamata; family Lacertidae; genus Lacerta; species Lacerta agilis. Next base: position 45,224,631 of record NC_046313.1, read on the forward strand.
ATACACAAGGGAAGAAGACAACGTACTCATGAAAACACAATTTACCAATGCGCCCTAAGCTTTTAAAAATGATTTATCTTTAGATAACAGCAGAACACAGTCCTGCTCCACTTCAAGTTCTTAATCCTGTGGAAAGAGAGATGTGAATTCACCAAACACATAGTGACTATGGTACAATGAACTTCATTTAAGGGTGGCATCACTTCTATCTTAATCATAGCTCATACAACTATACTGACCTTCATATACGGTCGTATATTTTCTATACGAGCAATACATGGCTGAACTAAAAAAATCTAGCAGTGGTTAAGAGGATAACAAGAACTCTATATCTCGTAAATTCTCTGTTGCATATTTATAAACACGACACATATTTTTTTCTAAGAAGGTTATAAAACACAAGGAAACCTGCCTAAATTATTACACTGAAATGCCATTTATATTTCTATAAACCTATTATATAAATGCAAACACTGAATAAATCTGCAATCCTACACACACTAACCTGGGAGTATGTCTGTTTGAACTCAGTGGGGCTTACCTCTGGGTGCACACACATAGGATTGCATAGCATGAAAACCCATTTATAGGTAGGCAGAAAAAGGGAAGGAACTCTCTAAGTTTCCAAGCTCCCTTATCTCATATTTGAACTCACAAAATAAACATAAATAAAAGAAACAAATAGTATGGTAAAGCTGTATGTGTTGCACTGTGAAAAGCCAATTCTCTCTCCCTGATACTGGGAGGTTGGGCCTTAACTTACAGGAGTGCTGGAAGCTATAGGGTGGATAGTTATGCATTGCTAACAAAGAGAAAATCTGCATCAACACAAAAGTATACAAGTTTGCATAACATTTACATAAGGGGTATATAGATACAAATTTAGAACTAATTATTATATTTTAAACAGAAATACAATACATCGCAGCATAGTGAGGAAGACACCAGTTGACTTGTGTAATTCAGTCTACTGACCAATTGCTGCTAACTGTTAGTAGACAACTTCAATGCTCCTGTTCTCTTTTTAAATGAATATTTATTTTTAAACCAGACTTAAACTGGACAACCCTCAAACAGAGAATTGTCACCTGACAACCCTTCCAAAGAGAGGACTGTCCTTAAAGTAGGACACATGGCCAACCTAGTAGAGTCCCTGTAATAAACAGATCATCCCTCATTATAATTACATTTCTGCTACCACATTCACTGTTCCTTAATAAGGATTGATCATCAATCCCTTTCTCCTTCTTGTGAGCTTAAAAGACTCCCTCTTTAAAGTCACTTCAGTGGCTAAATAATTTTACACAGAGTGTTGGTAACTGGCATTCAAATTTGCACTAATAGCTTAGAATTATTACAGAACAGAAGAAATTTATTTAGACCCATACAAGTTTTAAAATAAAAATCTTGTTTGGGGATTTAATGAGAATACCACCTTTTGTAACTTTGATTTTCAATTTTACCACTGTAACACACACACACTTTTTATTCTCTTTGAGATAGGCTCCCTACATATTTGCAACAATTTGAAAGGTTGCATTTATTCTCAGACAACCTTTGAAATCTCTTTTCAAAATAAGCAATCTCCACAACCTATAATTATACTGTCTATTGAGTAGCATATGAGCAGGCCTGATTTTTTGACATACACCTGGTACCACATAATTTTGTGGCTTTTAAACCATTATAAAAGTGCAGCAGCAAAGCATACTATACTATTAACACAGACCCCAGTGTCTGTGACAGTCTGAAATCTGCACCTACAACAACCTCAATATTTTATACTTTGGTTTACAGATTTTAAATTATTAAAACATTTTTTATCTATTTTAAGATACAGATTAGCCTTTTCCTGAAATATTTCATGAAAATTCTGTTCTGTAATGTTCATATGGAATTGATTTCTAATAATATATTGCGATTCTGAGAATACAAGAAATGAGGAATAGTTATGTTTGTTTTGCTGTGCTTGTTTTATCACTTCTGTCATCCTTCTAAAAGGGTTAACTTGGAAGAGAATGCAACAAATTCCACTGAAGATTCTCTTGGCAGTAATAGAATTTCTTAGATGCTGGGTGTGTGTATCAGTCATAGAATATGAGGTACCATATGCAGGCTTATTTATAAACAGTAGGGTTTCTTTGAAGTATAATGCTGCAAAGTAGCCCGAGATTGGAAATTTCAGAAAAGGACTATGCAAACTGAAGCTTTTGAATTAGCCAGCATCTACATATCTTTTTCTACAAGTGCAGCACAATACTATGGCTATTTTCTAGTAAATAAGCCCCACTATAGTCCACAGGGCTTAAGTCCCAGTAAGTGTGCCCAAGATGGGCTATCTTTCCGACATTAAAAAAGAAAAGAAATCTGGAATCTGTTCCATTCACCATCAAGTATGTATTATTGCTTTCAAACCAAATGAAACATCAGCAGGACTGCTAGTGACTTTCTCTGACATTTTCCTAGTAGATTTTTGAACATAAACTTAGCCATGCTTTGCCTTCTTTTACTACTGACATAAATTTAAAGTAATTGTATTGAAGTTGTTGAGTGTTTCCCAGGCAAACATTGGCACAGATGTATTACAAAAAGAACCCCAACCTTACTATACTTACATGGCGATTAAACCTATTTCCAATCAAACATAAAAAGCACAATATTACTGTACGTATTTGGAAATTGCTCTTACAAGAACTGTCTTTTCAGCTCTAAGACAGTTACTTAAAACTAGTTTGCAAATCAAATAGGAAGAAAAACATAAGCCAGTTTCCTCCAAGAAAATGCATTTCATGATAAGGACAGTAATGTGATAGAAGCTGATCGAGCTGTTATTAATGGCTTAACTGTCATGCATTGTTACCCACGCTGTCCTAAATAAAAATATTATTGGTGGCATCCAGATGGGCCTTACACCATATACATTGGTATCAAACTGATAGTGCCACAAATACACTAGCTGGATCCAGTTCATGAGATGTTTTCCTACTCTCTTTCATTTCAGCAACTTAGTTATTGTTGTTGCTTTCAGATCAGATCTGGTCCTGAAGTAAAAGCTAGAAGAACATGAACTGGAATGATTGACGGTATTCAAGAACACCCTATGTGTAGGTGATACCGGTATTTATTGCCCTTATGATACATGCTGCTCTGGAGGTCCTTCCAGTTGCATAAGTAGCAGCTCGCCCATGTGGCTGCCTCACTGGATTGTAGCTTATCAACTCCAAGCATTGAAAATATTTTATATGCTGTTTTAAACTACTTAAAATACTTACATTCTTTTTAATTTCTTGTACTGTGAGAAAGCTCCAGGAGGAATGTTTTTGATAGAGTTCTGTTCCAAGCGGCTACAAAGAGAATTAAACACATTAATGTCAAAAAGGCAAAGCTACAGGATAAATATTTAGTATTTATTTTTCAATATACTTGACACTTAAAACCACGAAAACAAAACAAATATTTAAATGCTATTAAAACTTCTCAAGATCCTAGGCAAAAGCAAAGCAGACACCATAATAATAATAATAATAATAATAATAATAATAATAATAATAATCATCATCATCATCATCATCTAAAGATGGGGGTGTGGGAGGAGTAGACTATCCCATAAGCTCTCTATAAATAGTAGCCTAATATGAGTCCATTGTCAATATTACTTTCCCTGTTCTTATTACCAACAGAAGTCTAGCCAGATGTTAAAAACAAATCCAGGAAAAGTCCAGAATGGCTCTGAGCTTTTAGTACAAACAAGAATTGCCTTTAATATAGTCTACAACCATTTATAAACTACTTCAAATAGTTTAGGTACAGTGTATTGTGTGAAGAGATGCCCTTGAAGGTACCTTCCAGTCTTACAATTCAATGATTTGTTTTGTTCTGCCAAGAAACAGCTACTTTGCCCTTTGGGAGCTTTATTTTTAAGGCTTCAACAACTGTTCAGGTCAAAGGACAAGAGCAATTTCCTTCACTCTCTCTAATAAAACAGCAAAGCCTGAAGAGAGTGCAGAGCAGCCTGATGGATTCAAAGATATTTCTCTGAACATTAAGAGCAAGTCCGTGTATGCTCTGGCTTAGATGAGACACTCAACAAAACGGCTGAAAACAGCAAGGAAAAAGAAAGATGCACTTAAGGTGACAAATGATCTTCTAGGGTCAAAACCCCACCTGGAATTCTGTCCTAATCAATCTCAAGGTTCAGCACTTTTTGTCATCTTCTTAGCTGGCACCTGAACACTTCACACACATGGTAAGACCACAATGCAGGTATGTATATATAAACACAGCTTTTCTAAAATCAGAACACATTACTGGGAGCAACAAAACCACATAGAGTAATACTCATTGCTGATTAAGAAAGACATTCATATCAATGTAGGTTCCAGCTATCTCCTTTTACTGGTGAAAAGGGGGGGTATTACTAAGTTTGCTAATGTGAGCAGCACTATCATTTTCCCAGTTTAAACAACATCTTAGCTAACAGCTATGTTACTGTGGCCTAATCGTTTGTCAAGACAGCCTGTAACACAGACAAATCATTAAACCGGACAGAAAAAAGAATGAGGCATCAGTACTGATAATTTTTAGCTGTCAAGTAAGTAGAGTCTACAAATGAGAGAGCCTTGCTCTATTAACAAGCAGTGCTGTGCTCTGTTTTTGAAGTGTCAGAGCTCATCCCTTCCATAGTAGGAAACTGAATAACTTGTAGCCCAGATTGGTGAAATAAGTAAGCAAGCTTGTCATGTTCTCTGGTTGTGCCTTTCTGGGTAGCATGGTTAGCTGTGGCCTCTTTTTGGAAGCCAACAGCTTCTAAAATAGGGGATGAAATTTAATATATGTTTTCAGTTCATTATGTACTGTAATTGATGCAACAAGGAAGGCAAAGGAGGATCAAAGGGATAGTCTGCTCCAAGTAGTTAGCAGAAGAAAACAAATGTGCATGTGTGGATAAGTGGACATACTACAGTGCCTGATGTGATGATATCAGTGTATTTGGCCTTGCTGAAGCATTTCCAGATCAGAAACCTAATTGCTCATTGTGCAATGCCAGGATGTATTAGGGCTCATTATCTCTTCAGCCTGAAGTTGAATAGAGTGGGTATAGAGTAGCATTCACTCTCTTGCATGCAGCAGGGGACAGCAGTGATTCAGACATGCACTGTCAACACTTGAGGAATGCAGCATATGTTAATGACTTCCATCACTGAATGGGCTATCATATATCAACCATTGTGGAAAGAACAAAAGTTTTCAGTTGGAAAGCACTGTGTTTGAATTTGCAATCTCAAACAGTAACGAATCACCTGAGGTCAATTAAAGCAGAATGCTGGTAAATGAAGTCCACACATGCGCCTTTAAGTCATTACATGATAAGGCATCAAATAATGTGCATGAGTGTGAACTGGCACACACAGAGAGGGCAGGAACCATCACTATAATGTCTGCTCTACCCCTGCTAGCTCACCTTCTGAAACCCAACATTCCCATTTTAGTATGCATTAACTATATTTGACAGCCACTGGTGCATCACTTCTGGCAGCAGCGGAGAGAAAGGTGGTAATTTCCCCAATGTGGCAGAATTTTTTTTAAACAGAACTGAGAACATGTTGGGGAGAGAATTAAGAGCCAGGAAATGAGTCTGATCCAGACAACCATGCTAGTAGTGAGCAAGTAAAATTATTGCTAACCATAAATAAATTATGTTAGAAGGAAAGTGTACAGAAGGAGTTGGCTACCACTGCTGGGAAGAAAAGAAACTTGATTGGTTACTGATGTCCATATAATCCCCCTCACCCCAAAGAACAAGTAGAAAATTTAAAAATAAATGATTACTGAGAAAAATGTGGAGGATGTGGGGGGTTGATTGAAGGCAACATGAGTGAAATATATAATGTGCAAGAGACAACAGCTATCATTAAGCAAAGCGTTCAGGCTTGCTGCAGAATCCCATTGACCCAGAGAATCAGCAGTTTGCCCAAGGCAAGTGATTTATGTGGGCCACAATGTCAGGTATATCACTGGAATCATGCCAAGTGTGCCTTTCTTCCAGTTCTGCATTGATGTATTTATCAAGTAGTAAATGGCTACATGGCAACCTACCATGCCTTCGAATATTGTCATATTTCAATATTTAATTTTAAATATGTTTATTAGGCAGGAAGGCAGGAAATCAATTACAAGTTGCACAGTTGTAAAGTTGTACAGCCTATTAGTAGCTTGATGTAGGCACAGTAAATCCGCTTCTGTCCTAACTTTGAGGGCTCTCTGGCAAGCTCCAAGTTACTAGCTGTCTTTCCAGAACTGTGAAAATGGGCACCAGGCAGGTGGAAATATATTTGAGCATATTTGATCCTTGCTATCACTATGCACAAATTGAGATAATAATATATTTCCTTCCCCAGCCATGTGGGAGGATAGAAGACCAACTAGTAAGTTAATCATGGCATCACATCATTATATAGGAGAACACAATCCACAAAAGGCATGAGACTGCAGCACTCTAAAACCGAGTTGCAATTTCTAAAGGTAAGTTCAAATGATTTTTTTTTAAAATGACATATTACTGCACAATGAAATGTACCTATTGCTATTCATTAGATCCACCCTCCATGAGAACAACAGAAAATACTCCCAGAAGATGAAATGTAGATGCATCCACATTAAATGCAACAATAGCCATATTTGATTTCGATGAAATTCAATTTCAGCAATTGGTAGTACAGCTGCAGCATACCATTCCATCTGTAAAGCAAATCTCAACATTCTTTCGATGTTCCCATCATTTAGTCATATGGAGAAACAGTAAGGCACATGTTACTAAAAATCCAACCCCAGACCCCTATTCTCTAAGTCTTAGAGTACTTACTTGAGTACTGTTTTCTAAAAACAGAAGTTTCACATACATTATGATAAACCAAAATTTGCTCTTTTGTGAAAGTAAAAAAATTGAGCTTTGGAACCTTGGGGTATTGCCATGAATGTCAAGTTCTTCAATTTGCAGCACAAATTCATGAAGATTTCTAAACTTCTATCCGCATGCTATTGCTATAGAGTCATAGAATCAGAGAACTGAAGAGTTAGAAGGGACCCTGAGGGTCATTTAATCCAACCCCTGCTATGCAGGAATCTCAACTAAAGAATCCATGACAGATAGCCATTCAACATCTGCTAAAAAACTTCCAAGGAAGGAGAATCTACCACCTTCCATTCCACTGCAAAGCAGCTCTTAGTGTCAGAAAGTTATTCCTGATGTTTAGTCAGAATCTCCTTTCTGTTATCTTGAAACCATTGGTTTGGGTCCTAGTCTCCGGAGCAGGAGAAAACAAGCATGCTCCATTGTCCATGTGACAGCTCTTCAGATACATATTTGAAAATGGTTATCATATCTCCTCTCACTCTCCTCTTATCCAAACATACCCTGTTCCCTCAACCATTCCTCATAAGGTTTGGTCATCCTCCACTGCAAAAATTCCAACTTCTCAATATCCAGCTTAAATTGTGCCACACAGCAGTTCAGGTATGGTCTGACAGACTAGAGCTGTACTATGGCTTCCCTTGATTGGGACACTATAGTTATATTGAATAGCATTAGCTTTTTTTGCTGTTGCATCAAACTTGTTGACTCACGTTAAACTTGCGGTCTACTAAGACCCATAGATCATTTTTACATGTACTACTGGCAAGTCAGGTGTCCCCCATTTTATATCTGTGCAGTGGGGTTTTCCTGCCTAAGTACAAAACTTTACATTAGTCCCTACTGAAATTCATCTTGTTAGTTTTGGCCCAGTTCTCTAATCTCTTACGGTCATCTTGAATCCCGAAATAAGACTGGTGATTGGGAGTCTATTCCATTGGAAGTCTATTCAAAATTCTAGGCACCACAACCAGAAATATTTCTGATATCCACTCACTGTACATTCCATAGCAGAGGGGTGAGGGGAAGAGCTTCAAAGGAGGAGCAGTGCTGGATTCATTTACAGTGAGAAGTACGGGTACAGGGCAGTATACTACTACTACTACTACTACTACTAATAATAATAATAATAATAATGGCTTGTATCAAACAAAATTGTCTTGTCACGATGACATCTTCTTCTTTACTTCTCCTTGCATGGCCTCTATGCCCTCTCCAAATCTGTTCTAAGGTTCCCTCAATCATCTGGAACAGATCTGAGAAGAGTGTGAGGGACACATGAGGAGCTGAGGGGGAGAGTAAGTTCCGTTGCAGAGGCAGACATTCTGCACTAATGGATAGCTTCGTTGAATAGAACCTGTTCTTCGTAAATTTATTGGAGATTGCTAGTGTGAATGATCATTGTTTCTCAATTAATGTCACAATATTAGTACAGGGTAAAAAGATTTGGAATTTGCAAATTCCAAAGGCCTCATATTCTTAAGCATCCTGGTGCATACTGAAAAACCACATATTATGCATAAAAGTAACTTTTACAATAGAGGTTGAGATTGGAATATTAATCCCATTTAATCATCCATTTAACACAATGGACTTCTGAATAGGATTGCACTGTAAATTCCGGAATATCCATTGGTAAATGGTTACTGCCATAAACCGATGGTAAAAAATAAAATAAATCAAAAGCAAGCTGCATATGAGTTTTCTATCTTTGGCTGGAATAGAGCACAGAAAGCCAAAGTGGCACTTACATTTCCACAATACTCTCCGGAAGGTTGGCTGGGATTTCCGTTAAGCCCTTTCCTCGACAGTCCACAATATTGTTGCTACAAGTGCAAGCAGATGGGCAACTGATGGAATTGGCATTGCAGGATGGAGGTTCAGCATGTGAACCTGGGAAAGAAAAGGAATCGATATCAGTATTTTAAAATGTGGTGTTGTGATAATCTGCCATTTATATCAGTGTAAAACAAAGCCTACTTGCCACATTGTTTATGATGACGATGATGACGACAACAACAACAACAATGGTGAGATACTTAAAGTTGCACCTCTTTGCCCTGGCCTTTAATACCTGAGATGTGTGTTTTCAGGACCTGCCCTATCTTCATTGAATTTACTTTATTGTGTCTTTCCTAAAGGATCCTGAGAATTACACTTTGTTAAGAGTTCTGGGAAATGTAGTCTGTGGGAGTAAACTATAGTTCCTAGCAATCTGCTTTACATGTATGGTGTGCTTGCCGCCAAAAAAAGTCGTAAACTTTCTTCACCACAGTATAGTTCTGAAAATGTAGGATATTGTTTCCGCTTTTTAAAACCAATCCTTTATGCTACTCAACAAACAAAAATGCAAGGAGACTGTGCCAAGTCTTCCGAACTAGGGAGTGGAGGGAACCTTAGCAGGGGAACCCACACTTATTACCCTTTTACATTAAAAATAAGAAAGTACCCAAGTGAGTTACATCTTCTATGATTAACTAAACACTTCAGACAATGTTCTGTTACACAGGATCAATGTTATCCAGAGCTAAGAACACTAAAAGTGGCCTAAAACTACTATTCTATCAATCAATAAAAACTTATATTTCAAGTTTAAATGTCTGTTCAACTTCTCCCAGATGCTACCTATATTTAAGTATCATATCTAACCAGCAACCAAAACAGATAAGTTGGGAGATTTGAAGAAAGATTACATGTTCCAAACTTTAATAATTATAATACCTATGGACAAAATGCAGACTTCTTCCTTCAGTCAGTCAGTCAGAATGTACACACAAGCTTACTGTGTGTTAAATTAAACTCCAGCATTACATATACACTTGCTTACTCATTGCATTTGTATGCTAGTCAGATATAGAGCTCAGAAGGCATTCCCCTGAGAAAAGGCATCCCATTATTAGTTAATTATTCTTTTACATTAATATGATATGAGACTACAATTGAAAAAAGACAATTTAAGTACAGAATTGTTAACACAGACCAGCAGTTCAGAAAAGACTCTGAACAAATCATAGTAATTTAAAATATATTACACAGTGTACTTGGGGCATGGCTGAACTGGAACTAGCAAGGAGTGACATTTAAATAGGAGCAACATTAGAATCATTTATTGAGTGCTTAACATGAACACCAGTAGAAAACAACAGAAAAAAGCAAAACGATAAATTTATACTACCTGAGCAAACATATTCTTTTTTCTGAACATCAGCAACATTAAATCCTCTCAGGTGAACAGGTGCCATGCAGAACGTGAACTGCCCAACTGTTCGCCTCTGACGCAGCCAATCAGAAAGCCAAGCCAGGTGGCAGTCGCAGTATAAATAATTGGAATGAAGCCGTCTAGAATGCATAGAAAAAGATTCACATCAGATCTGCAGTCTTCAGAAATGGAGGGATAATAAAACAATCTAGTTCCTATTTTATTATATGCATAGTCCTATCACAAGCACTGATTTTGAAGCTCAACTGCAGTACTCTGTCATATAATAATGTTTGTGTGTTCAATGCACCGAGACTTCACAGGTTTTCAGTGACATAATGATGCTGCCATTTGGTAACAATCCTATACACACTGAATTGGATAAAGTCATATTGAATGCAATGGTACTTCTGAGTAAGTAAGCCATAGGGCTTAAAAATATACACATACATAAACTACCAGCTCCATCTGGTACACAGGCTAAGACCCTACCTGCCCGCGGACTGTCTCGCCAGAGTGGTGCATGCTCTAGTTATCTCCCTCTTGGACTACTGCAATGCGCTCTACATGGGGCTACCTTTGAAGGTGACCCGGAAACTACAACTAATCCAGAATGCGGCAGCTAGACTGGTGACTGGGGGCGGCCAAGACCATATAACACCGGTCCTGAAAGACCTACATTGGCTCCCAGTATGCTTCCGAGCACAATTCAAAGTGTTGGTGTTGACCTTTAAAGCCCTAAACGGCCTCGGCTCAGTATACCTGAAGGAGCATCTCCACCCCCATCGTTCTGCCCGCACACCGAGGTCCAACGCCAAGGGCCTTCTGGCGGTTCCCTCACTGCGAGAAGCAAAGCCACAGGGAACCAGGCACAGGGCCTTCTCGGTAGTGGCACCAGCCCTGTGGAACGCCCTCCCATCTCATGTCAAAGAGATAAACAACTACCTTACTTTCAGAAGACATCTGAAGGCAGCCCTGTTCAGGGAAGTTTTTAATGTGTGATATTTTCATGTATTTTAATCTCTGTTGGAAACCGCCCAGAGTGGTACAAATAATAATAATAATAATAATAATAATAATAATAATAATAATAATAATAAATAATGGTTTAAAAGGTGAACCAAACACCAGAGTTTAATGAAACAACCAACAATGTATTTTGGATAGTAATGTTGCAACAAAGCATATATTTTTTACACTAGATTGTGAAATTTGTAGCGGATAGAATAATTCAATATGTTGGGCAAAGTCATCTCAACCTCAATTTCCTACATGCAAAGAGATGCTACCAATATACCTACATCTGAAGTTTAGTGAGAGCGGTGATGAGCGAGCGATACACTGAAATTTAGGTAGTTTCTCATTAGCTTCTGAAGCAACCTTGTGTTGTATTGTCTAGAAAAAAGTTCTATATTTGAAAAATGAGGTAGCCAGAATGTGGAAATAATACTTCATCCTTTATTCTATGAGTCATGACAGGGAGACATTAAAGCAAAGCCCCCATGACAATACTGTCATTTCAGTAGGACAGGGTTGGACAGAACACTCATTTTTGACAGACAAACATTACATATTGCACTGACAAAGATAAAGTGCTGCAAAACACAGTCTAGTCCATCTCTGAAATAAATTAAGAATGTGAGAGAGCCTTATGTTAAGACAGTTGCAATTGGGTTTGTGGTGGCGCCTAAGCCGACAGGCTCTAGATTTGTATGTCTGCTAGTGGCCTACAAGGCTTTTTTCTCCTTTTTCGGCTGGGAAGTTTCCAGAATTCACTTACTTACTGTGTCCAGTAAAGCTTAAGTTGCCTGACCTGCAGGGCAGACTATTAAAAGCACACATATCTGTTCATCAAAGACTGGATAATTATTTGTTTTAGTGGCATAAGGAGAGAAACTAGTTTCATTCAGGCAATGTCTTTGAATGGTGAAGTGACTTTTTAGAAATATTTACCGTAATGGCTGTTAACCAGTTAAATATTTTACTAGCGTAATTATATGGTTTTTAACTAATGGTAATATTTCAAAACATTTGCGTATTTCCAAAACTACAACAGAGGTAGCTTCTGGAAGACTACGGAAGAATATTATATTCTTTTAAATATAAAATAACTTACAATTTAATCAACACACTCGTTAAAATAACATCAAAAGCTAAAGAGTACCATAAACAGTTCATGGTAAAGTTCTGATTAGAAAGACATGTTAGTCCCAATCCAGAGAAGGTTAGTTATGTACCACTACATTTACAGTTTAATCAACTGTTTACCTATGTAAGAATATTTAATCAATTTTATTTCATGTGCAGGCAGAAGAAACAAGAGTGGAGCTTAATAGCTGCAAAGTTGTGTCAGCATCTGTACAAAGCAGTGGTGTGGTGGTAAATGCCGAAGTGCAAGTACTCTTTGTAACAACTCCTATAGTCATGCCTTTTCGATAATTTTGACCAATGCAGACATTATAGTTTGAATACTAACTCAGCCTTTTTTTCACCCCTCGCCCCTGCTTTGCTGAACATTGTCTGATGAAGAGTTCTTTCTGATGAGCTCAAAGACTTGCTTACTACCTTGTAACGTTTTGCAATATGTTGGTCATAATTCTTTTTTGAAATGTATAAAAAATAAGTAGCAATGTAACCCTTAGCCATGCATGCTAATAAAGCCTAATTTACTTTACTTAGCTTTGGTGGGCTTATCTCTGAGAAATGCTTCATTATTTAACATACAGAACATGGTCTAATAGTGCCCCAGGAGTTGACATCAGTGTTCCTCTTGTGAAATAAGTGGCTTCAGTTCACCCCGCCTGTCTTTGCTCCACCACATCACTGATACAAACAAAAAACTGTATTATCACTTACCTGGGAGTGAGCCCCACTGAATGTGATGGGGCTTACTTCTGGGCAGACATGCAGTGTCGCACTGCAAGTCTGCTGACTTGATAAGAGATAATCTCTTATTGTCATTCAGACATATGGACATACAGTATTGATGTAATACTGTATTCCCAAAAGAATTATATCCTCTAAGAAATTGCTTCAGAGAGTCAATGTTTTGGGATGTACACAGTACTGAAATGATTCATAATAAAGGAATAACCATCTTCCTCCTCTTCGATCGACCAGACTTATAGGTGTATAAAAGTGCTCCTCTCCCTTCATCCCCCTTCCAGTGACCAAAGTGACTCAAGTTTTGAACTGCAAATACATTATTATTTGTGCTAAAATTGTGCAACATTCTGGAAAGCAGTCCATGGGGGGGGGGAATCTATCAAGCCATAACCATGTGCCTTTGATAAATAAATAGGTAATTTAAGAGGCCTCTATTACAAGTGGAGTGTCTGTGAATTGTTGCAAAGTCTTTTTAGTCTGCCTTTAATCTATTTATATGAAAACACAGACAAATATATGTGTAACCATTCATTCACTGGTTACAGCAAGAAAGTCAACATTAAGAAAATGAAGACAAATGAATGCAGGGCAATATTTTGTATAAATATATCTGTCTCATCAAAAGGGAAACAGATCAATACAAATTAATTCTTGTCAGATCTGAACAAACAAGGATTAAAAAATAAAGTGAAGCAAAAGAAGAAATCAGCAACCCATAACATAGAATTAATAGATTAATAACCACAAAAGTATAATTAAGTGCTACATGTATATTGAACCATTTCTCTTCTTTAGAAGTCAAACTCAAATTAAATATCTTTCTTATACCCTGATCTTGAAGTTTTAAAAACTGAAATGTCCAAAGGCAGAATAAACCTGTGACAAAATTTATCTGTAATGTATGTAACAGATGGGGGGGGGGGGGAGTATGCAATGGCTATGGTAAACAACTATAAATTCTATGCATTTATGTGGGAGAGAGGAGCAGGTGCTCTGTTACTACATAGGCCTTGCCCCACAGTATTTGCTAACACATGTGCTATGTGTAATTATATGTCTGCGATATGGATACCCCTAAATGTAGTTTATAGATGGCTCTGAGCAACTACGAGGTAGTGAATGCTTCAGCCATAATGAGAGGCCTGGATAGAAACTAGTGGGTCACTCCTATAATCAATCCAATTTGGACTAAATCATACCCATATGCTTCCCTTCATTTTTCATCAACTGTGCTGTATCAAACATAGACAAGGAAAGCTCATAATTGAAATTTTAGTAGTCTCAAAGTGACAGAAAGCTCTTCCTGGCCATCCTAGCAAAGTAATTCCACCACTTCAGAAAGAGCAGTTCCTTATTACTATGTTACCAAACAGAATAAAAAAGGAAAGTCTTCTTAAACTGAATGCCTCTATCAGATAATACACAGCTTAATAACATGGGAAATGTGGGAGATTCATGCAGTACACTTTTACAAGTCCTATTAAATGGGCAATCTTTTCTGTATAAGCATATTGGTTGCAAGAGGACCATTAATATTCACTTAGGTTAACACCTTTTAAATAAGGAATGCTAAAAGGGGTAGAAATATTAACTATCATGTTGAAAAACATTTCTATTTTAGAAATATGAAATCATCTTTCAATAACACTCTAATACAATGAACCTGGAAATACTATCTGTCCCCACCATGCATGCTTAAATTTATTCATCTGATGGCATTGATGTCTGCAACAAAACAGATGACAAATCAAATGAAAGATCTAACCTTTCTGTTATAGTCCAGCCCTTCTATTTTTCATAAAGAGCAGGGCTGCCTAGATGGCTATTGCAAATTATTTGGCAGTATACATGAACTGAAACATGCTACTTAAAATTGATGGAAGTACATTTATAGCACTCAAAAGGGGAATGAATACAAATTCTAGTTTTAAAAAGTGCCCTTTTAGTCACAACCTAAATTAAATTTCCAGAATATCATTTTGGGTTAGCATTATAAAATGTTAAATCTCAAAATTCAATATAAAAGCTTTCCTTTAAATTCCATTTATGACTTCCTTCCCCCCCTTTTCCCTTTAATTACAGCAAAAGGGAATTAGTCAATATAAGTCTCCAGGGAGCTACATACAAAGCCATCTCTGAAATTAAACTACCGGTAAAAGGAAAATGGCAGCAGACACTGTGGTCTGGTTATCACACAGTTTGATCGATTTGAAATAACTAAGAGATGACACAAGGGTATTAGAAGGAAAATGCTCAAAAATATAAAATACTTTTAAATTAATTAATGCAAATAATAGTTTATGTGAGCATTTGTCTTTAAACAAGGAAATACTATACATACAACTAAAAACCCACTGTTAAATTTGGCGGTCTGCCAGTATGGGCAAACAACAGCCACTTTGCTGGTATATTGGTTATCAATGCTTTTTTCTGGGGGGAAGCAGGGGTACACATACCCCCTAAACATTTTGTGAATCTAAGTTTGGCCTCATTGAGGGGCAGTATTTCAATATGAGTAGGAAAATGAGAGTTTCCTACTCTACACATTTTTTTAAGAAAAAAAAAGCACTGTTGGCTATAATACCAGGTCCTCTACAAATGGATCAGACTTGTACAGCTTGTGATCTACAAAACGAAAAAGTTCCTCAGCAATGAGCTGCAGCTTGCCAGGTGCTCAACAGCACTTCTGGATTCTGATTTGTTTTTTGTAGTCTGAGATACACAATAAAGCCTTGACATCTATTGATCCCTTGGTATATTGGTGTATGTGGCCCTTAGGATGCGTTTGACTTGGAAGGTCACAACTTTCACAAGCCTAGATTAGCTGGCTTCATAATGAAACACACTGGGAGGGAAACAGGCAAATCCTATGACTGTTGATAATATTTGACTAACCCATAAAAGAGAATTTAGCACTTTTAAAATTAAACAATAAAAGTCTTTATTTTACAACACAGATAGGAGGCAATGTAATTGTAGATTTTTTTTTTTAAAAAGAATTTATTCTAATTAACATAAGATGCAAAGCCTAGATATGAAGTAGCCAAAAAGTAGGAGTGTTCATGACACATTTCAGACTTAGTAGAGATTGACACCAAACTGATACCTTGGGCAATGACTCTGCCCTCACTACAACAAATTGAGTAGCCCAAGTTTTCATGTACAAGGTTAGTTTCTACTCCTGATGTGAACAGCTGCAATGTCCTTGGCCATTTGATGCTTCAATGAAAAGGCCAGAGTGCCTTGAATTCTATGCCATAGCCTGTTGGGTTGTAGAGTCTCTATTATAACTCTGGCATGTCAAGGAAAGGATATACATATGCCAGCAAGCCACTGTCACTTGACTTTTACCTAATTTGCCAAGGTTTCAGAATATTTCAGGAGCAGTTTTCACCACTACACCAATCTCCTAAAGCAGTACAACAGCTAAGATAGCATGCCGAGAGCCAGGAAATCCTAGGTTTAAATGCTGTATTGGTAGTAGCTTTAAGCAAACCACTCTTGTTGCTTCAGTCCTCTATCTATGTCACATAAATAATAATAATAACTTATAGCATTGTTATGAAGTTTATTGAAAGAAGTGCTCTTTGAACAGTGCCATTCTATAGCCGTGGAATCAGTATGCCCAACTGATTTAGTCACAAGCATGCCTATATAGGACTACACCTTAAATGCTGCTTTGTTGTTAGTATTAGTACTATGCTATTCAACTCTGCCCTAGGATTGCTCAAGGTTTTCGCACAGTCTCTCTTGCTTCAGTCTCATCCAAGAAATAACTCTCAACCTAGACCTCCGAACTTTCAGGAATGGGTGCCTTATGTATCAAGCTGCACAAGCTTATGGCTTGCACTTTCTTGGCCTGGAATCTCTGCTTCTGTTGCAACTGGAAATGCTGAATAAAGACTGGCCATGAAAACATCATGGTGGCCCTGCTCCTGGTCTCCCCACCAACATCAGCTCACTTCCAATTATGGCTCCTTCCACATATTTCAATAAAAGAAAAACAAGAACACAGCACTCTTTTTTCAGATTAGGCCACTATATTTAATTTATTTAATATGTGCTAAATAACAAATAATAAAAATACTAAAATGCTGTGTGTGCTAATTCAAATGACGTGCATTTCAGAATGGAATACTTACAGGGTCCTGATCTTTGGCATATGGTTGAAGCTGGTGAGAGGAATGCGAGTGATGTTGTTGTTATTGAGGGTACTATAGAGAAAAGAAAAGAAGCACAGTCATTTACATTAGCTTGAAAATGCTATTTACAAAACTAATTATAATTGGTTTGAAAAAAATAGCACAGAAACTATTTCAACATAGTTAAAAAGGTGTTTCTATTGCAAATATGAATAAGTGCATCCGCATAGACACAAAATCCTAACTCATATTAGTAAGGTAAAAAAAAAAGCACAACACTAATTTAGATTGAAATTAAAGCCTTCTGTTGATATTCTCCACTGTGACCATTTGAGAGTATGGAGTTGGATGTAATGCTTATTTGGCTTCTTAACAAATAATTATATGGAAAAAAAATATAGTTTCCGGAAGGAGCAACTCTATATACCTACCACAGGCTACCAAAGTGTGCCTGAATTGTTATCACACAGAATGGGTGCATAGTGGAGGAAGAGTGGCTAATAGTAATGGCATAGCAAGGAGAATGGTGTCATGTCATTGCTTCTAGGTCAAGCTGTTATGGGTTTAGGACTAATGGGATTTTACTTTCCACATGAAATTCCACTTCTGTGATGGGTAGATTTTTATAGAGAAAAGGTAAGAGAGCTTTGCAGAGTGAACATGAATGAAGGTGTGGGGAAATTGTTTGGCAGGGCTTATGGTACCCCACACTATTCAAATGTATACCTGTACAGCTGTGTCTGGTGTGAAAATCTAACCACATAATGGGTTTTACCTACCTAGCCACTATAGCTTATATGTACATGCAAATCTATTATTTGGTTTTCTATATCACTGCAAATTGTTCACTTAATTAAAATGTATAATTTTACTGAAGTATAATCTCTTTCCAGTGTAAATATAATAAATACCAGTTGAGGCCATGTTTATTCTAAGGTGCAGAAAGAGCAGCTGCTAATAGCTGTTTAAAATGCACTTCTTATAACCTATAAAGCAGAGCTACTTTGATATCTGTAATGCATGTTAAAGATAATATTCCAGTTTCAGAACAGCTTCGGGACAGCTTATCTCCCAGAATGTTGTAGGGCTTGCTGATCAGAAGGTTGGCGGTTGGAATCCCTGTGACAGGGTGAGCTCCCGTTGCTCGGTCCCAGCTCCTGCCAACCTAGCAGTTTGAAAGCATGTCAAAGTGCAAGTAGATAAATAGGTACTGCTCCAGCGAGAAGGTAAACAGCATTTCCGTGTACTGCTCTGGTTCGCCACAAGCGGTTTAGTCATGCTGCCCACATGACCCAGAAGCTGTCTGCGGACAAACACCAGCTCCCACGGCCAGTAAGGCAAGATGAGCGCCGCAACCCCAGAGTCATTCGTGACTAGACTTAACTGTCAGGGGTCCCTTTACCCTTTACCTTTAGCTATGACTCTGTATATGCACTCCTGAAACCTGTACATAGCAAAAGCCGAAACTCTGAAGCTTGAAGTTACACATGCAACCTATAGTTCAAGGTTCAGTATTGTATTGTCAACAGCCTAGTATTCAGGGAAAGTATAATCCATATAATTTGGCTACTGAAGCATGATTTGGCACTTAAAGGCTGCAATCCTATACCTGGGAGGAGGTCCAATTGAATTCAATGGGGCTTACTTCTGAATAGACATAAATCGGATTACACTGACAAAATGACTTTTGGCAAAGTGATTGTGCACATGGGTTTGTGGAAAAAGTTATAGAACCAAATCAGTTGCACTTTTTTCTGGGGAGGAATCAGTGAGCGGAATATCTGATTTCTCTTTGGTCCTGCTTAATTCCTGGAAAATGTATATGGTTATTAAACCTGATCTGGCAGAGTTCTTCAACATGTATGGAATAACAGAGTAACTTTAAAAATAATAATCCCACAAATGCCAAATATTATGTTGAAAGACGACAGGTACTGAAAAGGTCTCTTCAGCAATGAATATTTCTATTTTATCATAAAGTTAGAGAGAAGAGAAAGAAACATAATTACTGAAATTATGTTTCAGGGGGAAAATGTAATATAGTATTCCTGTTCTCCTCTCTTAGTAAACCATCTACTCATAAATAAGTCCCAATATTAGCAGCTGGAAACATTAATTGTTTTTTCTTTCTTTCTGTAAATCACTCAGCACAGAAGAACAATGACTGATCGAGATGCCTAGTGTCATAAAGTTTAGGCAACAACTGAGGATGTTTTAAAGCAGACTTTCCATTAGGTATGACCCAGTCATTTATGGAATATTAATTGTACATCTGTTGAAATGGCTTTACTGTTTTTGGTCTTTGTAGGAATGGTTCTATTGTTTTTTAGAATTGTACTTTTTCAACTGTCCATTGTACAACCAGCTACACAAACACGTGCTATCCCCCTTTTTTGGTTAGTCTAACATCATGGCACAATGAAAATATCAGATTCTATCTGTCTGACATTAACCCAGAAATAACTACAAGGATGGCTGAGTTTTTGTCAATAGGCTCTCTTAGAATGGTCGATGGCACAATTTAGTGGGAAGAAATCCCAATGAAAATCCTTGTCATATATTTTACATGGCTGTTTGTTTATATATGCTTTAAATTTTTATATATGGATGTTTTATGATGGCCTATACTTGTAATGTCTAATAAGGGTTTGGCGAAGTAAGATTAACCCCTTTAGAGCTGAGGATTGATTCTACAAACACAAAAAGGTTAAAGTTAGCTGAGGACACAAGACACCATATGATTCAGTCCTCCTGCAATTTCCCAGACTGCCTGCATAAGTGTCCCCTCTCTTTCTGTGAAATGAATGGGCAAGGCTCCAGAGAGTCTCCGTAGCAACGAATATAAAATTTTAATTGTGAAAGACTGAAGTTGTAATCCTAAATACACCTTCTAACAAATGCCAGTAATGTCCCCTGTGCCCCTAGTTGGATTAAGTAACACAAAAATTTGCAAACATACATGAGTACTGCAATTGAAACAGCCGTATGACTTTCTAATAATAAACATTTTACAACATCTTCCTGACACTGGATTTATTCTAAGGCAGCAATAATGGGCTAGAATTAAAATTTACAGCTATGACATCAGAAAAACTATGGTATAAAAGTAACGTTATTATTTTTATTGTCTATATTAAACAAGGTGACAGGTGACAATATTAATAGATGTGTAATTTTGTGCTGAGTAAAATAAGTTTACAATGAATTTATGGGCACTATTTTATCATATAAACCTTTATTAATAATAGCTAAACATCTGTCCCATGCTACAGCTTCTGTGACAGAAATAGGTTTGTGTCCTCTTAGCATGAAGGAAAGATTCACTGCAAGTCTTATTCTCAAGGGAAATGGCTTTGCATCAATAAAAAATGCATGATGTTTTCTTGTTACACTGGTTTTGAATGGATATACATTTGGAGAATGTCCTTTCCTCACCAAAGCATTTTAGTTTGTGAATATAATATAGACTCTGATTTTCTGTTACATTTGATTTTTAAAGCCAATTACCACAAACAACTAATCAAATTGACAAATGATATGGTAGATTAAATTTTTGATTAGCGCTTATTCAGCACTAATGAGCATCTAGTGTAATTACCAGGGGGCTGTTAGCCATTCAAGCCTCTGGATAATAAGCACCAGGCTTATTTCTGTATGGCATTTGGCTTTACTACAGCCTTCAGCGTAATTCTAATCGGTAAAGAAATACACGAGCCCAAGGGCTTTGCAGTGCAGAGATAATACACAGACTGTGCACTTTTACTTCTTGTCTAACTATTCATCTCTCTGTATCTGTATGTATATACTATTTTCTAGGATTATCTGTCATATTTAGAAAAGTGCCCAAAGAAAATTATTGTCATTCTTAGAAGAACGACACAAGTTTTTTTGGGGGGGGGTGTGTGTGGAAATTTTTCCTTACATTCCTATTAAAAAAATCAACGATCCACTCATTTGCTAATACTCCCATTGTTACACTTTTACACTTGTGCACATACAGCTCCACAGAGAATAATCTTTAGCATTATGTTTAAGCTTTTTCAAAAAATAATAATAATCACCAATTACAGCAATATGGTTGGACTACATGATCATTGTCATCCCTTCCAACTCTACAAGCATTTTATTTTGCAACAATAGATATATAGTATTTTAATAGCTGGCACCCTTTATCTTTTTAGTGTAGCTATTAGCCTGTTTCTTGACCTGTAATTAATGAAGAATAGATATGTGGTAAGTGTGTGTGTGTGTGTGTGTGTGTGTGTGAAAGAGAGAGAGAGAGAGAGAGAGAGAGAGAGAGAGAGAGAGAGAGAGAGAGAGAGAGAGAGAGATGGATGTAGTACTGGAACCATGACACAGACCTTTGAGCCTGAATGATTAGTTACAGCAACAATGGTAGTAGTAACAAGTGTTACATTTCCCTCTGTCTCCTTCAATTAAATCACTACTATACCTCAGTGTCATTTCTGGAAGAGGTGTGTGTAAGTCCACAGAACACTATGTAATTCACTCCAACAGTATTATCTGTGTATCTGGGTGCAAAAGAAGTGTCCCACAACTTACAGGAACTAACTTTCATGCCTCTTGTCATTTACTACAAAATATTAATTCAGTTTACTATAGTTGAACAAGAATTCTACACAATGCAATGCTGTATTGATAGTAAAACACTACTACTTGATATATGTTCACAGATACCCCAGATAATGCTCTTATCTAAAATGAATATGCATACCTGACAACAAGCCAGCAGAGACTCTTTATTCAGTACACACAGTACACTGAACCAATGTCTTGTGACCAAAAGCCCCACAGTAAAAATAAATGTACATTGATTTTACTGTGGTTTCATTCCTTAGGACAGCTGTAGGGATCTAGATGGTGATGAACTACAACTCCCATCAACCCCTGCCCCTTAACAGCCCCATACTGAAGGCTGGAGCACAATATGGATGAAATATAGACATGTTGGTTTATCAGCTGCTCATTTTAAAACTGCACCTCTTTGGAGATGTGGTGAAGTTTTGGCAGAGGAAGAGCATGGGCTGGGATATTGTTCAGCATATGTGATTGGGGCTTATAGGTCACCCCTCATTAACAGTTCAATGCCAAAGCTCTGGTCTAAGCTAGTATGGCTGAGAAAAATGAGGGCTGGAAACGAAATTAACATTTTGAGGATGGTTAATTGAATGTTAAAATGTCTTTTACGAGCCCTAGGTAGGGAATGAAGTTGTGCTGAGGAATTTATTGTGTAAAGAAATAAATAAAAATATTTACAGTACATATGGGTCAAAAATGCAGGATTTGACTGTCAGAATATAAGATGCCTGCTAGGTCAGACCAAGGTCCATCTAATATAGCAGTCTGTTTTAATAGCCAGATGCTCCTGGAAGCTCACCAGCCAGGCATGAGGGTGATGGCATTCCCCTATTGTTTGTCTCTAGCATCTGGTATATCAGTGGTGTCCCTAAACATTTAGCTATTACAGGTAATAGCCCTTGATAGACCTATCTTCCATAATTTGTCTAATCCACTTAAAACACCTATCCAAGCAAGCAGCCACCATCACACCTTGCAGTAGGGAATTGAGTAAATTATTAACTGTGTGAAGAAACAAATTTGCTTTATGAGACTGTGTAAATTTGTTGTTGTTGTTTATGTCTGCAAACAATTATTGAGGGGTAGCAGAGAGAGGAAGTCAAAAGGTGGCATACCATGGCACTCCAGAAACATTAATAGGGAGTAAATGCCCCACCTTTCTATTTATCATGCCTAATGCAGCTAATGTTGCCACAGGGCTGGCACTGGGACTCAGGCACAAGTATACTAATGCAGATTTAAACTGAAACTTGAAGCCTCTTGAATCAGGACAAAAAAGTATACATAAAACACATAGCACCCATAGCACCAAATTTCATCTTTTGGGTAAGTTAGAAACTTGGGTGCTCTCTGTGAACTTTTGGCAAGCAAGATTCTGTAGTGGCAGTTCTACAATTAATCAATGTGTTTTAGTACATTTTTTTTAAGGGGGGGGGGGCTACTGTACATCTCCTATGCAACACTCACTTTGGCTGCTTTTGTGGATTTTTAGTAACTTTTGACTACATATTCTGCCCTTGCCTTTGACATAAACTGGCTCTTATGAATATAGATCATAGGTTAATCAGAAGAACCCAGGGGTTGTGTGAGTTATTTGAGATGGTAACCTTTTAGACCCAGTCACGTAAATAAGGAAATTTGACAGGTGTACTTATTAGCACATTTGTTATTTAATCTGTCCAGTAGTTCCCTTTTCATCTAGTCTGAAATTCTACCCCACCATGCCATCTTATTTAGGAGACATGAGTATATCAGTGCTTTGTATGCAGATGATGCAATTCTTCTGTCATACACTCAGATGGGGGATGTGTAGGTTCATATTGTATAATGGAACTCTTTTAAGTTATAACTATGCTAAAACTAAAATCTTAACTTTTGGGGTAGAAGAAGAAGACACACCAATGACTATGATGGGGTCTGGGCAGAGATTTCCAGACAATTACAAGATATTGACAGGCAGACAACGATGACTCTAGTTATGGTGTGCTGATCCAATATGAAGTACAAAGGTTTTCATATTCTTTCTGGAAAGGTGCCCCCTTATTTGTCCCTCATACATTTTTGTGGGCTGAGATTGCTTTTGACAAAATGTAGGTTAACTTTTCAGTAGCTGATTGAGATGAAGGCGCCATACTTATATTTATTAGTTGCTACTTCATTAATAGTGTTTTAGAGATTGTAATTTCTTTACTGATTATTTGTTAATTATATCATATTATTTATGCTGTACCTGTGTTCTATAATGTTCTTTATATTTCTTGTTTGTAAGCCACTTTGGGATTCATTTGAATGGAAAGTGGCATAGAAATATAATCAATCAATCAATCATTATAGGACTTAGAACAAGGTGGGCAGATTTTGCCTTAAGCAGGATGACCATGGTATGCTTCTTAACAGAGGATCCCCTATATTCAGATCTGAGCATTCATTATTTGCAGCCCCTAACAGCGACTGTAGTAATGACTCCCCTTTAAGTAAAACTCTGTTTCTATTGGTGAGTACAGATTGTTACAAGTCATATAGAACCACCAAATTTGTTTAAATGGCTATGGACAAGCTATCAATTTCATCTGAAGATCACATTGCTTACAATAAATCTATTGTTTCATTTTTGTGAGGGAATGTTTTTAAAAAACAACAACAATGTATTCTGCATGCACTTATTTTGTTGCTTACCTTTGCTTTGTGACATGTGTATTAGTAAGCGTATGTATGAGTATGTTTTAGGTCGGGTTGGCAAAAGAGCAATAAAGTATTCATTCACTATTAGGAGATTGGAGTCTCATCAGTCGCAGCCAACAATTTCAAACAGGGCATTCGCTGTATAAATTTAATTCAAGCACAGCAATGATTACAATATTAAAAAATTTTCAAGATCAACACTTTCCAAGCATCTTTCTTGCTTTCAAGGATCAACTAGATTGCTAACATTAACTGTACACAGTAGCCTCCTTCCTATAGACATAGCAACTCCTAAATTGGGATTTTTATCTAGACCATGGCATGTGGTGGAACAGTTAAATATTTTTCCAGCACCCCTGTGGTCTGAGCTAGATAAACCACCACCACAGTTCCTATTTCAAAATAAGCTCCTATTTAAATCGAAGAAACAGCAAACCACATACTGTATTGAACTTAACTTGCACTTCAGCCCTACTTGAACACTATGCTAATGAGATTAGGAGCTTGACAAAAAATCTCTTCCCCAGTGAGTTCTTTAGATCATCAAGAGCAAAAGGAATGTAAACATATTTGATTCTTTTAGTTAACGTTTTCAAAGCTGACATTTTCTTAGTCTGCACCAAAATTGCTATTGCTTCTTGTTGTTCTTAGAACTTTGATCCTTCAAGCACAATGGAAACTCCATTAAGAGCATCCCAGATATATTTCCCATCCAATTTCATTGCCTTCATTTTTCCAGGGAAAATAAGAGAGTAGGGTGGAAGGGTGAAGGCCTTTTCATCAACTCTGCTTTCATGAAATGACTCATACAAGCAGATTTAAAGATAAAGAATAGCATATTGGAAATAAGAAAAGTCTTTTGAAGTTTCTGATGGTTTCCTGTTTGCTTTGTACATGTGTGAGAAACACATAAACTCTTACATAATTCAATTTAACAATATTAGTCCACAACTCTTGTGCAGGGCACAATAGTACAATTCTATTTAGCCAAGTGGCCTGTGGAATACTCAATGTATCACTATCAGTAAGGCTCCACTGAAAATGTCTTCATTCAGAACAGAGAATGAGATTAATTTAATCACACTCATTCTTCAAACCTCAGTTCTAGTTCAAGACCAGGAGAAAGTACACATCAATACCACAGAGCAGTCCCATCTCCAGAACAAAAGACTGGAGGAAACTTATCACTACAATGGCTGTTTTATGTTAATAAATTCCTTTAATCATTCTTTCTAATGCATGACTGAAAAAAATTCTGTTATTTTCATTCTAAACTATTATATGTTCATTCCAAAACAAGATGTTATATATGCCTGGGTTTCTTTAGGTAATACACTTACCAAATGATGACTTACCACTGTGTCTACATCAGAGCTTTCCAAACTTTTCATGTTGGTTACAGATTTTTTTATACATGCATCATTTTGCGACACAGTAATTCAGTTTTACTAGCAAACCAGAGGTTAAACTAACCCCTTTCCAGCTCCGGGAGGAGTGCGGGAAGCATTCATGTGACACACCTACACACTGCAGCTGGCACACTAATGTGTCGCAACACACAGTTTGGAAAGCTCTGGTCTACATAATCACTTGGCAGGCTGGTAATCTGTAATAATTACAGTGTAATGTGCTGCCAAATAAACAGGAGAGATGTTACCATATCTCTGTACACTACCAGAAAGCTGAGGAAAAGGGATAGTGGTAAAATTCTCTTCACCATGTGCCATGCTGTTTAGAGATGACAAGCTCACGAAATGGCTCACCACCTGTGCATCACTTTGAGTTACCTAGTTAATAAATAGTTATCTCTATCCACCCATGGTTTCCCAAGAACTCTGTGTATCATAGTGCATGTATAGTTGTTCAAGGCTCCAGGATTATTGATCAGTTTTACTTATTTGAACATTACAATGCTACTCATTTTGTATCAGTTATGCCCAGTAGTTTGTAACAGCAAAAACAATCTCTTAAAAAAATACAATAATTAAATACATATATTAGGATAAAAGATGGCAGCCAGGACTAATCCAAGAGTAGGAGGAAACCTATAATCAAAATGGAATCATATTGACAAAATGCAGTCAAATAACAAGTAGGTTTGAACAGATACAAAAACGGCAAGAACAGCAATTTTGGTGCATATTATTAGAAAGAACAAAAAAAACTACATTGTAAAATAGTGACTGAACAGCTTTTGAAATTGTGTAAGATTTTAAAGTACTTAAATTACCAATCTTGGCAGCTTCCAATAAAATTGCTCTAATTTAGTAAAAATTATTTTGTGCTCTATTAATAATAATAAATTAATTAGTAGTTATCTTAATATTACTCCATTATCTCAACACACTTAAAGCAGTTTAATGTGAAATGCTGTGAGATATAGAGTTCACATGAATTTAGGTCTATAGTTCTGTTTTGCTTTTTTTTCTGAAAAAGAAACATGTACCCTTTCCTGGGGGAAAGAAACAATTATATTAAATTCCCACAACTTCTCCACTACGTAACAAAAAAAATAAGCTGACATTACAGTTATCATTTTTCATAGATTACTCTACATGAGCGTAACATAATTAGATCCTGTCTTCTGTATTTGGGAAAATCTGATTTCTGATTGAAGTACTGGAAATGCCTGCCCAGTGCTTCATTTCTTCTCTGTTATGGGGAAAAAAAAGGCGGAAGGTAAATTCTAAGCGCCAAGAATCACCAAAATGCTTGTGTGTTGTTGTTTTTTAAAGACTAAGCTTTTGTCCTCCAAGAAGTGCAAAATTCTAGCTCCTGCAAATATTCTATGCATCACTGTCTCTAGCAAATGTGAGAAAGCCACTATGACAATACCTTTTTTCAATTAATGAATGTTTTCTCCATAAAGCGCTTACAATTCACTGTCTAAAATGTATTTCAGGATTATGGAAATAATTCTTAAATTTTAGCCAAATTAGCACGGCATGGAATAGAATCCAATGCTGATCCAGTTGTAGCATCTGCTACTGTAAAAAAAAAAGAATAAAATGTATTTTTTGACAATTTCCCCCTCAGCTGCGCCTCTGTGCTACCTTCCATGCTGTTCTGGAGGGTTCCCTCAACCCTCTGGAAGAGGTTTTCAGAGATCACAGGGGGAGCTGCAGTAGAAGGAAGAATAAGTGAAAATCACTTTTGCTTTTCTTATGTTAGTGGACATCTCTGCTGCATCAAAATACATTCCATGTGCAGAGCGGCAGCATTTGATTTAATCCTTACTCTTTGTTCTGATTGCTGCAAAATGCAGGATGAACCTTGAGGATTTTCAATCCCTTTTAAAAATTATATAAAACTGATGGCGTTTATGTATGGTAGGGAAAAAATGCTGTGGCAAGTACTCCAGGGTCAAGGTATTAAAACAAAATAAATGTTGGAGTATTCAAGAAGAAAGCAAACTCTATCCCAGAAGAAAACTAAGAAAACAGACTTACCTCTTGCTTTCCTGAAAAATAGGGATGATGATGATAGATGTATGTTTGAAATGTATTCTTAAAACTTATTGTGCCATGATACCGAGTGTAGAGAATATCTTAGCAGTTTATATTCAGAGTAAGTTAATATATATTTTTAAAATTTCAAAATTCACAGGCAAAGAATCATTCATAGCTATTAAGTGTATCCAATTTACCTTTAGAAAATTATCAGGCCAATCCTGGAGGATAGATGCATAAAGAAACTGGTTGCCTTCTTATGTGCAGCGACAGACAGCAAGAGTGGTTTTAAGACTTGTTCAGAGCAGTTATGACCATATCAGTGAAAGTATTCATCTTCTTCCAGAATTGGCACTGATCCAGCTGCTGCCCTTATGCCAAGTGTCGCATTGCGGCACACAACATACTCCTAATGTTGTGTCTATTCTCTCCATTTGACCGCTAGGGGTGTTTAAGGGCAAACAATGAAGTTTTAAAAGCCCCACTAAAAGCTCTGCTCACAGAATATGAGGACAAGGCAGAGCAAATCTGCCCTCTTCAACAGTTTGCTCCTACTTGTAATGACTACAAGTCTACATCCAGCCCAGAGAATTGTTCAAATTTAACTCTGTCAGGGAGAAGCAATTGGAAATATGCTATTTTGACTCAACCAAGTATGTTACACATGCAGTTTTCTCTCCATACCAGTACTTCATGTAGTTAAATAATTCATTAAATTATTAATCCAACAAGGAAGAAACAGCCAACATAAATCAAATCTCAACGTTTGCAAAATACACTATAACACTGGTGGAAAGAAGGATAGCATGTCTCAGTGGGGACATTCAGTCTCTGGGGAAAATATTAAGATCAATAGCATGGCTTTAAGTGCATTGAGTCTTGGAAGGTATGCATATGACACATGTTAACAGCTATCTAATGGTAGTAACAACGCTCAAAGTATCATCACAGAGTTGGTCTTTATTCACAAAACTCTGATATTATATTACTGCCTTAAAATGATTCAACTTCAAAAGTTGAAAATTTTATTGGTCACCATTACTTTCATAAATTTATTGCAAAAATGAAGAAATCAGGTACAGTTATGGTGACTGAACATGGAGCCAAACTGAGTCAACCTATCAAAAGCAGATCACTTTATTCTCCTTCTCTGTCTTTCTCACACATTCACATATACATAAACAAATAACTCCTGTGAATAATCTGCATTAAAAATCTGCACAAAAGACTGCCAGATTCACAAACTAACAGATGAAACATCTATATTAAAGTTTTTTGGGGGGTTTATTTTAAAAAATGCAATTAATTAAAAGCACCCATTTACCCTGCAAGAGAGACTTCCTTAAGCCTTTCTCCAATAATACTGGTTCTACATATTTAAATATAACCAAAATGTTGAAAAACTTAAATATAGATGCTTAATACTTACTGTGAGTATAGATGCTTAATACTCACTTGTGTACACCCACAAACAAAAGTTACAAAAGAGCATTAAATTAATAAATTGTTCCCTATTTCTTAATAAGAAGTATACACTAACTACCTGTAAATATTATTTGTCTTATATTTGGTAAGAAATGTTTATTTTATTTTAATATAAGCACTCACAGATAATAGAATACCAGTCCATTAAAAGAAATCTGTCCCACAAGTTCAAGTCTAAAAGTGTTGAGATAAGCGTCTCACCTGCGTTTCAAATGCAATTGCAGAAGCAGTGGTAAGAGATGGCTGTAAGATAACACAACCCACCTGAGTTACACCCAGAAGCAAATAGGCAGACTCTGCAGTTGGGGAAGAGATAAAATAAGCTCCCATCTACTAACCCCGCCCAGCAGGCAGGCAACCTCATCTTGTTTTGGGAGAATCTGAGTGGTCTTCAAAGATGGTGTCATAGGGACCGCATTGCGGCAGTTCATGGACTACTGCATGGCCAAATGCAAATCTGAAACTGATTAGCCCAAGTATTTCACCAAAAAAATATGAGAGGTCTGGTGGATGACACCATGCAGGGCCTAGAAAACTAGAATGCAGAAATACTCATAACTAAGAACTCCAAGTCACACTGAGATAATCTCTATTAAAGCACAGCTCTTCAGTGATGGCCTCATCTCTATCTTAATTAGATTGAGTCTAAGTTACAGACTACCTTAATTTTGATCCCAATTTTTCATTTTTAAATAAAGCAAATGGACCAAACTATCATTAATCTATCTCACACACGTATGACAAATAAAATTGTGCACTAAAATATGATTTTTTCCTGTAGTCCCAAAAAGTAAATTTGTTAGATTCCAGCATAATCAGTATCTAGATGTAGTTGAATAGAGCAGGTGAGTGGAATGGAAATTAGGTCCTACTATAGCCATTGTTCAATCTCATTGATGGTTGATGTAAATGATATAGTTCTGATTTGGGAAGAATATAATTATTTCAAAGTACTGAATTTTAATTTTCTGCTTTAATCTATATTATTGCTTTTCTTACAGGTACATCCAAGTACAATATCTGGCTATACAGCTATTTGCAGAAAAATCTGCAAGTAGGAACGCTAGGTAGCTTTAAGTAGCTCTTTCAACTGTTATCACCCACAAACACTGTCCCATAGCAAATAATGTCTTGTTTCTTATGTAAAGAGGTATGCCATGGACCAAAACCACATTGCTGAATTCCTTTTCAGAAGCTGCCTCCACAGGACTTCAAGTACCGTGGTACCTTGGTTTGCAACCGCTTTGGATTACAACCGTTTTGGATTACAACCACGTCAAACCTGGAAGTGCATGCCCCCCTTTTTTGGATTCCAACCCTTTTTTTTATTTCAACCCATTTTTGGGCGGGAGGCCCTTTTGGTGAAAGCGTGGCCTTGGGTTACAACCTGCTTTGGTTTACAACTGGACCTCTGGAATGGATTATGGTTGTAAACCAAGGTACCACTGTACTATTCTTCAATCATCTTACCCCTATAGTTCAAATTTTGGGCAGTTAATCTCACACAAAATAATTCCAAAGAGAAACCTATGGTCAAATAAAGTTTCCCTTTAAACAACTCTACCAAATATCCATTGGTGTACAAGAGAGATTAATGAAGAAAAAGTATGAGACAACTTCTAATGACAAAAAGTACATGCCTGCAGAACAAATATGTGGGCGTGTTTGCACTATTGTCTAAATGTTCGTCAGCTATATTGTTTTAACTCCATCAGTTGTGAGGATACAACAATTTAAAACAGCTCTAGAATGCTCTCAAATGAGCACAATACAACAGAAGAGTTCTATAAAATAAATTAATTTAAGATTCTCAGACAACGAACAAGATACAGAGCAATATTTTCATCATGAACCTTTTTGTGTAAGATGCCTACATTCCAAAATATTTCAAAATTATGTCCTTTCCCATTTTATTTGATTTCAGGACATTTCAGACTGAGAGAGAGAAAATTGCTATGTTCCATTTTCTAACACGGTAGATGTCTTGTTTCTAAAGCACTAAAATATATTGCTTTCTGCCTGTGAAGGATCTTTAGAAACATTTCTAAAACTATCATCCCTGAACAAAATGCATGTGCATTTATTTGCTCAACAGTGCTGAAATTGCATCTACTAACATGCCAATTGTTTTTCATGAGAGCTCCTTGGCAGGTCAGAACTTAATATCATATCTAAAGATCACAGTATTTCAAGTCACTGTCATAACAATCTATAAATCACAAAACCACTGTATGGGCACTGTATGGGCACCAGTACAGTATGGGTATACTTTATGATGTTAATGTAAGGAATGGAGGAGAATGTCCTTACAGCTCAACAATTCGAGTACCTCACAAAACAAAGTTTTTCCTAATAAGTTTGGGTGCTTTACCAACACCTAACAATTTTTAAACCTTCCTTTTACATTGTTGTAAATCACTTACAGGGTTTACGGGGGTTGGGGTTGGGTGGGGTCCAGTCAAGGGGTATGTATATCAAATTTGTTAACTGACTAAATAAATAAATAGCATAGGTAAAGGTAAAGGATCCCTGGACGGTTAAGTCCAGTCAAAGGCGACTATGGGGTTGCGGCGCTCATCTCACTTTCAGGCCAAGGGAGCCAGTGTTTGTCCACAGACAGCTTTCCGGGTCATGTGGCCAGCATGACTAAACCGCTTCTGGTGCAACGGAACACCGTGACGAAAACCAGAGCACATGGAAACACCGTTTACCTTCCTGCCACATTAGTACCTATTTATCTACGTGCACTGGCGTGCTTTCAAACTGCTAGGTTGACAGGAGCTGGGGCAGAGCAACGGGAGCTCACTCCATTGCAGGGATTCAAACTGCCGACCTTCTGATCGGCAAGCCCAAGAGGCTCAGTGGTTTAGACCACAGCGCCACCCGTGTCCCCTACAAATAAATCACATAGTGTCATAGCCACCCTGGGAGACTTCCAACAAAATAAAAAAACCACAGTAAAACATTAAACATTAAAAACTTCCCTATACAAAGAGTGGTAGGGGATAGCAAAAAAATCAGCATGAAACATGCCATTAAAAGCAATTTGGGAATGAAACTGTGTGTATGTATGCTTTGCATTTAAATAATAATAAACAGATATAATTATCTGTAGCACATGGAAGGGCCAGCACAATTACCAGTAATAGCATACACTAGCCTTCTTCAACCTGGTGCCCTTCATAAACGGCAACTCAAATCATCCCTGAACATTGGCCAGGCTGGCTGGGATGGATGGGATTTGTAGCCTGGAGGGCACAAGATAGGGGGAAGGATAGCATATACCATAGAATGTATATGTGCTAGAGAACCTAAATTCTTTCCACCACAGATTGTGTTTTGGGATGAAACTGTTGTTTTATTGAAATATTCACCAGTATAATTTGGAATGACACTCAGTGTATGATTGCATTATTATAGCACTAATAGAGAACTAATCAAGATACTTACACAGATATCCAAACCCTTCCCTACTACCTTTACAGCCACCAGGGACTTTTCAAAGAAATAAATTTAGTCTATTAAATACAGTCTCTGTTGTCTTGTTCTCTTACCACTGGTAGATGATATAAAACCTGTCACCTTGATGCCATCTGGCCACTGTTGTTTTTACTCTCATATTTCCAGCATACGTAACAGTCAGGAGATTGTCTCAAGTATCTCCATATGCTCTGTAAGAGAGCTGTATCTTACTAAACACAATTAAAATCCATTTCTTTTTAGCTCCAAGACAGCATTGCTGGTTTCTTGTAGACAGATACCTATATGTGGGAAGAGGTGGACAATCTCCCATAACAGGTTTCTATTCAGTGCACATTAGGGGTTGCTTTTTCCTGAAATGATGTCCTAAAAAGCACAGATCTTCAACATGGCTTCTCATATGTCTAATCTGATTCCAAAAAAGGAAATTGAAACTGCTAGTGCTACATTTTTCTAGTACAGTGGTACCTCGGGTTAAGAACTTAATTCGTTCTGGAGGTCCATTCTTAACCTGAAGCTGTTCTTAACCTGGAGCACCACTTTAGCTAATGGGACCTGCCGCTGCTGCTGCGCCGCCAGAGCACAATTTCTGTTCTTACGCTGAAGCAAAGTTCTTAACCTGAAGCGTTATTTCTGGATTAGCGGAGTATGTAACCTGAAGTGTATGTAACCTGAAGTGTATGTAACCTGAGGGACCACTGTGCGTTGCTCCTTTGCTAAAATGATCTACAATGGGACAACAACCGATAAGGAAAATTAGTTGATGTTCCTATACTGCTTTCTGCTGGAGTCCATCCAAATAGCTAGTGAGGCAAAGATAGGAGGAACTAGTAATTTCCCTAGAAATCTTTCTGCATGTTAGATCAAAATAATCAGTCAATCAGTATGTATTTTGATCTTCCAAACATAAAAATAAATGAGGCAAGGAAGGGACAATCTGATTTTTCTCCTATTACATCTGATTTTAAATGAGTCAATATCAGTTCTCTAACTGACCAAATTACAAAAATAATAGCTGTAACAAAATGTTAGTTTCTCAGTTGTAGAATAAAAAAACCAGTACGCTACCACTACTAGTGACATAATTCTGATCTTCCACACTAACTATACCAAATTTAAACTAGGAATTGTTTTATCGGTGGAATCTAAATGCTGCCCATGCACCCAAGGAAGGGCTTTTTGTCCAGTGGATGCATCCACTAATATGGCGAGACATTTCCCACCAATTTCTTCCTTCCCACCCTGCAGCCCCGAGTATCGCCTCTCCAAAGGCAGCTTGAGAGTTGGGAGACTATTCAAAATGGTGGAAGATGGAATGAAAGGCTGCAGGGGCAAGGAAAAATTTGTGAAAATTGAATCCGCTTCTTCCATTAGCAAAGCATTCACTGGATCAACCCTCCCCTTTTGTAAATGCAAGGGCACCTATTGCATTCTACTCTATATCTAAACTGAGTATACACACACACACACACAAAATTGTATGACAGAAGAAGTTGAATTTTCACATTAACTAGAAAATCAGGGTCTTCATTAAATATTCTGCTTATATAGTGCTTATATAGTTAGGAAAGCAACTTGCACAATTCAAATTAATCCTAATTGCCTAAACTGATTATACTTGGTGGCACAACAGAACAACAAATCATATCCTCTTGCCTTTTATAGATTTTCATTAAGCAGTGACATCTCAATTACTTAGAATTATGTCATATTTTAAACAATGCATCTAATTAGGTATAAATAAATATATATCTCAACAAACTGGCAAGTTGATAAATAAATCAATTTAAATTCATGTCCTCTAAAGAGTCTTTTTAGGAATGAGATTTAAAGACAAAAACCGGACCACTTCATGTACCATATTTTTTTGTCATATGCTTGAGGTTTGCCTTACACATAAAAGGTAATTTGACAGATTGGTGTGTGTTACAAATTACTGCTTTCTAGTCAACACTGACAAAGATCTCAAATAGACAGGTAGCATGTTCTAAGGAGCAACAAGTCGAATTCTGACTCATTTCATCCCTTCATTTCATTTGAAAGCAGACGCTAGTTCGTATATGCTATGCATATCTGAGATACAAACCTCAAATGTAAACGAGGATGTGAAAAGAAAATGGAGGCAGCGTATTTCCACAATGTATATGCTGATTGTAGTGCTTTTATGGCCAAAATAACAGAGCAGCTAAAATACACATACTTTAGGGAATAGGGTACAACTAATGAACAACTATTTTCTATTAAATAGAAAATATTAGGTTAATTGTTGATACAATGTTATCGCAAATCAAGAACGGTACATGTGACATATGACAAACATGCTATTTCAATACGGAAAAGATTGAAGAAAAGCTTACTGAGTTATTATGTGTAGTCGAAGTGTCATAATAAATTGAAATCACAAATTCACTATTTTATTCCAATTGCATTAGCTTACCTTGATTCTACTGAAGACAATGTGTGCAATACATTTCAGCCAACAGATCATTGACCAGTGGTTAATTCACCATATTAAGGATTAAGGATCTGGCATTCCAACAAAGTGGAAATATAAAATGTTTTAAACGGGGATACGCAAGGCAAGCGCCGTAAGATGTACCGGTATACATGCACATACACAGGTACGTGGTCACTCTTACAGATGAACTATGACTTGCATCCCACCTTCCAGTAAAAGCCCTCTGTAAAATTGCCGTTCTGTATACAAACGTAAGTGATTTGACCATGTAGAGATGTGTCTTTCAATCTAAAACTTTTAAATTTGGAAACTGAAAGTCTTTTGGTAAAGAATTTCCCCATCTTTATGACTATCTAAAATAATTAGTTTTAATTACTATATTCTTTCTCTCAGAACAATTATTATGTTGCAAAAAATACTGCAATAGAATAAATAACTCAATTTAGGCAGCCAACTTATTCTTTGTGGAAATTTCATTCACTTCTTGTAACAGTAGAGTATCACTGCAACTGAAGAAAGTCTTATGAATGACAAGATATTGTGTGTTATTGCAAGGAAAGTAAATGGAAACACACCAACCATTACTAGATATCATAAAATGCTGACACAACAATTCTGGGCTAAACTTATTTGCCATAATGATGATCAGCAATAGCACGAAGTCTGATCCACTGTTTAGCTAGCTACTGCAAAGCCCACTACTGTGGTTAATTTTTTCCTGGCCCAAGCGTATCTTCTGTTGAGAATAATATGAGAGTCTTACATATGTTCTATCACATCGACAAAAATGGATGTTTGCCAACTATAAAGGAATGATGCCAATTATAGGATTACATCTAAATTCTTGGCCAATCAGTTTGCTCTATAATCCTAAATATTGGAAGGAAACCTCTTCCCCTGATTTTATTAGTGTGAATTTGAATAAATCAAATGGCATAAAATTATAATCATGAAGATTCCATTGGGAAAAAAATTCAAATTGCATAAGAATATCCACAATACACATTCTAATGCAAATCTGTTGTGCTAATCACTCAAACAGTTCAGCACTCTTAAGTAACTCGCACAATATGAATGCACAATTTTCTAGTCATAGGAGCCACAGTAGAAGTTGTTGCATGCCTAGAAAAACACTGTGCGGATAAGCACCAATTCTGTTTATAAAATGCTTTGAGTGTCATTAGGACTTAACTATCTCATAAATATAGGCAGTTGCTCACTACTGCATAAATTATTCACAATTTTGAATGTTACCATTTCACATGCTTTTCTAGAAAGTTTAAGATGATTTTAATTCTGACTGACATTTGGTGTCACTTGTAAAAACCATACTTCATGTATTCTTCAACTATTCTAAAAATTCAAAAAGAATGTTTAAAATCAAACTTACTGGACATTAAGAGAACTGAAGATCTTGTGGGAAAGGCAATATATCTTACTATTTAATGTATTTCCGCAGAACCATAGTAACTTTTCTGGTAAACAGCTGGACAAAAATCGAAACATTTTAAAAAATGCTTTTACTTTTTTGGGGGGAGGGTTAATAAAAACAAATACAAAATGCATTATTTACCGCCCACATTGGCAATCACAACAGTAATAGATACAAATATATATATATATTTTTAAAAAATGACACTGGGGGGACTGCCACTGAGCAGGCACACATCTCTCCAACCACTAATCAGAATTTGAATGAATAAATTCATTCATTAAATAGCAGTGCTCCAATGCCTGAACCACATGTAGAAAACAAGTTTCCAAACTTATTTCCAAAAGACATTAATGGATTCTAGTTCACAGCAAACAACAGGACTAAGAAATAGGCAGGGCCGCTGGATGTGCAAAAAGGGCGTTGTCTCACCATGAGCACATCTAGACTTTAGTTAATAGGGTACTTGTATATATGCGACCACAATGTAATTAAAAGGGCAACATGTAAAGAGACACGCCTGCCCTGCAATTAAACTACGTGGCCTCTAGGTGACCACAACTTATTTTTTGAGCCTTAGACTCGATAAGGCCTAATCCCATTTACCATCACAGCCTGCAAAGTTTTGCGCGCATTTATTGATATACAGTACTAATGAAGTGACATATCTTCAGAACATCCTTGGTTTGAGGGACAAAGTAAAAACTTAAGACAATAACTTTCTGCACAGAATCTGAAAACTTCTATGTAAGTGACTAACATCGAAATCATTTAGTATGATTTAAAAAAGGAGTAAGCACAAGGATATAAGATTGTATCCAACAAAATTTTACTCAGAGTATGCCCACTGAAATTAATGGACCTAAGTTAGGCATGTTTTTAATTTTATTGGGTGTGCTTTTAATATGATTAATGTTGGGTACATTCCATGATGCTTGCAGGTGAGGCTGAGATCAGCCTCTCTTTGCAAAGCACAACTATTTTGTAAGAGCACATTATAACCATTACAAAGGAGACTCTTAATTACAGTGTGCAAAAGACTTTGGTAAGGTGGCCCCAATTTGTAAATTTTAGTAATTATTAGAAATACCAGCAATCTGCTGCAGAACAAATAGTTTGAGGAGGTCATATATATTTTTAAATGCATCTTTAAATTTAGAGGTGTTCACATTGCTCATACACTAAAGCACAATCCTCACAATGGGATTTCCTCTCAGCCATTGTGTTTTCATGCCAAAGCTCTTTCTGTATGTTTAACAATTATTCACTCTGACTAGGTCAATTGTAAACTGCTTCCAAATATCACACCACTCCTATCCATAAAAATACAGGTTCTAGCTGTTAGTATACAGAAAACAATGTGCTTTAGAACCTATTAAACCCAATCTGTTCAGTACAAAACCCAGTGTGGCTTCTAAGGACCATAGAACCAAAGCCTTCTTTTATGGTTGAATTAACAGTAACATCAAGTCGGCAAGTGATAAAATTTTTCTTGGCTGGCTACACACTTTAGTAAAAAGAGAGCGAGAGAAAAAGAAAAGATGCAAACACTGAAATAATGGCACTGCAGCATGCATGCATGCACGCACGCACGCACACATGCACGCACACACACTCTCACTCTGTCTCTCTGTCTCTCTCACACACGCACATGCACACACACACACAAATAAATCAGAAAGTCAACTCACAGAATCTCCAAGTCACGCAGGGCTCGGAAGGCTCCATCTTCAATGCAGCTGATCTGATTGTTGTCCAGTTGCCTGCAGGAAGGAAGGAAAAGTATGAAGGCTTGCCTGGTAACCACGCTGCCTTGGAGCACCATGTTCTAAGCTTCCCCGTCACTAAGGTGTCCCTCCACCCCCTTGCAGTCTTTGCTTGTCACCAGGAGGAAGCTTGCCTGTAGTCTGCCACGCTGCTCTGTCTCTTCTCACTGTCTGAAAGAGCTGCATACTACAGCACACTGAAGCCTGTCAGGTCTCAGTAAATATTAATTGCGCTCCCCCCCTCTAAGGCAGAAGGGAATAATTTCATTACATTAGGGCATCCAATCCATTATGAGCTTTTACCGTCATGTCACTGAAACAATTTCATTAAGCTAAAGGCCTGTAAATCATTGGAGGTCACTATGCTGCCCCCAGTGACCTCACAGAATGCTGTTTCCCCCCTTTTACTGGAAGTTGTAGTCCTCCGTCCTGACAGTACTAAATCTCAAGGCTTTATCTGCCCAAGAGCTTCAAGGGTGTATGGGGAATATACCAATTCCAAATTAGACTCAACTAATCTAATTTTATAGTCTTTTTATTATTCCAAGCACCAAATGTCTGTGGTGGTTCAATGTTTTTTCTGCATTGTTACTGGCCCCATCTGGTAGGCCTGTCTATTGAAACATTTCTGACCACCAAACACAGAATCACTACAAGTATATCAAGCAAGACAGATCTAATCAAGGAATTAAATGTAAAAATACACACACCAGGAGTGAATTCTTTTCCTTAGGCACTTTAGAATATGCTGGGTAAATGCAAGAGTTATCAAATAACAGAAAGATGCAAAGAAGATAGTGGTTTATAACACTGATTTCAAGATATCAGTTTATATCGCTGATTATAAAATCTCAGCAGGTGTTTCCACACTACCTACAGATACACAACTCTTTGCCCAATTCAATACAGAATGCCGTTCACTGACACAAAAAATGTTTGCACACAGGAGTTGAGGATAGACTTGGCCCAGGCACAGCCACATCGGTTCATATTTCAGGACTAGGCAACACACACACACACACACACACACACAAACACAAACACAATTATTATTATGCTGAGCTTTGTACTTTTCTAAGGGTTTTTTTTAATTCATCTACAAATCTTGCTGCTGCTCCAAGCCTGCTGATACTTCTTACATATGCATGCGTGGTGTTGTTTTGGCTTTATAAAGATCACCGCTTCCAGAATTACCAGTATTTCTCTAGTAGCATACAGCACGGCTGTGGTGTATTTTGCTACTTACAGCAGTCTGAGCAGACCTTTATACTTTGTCAGAATTTCAAAACAAAGAAGAAGAAAAACAAGTACAAATTAGATTTTGTTAACAAAGATAGCTAATTAGGTAAGGATTTTTTTTTCTAACGTGAAATTTGTTTTTAAGCTTTCAATCCTAAAATATGAGGCTGGTTCTATTCATTTCTATGGTCCGCCAGGCTGAATCTGGTAGGACAGAAGCAAGTGTGAAGGAAAGTTTTCGCATTCCTTCATCCTTTTTTTTTTTTTTTTGCTGCTGCTGCTGTGTGTGGTTTTTCATAAGTTGTTCATGCTTTTGAGGCGGGAAGGATTTAGACATGCTAAGAAGTGTGTCTAAATTTCCTGCCACTTTGGGTCATGCCATGGGACTGGAAGGGTTTTGGATCCTTCCGATCCAAGCTGCTTCCCGAAATGTCTTCAGCAAGCCCCCAGTCCCGACAATGCCAGCGCTGGAATTCCTAAGAAACCTAGACCAGGTTACTAAATAGGCTTTGACTTCATAGTTTGCAAAATAATAGAATATACTTAAATCCCACTCAAGTCATAACTGAAACTTCCCAACATTTCACAGGTGAAAACAAAGACAAACTTGTACTTAAACTGTTTTAGGGTGAAACACGTTTACAGACTGAATATTGATGATTGTTGGACATGTGCAGATACTTGGCTGGCCCCCTTTTTTAAAGTAAGTCAAATAACTGTATTAGGGGATATTGGATACATATAAAAACACCCTCAAAACTTTTGTAATTGTTACCTAAACAATATTGTCCATGTTTCATTTATTGTTGTTTTGACCACCACACAACAACACACACACACACACAAACAATATTGTCAGTACAAAGGATTTGGAATTAGTAATGAATCAGCTAACTGCTGGAAGAAGGTAATTTCTCCACCCTTGCCAAATTGGCTTTTTGTAGCATGAGACGGCATTACACATTAACATAGTGTGCATGGCTACAAAACAATTAACTGAAAATCCCTTTGTAGATCGTTGGGGTTGTATCACACTGTGCATCTTCAATCATGGAAGTATCCTTGATCTAGAGGGCACTTCTGTGAAGGGAAAGAAGGCGAAGCATTTTTAATTCCTCCTTCCTTCTTCAGCCTCCAGTGTCCCCAAACCTTGTCTAGTGGGTTGGGGAACTCTCTGGAGCAGCACATGAGACTACAGGCAAAAAAACCCACCCCTCCTTTTCTTTTCTTTTCACAGAAGCCCCCCTCCCACCAGCAAAGAACCTTTCGTAAGTGGACATACATAGCTGGATACAAACCTTGGTCTTTATCTGTAAACTTTTTAAATGATAAATTAAAGTCCTTTCCACCATTTGTTATAATGTTGATGTTTGTTATATATTCTCTTTGCTATAACATATATGTTTATTGAAAATACAGACACACATATAACACGCCTCCACCTTTGGCTCAAGGGTCAAGGCTTGAGCTGCTTCTTCCACTGTCTCTCTCACTCTCCCCTCCCCATAACACATTGCTGGTGGCTCTTCTCTGCCTTGCTGATTGTATTTGTATTAATGTACTCTGCAATTGTTGTGGTTGTTGTTAATTCTATTTCTATACCACCCCCCTCTATCAAAAGATCCCAAGGTGGTGTACAACATTAAGAATATATTTTATGGAGCATAATAATAAAAACATACAACACAAAACAGCCTATCCTGCTCTGGATTCAGCACACTGCCCATAACACTTTCCATTTCCTTTTTAGATTTAACACTGTTTACTCTTTTATTGGCACATTTGTCAATTTTTTTTAAAGCAAATTATTCTATCAGTACAAACAAACACACTGTGAACTGGAATGTTGCATTGTTTCCTTTCACAATGGAGTTAGATGCAACTTATTGAACTGTTTCAATTCAAAGACATTCAGCAACATAATAAGGTGTATATAGGAAGCAGAACCGCACATAGTCACATAGTCTAAGCACTGACTCTCCTGCTACAGTCATATGAACATTTACCTAGCAGTAAGTCTCATTGATCTGAATGGAATTTACTTTGGAGAAGACAAGTATAGCTTTACAGTTTCAGATATTTAGCTTTCTAGGTACAGTGGGTAAATTTGAAGAATTCTAATACATGTGGGAGCATGCTAGTAATAATTTAAATAGGCACTAGACTACAGAGTCTCCCGTTGCCTATGAATTTCAATGAAAATGTATTCAAAGAAAATGGAGCTGTTTCTAGTAAATAAGGATAGCTGAAGCATTTGCAACTGGGGATTGGCAAATTTGCCAATTTTGGCTTCTCTCAAGTTTCTCACTTTTCAGCTCTTAAGTTCAGTTTTCCACATCAGTTTACACTTCATTTAAGGGCCACATGAAAATTCAGCAGCATTTCATTGTGAATTTCTCCTAATATGCACATCTTTGTGTGCATTTTTGCCTGATACATGCATTCTTTCCATTAAATTACTGTTGTATGCTATTTTTCATAATGTGTGTATTTTATACACAAGTGAGATGAGCACGGCAACTCCAGAGTCGTTCGCGAATGGACTTAATGGTCAGGGGTCCCTTTACCTTTACCTTTTACCCTTGTATATGCATTACTTGCCTGTAAAAATGTATTGCAAAATCCGAAAATGCAAAATTTTGAAAGATAATATGGGCTTGAATATTGTTTAAGAAAGTACAAAATAGGTGAATTCACCTTTAATTGGAATGGAATAAAATTTCTGCCCCATCCCTAGCTGTAACTGACGACAGGATGGAATTCAACAGCCTTAGATATTAAGTTCCTCAACTTCAAGTGTAGTGCACCTTTTGATGAGTGGGATAAAATAGGCAGGAAGTGTTAAACCTAAATCTGCCCTTCCCTTCACATACTTTAAGTAAAATATATTAAAGCACTCACTTAGCATCTGCAAGGTTCTCTGATACTGTTGTTTTTTTGTGCAGAACACCTAACACCTGTGTTAGTTATGCAAAGTTTGCTTATTTTCTTGCTTAGTGTTAGATGCATTTGATTTTAGATACACGAAAACAAAAGCAAAATTGTTTATCCCAATCCTTCCAGACTTGGCTGGGTTTGAAAGATCAACGCATTAGCAGTTCTAAACATACTAAGTAAAGAAATACAGTCCCTTTAGGCACTGAAATTCAGAAATAGTTCATGTTCAGTAAAATACTTCATGTAAAAACACACTTACATTCCAGCTATCATGGGTAAGTGACAAGTAACTGTCTATTTAACCCATAGTGTTTAGGGTTTCTATCTTTGGTTTAGTCTTTTTTTAAGCCCTAAGCTTTTTAAAAAACCTGAACAACAGGATATCCAGATTTTATGTTACGCATAAACACACATCACATAAAGGGGGAGTGTGTGAAAGGAAGGTGTGACTGGTGATATACAGCACATTGAGAAGAAATGGGGCTAATAGATGCAAAATAAATAAATAAATTCCTTTCCTCCATGCCGGAAATGGTAGATCAATAAACAGAGGGGAGCTGTGTAGGTGTGAGCAATGAGGTTAGTGATAGTGGGGTAGAGTAGGGACAAGGGTATCTAAATCCTTTTCTGCTTGGACTTTCCGCCCTAACCTCCTCTTTCAACACTGTGTACAAGGGAAGGGCACAGGTAGCTCTATGTGCTCTCCCACTATTTTACATACAGAGAGCACAAACAACAGGGGGAAAGGCTGCCTTCTTTTATGTCGCCTTCCCAGAGGTATGTGACTGACTATTCAGTTTCGTTCAGCTTTTTTTTCCTTTCCTTTCCTTTCCTTACAAAATCAGTTAGACATAATAAGAGCTAGACACTATTGGAAACAATGCTGGACTAGATAGATTCCTCATCTGATCCCATAGAGATATTTTTATATTCTTAACCTGCAGATAGCCTCAGGGAAGAGCCAGGAACAGCTGGAGATGAAAGCAGGTTGATTTGGGTAGTTCCCCCCCTCCCCGCCTTTTGCCCTCCGCTGCCATTTCAGGCTCTGCTCTTGAAATGATCCCATTTAAGTCTATTATTATTTTAGGAGAAATCTAATGTACAGTGGTACCTCAGGTTACGTACTTAATTGGTTCCGGGGTGCCATTCGTAACCCGAAAAGTATGTAACCCGACCAGCGATATCGCACATGCGTGAAAGCGTGATGTCGCACTTTGCACATGTGGGTACTGCGCAGAATGCTTCTACTGCGCAGAACGCTTCTGCGCATGCACGGACTGCGCGCGCAACAGAAAACACTTCCGGGTTAGCGGCGTTTGTAACCTGAAAAAACGTAACCCGAAGCGGACGTAACCCAAGGTATGACTGTACTAGCCTAACATGCACCTAGACAAACTGTGTTTGTTTTATATGAATGCTATACTCACATTCTGAAGTCTTTCCATCCAGCTTTTTTTAGGTGCAGCCAACACTAACTATAAGCCTTAGGCTGTATCATGCAACTGCTGAGAGATTCGAACACTTTTTACACAGTCTCTATATGTACATGCATGGGAGGAGTACAACCAAGGT
Source organism: Lacerta agilis (assembly GCF_009819535.1). NCBI lineage: Eukaryota > Metazoa > Chordata > Lepidosauria > Squamata > Lacertidae > Lacerta > Lacerta agilis. The sequence continues at coordinate 45,268,867 of NC_046313.1, forward strand.
GGCAAGCTGTGCATTTGAGGATGGAGAGTGGAAGGTTATCTACTTTTGCATGCAGAAGGTCGCTGGTTCAACCCCTGTCATCTCCAGGTTTTATGTGAAACATCTTGCCTGAAACCCTGGTGAGCTACTGCTAGTTTGTGCCAAAAAGCCGAGCTTGATGGATCAGTAGAATGACTCAGTACAAAGTATCTTCCTATGCTCTTCTGCACTTTCAACAGACTTTCAGAACAGATCCTATGCACATACAAAGTCTCTCTTGCTACTGAACATGGTATGAGAAAAGCTTTTATATAACACATATATAAAATGTGCAGTATTTCTCTAACATTTTTATACTTCCTTTCACATCAGTCCTCATTTAGCGTACAGCAGATTTCAAGAATAATTCATCAACACTAAAATCACACACACACACACACACACTGCAGCTAATATCCCAGGGCTCAGTTAAAAACAAAACAATCTACTGGAATTAAACACCAGCAAAGGCCTGGGAGCATAAATATGTTTATAATAGGTTCCAAAAATCATTTGTGTTGGTGCCTGCCTGAACCCAGGCTCTTATGAAGTTTCTTTAGAGAAAGCAGACACTGTTTTAGATACAGCCTAAATCTGCAACAGTTCAGGATTTATGTAAGCCCATGTTTCAGAATTAAAAGGACAAGAGGAATGCACAGACATATCTAATCGGTTAAAAAAAACTGGGAGAAGGAATTCATTGTGGAGATTTCTGATGAAAAATGTGGCTGTGCATACAAACAGAAGGTAATAAACTTAATTAAAGTAAACCTCAAACAGTATTTTTAATAAAATAATGCAAAATAGTATTATACTCTAAATTAATTAATTAAAGGAACAGCATCAGATATCTGTTGGAGGCTTAGAAAAGTTAAAGGTACATTTTTCCATATTTGGTGGGATTGTTGCTTAATTAAAAGAATTACGGGGAGAAATAATTAAAGAACTAGCTGGTTGTCAATTGCAAGTGAACCCAGTAACAATGCTTTTAAGTTATGCAAAACATCAGGTAGACAGTAATGCACAGTTTTTGGCTATTCATAGGTTCATAGCAAAGGCATGGACAAGAGACACAATACCTTCAACAGACCAATGGAAGAGGAAAATCTGGGACTTACAAAATAAGGTTATACAAACAACTGTGGGACAGAATTCAATAGACACATTTCTGCAAAAAAAAGAAGACTTATTATATACCCTACTGCTATCAACATCATACAAGGGATTCAGTTTTGATGGATATTCTAAGTATAATGTTATATATGGATTACATTTATTTTGTTATAATTGTAACCTTTAAAAAATATTCTCATACTTTCATTTCTTTATTTAACATATCTTCTCTTTCCTTCCCAAATGAGCCCCAGTGTCAGAGACTGTTTGGACACTGAGGAGTGGTGGCTGGATACAGATGACACGGGACTGGGAGAAGTTGGGGTTGGAGACTGACTTGGAAGAAGAGATGCATGATCTGAGGAACCCGTAACAGCCAGGTGGCAAGAGTCAGAGGAAGGCTAAGCTGCAGGATTGGAAAGTGAAGGACAGGTGCTGGAGGAGGGAGAGAGAGAGGTCCAAATATGCAAGAAAGTTTTTTAACATTCACAGCTTTCTAGAATGATAAATATATGATTATCAAATCTAAGTATATAACTTTATGTGGTGCTAATTTTATTATTTTAAGTACATTGTAAAACATTTTGTGTTTGCTTTTGAGAGAAGAAGGCCAAAGACTGCTCACATCTGACTAAGGCCCCCAGTTAAATGGGACTCTTCCAGCTTTCAAAAACTGGTTAATGGAAGCAAAATGCCCACAATTTCTTTCTTCTGAAGTTATCATATGGAATTAGACTTTCTTAGGTGCTGAACTTTATTTCAAATGCTTTTCTTGCTAAGGATTTGAATTGGTGAAGGTGAAGAAACTTTAAATTGCAGCAATTACATATTTACAGATTACATATTCCACACATTATTAAAACAAAAGTTAATTACTTCCCCAAAATCTAAACAAAATTCAACAAATTCAAGGGAAGAGCTATGGCTTAGAAGTAAAGCACGTGCTTTGTAAATAAAATAACCCAGTTTCACTCACCCCTGCTAAGTGAAAACAATACTGTGAGTGTAAACAATACTGAGCTAGATGACCCAATCATCTGACTTGGTATAAGGCAGATTCCTATGAACCATAGTAGTAAAGAAATAAGAAATAGATGGCTTTAGGCTGGCAGCTTTCTCTGACACTTTCCCACAACTATAACATGGTAATAATACTACCAACCTATATTAAAGAGTTTTTTTTGTAATGCTTACAACAATAAAATATATGTTAAATGCACCAAGCATTCTAAGAAACTAATAAATGCCAAATATAAATTTTATCAATGAAATAAATATTATAAAATGAGTACTGTAGGTATCACAAAAGTTTCCACCTCCTTCCTAGTTTGGGAAGGATCACTTGACACTCACCTACATTTACTAGAACTATGCCTCAGCTGCAGGCTACTGCAAAGATCTAACAGGCTCTTACCAACCTTGCAAGAATGCCTGCATGCACACGTATGTGCATGTATGTGTACACTCACATTTATTGTAACTTGTATGGCTTGAAAACTTGCTATTTCTTTAGACTGAGAATGGCCTTGAGTTATATTGGAAGTAAATATTATGAAAAATACAGATCCGAATTTAACGATCATATTAAAATTTTAAATCTCCCTCATTCCCTTCCCCACTTTTCAGTTTCAGGATTTTTACAACATCCTTGTTTTATTTTGCTCAATTGCTGATGTAATGAACACCGCATACCAAACACATAAAAGAGCATCTCCATAGCAATTGGTGAAGGTTTTATTGGTTTCCCTAGTTACTCTTGACTGATAACCATCTGTTGTTCTCCACTGCCCAGTGGGGAAGAGTAAAGGGAGGGGAAGTAGTCAATATGGCCTTTCTCAAAGAGATGTTAAGTGTCCCAACCACGCTTCAGCCTTTGATAGCAAATGCTGCAACTTATACATTTCATACTATTTGCATGTTTAGACCTTTTACCTTTCCCCAAATAAATTCACACCAGAGTCAGATATTTGATTTGGGTTTTGGCAGAAATTTAGGCCACAACTTCATTGATTACAACCAAGTTAGTGGTTACATAGGTTCTGGTTCAACTAACTCCCTGCACCCTTTCAGGCAGTGCTGTCCCAGAGCCACGTTCGTAGGACAGCCAAGGATGAACACCAGGGACAGCTGCTGGAAGGAGCGCCAATCAGCCACCCTGATGTCCCCTGGACTCAGTCGCGGGCCAGACCCCTTTCAGGGAATGCCAAACCAGTGAGTCCCTGGATTCCTCTACCTGAATATCCTTCATTTGCATAGGCGTGGCCACGTCACGTGCCATGCCTATCATCTGCAACTTACAAGTTGTGACTATTTGCTACACGGCAGGCCAAACCCAAATGGCAAAAGCCAATCAGCCAAGTGGAGAAAATTCCTGCCGTGTCCCTGCCCCAATGGCAGACGACACACGAAGGCATAGCAAGGTCAAGCGCAAGCCCTAAATATAGGGAGAGGTGGGCGGCTTGTCGATGAGAAAGCCCCAAAGAGGAAGCTCAGTAGCCTCGCATGGGCTTAAATAGGTGCCGCGTTGCTGCTTTTTGCGACACCCCATTGGTCAGATTGCACCCCAGCAACACGGGACCGACCTATCAGGGGTTGTGGCTGATTCCAGATTACCCCCCACAACACTGGGTCAGGTGGCCAGGTCGCACTGCAACATGTGCCCTCTTTTATGGAGGACACGTTGTCTCACTCTTCTCCCTTTTGTTGTTTTCTCAACTCTCAAAATTTAGATTCTAAGTGCATCAAAAGCTTACAGATTTTTGCTTAAGGAACTCCAAAGTACCATGTACTTCAATGGTGCTGTATATAATGACAATATTACAATATCTAGGTTAAGATCCAAACCACTTGAAAAGGGGGGTTAATTGAACATTGTTCAAACTGAAATCCCTTTTCATATGCTGTGTAGAATTTTCTACTCTAAAAAATCATTAGATAATCCTTTCAGAACCAAAACTGTGAATGTTCAACTTTGCATCAGATATTGGATCTTGACTTCTAAAAATAATAATTTAAATTGGAGGAAGATGGCTGCTTGGGAAGAGGAGAATTGACTTTTGAAGCCATTAATTAAACTACAGGACAGTCTGATCTGATTTTATCGCTTAAATAGGCAGATTTAATAATTCGGATTTGCTCCCACTAGATAAATGCTGCCACAGTTATACACTGGCTCCTAAAAGATGCATTCCTCTTGAGAACTCAACTTCTGATTTGTCTCAGTAACTAAGAAAACAACATTTAAACAGTGATCCTATTGACCAAATGAAGACCAAGTCTTTTGGGTTAACCTGGGTTAGCCTGCTTGAATTCCAACAGTGGGATTCAAGTAATGATTCCCATTAGCAGAAGCCCTCTGCACTGGTTTCTGCTTGTATAACAGTGCTTCCCTCACTCTATTGAAATTGGCTCGGGAGGTCAGAGCATTACACAGGGTAAGGAGAAGAGGGATTGTTCCATTCGGCAAACTGAAATGCTTGCCCTGATGTTGAATTCCTCCCCATTTGTTTGTAATGCAGTAACATTCTTGGAGCACTGAGACAACAGGATGAAGTTTGGTACACACATTCAAAGCAAAATTTCAACTTACAACCCCAGTTCAACTCCCTCATAATATTTTCAAAGTGTGTGTGTGTGTGTGTGTAAGTCAAACATTGGTTAAAACATGAAGCATAGAATTTTATTCTGAAAATTGCATCCCATAGTCTCAAAGTTCAAGATTACTGCATTATCCCTCTTGGCTTGAATACAGTGCAGTATGTCTACTGGATAGCACTGAAATGATGACTGGTGTAGACTTTCAGGATAACTTTCTTCGTTTCAAATATGAACCTCAGTTCATTTTCAAGGGATGCAGGAAACATGAAATGCACAATTTAGTGTGATAACATCCTTGAAGATTGAGACAAATGAATTAAAGTTGGCAGACACATTTAAGACACTTTTCTACATTTCAAAAACAAACTCTTGCACCCTTTTCCAAAGCAGGATATTGCAAATGGATTATAATGTGACACTGAAGAAAGACTGTAAACTTTGGTTTTCCTAGTAACAGGTAGGTAGCCGTGTTGGTCTGCCATAGTCAAAACAAAATAAAATAAAAAATTCCTTCCAGTAGTGGTCTCTAAGGTGCTACTGGAAGGATTTTTTTATTTTATTTTGTTTTGGTTTTCCTAGTTCATATTCAGGGATGGGAACCTATAGCTCTCCAGCTGTGGTTGGATTCCAATGCTCATCAGCCACAAACAACATGGCTAATGGTCAGAGAGAAGGGGCGCTTTACTCCAGCAACATCTAGAATGCCATAGTTTTCCTATCCCTGCCATACATTAAGTAACAGAACCTTTCATAATAAAACGGATTGGGATTGTCATAATGTGGATTGGGCTGGATCAGCACTTTCACTTTCAACAGACCTAGTGAAATCAATGACACTTAAATTAGCCATTACTAACTGAAATCTCATAAATTTCAAATGATTTACTTAAATTATGACTAAATTTAGATCAAAGCCAGTGGAATTCTACTTAGAATACTCTTAAAAGCACTTTACATCCACTTTAAAATTCTCAATGTACTTTAGAAATCAAAGTTTCTGATGTGAATTGATGTTTAAAGGTAAAGGTAAAGGGACCCCTGACCGTTAGGTCCAGTTGCGGACAACTCTGGGGTTGCGACGCTCATCTCGCTTTACTGGCCGAGGGAGCTGGCGTTTGTCTGCAGACAGCTTCCAGGTCATGTGGCCAGCATGACTAAGCCGCTTCTGGCAAACCAGAGCAGAACATGGAAATGTCATTTACCTTCCTGCCAGAGCGGTACCTATTTATCTACTTGCACTTTGATGTGCTTTCGAACTACTAGGTGGGCAGGAGCTGGGACCAAGCAACGGGAGCTCACCCTGTCACGGGGATTCGAACTGCCGACCTCTGATCGGCAAGCCCTAGGCTAAGTGGTTTAGACCACAGCGCCACCCGCGTCCCTGAATTGATGTTTACTATCCATCAATTCTGAAACCTGTCAAAGCTTCCAAATAATAATGAATTGCACCGCCTCTAACTATTGGAAGAAAACCTAACAGCCTTGTACCTAGCAGAGTGTAACGGGGGGGGGGTATAGGACTTAAGTGTTCTCTACTCAGTTTTCAGCTCCAAACTGGTGCACGTTTCAAATGATTATCAATTCACATTCAATAAACACTTACTGTGCATTTCCATTTTGCAGAAGGAAAAAAAGGATTCCTAAGGTTGCAGTTCTGTACCCATATACCTGAAGTAGCAGCACATGCAGTGGGACAGAGCAGCATAGCAGTCCTCCTGACACTGTCCTCACTAAAGCTCATTTGGATGGGAATGGGGCAGAGCAGTGGTGAGGATGGAGGTGCAAGTGTGCACTGGCAGAGTCAGTCAGATGCTCCTACCATTCTGTTTGTCAGCTTGGCCTTGCCATCGCCCAGTCCCATCCTGATAAGCAGCAGTGACAGCACCAAAATGGCTGCGCTGGTGCATTCACACCACATTAAATTCACTGCCATCTTGTTCTTCACCTCCTGGTAAGTAGCAGCAACATGAATGGCTGGGTGAGCGGCAGCACCTCAGCCCACCACCCACTACTGACTTTAACCCTAATTTCAGATTCCTTCATGTTTCAGCATTTCCCTGGAAGCTGCTGCTATTAACTACAGAGGGGAAAACATGGTGGTATTCTACACCTAATAGCAGTGATAGAGAAGACAGGATTTTCCGTTCAGGAATTAGGGTCAGTGAAAGGGATAAAGCCAACCTTTCATAGTGCTCTAACCACAACCCAAACTAACTCCCTCCCGCAGCACCTTCTAGGAAAATAAAAAGACATTGGGAAGTTTGATTATGCCTCCCTGCCTCATCAGGATGTCAAATATCTGAAGAAGTGTGCATGCACACGAAAGCTCATACCAATAACAAACTTAGTTGGTCTCTAAGGTGCTACTGGAATGATTTTTTAAATTTTGTTTCAATATCCAGTATCCCTTGTACTGAATCGAACCATTAGTCCACCTCACACAGTACTGCATCCACTGACTGCCAGCAGCTCTCCAAACAAAGATCTCTTCTTACCTTGAGATGCCAGGAATTAAATCTGGGGCCTTTTGCATACAAAGCATGTGAGCTACTGATGAGCTATGCTATACCCCACCCCTGCCATTGCAGGAAGCATAGGTTTTTAAATGTTTAAAACACAGACATAAAACCTGAGCAGTTAAGCTTCCTATTTTTTCATCCCCTCCATTCCTCCTAAAAATTATTGCTTGGGGTTTTTTTTTTCATTTTTGTTTTAATTTCCGCTAACGGATCGTCAGACATTTGAGATACAGACCACCCGCTTTACTTTTTCTTACATAGTCTGCATATATACAAAATGAGTACAACAGGAACACATAAATGTACAAATCCAACATCTCCCAAAAGAAGACTGTAACTTAATCTATTGTTCTGGTTTACACTATAATAAATTTGTTAGCTTTGAGGATGCCACAAGAGTCTGTTTTTTTTTAAAACTAAAATGTAATCTAGCTTTACTAATTGCCACCAGCCCTGTATTTAGAAAGCTAATGTGTCAGAGAAACAGTTCTAGGCTAGACTTCTCCCTGCATACTAGTTTTTCTGCAGTGATATAGCCCTCATGATGGCTGTCCCTTATACTTCTACTCTATATACAGATCAGTTCTAAGTCTAAGAAATATTCTATGGGCGACATCATTAGACTACATGAGTTCATTGCTTATATGCATATGTAGAAAACAACATCCCAACCATTTTGCCCCACCTTTATCAATTATGTCACAGAGCTATATTCCTAGAATCATTTCCACTTTGTTGAAAAAGGGGGTGCTGAGCAGACACAAATATTGCCTGAAAATCCTGCTCTCCCAATGAGTTTAAGTGAAGGGGTCACACTGGCATAATTCTGCAGCATCTTGCTGAACAGTATTAATAGCCCTTCACGATTGGTTCAATCCATGGTTAAATTATATGTGTTCTGCTGTTTTGGCCAAGGCACTACATGTTGACCCTCCCCTCCCAACAACCCCCAGAGAACAGAGTAACTCAGTACAAAAGGTTTGCATTAAATGTAATGAAACGAATGACAAAATCAATAAACCAGGAACTATGAGGCTATCATAAAAATGATGTAAACCCAGAGTTCACAATGGTTATAGAGCTATTTAAAATTGTAATTAAAACCAGCACAATTTTTTTCCTAGGATAAAAGCCTCCCTGACAGCCCCAAATATATGCTACAGGAAATCTTCAACAAATATATCCGAAGTTGGCATGAAGTCAGCATAAATTAGTCAAGGATCACCTCTAAGTGTACAATTTTTAGTCAAAGGAATAAAAAATTGAGAATGTTGGATTTTACATGATTTTTGAATCACACTGCCATATATTTAGCAAAGCTACACAACATACAGCACAGACCAAATTAATTTAGTTAAATGTTCCAATCAAGTGCCTGACAAGGAGATTTTGTTTAATATCAATGGCAATAAATTTTGCTAAAGGTCAGCTTTAACCTCATGTATTTATCTATCCTTACTATTCAACCTTTGACTTCTTTTGCTGCCCAGTTTTGGTGTAACTGAATGAAACATTAAACAAAGTCATGCAACATTTAGTCATATGAATTATACTTAGTTGTGGAAACTATTCCTTTGAGCTAAAGTGACATTTTTCAGGCACCATTCCATTACAAACATTTGACTCCCGCATCAAACAAGGAAGGTAAAGAATGTTCCATTCAAGGTCATAGTTGAGCAGGTTAACATAACTAATGACAACAACTCAACAATAGCCAATGACCTTACAAAACCTCCTCCTCCCATTATCCAAGTATAAAACTGAGGTCAATACAGTCGCACTTAGGACACAAAGGAAAGCTGAATATCAGTCCTGAGCACAAAAAGCTCTAATCATAGTTCTGCTAAAAAGAGAAATGTACCAAAATGTGTATGTGGTATACATTTCCACAATGAGAATAAGTAACAGCAAAATCTGTTGAAGATAATTCAGTTGGCATACATAATAAAGTTTCCTTAAGCATAGGACCATAGCTGTCAACTTTCCCATTTTTTGCGGGAAATTCCCTTATTCCAGTGCCGTTTCCCATTGCAAAAAAAGGGAAAGTTGACAGCTATGGCCGTTTCCCAATGCAAAAAAAAAAAAAAGGAAGGTTGACAGCTCTGCATAGGACATACCTGGATGAAATTGCTTAATTACATAAGCAATGTCAAATATAGCATGAAAGGAATTAAAATATGCAGTGCAATCCTATGAATGCCTACTCAGAAGCAAGGTGCATTGAGTTCAATTGGATTAACGCACAGGTAAATAACACACAGATTAACACGCGGCCTAAATAAGATTTTAAATTGTGATTGCTCCAATTATTTAGATTTGCTACTTATGAAATTTCACCTCTAATCTATACATTTTAGGGTGGCCTACTCTATAGAGGGCAGTCCTCTATTTGACTGTGTTCATTTTTTGAAAGTATGTTTGATCCTAGTCTGATTTAAAGAACCATAAAAAGAGAGAATGAAGGGTCATCAATACTTAGCACCTGGACAACAGAGGCCATCTACGGTGAGATGTTTCTATTTAAACTATAGCAACAATTTCTAAATTTGCATCCATGCATACAAATTAATGTTATGCATATCATCTATGCTACTTCCCCCTTTTCTTGGTGATGCATCTGTTCTTCTTTGGTGATGTGTAAATGACAATCCTAATTATTTGTAGCTTTATTTTAATATCTTCAAAGTTATTATTTAACCCCTTATCGACCTGGTGTTTTGCTGGGATGAGGGTGACTGGGCAAAGACTGAGGCAAGTGCTGGAGTGGGGCAAATTTATTTTTCGAGGGTGACAAGTCTGGCTTTAAAGTGAATTGTTGCTGAAAGATCCACCCTGACTAGCAAATCCTACACCCAGAAACACAAAAGGAATGCAAATGTTTCTTCTGCCCAACATTCCAAAGCAACCTTTTAAGCATACTTCCATAGACTTCACTGACTGCACCCAGCTGCATAACTTTAATTGCAAGAAAGTGTTCCAGTTTCAGAGGCCAGAACTCTAGCCACTGTTTGTACCAGGCACTGGAATCTAAGTCTGGATGGAAACCAAATTACATTCTCAGTTATTTAGTTTGCAAATTAGAATAGAATATAGTCTTCTTCATGATGATCCAACCTGTACCCTATCCTAGTTACTGCAATTAAGCAAAGAGCAATGTTTTCACTTGGGGAATTATCTCCTCGGATTGCCACTGTTAAGTACATACACAATGTGCAGGGCACAATCTATGTGTCAATTAGTTTCCCATGCATTTCTTCCTATCAGAGCTCATATGCAGAAAGGGCAAAGGTCACAAAAGCTGAAGCCAATATGAGCCAAACTGTAGTTTATGGGTCATGTCTGAATCAGGCTGGATTCTGCCTTTGTTAACAGATGAAGCCAAATCAGTGTCAGATCCATGAAGCAGTGACTGAATTTGAATCAAGGTCATGAAGCTCTGCAAGTGCTGCAAAGCAGAGTTGCTCTTGGTCCAAACTCTACTAATGCCTTGTCTTGATTCCACTCCTGTGCATAGACAGGCTTCATCATCTCCTTACTCCCCTTCATTTTCCTTCACCCTTTGCTCTTAGTCTATATGCAACCTTATAATATGCTACTTCCTGGAAACAAAAGAAAAAGATGAAGAAATAATGGTAAGTAAATGTAAACAATATGCTTTTACTGCAGTTCTATGCATGGAGACTTTATTACAGTGAGGCATGGGAACTAAAGGGTTGCAGCAAAGGTTTTACAGAAAAGTAGAAGATATTTGGAAGAAGTGTCATCACACAAGTGTTTTAAAAAATATATCCAAGTATAAGGGGAAGAAAGGGGTGGAGTCATTTGAGGGAGCAGGAGAAGGCTGAGGGTAATAGAACTGGATGAATGATGGTCATGGGCAGGAATCTACTGGAATAAAATAGCAGGGAAATAAACAGGGAAAGGCAATGGTGGCCTTTCGGCTGAATTGAGGAACATGTGGTCACACTGATGAGAGTGCTGAATGATCCTGGCAGCAGAATGCTGGATGAAAGCAACGAAGCTGAGGTGACATAAAGGAGGAGCAGAGAGGAGAATATTGTAATGGTCAAGGTGAGGGATGATCAGGATGACAAAGATAAAGCACCATATTTCTGCAGAGCTGCAAAAGGAGAAGCTATAGTCTTGGAAAAAGAAGAAGAAGAAGAAGAAGAAGAAGAAGAAGAAGAAGAAGAAGAAGAAGAAGAAGAAGAAGAAGAAGAAGAAGAAGAAGAAACAAAGAAAGTTAAGGCTTTATACCTGTATAAAGGTATAAAATATGATAATTTTAGGGTCTGACATGTGAACAGTGAAGCATTACAGTGGAAATATCCAACCAAGTCATTTGGAAAGTTTGGACAAAAAGAGGGAGAAAATACTTGGTAGAGAGGTAGAACTGGATGACATATAGATATATAGATTGTCTGGAAAATCATGGGATTTGATGAGGTCACTGAGGGATAACATGTAGACAAACAGCTGCAGAGAGCTGCAGAAAGCCAATAACAAGTTCTTGAAAAATCCCAACAGACAGAGGGAAAGCTGTGGAAGAGCTCCCTAATAAATAAAAAAATAGAACGGATGCTTGGATGGGTAGGGACTAGGGAGAGAACCAAATGAGGACAAAATCATGGAGACATATCATAAATAAAGTAAAACAATATAAAATGATCTATGGTGTTGAAGCAACCCAAAGAGGTCAAGGAGCATGCTTAGATTTTGCTCTTAAATTATCTTACAGTATTTGATTATCGGAAGGGGAGTTTCAGTGAACTGCAGAAGATGGCAGCCAGACTGGAGGGAGTCAAGAGTAGAAATAGAAAAGACTAAGTTGAAACAGAAGGAGCAAGGCAGAAAAGGCCAACAACCAAATGAGTGTGTATGGGAGTGCCTAAGATGCTGTAGACGTATCTGAAATTCCAGCTCAAGGTTAGGTGCATTTTTATATCTCCTCCAGGATACCTAGAACCAGGTGTTTGGAGTGACAGCTTCAGCAATTCTAAGGTGAAGTTCCAATGGTACCCTTGAAGCTCTGGGCAGGGTTCAGGCTGGAGAAAAAAATCAGAGCTCAAATGCCATTTCAGCATTTTCAGAGTGAACCTTAAATATGAACTACAGGTATTTCTCAGTATGCCTCTTCACTTAAAGGACCCAGCCTGTTGAATCTGGTGGAATAGTGGACAAGGGCTGTGGTTTCACCAGGGCCTCTGAGTTGGAGGCCAAAGACAATACAACTTCCTTGGGCTGGAGACAGGCATTGACACAACAGGCTCCATCACAACCAGTGCCTCTGATTCAATATGTACACTTGTGGCTGGCCCAGAGGGCAATTTCCTCTCTCTGGCTTCCTTGACTGAAGAAGTGGAGTCTGAGCCCACGGTTACAACTGCCATGCTTTTTATAATCTATTTGTAACTGCTCAACTTTCTATAGCCTCTTTTTTCTGTGAGTAGTTTTGCGTTCTCTCCAGCTGCTTCTCCAAGGTTTCCTGCCCCATATGCTGCTGCTGTAAACCACTGACAAGGTTACTCTGTAAATGGAAGAACATAGCTTCCTGGCCGCTGGAGCGAAGACTGCCCTTTTAAAAAAGCTTTCATGTTAGGAGTGTTACAGTATCCAAGCAGTTTATGATTGAATTCCTGGAATTTCTACTGCACATGCTCAGAATGGGGATGTTTCACTTCCAACATAGATTTTCGGATGCAGCAGCAAGGCAGTATCAGAAAAGGTAATCTCAGTGTACAAATTATCTCTGTTCTGGGTTCACTGAGGTATGAATCTTGGCCTTGCAGATGCATTGTTTAAAACCACAGTATCATCATCCTTTGTGCTTCTTCTGACTAGATGTTTCACAATTCCAAAAATTGTGAACAGGAATCAGGAAACAAACTCGGATAAGATTTGGAGAGCAAGTGAACAAGAATGCTGGAAACAAGCAGCAGAAGGCCAAGAAAGCAATTTTTCTTATTCCAAGAGACTTAAAGCAGTTTACAAAAGATTCTTGTAAGAAAAGTGTTTTAAAATCAAGTATCAGGTGAGAAACAACTGAATGTCCCAGCTTGAAGTGTCTCCCACTGGTAGGTATAGACAGGGTCTCTGAGAGGAATTATCAGGGTCTCTGAGAGGAATTAAAAGAAGCCCTGTGGATACAAAGTACACATGTTCCATGAGGCCTCTTTTAAAAGACTCACCCTGTATAAAGCTTGTATCTGTTGACTCCAGACAAGCCACTCTCTTACATCTAGCTATCCATTAGCCCTATGAAACATCAGTTTGCTTTCTGGGAAAACTTCATCGCAGTAACAGGAAGTACCCTTAAAACTGTTGGAGGGGGGAAGCATATGGTGTCCCATTGTGTCTCGCCCTTGAAACACTAACCAGAGAATCCCAATAGCTCCCTACTGCCCCAAGATTCCCAAGCATTGCAATTTAAGGCTGAAAAATCATAGAGTTTGAAGGGACCCCAAGGGTCATCTAGTCCACCCTCCTGCAATGCAGGAAACCTCAGCTGAAGCATCCATGGAAGATGGTCATCCAACCTCCGCTTAAAAACCCCCAAGGAAGAAGAATCCACAACCTCCCAAGGGAGTCAATGTTGAAAAGCTCTTACTGTCAGAAAGTTCTTTCTGGTGTTTAGTTGGAATCTCCTTTTTATAACTTGAAGCCATTGGGTCAGGTCCTACCCTCCAGAGCAGGAGAAAACAAGTTTACTCCATCTTCCAATGTGACGGCCCTTAGGATATTTGAAGATGGCTATAATGTCTCCTCTTTTTGAGGCTAAACATACTCAGCTCCTTCAACCATTCAATTATTAGTTTGTAAAACTGTTACTTTGATTGTTTTATGTTCCAGAATTTGCTTTTGAGACTAACATTAGAGGCCTGAAAACCTCTTTACATTGTAAGTGGGTGAAGAAATTAAAAGTAAAAGATTGCAGTAAAATCTTATTTAGAAGATTGCTTTGTGCAGAGGAGGAGTCATCCTCAGACCAACATGAGGAACATGTATTTCAATCAATCATAGTTTTTAATGATGTAATTATGAAATAGGTGCTTTTTGCATTCATAATTAGGTGTTGAACAGATGGTGAAGGATGAGATTAATCCATTCATTAAATTAACTTATGCTATAAGTAATTTTTCTTATAGGAAGTTTCAACTTGGTGACATAATTTTAATAGTATAGTAATAGGCCTAGCTATTGAATTGCTGTGAAAGTTAAAGTGACAGGCAAAGGGTTATTTCCTGAATTCATTAAGATCTACAACTGATTTAATACCACTAGAAGGAGTAACAGGCTTCTTTAACCTACAGTATTGTTTAAAACTAGGCAACGTACATGAGGTAACCTATGTGACTTCTTTTAAAGCTTCCAGAAAGCTGTCCTATGTTTTCATAAAGCACAGTTTTATTGTATGTTGGAAGCTGTGAACGGTCTCCTCCCATAAATATCTGAGTGAGAACTCTACAGCACTTCAGACACCCAGCTGCAGTAACTTGGCAGAAGAGAAAGGGTATTCTCATATGTGGCACCCAGATTGTACAATTGGCTCCTGAGGCAGGGTATGCCTAACCCCATCTCTGACTGTCTTTCAGTGGATAGTGAAGACAATTTTATTCCATCATGCTTTTAGTTAAATATTAACTTGTTCACAATGCTTTCACTACTGCTGTTATAACAATTTGCTGTTTGTTTTAATTGTAGTTACATTGGTTTTGTTTCTAAATTGTGAACTGATTTTAACAGAGATAAGCTGTTATTATTAATAATGAATACTACAATGCTCAAGGAATGTCAACATCATAATACACTAATTTATTCTGGGGAATTTGAAAAATTATTAAAGTATATTTGCAATCTATAGTACTTTAAGAAATATTTTCACAAATTGGTATCCGACACTGGATTTATTTTTAGCAACACATATACAAAACCTAAATAGTATTGTTGAAAAATGCACTATTTTGGAACAAATAATCCCTGCTCTGAGTTATTATTTTTGAATGAAAGGCATATTATAGATATAAAAAAAAATCCCTCCCGATTAAATTTGTGCATATATTAAAACTAAAAATACAGAGAGAAGATTAGCTTGTAATTTAACATCAGGCACACAGAACATTTAAGGGATGGACTAATAAAAAGAATCAACACTAGGATTACCTGTATATGTCATAGTAAACCAGTTAAGAGTTGGAATGGAACTTTCCAGTTGACAATTTAGCTGTTTGCAAGGTGTTAGACAAGTCACTCTAGCTCAGCATCAATTGTCTTTTGAAAAATGTGGAAAGCAATATTTGCTACTTTTATGGGGCTATTGTAAAAGGTAAAGGTAAAGGGACCCCTGACCATTAGGTCCAGTCGTGTCCGACTCTGGGGTTGCGGCGCTCATCTCGCATTACTGGCCGAGGGAGCTGGCGTACAGCTTCTGGGTCATGTGGCCAGCATGACAAAGCCACTTCTGGCGAACCAGAGCAGTGCACGGAAACACCGTTTACCTTCCCGCTGGAGCACTACCTATTTATCTACTTGCATTTTGACGTGCTTTCAAACTGCTAGGTTGGCAGGAGCTGGGACCGAGCAATGGGAGCTCACCCCGTCGCAGGGATTCGAACCGCCAACCTTCTGATCAACAAGCCCTAGGCTCTGTGGTTTAACCTACAGCGCCACCTGTGTCCCGCTATTGTAAAGACTACTAAAATAAAGTATTTGAATCATTTTGCAAATTTAGAAAAGAAGATACAAAATACTATTACAGCTATTACTACTTGAACAGAGGAGGGCAGCATATAGTTCACTAGGCTGAATTTGCAGTTCAGAGGACTTCTGCACTTATGGAATTATGAGTCAACTAAATTATTCATTTATACCATCAAGTGATGTGATGTTCTACTAACAGTGCAATCGTATATATTTCTATTCAGAGGTAAGTCCTATTGAGTTCCATGGGACTTACTACCAGGTAAGTGAATGTAGTACTGCAGCCCTTTGTTTTTCTGTAGCCACAAGATGAGCTAGCCCAAGACATCACAGTACCTCAGGTGGAAAATCCTAAAGGTTTCATTAAAATAGTATATGTTGCAATTACAATAAACATACAATATTAAGCTAAACAAATTTATTAGTCTTCTCCCTTTGATGAAACATCAGCTGTCTCAGGCAATTGACCTGTGAAAGACAATGGAATCTTGGAAGAGTGTGCATATGTTTAATGCAAATGTGAGAGCATGGAAGTGGATCAGCGATTTCTAGGCATGGAAACCATTTCCAGGTATGCCTCTGGTCCTCAAATACTTAAGAGCAGTAGCATATAATAATTCATATTCAGCCCAAGTTCTGTTGTAGATGTGACTTACAAATTCTTCACATCGGTAATGCCTCGAAAAGCCTTTCTTGGGATGCCTTGAATCTGGTTTTCACTTAAGTCCCTAAAGAAAAGAAAATACACACTTATTAGGCACAAATAAACTAAAAACACACATAGAGAAATGCTCACAGCTGTCGGCAACTTAGACATGGATAGAAATAGTTGCACATTTACTATATTTCAGCAGGTTAAGTGTTGAAGTGGCTGCTGAGAAGGCTTTAAAATTTCCATGAACTGTGGATACTGTATGTGGTTTTTATGGGATGACATAGCTAATGGAACTGCAGATTCTTATTCCTATGTGTTTGGATTAAATATTATAAAAAAATTACCCTCACAGATGTTAAAAGCATTTTTTCAAATTTGTCTGTGCCTTTACAACCCTTTTTTATTATTACAGATTAACATTAACAAGGACATGAACTGCAGGGGGGACACACCTGAGATAGCATAGAAAGACAACAAATACAACAGATAAAGTAATGTGTAGTGCAATCCTATAGATTTTTACTCAGAAGCAAGCCATACTGAGTTCAATTAGATTTGCTCCCAGGTATATGTACATGTACATAGGACTTACTAAAAGAGCGTACTGTAGCCTTACAGAACAAATCTCTCAGTAAACCTTGTCTCACCGCTCTTTGAGATACAATGAGTACAGAACAAAGTGGGATCAAAGTGATTAAAACTGTTTCAATAAATACAAATTAAGACTTAGGAATTTCAGTATGTTCCAAGAAGAATGAGAAAAGTATTAAGTATGAGAAAAGTAAATATCATGGAATTGTGGAGTTGGAAGGGACCCTGAGGGTCATCTACTCCAACCCCCTGCAATGCAGGAATCTCAACTAAAGCATCCAAGACAGATGGCCAACCAACCTCTACTTAAAAACCTCCAAGGAAGGAGAGTCCACCACTTCTTGTGGGGGTATGTTCCACGATTGAAAAGCTCTTACTGTCAGAAAGTTCTTTCTGATGTTTGGTTGGAATCTCCTTTCTTGTAACTTGAACCCATTTGTTCTGGTCCTAGCCTCCACAGCAGAAGAAAATCCTCATATGACAGCCCTTTAGATATTTGACAATGGTTATCATATCTCCTTTCAGTCTCCTCTTTAATAAAATCTCAGCATTCCCACCTATTTAATATTTGTGGCCTAATACATACAAAAACTGTAGTTAATAAAAAGAACAAAACAGTTTTCCAATAGCATTGCAAAATTAAGCAAATTGCTCTTATTAGCATCCAAAGGAAACCTTTATTTTTAATAAAATAATTGGATGGCCTCTGGCTAATTAAACAATCTGTGGCCTTTTAAACTTGGAGTGGTGGTGTTTTGTCTGTTATTATGTTATGCATTTTGTCCTTTCATATTGTACACTGCCCTGTGATCTTCAGATGAAGGGTGGTATAGAAAAATTAATAATAATAAATGGGATAGAGCATGGACTTTAAGGACAGTAACACCCGACCAAGCTTAGTAAATGGTTTTTTAAGGGATGTACAAATTGTTCATCCTAAAGCCAGACTTTTCAACTGGGTAGTATTCATTATAATGCACCCCATGCAATCCCCCGCCCACCTTTAAAGTAAATGCTGTATTGTAAGGTGAACTTCCATCAAATTGATTTTATTGAAAAACTAGCATTGTGACTCTGAATGAGAGCACCACACAGAAAACCCACACTGACATCTTAGGTCAAGCTGTGTCACCCAGGGCTTTCTTCTGTTTTCCATCAGGATGATGGTCCATTCGACCCCCACCCTAAATGTCTTTGTCAGACTAATTCAATTTATGCTAGTCATGTAGTCTACACCAATTCCTCTCGGTAGCAAAATTGTTCTCTCAGACAGACACACAAATGGCCATGCAGAATACTATATTGTTTTCTAAAAGAAATGTTTCACTTTCCAAAATTATGCAACAGTGACTAATAAGGTATCTTCCTCTTCCATTTTTCCCTTCTGTTCTTCAGTGCTTAATACTGAAATATTAAATGCTTTGTGGCAGATCTTTATTCTTTGTTACAAAGGGAAATGTGGGGTGGGATAAGTCAATTTTTAAAGACAAACATACAGTACTATGGTATGATATATACTACTTAGAGATAAAGCAACTGGTTTAAAATAGAAACATCAATCGAGAGTTACCAATGATAACAAAATGAGATAAATGAAGCAAGCATTCACCCTAAGCAGAACACAAGAAAATCAAATTTGTCCTTGAAAAATGTGCATTTTATATTACTTCAAGCAGAGTGAAAACGTAGCAAACTTGTGATTTAAAGCAATGTTTCTAGTATTCTAGCATACCAAGGTAATTTATATTATTGATGTCTCTTTTATCCATCTACTCTGTCTTTTCTACAGCTATCCAAGAACACAAGAGATTGCAGGAAATTAATCTCGCTCAGAAAAAAATATCTGCTTGTAACTTACATTCACTTTATCTTCTATTGAGGTACTATTCTCTGGCTAACAGGGCACCCTCTACAAATCTCCAGGATTGTGTGCCGATTTCATAAATAAATCTCATAGTCTGACAACCTGACATTGTCAAGGTGTTGTTGCAGCAATGTAGAGGTTTCAGTTGCAAGCAGCATTTATGTAGCTGTCCATTCACTATTACAAGTATGCACTGTTGTGTATGTTTTGAAGTTTTTTGATCTTGTGTTTGATAGCAGCATTCCAAATCACTCTTAAAGACTTTCTAGGAGCAAGTCAGCTGCCATCAGATTCACCCAACGCACAGAAGTATCTTTGGCCATATTAACAGGTTTCCATTTTCTGAAACATGCTGTCAGTTTCTTTATTTTTTAATAGTCTTTATTGATTTAAATTATACACATATACACATATACAAAGAATTTACACAGAAGAAAGCTCGAAGGAAAAAGGAGGGGGGACAAAGAAGAACTACTACAAAAAAGAAGAAAAGAGAAAAATATAAAAGAGAAAAAGGAAATAATCAAAAATTTATTTACATAAAAAGCGTAATTTTCCTAATTAACACTTGAAGATATATATTTCTTGTTTAAAAATTAATACATTTAATACATTTATAAACATTACAAACAACATCCCAAGGAAACTCTAAACTGACTACATAAACTAACATACAATATATAACATTTTTTGACCCAACAAAATTAATATATCTCAATTAACCAGTTTAACCTCTTTTTATGTTATATACACTTTCCAATTCTGATCACTTCATAACCTATGAAAATAAAAATGACTTCCAATTATTCTCACCATATTTTGATTACTAATTGAATTATACTTACCTGGCAGGGGAGATACCATGATCACATGCTGTCAGTTTCTTAAATATTTTTTCTTAAGGCCACTAGGGAAGCAGTATCCAACCATGATATATAGCTATTTGTTAACTGTTCAACATTTGTGATACTATTACTATTTCAATTTATAATCCTAATACACATTAGGATGAGAATGTCCTTTAAAGAAATTGAGGGATTTTGTGTGGAGGTGTTAAATGTTAATCTGTAAAACATCTTAGAATACTCATAAGGGGTAATATAAAGGCCAAGGATAAAGCTTCAGTCCAGCTATTTCATTCTTTTATTTTTTTTACAGATAGAACTTATCCTACATTCATGCACAAGACTGAGATTTGACATCAGTAAAACAAACAGCAGGGTTATAATATTAGGTATGAATAGTCTTCACACTCATTAGCTACAAAATCAGTGCTAGAAGCACTAAAATAAATGCCTGCTTTTCTAATTTCAAAAAAGAGTGGCTATTATTGCTTTGCACCAGTACGCACTGGGCACAATCCTTGACTATAATTAGCTGGTGAAGAAAGTATTTAAGTTTGTATTAAGAATGTAACATATTGCAGGCAGAGCCCTTCCACTATCCTTTCATTTGTTGAACACCAAGACTGAGGAGGAATTCTGGAAAGTTTAAAATATGTTGTGATATCTCTTGGTCATAAGAGAAGTATCATATTGCAGTTTAGTTCCTAAATCGATTTATGTTTTTTTTAAAAAATATCTATATTTCCCCCAACAGAAACAGCAATTAAGGCACACAGGTAATTAGATGCTGCTTTTGCAGACCATTTTGGCAAAAATGGTCTCCCTTCCATTCATAGATGCCTCCAATGAATCAAACAGCAGGTTGTATACAACAGTGCCTTTCCATTCATGGATTGCTCTTTGATTCATTGGAGGCATCTATGAATGGAAGGGAGACCATTTTTGCCACAGCCTCCATTTTGCTGCAAATAATTGGGGCACTCTCTAGAACAGTGTGTGATGCTGGGATGGGGGGGGACGGGGACAGAAAGACTGAACTTGCAAAAATACCATCTCTTCTCTTCTGCTTACAGAAGCCTGGATGAAAGAGCCTTCTGTGAATGGAATTATAGTATTGGACACAATCCAGTAACACTAACATTCCCTTGGGCCCTGAATAGAAAGAACATCAATGAAACAGATTCCAGCCAATGCAAGACTGACTTACAGGATTATAACTTGGCTTATGCGACTTCTGAACAATAAAATCCTCAGCCTTGTTAGAGTCATATCTATATCTACTAACAGGAGATACAGTAAATTGACTGAAACTCGAAACTGGGTGATTTATTTGCTGCTCTGCTAAGAACTACTCCACATAAAAAACTACATTAATTTTTTTAAAAAAAAAATATTCAGGAGCTTATCTGAACTGAAGAAGTCTTATAAAGACAAGAAAAATGTTGATAATAATAATGCAACATTGTGATCAAGTAATTTTAAAACATTATAAAATAAATGTCCTTGAACTTTTTAAAGTTATTCCCATTATGCAAACATCCTTCTACCCCTCCCCCAATACTGTCTTTGATACACCTTGTCAGCTTCTCTGCAGTGTTAACTTGGCAGGCAACTCTTACACAGTGTAAAAAACAAATTACCAACCATGACAACTTATCTTACCACTGTGAAGGTTGTGTATAACCTTAATTAATATACTGAAATGCTCCCATTCCATAGGTATGACTCTATTTTCAAGCCCATTTTATTTTGCTTGGAAGAAATGCGTAAACAGCTTGTATACCAGAAGCATTCACGACTTCTCAGAGGCTTGTCACAAATATGACCCAAGCATGAGATAGAACTGCTCTTTTGCTTTGTTTAATTGCAGGTCTTCAAAAATAAACATTAACACAACCTTTAAACACATTAATAGCAAGACAAAATGATTTCCCCCAACTCACCATACAGTTATCAACATCTATAGCCTTTTTGTCCACCACCTTGGTCTCTGTGAGTACTAGTAGCACTAACTTTGCAACAATAGTGACTGTGCAAAGCAACCACTAAAATAGGATATAATTATTTATGACATCTGGTGTCACAATGTCCTGCTTTCGCCCTAAAGAGCATCAATTAAAATATAATGAAATCTCTCACAGGATTGTGATATCTTCTGCATTCAATGTCAACACCTTTCTCTCTTGACATATAACTTTGTGGGAGGGGGAGCAACACCTGGAAATACATAGGCAATTATGGTCTATGCAATAGCTGTGAAAAAACAAATATATACTAAAGAAAATATATATGAAATACCTTATGGATACGTGAAACAAGCCTTGGCCCTACGGCATACCACAAAGATTGTACAGTGTGGTTATTATCAGGCTTCTCACTTAATAACACACAACTAGGCAAAAAAATAAAAATGTGTGGGTGTGTTCTTGCTATTTAAAAGCATTAAAGTGTCTTCTGACATTCCAAGGTTTATTCCTGGAGAAGACAAGGGCAGAACTCCGATTAATCAGCAAATGTCCTGGCTCAGCACTCTGTAAGAATATTTATTTACATAATAGCACTCCCCAAAATTAACTGGACTCTCTTCTGAGTTGCCATCAAACATGTTATTGGATTGCAGATTGACAATGTCAGCTCTTACAATTAAATTAAGTATAGAAGAGTAGCTGATGGCTGGTGGGGTGGGCGGGAGGAGACCACATCGTTAATAGGCTCATATAAAAGTTCACATCTTACAGTTTTTGTTTACTTACTGTTAGGAACAACATAAGGGAGAAAAAGTGGTCCCAAGACAATTAACTATTATCACATCTGGGGTGGGGTGGAGTGGGGACGAACTGTAGCGCTAGCATAATGTACGTATCTGTCTAAAGTCTATTCTACATATAAAAGTCTGCAAAAAATATCTATTCCAGCTAATGTGTTTGTTTAAAGATAGCACATGCCTGAAATCCTTGATGTATGAAAAGCCAAGTGGTCTGCTGCCAACATTAGAAAGTCATAAAAATCTAATTGTGGAAGGAATATACCGTAGTTTCCAGCAGCAGCTTAAAGTGAGTACTGTAGTTCACTTCAGTAAACATTTCTAAGCAAGGTTTTACACTACCATTCTCCCTGCCTGCATTCAAAGTCACTTCATTATGGGAGAACTATCAACACAGACAAAAACAAAACATCAATGGAAAGAAACTTGTCTCAAACTGTTGAAGCAGATAAGATCTATTATATGTTCTCATTTTTCAGACTACATAGGACTACAGTGTCATAGGTTAAAATGTCTACAACTAATGTCAGAGAAATACATTTAACTTATTCAGATCATAAAAAGAATACATTATCCCAGAGCACTTATCTACTAAAATCTATTAAGGTTTTTAAAAGAGGCAAAGTAATTTTTTGGTGTCCTCTGAAGGAGGCAGGCACACTTCATGTTTCTTGCCAAACTATCGTTACATGAAGCTTACCTATGTTTTGATATGATGTTTAAATTGGAAACCGTTGTTTGGAATCATTGTGAAAATCAAAATCATAAACCATGGTCTGAAGACTGCACAGAACAGGCCTTTTTAAGATCAATGCCATGATTTGCAGCATTACTCTTTTTTCCCCTGCAAACTATATATTAAGTGTTATTAATTGTTATGGCTACTTTTTCATGTACACTTATTTTTTTTAAAACAAAGCATATACTGTACAGTGGTACCTCAGGTTAAGAACTTAATTCATTCTGGAGTTCCGTTCTTAACCTGAAACTGTTCTTAACCTGAGGTACCACTTTAGCAAATGGGGCCTCCTGCCGCCGCCGCGCGATTTCTGTTCTCATCCTGAAGCAAAGTTCTTAACCCAAGGTACTATCTCTGGGTTAGCGGAGTCTGTAACCTGAAGCATCTGTAACCTGAGGTACCACTGTACAGAGCACGACTGAAGGACCGTGCATGTCGTGGAAAGGCTCATGACACTTTAAGCAATGGGTTAGCTCCTGGAGTCAAATTCACAAACTTACTTAAAGACAACGTGCACATTAAAATCCCCTGCCTTAACTATCATCTCCTACTAAACAAACATAACTGAAAAGGCATAAATTTTAAATGCCTTAAGTATGCATAAGGATAATTAATTGCATATTCCTTTAAAAAATGCAGACATAAAAAAGAGATTCTAATTTTCTAGCAGAAAAGAGAATTTGATAAGATTCCATTTGTGACCTGGTGCTTAAAGCTTTGGTTACACTGCCAATTCAGTACACACTTCAACAATTTCAGGAACAAATACTACTGTTTAACTAGGATACTTGCTGTATTATATTTTTATTTTTATTTAAATTTCCATACCGCCTTTCATCTGAATATCACAGGGTGCTTAATTTTATTCCGTTAGTTTCAACGCACCAAGAGTTCTAGCCTGCTACATGTAGTGCTGTCGCATGTTCTCTCTCTCTCTCTCTCTCTCTCTCTCTCTCTCTCTCTGTAACATATCCAGAAAGGATTACTGGTAAATGCAAATACCCTCTATAAATTATTAGGAATATTGTTGCAGGGGAATGTACTTTAAAACACGATGGTTTACTATTAAAATTTAATGTGTATGCACAAGATAGAAGCTTCATTTTATAAGTTACTATTTGCAAACAAAAAATATAACTATATGTCAGCAACTTTGAAATATCTATAAACTAAAACATGTGTCAAATTGGATAGTTAAGTACACATTAATTTTTCAACAGCCTTCACAACATAAATAGAAACAACACATTCACACCATTATCAGGTAAATGTTTGTTAAGTTTATTACAGGGCTTATGAGAACTGGGGACAGACCACCAGCATACTGTTTTCCCCAGTGCAACATTTATTTTAATCCTTTTTAGACACCAGGCATCTATACTAAAGTGTTAGAATAAATAGTTAAGAAAGGTGTTAAAGATATAGAACAGAGCAAGGGTATTTCCGAACAAGCTAACTCTCATGCATAATACAGCTTTCTATGCAGTGAACTTCTGCAAGTCTACACTTAAAAACTGCAAGCATCTTCAAAATGTGAGAATAAAATTTCCAAGCACATAGTTAATGTTCAAATGGCAGAATATATTGATTCTCTGCCCATCTCTGAGTATCTTAAGTTTACCCAGAAGACTATTTGATTTAATTAAGTTGGTGCTTTATTAATATATATATTCCTCTATTGATCATAAGAGAAGCTGACGCATGTTTGAGTCAGGCATACATCAGATCCATTTAATGGACCTCCACTTAGGAGAGTGGTTGGCTCTAAATCAAGGTAAATGGGAGCAAGTGCTCCTTTGGGATGGCATAGCTTAGCTGAATCTATAACATTTTTACAGGGTTTTTTTTTTCCTTTTAAAGTGGAAAGCATATGGAAATTAGATATGAAAATAGTCTCTCCTTGCACGTTTCAATTAAGCATGTCAATACCTTAATTAAATTGCTCAACTTAATGAGATTTATACCAATGAGTGTGTTTTATACTTATAATAGCTTTTTTGGCTGCTGTTCAGGATGTCAAATAAATTGTGAGAACTGGGATTAAAAAGTAGAAATTGACATTCTGAACTAAAGCCAGTAATTCTTCTAAACTCATTCTCTTCATTCATGTGATTTTGGAGAATTAATGAACCTTGTAATAACTTTGCTTTTTTAAAAAAACACAACTATTTTATCCAGTTCATCTTTATCATCAGTTTCTCTGCTAAAACAGAAACACTGTTACAAGGTATACTTTAACCTATATAATTAGGCTCACCCCCCTTTGTATTGTGCTGCTTTTTCTTTTTGAAGATTTATTTCCTGATGAATAGTGTACCACTGTACCACTCCCACACCATCATTTAGAACTTCTATAAAAAGTATGGGGAAACATAAGGCTTTTTGAACTATATGTTTTATTTTTCAGTCGTCTCAAAGTATTTCTCACATCTTTACACTGAGGTGGTTTGCACATCACATTAACCATGGATTACTTTAAACAAAATAAAAATAAAGCATGGTTTAAAAGTTTCTAAGCTTCTCCTCTCCTGCCATGGCAGGGAGGAAACAAACCAGAGCTTGGCTTTCTGTTATATATGAACCAGTACTCCTGGATCCTTCAAATAAACTGGAACCAGTAAGTCAAGTAATTCAGCCCACTCACCATAAAAATTAGGCAATTAACCTACCTACCTAAGTAATCCCATGTATAGTTCTTAGAACCCTCATTCAATGTATTTCATATTTAATGTTTCAATATTTCATATTGATATTTCAACCATGTCCACCTTTTCTTCCCCATCTTTCTGATCCCAGTGCCGCCTTCTTGCTAACATTTTGATCAAAAGTCATTTTTCTCCGAGTGCTCTTCTATTTTGATGAGCACTATCAAATATGGCAATCAGCTCTTCACTATCTGTCAACAATATGAAAATGGTTTTATTTTTTTAACTAATTGAAACAAGCAATTGTTTTATACATATTTCACTTATGAATTGCTATTGTTATCTTTTTCACTGTGTCTGTTAAAGATGTAAGAGTTTATGAAGAAATGAATTGGGACTGTTATCATCTGCCTTTGAGACTGGAGCAGTGGGGATGTATGTACGGGAAAATTTATGGGAGACGGTTTTATGCAGAATTTGTCTGGGAGTTTAATTCCTTAAAAATAATGTGTTAGAAATGTTGTATTGTTTTCTCTTGCAACTTTTTGTTTTAAAATGATAAGCTGCCAGAACCTTGTGGGACAAAAAGTTGACTATGCTGACTATGTTTATTTTCAAATCAGGTGGTTGTTCTTGTCCTAAGTACATGTACACACACACACACACACACACACACTCAGTGGCCTCTGCTGGATAAATTCATTCATGTGGACAGGATGATATTCAGGAGGGAAGAAAAATATTAAGTGGAAAAGAGCCAACAGAATCAATCAACAAAATTAAGAAAATCTAGGGGGCTGCACCAATGTTTCCTCCATGTTTACAATCAACACAACATATGAGAAGTCACACCTCTATGTTGTACTGCTTGGAAGGGTCACAGTTGGCAGCCTGGTCCAATCAAAATGCTAAGAATACAGACATTGTGGGGAAAATGTGTACATTTCCTAGAAAGTGCACAGGCAGCTTCCATATTTGCATACAACCTGTTTTGACTGCAATTGTGTCAACCATGAATTTAAAAAAACCCACCATGTTGCATTATTGTTGGTTCTTTCAATTGCTACCTTTGCAACTGCTTGGGTTAGCTTTTTACCATAATGGTCAGAATTAGACAGCATTTGTAAAATATTAATCTAGTGTCTACTGTTATTATTATCAACTTGTAAAAGCAGTCCATCACAGAAGAAAGCGCTAATCACACAAATTAATTTTTGCTAATTTTGTCAGACCATTAAGTTAATTACTTCAATAAACACCTGACAGCAGAACTAGCCCCTGACAGTGAGCAATGAATGAAATCAAGTTTTCTGCACTAGTACATTAATGAAATGATAGTTGAGATATTATAGCAGCACAGAACTGATCGGGATAAATTTATTTTCAAGTAGAGCAAGCAATCTGAACTATCTCAACCTAAAATGATTTTTCTCAGTCGCTGTTTTCTAAAAATAGTACAATAATAATAATAATAATAATAATAATAATAATATTTATTATTTGTACCCCGCCCATCTGGCTGGATTTCCCCAGCCACTCTGGGCGGCTTCCAACAGAAACCAAATACATGGAATTAAACAAATTAACCATCTAATAACTGTCAGATACAACCTAGTTGCATTTTATCCCACCTATGCAGTCTTCTAATTTATATAATTAAACATTAGTGACTACCTAAGAAAAGCTGACATTGTAGGAAGAGGATTTCAAATTTACTGGAAAAGTTTTTGCATTAAGGATGACAATATGACATATTATTCCCTATCTAATTTTTTTATTATACATGCAACAGTTGCGTATCTGCACAGAACACAGAGAGCATATGAATACCATAAGAAATGGGCCACCAATTTCATGCACATTTTTATTATATATCTCTTCTAAATTGATCCAGTTCATGATTCCTTACCAAAACAGCTTTGCTCTTTTCTGTATTATTTTCCTACAACACATTTATGTTTTGAGCGTAAGCATACTTAGCAGAAAGTATGTCCACTTAAATTAATGGGACCTACTTCTGAGTCATTATGTTTAGGAATACACTGCAAATTTCAGTTATTCTTTGCATTGTATGCTTGTATCTATGTTAACAATCATATCCATATTAACACTAAAAAAAATCTCCGACAAACGTATTAATTATAAAATTTGTATACACAAGTAACTGAAAAGGAGGAAATGGTTTCTTGGGGCTTCTTTGGGTTCTCAGTTTGCTACTATAAATAACCAACAGCACAATTGCATGCATGTCAACTCAGAAGTCTCATTAAAAAAAAAAAAGCATTTCAACTGATCCTATGGAACAAAAGCTGATACCAACACTTACCGTGTAACATCATTAATTTAGATTGCATTCACATGGCAGTTTATTTAGTTCCCACATTTCCCCTAAATGTGAAGTTCTGTATTATATTTGCGCTTCCACACAATATGCCCTTTTAAAATGTGCCTGGTTTTTTTTTGGGGGGGGTGTTATTGGGTTGTTGTTTTTATTTTGTTTCTATATATTGTGGTTTTTATTATGAACTTTTCTGTGAACTGCCCTGAGACCTTCGGGTATAGGGCAGTATATAAATTCAATCAATCAATCAATCAATCAATCAATCAAGCCACTTTAGGAACTAGAGTGGAATATAGTGTGAGTTTAGTGCTCAATTCCATGTTATTTGCTACCAGAAATTATCCATTTGCTAATAATATGGAAATAAGCCCTAAACTTGCGCTATAGTCCACTAAATTCTACTATAGTTTTGGAAGTGCCTTTTATGTCGTGTGATAAGATATAATGTGAAAATGAACAGGGAAGCATCATGCAAATGGAATAAACTGTCATGTGCATGCAGCCCAAACATGTAACTACATGTCAACTCAGAAGTAAATCCCACTGAGTTTGATGGGACTTACATCTAGGTCTTATCACAAGCTAAAGTGTAGTAAAGTTAAGGAGAGATCTAAGCTACAAATGAAGCATTTTTTACACCATTCTAGGCTATCCTATCTCAGTACAAATGTGTTGGTTGTTGTTAGCATCGGTCTGTCTCGACAGACAATGGAGTGCGTCTCCGGAGGTAAAGCCAAAGTGCAGCACCAAAGTGACCTCCCTGGGGCACAAGCTTGGGCAGTATTTATGTCCTGGGCTACCCAGACAACAAGACTCGCCTCTTGGCCTCACTGATATGATCTAAAGGAAAACAGAGCAATACATTTTACACCAGCTTGGCTGCAGGAGTTGCCAGAAGGAGGCATTTAAGGTGCCATCCAACTGCCTTAGGAACGTATTCTTCTTAAGCCCTTTCTTCTGTCAAAGATATGCTGCAAAGCAGTGGGAATGGATTTTCCCTCAGGGTTTACTTCTAAAGCCTTTCTCATGGATGAGTATAGCTATAAGGCAACGGAAGTTTAGGATCAGAGTTTTCCTTGTCCCAGATGGGCTACAGTCCCAGGTTGACGAGCACCATTTGCTGGAGCCTCTCTTTGCATCCAGGAGAAGTCCCTAACTCACGAGGGTTTGAGGCCCATCAGCCATCCTCACCTAGTTCAGCTGTTGTAGGCATTCCTGGGGTGTGGCCACTGTCACATGCTTACATCTTCTAGGAGCCACAGGTGAGAGCTGAATACAGGATGGAGACCAAATGTGGACAAACTAGCTCAGGAAGGGCACATCGTGCCTCCCACTCTATACTAATGTGTGGATAAGAGAAAGAAATTAGGTAAGCGAGTGTTTGTTCAGTTTTATGAATTTTCCTAAAGAGCTACTTTAGAGACTTGGTCATAATCAGGACTTTTCTGTTCAACTGTATGCCCCAATGCTACATCACAAACAGATTTTTGAAAGTCCGCCCAGTTTCAAAAGTGGGGTGCTCTGTGGCATGCTGGACTGCAGTTAAGGAGAGAACTCCAAAACCCTCTTTAGTTGTATGGAACTATTTGCATTGTTCTTTGGATCCTGGTCATAGTGCTCACTGGGCACTTTCCACATATCAGATTAAACTACTTATCTACCATTGAGAAAAATGAGTTTCTTTGCTAGTGAACTATGTACTGATAGGTTTCAAATAATTTCAAAGTTGATCATCTGATATCTTGCTGAACCAGCATTGACAATAATCTTCAAAATAATTGTATCAACCAGCATTAAAAGAAGCTTTGTGTTAGTACACAATTAGAGATGTTATATGATTAATGTCACCAAAAAGGTTAACACTGATTACTCATAACCAGTATAACAAATGAGTTAATGAGAAACCCACAAATTAAGCATGCAACTGCTTTATCCGGGGCGGGGGGTCCATTTCCATCTTGTAATTTTTATACTGCCGCAATATGTTACATTGCTGCTAAAGAATTTTATACTGCTGCAATATGTTACATTGCTGCTAAAGAATTTTATACTGCTGCAATATGTTACATTGCTGCGAATGTTACATTGCTGCTAAAGAATTTCTTATTTAAGTCCTTAACATAGTAGCAGACTGCTCCACAGCAACTTATACAGGGGTTTCAGTGTGACTGCCTTGTTTTGTGGAACAGCATCCCAATACTTGTAGTTTCTGAAAACAATTAAATATGTTCCCGTTTTGACAAGCATTTTCATCTGAATGGAAATGGAGTTTTCTGCATTATGTTTATTGTTATTATTGTTAACCTATTTAATTTTGTTATTTTATGCTTGTAAATCACACTGGCATTTATATAAAAGGTTATTAATTTAACAACAACAATACATTTTAAAGAAATATAGCATATATAGCGCTGTGTGTGCTTCCAAATAGTACTCAGAAGGAGTTGCATTTAGTAAGAAAAAAAATCTGTAAGATGCTACAATAATGTCTATAGAGTAAGACCAAAACTATTCTATGCTCCCAAAGAAGCCCCTGGAATATCTGGATTGTTTTTAGTTGAATTCCTTCAAACACATAAAATACTGTATTTCAGTGTCCTGTCAATGCCAACTGTGCTCTAAGGAATGTTTTTAAAAATGACCTTCCACAGGATGACAGGTAAGCATTTATACCGGTACATGGTAGAAAATAATGTAGCCTTACTTCTCCAAGCATGTTCTGTAGCTTTTCATCTGTATCATTGAAATGTTGTTAATATAAAATACACAGGCTAAGGTAGCACAGGTAAACCAAGGTTATGACTAAGGATAGAGCTATAGAAGAAAAGCATGTGCACATGTCATTTCAGTGTCTTGTTTTAGTATATATCTGAAGGGTTTCAAGTCAAACACAACTGCTTGGTCCCGCCCCCCCCCCCCAAAGTAAAATCTGGTTTTCATTTCCTTATTTGACCGAGTTCTCTCATAACACTCTGGCAAAGGGAAATTGTGTATGCCATTTCTCTATTGAATTGGAGCAGGATTATTGAATTATATACACACACACACTGTACAGATTTTTCAGACTCAAAATAAAAAATAGCTCTGTGGTAAGCTGTCATTTGAGTTACAGTAAAAAAGAAAGAAAGAAACGCTGCTGTTTGGCAAAATTAAACCTGCTCAATCAGAAAAGAATAGTGAGAATGCTTAAAGCATCTGTGTCAAACACGCACCTTGCTGGAATTGCCTCACAGAATTCATGAGGGCCATTACTGTCTTCTCTAAAGGTAGGATTAAAGGTAGGATCTTGACATCTACAGAGGACCTAAATTCCTGTAGTGCAGACACTTCTTCATATGAGTATAGTAAGGGCCAAGCTAAGGGAAGTGGTGAGCGCCCTTAATGTTACACAAATCCACTCTGTGTGTGTGTTGTGGGGAGATCCAAATTGGTCCTTTCAACCATGCTATTTGTCTACCCAGAATCACTATTTACAGCAGCCCTGTGCACATTTTTGAGACCAAAAGCAATTTTGGGGGGTGAGTTTTGGTAGGAAAATGGAGTGTTCCTGGTAACAATCCAGATTCTATCCAACCCCACTTGTGGTTTTTTGTTTAGAAAAGAGAGAAGAGTAATGTAAGTCTGCTTACCTATCTCAAGGGACAGCAGCATTGCAGGCTGGTCATCGCTACCCAGAACACTCCCCTGGCAAGGATAGCACTGGCTTCCTTCAGCCAGTGGGAATCCCTATTGGGCTTCCTAACCAGCTAGGGAACTAGATCATAGCCACCTGTTTATTTTGCCAATGGCAGGCAACTCCTCAGGGACGTGCACTCCTCAGGGGGGCTTTTAGGCTCCACTTGGGTCTGTACCTCAAGCATTTTAAAGAGGCCTGATGTCATCCTTTTCAGGCCACCCACCCACTTTCCCCATGTTTTTGGCTCCTGTTATGCTCATGAACTTGCTCTGGACAAACGTTGGTCACCGTATTTGGGGCCAGGCAGGAAATTGTCCTTCAGACCAATTGGCTCTGTCTGGGGTTTTTGCCTATCTCAAATCAATTGTCACAACTATGGCAGTTTAGGCTTTGGGTTGGCCTTAGTCTCAGTGAAGAGGAGGTTATAAGCCTCTGCCTGCCTCTTCAACAAAAAGGGGTATCCCATTAAAGGGATCCAGGAGGAGGTGCTTCTGTCCAGATGCCCAGCTGGGAAATGGGGCCATAGCACTCCTCAGGGTGGCACTCCCACAGGAAAAAATCCTACTTGGTATATATCATAGGTCCTCCTTGCCTCAGGAGCAACCCCCTCTGAGGGATTGCTAATGATTTTGCCATCCCCATTGCATCTGTAATCAATAAAAGTTGTGGCCTTATTTGACCCAAAACCTATACATTCTTGTCATGAATGAGCCAGTTCCCAGGGAAGGTGTGCAGACAGCTGAGAACCTGGACTCCTGACAATTCTGTCCCCTCTGGTTCTTGTCCTAGATTGGGAGGCAGAGGGGGTGGTAGCACCTGGGCACACATTTACCAGTACTTTGGCTCTTATTGTTCCAGGTTTGCTGTCTGATAACATATGCCTATCATCCTGAGAAATGGCTGCAGATGGTTCTTAGACTTTATTTCTGTCCAATTCAGAAACTGAGAAAACTTTGGACAAATGCAGGACTTCAAGGGCGAGGTCACAAATTAAACAATGGTGCTTCTGAATAGATTCTCTGGTCCAAAATATATTGGAAGCCAAGAGACTTACTCTGCGTTGCATTTTTAAACATCTTTCCATTCTTTTCACAAGAGTTAAAGGCACAATGTTGCTCTTATGGGAAATTATCTAACATTTTTTAAAAATGGAGAGGTTTCAATAGCTAACAGCTAGTTAGCAGCTACTAAAATCTACCATTTTAAAAGACTGGAGGTATTTAGGCAGTACTGACGACTAGTTAGCAGCTGCTAATATCAACTGACACTCAAAAAAAAATGTTCTTATGCACTAAAACTGTTGTTTCATCCTATTTTGTTCAAGCAACTAATGCAAATGCTGTTATGCACCATTCTTGCACAGCATGGAACAGGAAATGTCCTATGATCTGGGGGTATGCATCATTTGCTGCATGCTGTGAAAGAAACCTCAAATGCTGCCCTTCATTATCTCTAATGGAATCTCAAGGTCAATGGCCAGTCATAAATGTCCACTTTAAATAATATATTAGAAGTTCTCTGTCCAATGCCTTTTTATACTGGTTTCTAGGGAGACTAGAAAAGGGTTTAGCTCTTTTAAAAATTATCATACATTTCAGGACTGAACACAGAGATTGATTTACCTCAAATGTACATTTCATATAAGGAAAATGAATACCAGTACTGTAATTTTTTGGCAGAGAATTTCCAGGGCACAACACATGCAACTCCTACCAAACATAGTGAAAAACAACATTTCAAGCCTGACTCAATCATCTATATATCGCCTGCCCTTATCTCCAGAGACGCAAAGGAAGTTGCAATGGTTTGACTACAAGGGGACAGAATAAAGCATGGGGACAACCCACGATGGATTAAAAGGTAGATTTATTCAAGGCTTTATTAAAACCGTGCCAAAACTGGAAACCCCTAAGTTAAGCACTGGAGGCCATGGATAACTGGGCCTGCTGTACTTCCATCATGCTGGGAAAGGGCTTAGACCATGCAGACCGGGAAGACAACAGATAGAATTATGTATATTAGAAGGAAAAAGGGAGCTCAGAAGACTGTGAGTAGACTCACTGGAGCGACAAACCCTGAGGCCATGGGACTGGGAAAAATAGAGCTCCGGAGTGACTGGTGAGGCAACAGACATGGCGAAGGAGCTTCCCTTTTCCTATTCCTTTAAAGGTTACCTCTTCAAATGCTTCTTCCTCTCTTTCCTGCCTGAGAGAACAGGCAAAAAAGCAACCGCCACCAAGCCGTGTGTGTGTGTGTGTGTGTGTGTGTGAGAGAGAGAGAGAGAGAGAGAGAGAGAGAGAGAGAGAGAGAGAGAGAGAAACCAAAAGGGTGGGGAGAAAGAACACAGGGAATCTGAGGCAAATTTTTTTGGTCTTTTTTTCTATTTAAAAAAAAAGGAAAGGAGGGGAGAGGAGACTAGGGGAAGCTGCTATCAGTGGAGCCAAGAAGAGATCTGAAGAAAAAAAAAAGTAAATATAGTGAAGAAAGGTAAGTAAACAAGACAGAAAAAAGGAGCAAAGCAGAGCTGAGCTGCTTGTCAGAGGAAGGAGTGAAAAATTGATCGGGAGCGAATCATATCCCTGAAGAATTTTCCTTCTGCCTTGTTATCAAGTCAGAGACTAAGCCCAACCCAACAACCCAGCAACATTGTCCGGAAATTTATCAGGGACACATTTATTCTCCCTCCCCCCCATAAGTTATCACAGTGCTTTTTCCGGGGGGGGGGGGGTTCGGGCGCAGGCGTATGCATACCCCTAAACATTTTGTGAATCTTAGTTTGGCCTTATTGAGGGGCAGTATTTCAGTATGAGTAGGAAAATGAGAGTACCCCTAAACATTTTCTTAGGGAAAAAGCACTGAGTTATCATACTGGATCTGGTGCCTGACCACCTGCTGGTAATTACTTAGATTTTCCAAATCTTCTCAGTCTTTCTTCTTGAAATTTGGTTTTATTTATGGCATAGAATGCTAAGGTCTTGTTTGTCTACTCTAAATGCAGCAGAGCAGGATGTTCATAAACCTGTTTACCGCCCTGCTGGAAAGACAGTGCTAACAATAACTTATGACTGCTGACTGTGATCCATGCTGTCCAGCTATATGTGTACTTCTGATCCCCCTCTGTGTCCTCTCCACGAAGCAGCCATGAAGAGCTGTCATCATGTCAGTGCAATAATTTGGCTGCTGTAGGTGCAGCTGCAGAGCTAATGTTTGACAACTTCCTTTGGCAGCACAGCCCTGCTCTAAACAATCTTATTGTTTCATCTTTTACAGAGAAGCTTTTTGCAATTCTGAGAGATCAGTCCTAGGGGACACAAGCTGAGTAACCCCTGCTGAAACTTTACAAACACACAGAAAGCTGTCAAACAATTAAACCACACCTCCACTGTCAAAGGCTCAGAGCTCTCTTTTCTTTCAAGCCTACTGCTGAGAGAGCTGCTGCTTAACAACGGTACTTCAGGGATCTGACAAAGCGGCAACCTTCAAGCTTTGCCTGATACAGAACAAGTGTACATTGCTAAAGGAGTTCACATGATATGCAGCACACCATAAATATTTATTTGCCATGACAACTAAACTGAACCAAGGCCAGAATCTTTATTAAAGGATTCATAGTCCAAATAAGCCACTAATCTGAATGAACATAATAACATCAATGTGCTACCCAAAAAACTACCCAAAAACTGCTTGCTTAAATCAGTAATAGTTCCTACCCCAAAACTTCACATCTTATATGAGGATGAGAAGGGGGGCATTAAAGCTTCCACCTTATATCTAACTTCCCAAGTCCCAGGTAGGTGACCAGCTGGAAAAGCCCAGGGGATCAGATAGACTACACCAAGCTATAACCAGCCCTAGGAGGTTGCTCCACAATAATCTATCATCCCGAGCCCATCTCTGCCTAGCTACATTCCCTTCCTCCCAACAAACATTTACTCATAAGTTCTATTGCATTCTGTGGGACATGCTTCCAGGTAAGGGTGCATAGGTCTGCAGTCTAAATCTGTATCAAGCATATACAAAGTGTGATTTTAAAAAAATCATTGCTCCATCATAACATAAGAACATAAGCATTTTCTTGATATACCAGCCTAAGGTCCATCTAGTACATCAGTTTGCAATAGGAATAGTGGGTGCAGCATAAATACAAAATCTGGTTAGCAAAGCACAGGTTACAGTAGCTATTCTTTGACTACATGCTCATGATCTGTTACAACGCAAAAGAGAGAGAAAGATATACCATTCTATAATTCATTGGTAAATGTGGTAAAATGAGAAAGGGGGGGGGGAGGAGGAATGAAGAACAAAGAAAATTAGCAATAAAATCATTTTATTGCTAATGGGGGGGAATCCTCTAGTCTTACAGCAACATTAGTCCTGTCCCTATCATAGACTTCCACAGGAAACTAATTACTGGCAGCAATTTCCACTTAGATCACACATAAGAAGCAGTTTGAAATATAAAAAGAAATGGGTAGGCATTGTGAGAATGTTTTGCGTAAGTCTGCAGAGCCAAAATTGCTGTCAACTCTCTTCCTACAGCACATCTCTCACAAGCAATGGCACATACATACATACATAAAATGTATGCTAAACTACAGGGTGTAACAAAACCAATGGTAGCAGTTCCAAAGTATCGTCACTGATCCTTTTGAAACACTGCATCAGATTTTATCTTTTTTTACTTCTAAGTTGGAAAAACTGTAATTGGAAAGTGCTCAGTAACAAAAACAAAAGCAAAAACCATAAATCGAGTGTATGATTAATAAGAGTGCATTATTTATAGCCAAACAAAATACAGAGAATTTGTAAATGGATGGAAACATATGGATTACAGATCATGCTGTCTGGAATGGACACTTTGCAAAACACAGTGCAACGGACATGTATGGCAGATAAAAACGTTGTGCATTGTTTTAAGCAGCTACAAACTACAAGCAGTTTACTGGGAAGATGCAGTATTTTATTTTATTTTATTTTATTCTACTTTATTTTATTTTATCATGTAGGCAATCAAATTCATCAGGTTGTTGAAATATTTCACCCAGTGGATTTGTACATACATACATACATTCATTCATGCATGCATGCATAATTTTATTTGGATGCCGCCTTTCCAGAGTTCAAACCATGTTCAAGGCAGCTTACAACATGAAAAAAATGCATAACTACAACATAACAAAAATAGTCATAAGCAATAAATAAAACATTTCAGAATGTCTGCAAATGATTCTCTTCTTCCTCTTGCAATCTTAATTGATTTTTTTTGTATCAATTATGCTCATTGAGTGATGAAATATATATGAAGTAAAAGTGAGAAACATCACTTTCTTGGCTGAATCAGAGAATTCTGTGGTGTGTTTGCATTGTGGCCATTGTTGTCCAGATCATGGCTGCTGTTTGCCTCTGAATGGACGCTGCTGTAGGCAGATTTCCTCCCAGAACAAAAATAGAACAAAAGTATTTGCCTTCCCCATGACTATTTATTAAAGAAAGAAAAAAAGCACACATGACACAATTGACATGATATCACATCTCGTGTGGGAAAGCCCATGGGGTTCTGTGGCAAGAGTGGTGGACTTGAATATGAGAAATTGAAACCCCTCCTACTGATGCAGTAATAAAACTGCTAGCACATTTGCAAACCTAAGCTGGGTCCAGTATGGTTTCAAATTGGATGAGAGACCACATGTTGAGATTTCTGCATTACAAGAGTTGGACTAGATGACTCTCGAGGCCTTCCAACTCTACAGTTCTATAATTATATGATTCATTTCCACTCAGCTGTGAAGTTCATGGGTGGTTTCCCTTAACTTTAAGCCATGTTTTGACCTTCAGTGAGGAAGACACAACTCTCTTAAATAAACTGGGTGAGATCATACAATGTGAGAAATTCCATGGAAAATATCACTTCCCAGCTTTCTGCTGAGCACGGGAGAAGCCTGGAATGACAGCATTCGGGATTAATCAAGACCTTCCCTCACTCACCCTCCCTTATCTATCGTCACCAACAAAAACAGGTTTGTCTGAATTATAAAAGCATAATAGTCTGCATTGCCCAGAACACAGAGCGTTTCACCATAATTACTGTGGTAAGGGAAAATAGGGATATGCACTCTTATTTGGTTTCATTTTTCATTTCCAAGCTTTCATTCTGGCACAATCCTTGGGTAGCAACCTAACTGCTTCAAAATGACACGTTGTTCTATATAATCTCAGTAATTAGTAAAGTTAAATTGACATACTTAGAGGCATCCAAAATTCCCCAAGGGAAGTGAGGTAAGTAAATACAAAGTATAATTACTGAAGTGGTCCTGTATGTACTGCTCTGGAACTTGATATTTTATTTGTGCTAACTATGCTTTTAGTAGCAAAGATGATTAAAGAGTAGTAAAATTAAATAATCTAGCAAAAGCAAAGAGCTATGTAAATCATCTTGAAAGTTTTTGTTTATGCCTCTATGCAACAAACTTTGCTTTCCACACTAGCAGCTACCAGCAGGCAACATTATGAGCAGGCTTGTAACACAGAACTGTTTGAAACTAAAGGTTCACTTTATTCACACAAATACAAAAGCTACTTTATATCTCAGCTTAGCCTTTTCTTTTCTTTTTAAGGCAAGGTAGGTAAGCACCATTCTGGTATATAAGATTAAATAAGTGCCTGAATCATTCCATTTACTGTCAACCTAGCAACCCTGAGGCTAAGCCTCTAATTAACACACAATAAACAGTTCGAAAGCACATCAAAGTGCTAGTAGATAAATAGGTACCGCTCCGGCAGGAAGGTAAACGGCGTTTTCCGTGTGCTGCTCTGGTTCGCCAGAAGCGGCTTAGTCATGCTGGCCACATGACCTGGAAGCTGTACGCCGGCTCCTTTGGCCAGTAACGCGAGATGAGCGCCGCAATGCCAGAGTTGTCCGTGACTGGACCTAACAGTCAGCGGTCCTTTTACCTTTACCTTTAAAAAATTACATATAACAATATTTAAGCAGAGTGCAGCCTACGTTGAGTTTAGATACCTCAGTTATAGGACTCACTGAGGAAAGCCATGTATATCAGAAATAACATATAGGAAAGGGGTGTAGCACACTGAAGAGGACCTGGTAATTTATAGTTTTCATCTCACTGCAGTAGCAAGGGGAAGGACACTCAGTTAAAAAGATAGAGGTGGCAAAAGGTTTACATCCTTTCCCAGGAAGAAAACTATGACAAGGACAGAGCCATTTTGGGACAAGCAATCTGCTAAATAATAAGCTGGCTTCCATAAATGCTGTCCACAAGATTTTGCTCCAATTGCCAGTTGCACTAGTATTGCCATAGCAAAGGGGAAGGACATTCTGGTAGTTGTCACCAGCCAGAAGTACAAGGCCTACTGGGTTGTGCTTTATGTTTGACTGAAATGTGGCCAGCGGTATTGTTAAAACAAACAAAGCTGATTCTGCATCCCCTTTCTTGTGATTTATTCAGAGTCAGATCAACACAAGATTAGAAATAAATGCAGACAGGACAAACATTCCATTGATCCATTCTGATTATTTGATTCATTGTAGGGAGCAAAACAATAATATTTGTGGTGCCATTTAACAGGCCTGTGCTAAGGAAGTTAGGGTGGGAGATTTTGTTCTGTTTTGGTGTATTATCATCTGTTATGAAGCTTGACAAGGGATTATCTCACAAAAAGCATACTGTGCTTTTTTAATGCTGCTCCAGAGGGTTCCTCCGTAGCAACTTTTCTGGAGGTACAGGTAAGGTCGAAATCACCTCTCCAGTCCTTCCTCCAACATGAGCAAAACTCTGCAAAGCACAACTCTGGATCCAACCCATTATGTGTAATTAGACGACCTTACAGAGTATGGGCAGAATATCATAATCTAAGATGACCTACGTCTTTTATATTTTAACATGGGAGTTGAGTAATATTGAAGTCGGCAGGGTTCTCCAAGACTTGTCAACTTTTAGCAATACAAGCTCATTTCCAGTTTGAGAGCAGCTTTAGTTTCATTTGACACAACAGATGTAAAGCCTTGTTGAGAGAGTGCAAGATAAATAGGTTAAATAAACTTCAGGCAGATAATGATGGCACTCCAGTTTGAAAGCATGACTTAAAAGAAAGCTGAAGGCTCACTCTACTTCCAACTTGTCCCGAGCTCAACAACTAGGAAAACTTACTATTGTTCAAATACTCACTATTGTACTTCCGGCGAGGTCGCCATCGCGGGCGGTCGCTGGGTTGCCTCGGCTGCGAGGCCACTCAGTCCAGCCCGGGGGTTGGAGCCCCGCCACCGCTACGCGGGGCTCCGGTGAGGCCGGGAAGAGCGTCCCGTGCCTCGGGCTCCCCGGCGGGCCCGCTAGGTTACGCACCCTTCCCTCGCTCCCCCTGTAAAGGGGGAGTGGGGGTGAAGGGAATGCGGAGCCGGGCCATTAGGGGAAATGCCCCAACCGGGCGGAAAAGCGGCGAGAACTGGCCGTGGTGAGCGACGACGTTCTCCCTGAGAGATGAAAGGAAAAGAAGCTGGAGGTCGTAAGTACTTGATTGGATCAACTGCTGAGCTTAAAGACTTAACGACTTAACGACCCTGGAGGCTTTAAATAAAGGAAGTCTGCCTGTCTCTCTTCGGAGGCAAGAAAAATAACAGATTGTGATACTGTTGCTATTGGATGGATATATTGTTAAGACTTTTTTAGGAGTGAGACTTTATAAATCTCCCTTGGGGGAGGAAGAGGATGGAAAATATTCCATTTGAAAGTTTTGGTCTTTGCGCCCCGGTTTCAGAGAAAATGGCTGCGAAGACTCCGAACCGAAGTGGAAAATTACTGCTATATGATGAACAACACTGAAATAGAAACTGAAATTTGATACCTATGCCCGTCCTCACCATGTTGGGCTTTGTTTTTGAAACTGTTTTGGACTCTGGACTAACTGATGAAGAAAGGATTATTATACTGAAACTGGAACTGATTAATCGGAAATTGAAGGTTTTGAGTGGGGATTTGAAGAAAAATCTATTTCCCACAGAGGAGACCTTCCAGATACTCGATACTATGGAACAAAGTCTGGGCAAAGAGCTGATGGAGATGATTGAAAAATTGAGCGAGTTGGCATGGCGATCCCCGGAAAAAGAAGCGTTCCTCGGTGGTGGCAGCCCGAGGACGGCGAGGAATATTATATCCAGCCCCCGAGGTGTGAGCTCGGGAGCGATGGTCAAGAAATTAAGATATTTACAAATAGAAGAATGCAGCATTGAATGGGAGAAGCCGAGAGAAGATGAACAATGTATCCCGACGCTCGATGCAAGGATTGTTGGGGACGGTGTCTGGTTCTGTGTCTGGTTCTGTGGACGTATAAGAAAAGAGGACAATTTGAGGAGCGGTTCCGGTGAAAGATGGAGAAGGACATTGGACAGAGGGGGGATAGGGTGAACTATATTAAGTATAAAATATAAATGCTTTGTTATGGTAATCTGAAATTGGAGGGTTAAGACATTAAGCTTTATTTTAATTTTTAATAAGAAAAGGGATATTTTGAATTTTTTTGATATTAGCAGCAGTTTAAGGGAAGAAGAATAGTTTAGATTTAATATAAGATTAATTTGTTAAGATCCAAAGAATTGTTATTAAGACTGTTGTTTAAGGTTTGAATTTTATTAAGTGAATAAAAATTTTTAGAGAAAGGATGTTATTAAAGTAGAATATGGATATAAAACCGAAGGAGAGAGGGTGGGGGAAGTCAATTGTTAAGATTTGGAACTAGAACATTTTCTTAAGTGTGTAAACAAGAAGAATTGTATTTGTGTTTGTATTTGATTTATATATGTAGGTGTGGGTGTGGGTTTATGTTTTGTTATGAAAATGCCAATAAATTCTTATTAAAAAAACAAACAAAAACAAATACTCACTATTGTAGCACAGAGAATATACTGTATACAAAATGAGTATGATCCATAAAATCTAAGATGAATAAAAGTTCAAGGTGCCCATATATTCTAAAAGGATGTGTAGTGGTGGTGAAATATTAATTTTCAGGTCAGGATACAAAATAATACAACAAACAATACAAATAGTAAGACAAACAATAGAATAAAACAGATGTCAATGTAATCAAAACCACAAATTAAAATCTTGGGAAAGTAAAACAGCCTTTGCCCGGATGAAAAAGTCAATAAAATAGGTGCCAGTTAAGCCTCCCTGAGGAGAACATTCTATTCTATTGTTGTTGTTTGTTTGTTTGTTTGTTTGTTTATAATAAAACTGAATATAAACTGTGATGCATAAATAAAATAAAAATAAACAGGATGCCACACCAGAGGCCACTTTCCCAGTTACTACCCACCTCATTTCAGATAGCAGAACTATTCGGATAACCAACTCCTATTGGAACAGGCAATCCTGTTTGGGGCTTTAAAGATA
The DNA here is from genome assembly GCF_009819535.1 of Lacerta agilis. Classification (NCBI taxonomy): domain Eukaryota; kingdom Metazoa; phylum Chordata; class Lepidosauria; order Squamata; family Lacertidae; genus Lacerta; species Lacerta agilis. The sequence continues at coordinate 45,311,337 of NC_046313.1, forward strand.
AGCAAAACAGATTTTTGACCTGTCACTCAGAAATCAGTTAAGGGCCAATATAACTGTGTAAGAATTTATGAGTTAAGTTTTCATCAGCGAGCCTAATCAGAAGTCTACTGGTTTCCCAAGAATACCAAAGCAACATATTTGCAGGCTGTAACAGATTAGAATAGTCTTATCTGGATGTCACCAAAGCACAGCCACACTACCCCTGTCCAATAGGGGTCACAGCTGCTTCAACAGCCTCAGCTTGGTAGAAAAGGCATTCTGTGCCACTGATGCTCCCATGGAAAAACTGAATCTATGGGCACCCACCAAACTGGAAATTTTGATCCTTTAAGGCAGGGGCAGCTGCCAAGATCCTAAATTTGGCTGTGGCAGCAAAAGGGGATGGGAAACAGACACAGGGCTGGGAAACTTCCCCTTTCCAATATTCAGATTGATTGTTTGATGAGTGGACAGGTGCTATAACCTGTGCCCTTGTCAGGTAACTTTCATGAATCATCTGAGGAGCAGGGCTGCCTGCCTCTGTCTCTGTGTGTGTCCTGTGTATGCCCGTGTCCCGTGGGCAATCACACCCATCACTAAAATGTAGCCTTCAGTTGTTGTTGTTGTTGTTCAGTCATGTCTGATTCTTCGTGAACCCATGGACCAGAGCACGCCAGGCACACCTATCTTTCACTGCCTCCCGCAGTTTGGCCAAACTCATGCTAGTCGCTTCGAGAACACTGTCCAACCATCTCATCCTCTGTCATCCCCTTCTCCTTGTGCCCTCCATCTTTCCCAACATTAGAGTCTTTTCTTTTCTAGGGAGTCTTCTCTTCTCATGAGGTGGCCAAAGTACTGGAGCCTCAACTTCAGGATCTGTCCTTCCAGTGAGCACTCAGGGCTGATTTCTTTAAGGATGGATAAGTTTGATCTTTTTGCAGTCCATGGGACTCTCAAGAGTCTCCTCCAGCACCATAATTCAAAAGCATCAATTCTTCGGCAATCAGTCTTCTTTATGGTCCAGCTGTCACTTCTATACATTACTACTGGGAAAACCATAGCTTTAACTATACGGACCTTTGTCAGCAAGGTAGCCTTCAGAGGGCTGGCCAAAGGTGAATGTGGTTTCAGGCCAAAAAAGGATACTCACCCTTGCTATAGAGGGAGTGAAACCCCACCCAGAAGAGATTAAACACCTCCTACCCAGGCAAACAAACCACCCACCAACAGTATTTCTATCTTCTCTAGACAGAGTTTCAGGGTTTGGGGTTTGTTTTTTGTTTTTTTGAGGCTGCATTCTTTTTTAAAAGCTATTTATTAAGATAATATGTTTACTGCTTAAAGAACATTGTATAATTTGTACATGTCCAATAAGGAGTAACATAAGCAATTCGAGCTATACAAATCTATTCGAGGATTAGCAATGTTTAAAGTTCCTGCTGTTTTCAAGTGGGTTGCAATAGAAGAGGTGATTTATGGAATATTTTTTCCCCATTAAGTATTAGCAAATGGTCTCTCAATCCTCAGAGTACTAAGCAATATTCCTGAAGCAATGAGGTAACATTTAGGTCTTTCTGGGCAAGGATGCATTCAAGCATTTTGACTAAATCAAAAAATGTCTGTCACTTATCCAAGGTCAGAAAGCAACACCCAAGGATAAGGTAAATCACTAGTTAAATGGGTGTCACATGGCATCTCATATGGAACTTTCAGAAAAAATAGCAGTTGCATTCAACACAACCCAGTAGTTTGCAGGAGTTTAGCTGGCACTGAAAACAATAAGAAACAATAGATTTCTTGGTGTATTAATATCATTCAGTAAGGTTTTTAGCATGATCACTGCTATCCATATACACCATTAAAACTCTTTGTATATTTGAGCTCAAAATGATACTCAGTTTTATCTCAGCATTTCTGATTTAATTCAGCTCACAGGCTTGGCAATCAAGAGCTAAAGCTGCACTCCGGTAGACCTCACAGCTAGCACCACAGGGCAACTGGCATATAATTTGAATTTTCATTTTCTTCTCCCCATGAGAGAGGCCATGCACTGACAGGAACTTTAGTACATCGGCTTTCTCCCAGCTCTCCAATCTATCTGCTTTCTATAACCACTTTATTTGCCTGAACACTCATTTCCTATTTACACAGTGTTGAGGGGAAGACCATCAAGCCTTTGTATATTGCCCTGAATTATTATTGTTCCACATGACTACTGAAGCTAGGTAGCACAAAGTATATTATAACTTTTTCAGTGGTTGTTCTAAGACTTTTTTCTTCTTCTTTTATGCACACCACGGGGGGGGGGGAGAATAGCATTGGAATTTGTTAAGAAGTTTACATGACCAAAGGGTGGGGGAACCAAGCCACTACAACGTTCAGAGCACTGTAGAATATGATGTCATTACTAAAATGGTAAAGTGTGGTTGGTAACCATTAACGTTGTAGATTATAGCTATTATTTTCTCTGTCAGGGTTGGAAGACTAAGCCAGCCAGGCAAATTGTTGAGTCTTTGGGCTTTTTAAAGCATCTTTCTTTAAAAATCGCCCTAGTTGCCATATGTCTGCCTGGACGCCATTTTGAAAGTCCGATTTCTGGATGTATCCGGGAAAACCCAGACACACTAGTTTGTAACTAGAGGTACCACTGTACTGGGTGAAAAGCAAACTGTGAATGCATCCACAGTTTTTCTCCAGACTTGTGTACTGTTTCTTTGGATCAACAGGCATAAAGTTTCCTCTAAAATATGAACCCTTACCTGTAAATATTATTAACCCTTACCTGTAAATAATTATGTTAAGGAACAGTGGTACCTCTGGTTACGTACTTAATTCGTTCCAGATTCTTAACTGTTCTTAACCTGTAGCACCACTTTAGCTAATGGGGCCTCCCGCTGCCGCTGCGCTGCCAGAGCACGATTTCTGTTCTTATCCTGAAGCAAAATTCTTAACCTGAAGCGTTATTTCTGGGTTAGCGGAGTATGTAACCTGAAGCGTATGTAATCTGAGGTACCACTGTATTTTTTTTCTATCTAGCAGTTTCTTTTTGCTAAAATTGAGCCCTAAATGTAAGGAGAATAACAAAAACTGGTTCCATTTTGAAAAAATTCTGGATGAGAAAACTTTTTATCTATGCCTACATGCTCTAACAGACCATCATTTTAAATAGGATTTTCCATGTACTTTTTATATAAAAAGTTACCAGTATTTCTGTCAGCATGATCGTCAAGAGAGGCTATCTTTTGGAAGACCAAAAATATGTTATTAATACAGTGCAATCATTTAAGTACAAAAGTAAAATTTCTCTATCGAGCTTCTGAACACAGAAGAAACATTCTTTTAGCAAAGCTATTGTAAGAAGACAGCTCTTTTCATGTGAGACTATCAATATCACCCAGAACACATTTACTTGGAAGTATGTGCCTTTAATTCCAGTAGCATCCTGCCAGCATCTAATTTGTCTAAGTCCTGCAAATCAATTCTGTACTCTACAAATACGCTATGAAAAAAGAATAAAAGCTGTAACAAGAGGTTATGTTTTGCTTGATTAAAGAGTTCTATTTTGCTCCATTTTTTAAAGGCTATTTAAAAAACTTTTCATTTTTGTCCTTTTGTGCTTTAGTGGTAGGGTGAGAATCAACTACAAAATAAATATTAGCATGCATCTAGGCATCCAGGTTAATTAAATATAAGGCTAGCTGAGCACACAGAAAGGGCATCAACGCAGAACCTTAGCAGCACATCCAACCAAATGAATTGCTAAACTCTGACCTGTTTTCTTTGATTTAAGTAAATCATCTCTTCAGTTACAATGAAAGATCACGGCCACTTCACACAATCACACAAAATTAGCAGTGAATTCAACAACAAATGTACATGCAGCCTGGAAAATATTCCACATGACATTTTAAAATAATTTTATCTGATTTGATATTCTGAATGTTATTTCTAAGGAATTAATGAGCAATTCTGTCAGACTGCAGAGCTGTCTTGATGGGAAATATTTAATGTATTGATTCAGATTGCTTCCAGCTGCAGTTTAATAATAATAATAAATAACAATAATTTATTATTTATACCCCGCCCATCTGGCCGGGTCTCCCCAGCCACTCTGTTTAAAATGGAATTATATCTATCTACAGTGGTACCTCGGGTTAAGAAATTAATTTGTTCCGGAGGTCCATTCTTAACCTGAAACTGTTCTTCTTCTTTTTTAATTAAAGATTTTCTTGGTTTACAAAGTGTGTGTAATGTCTCTCGTATTTTGCCATAAAACATTTTTACAGATCAATTTTAGTTGTTGAGACATTAGGGAGAGAGGAGGGGAAGGAAGTGGGTGGGATGGGGAGATGATGTTTCTATTTTCCTTAATATATGTAGGATTTGGTATCAGCGTCGCTTGTGTTGGTTCTCTGTTGTTTGCTTGTGTTTCCCTGAAACTGTTCTTAACCTGAACCACTTTAGCTAATGGGACCTCCCGCTGCCGCTGTGCCACCAGAGCATAATTTCTGTTCTTATCCTGAAGCAAAGTTCTTAACCTGAAGCGTTATTTCTGGGTTAGTGGAGTCTGTAACCTGAAGCGTCTGTAATCTGAGGTACCACTGTATTTACCTACCTACCTACCTACCCACCCACCTATCTATCTTCCATGTGTTATTCAGACAGCGAACACAATCACCCCAAAGCAATGAAAAAGCAAGCAAATGCCCTAACAGATTTAAAAGTTTCCCTCTGACAAGACTGCTTATGACTTCCAATACTTGAGGCTTTTGAAATTCCACCTTGCTGCAATTTAGGAGTTTCTTTTATCATACTGATGTATACATGAAACCATGGAGGGTAACGTGTCAAATGTGCATGGGGAGTGCATGAGCTGTTTCTAAAGGCATGCCAAGTCCTAGAGCCCTTCTTTGATTCTTCTTTCCTTACTTCCTTGCTTACTCTCTCTCTCTCTTACCTGTCCGTATAATTAGCTGATTTAAAGAAAGCAATAAGGTGGGATGAAGAGGGACATGAAGAGCGGTATTAGGGGAAGCAGGAGGGAGCACATACATCTGGGAAAGGAGCATACTGTTAACCTATTAGCTATCTACATTTTTTAAAAACCCATTCAAATAACAAATATTGATTCCAATTTGCTTATTAGCAATTGTGGCCTCTTTAATGTGAAATTTATTACCACTTGAGATTAGGCATGTTCTAAGAATCTAATCGTTAAGTCGCATGTTTACAATCTTTTTTTTTTTTTAACCCAAACATTTTCTGAATGAAATTTCCAATTACCATCTGCTGATTGTCTTCTGGTGTGTTATTTTTGGTGTATATTTTTCAGTTATTTTTGATTTCCTATACACTATTCTGTTATATCATAATGTGAGCAATTTATAAATCTTTAAAAATAATATAATATTTAATTCTCAGGTACAACCTGCTGAGGGGACCAAATTTAATGTCCTTTTTTGATCTGATATGATCTGATAAGAGGCAGTGTTTACCCATAATTTTTATATAACAAACTACACACTTTCCCACATTCTACTACCAGTATATTACATAAATGATATGATCCCTCATCTTTCTAATATAAATTTCCATCCTCCGAAACTTGCAGGAAATCAGGTTTCGGTACTGCACTATGCAGATGATGCTGCAATCCTCTCTAGAACACCGATCGGCCTTAAAAGAGCCATGAAAACACTCGCTGCATATTGCACAGAGAGCAAATTAGAGCTCAATTATCAAAAAACTAAAATTATGGTCTTCGCAAAGAGGCCCAAAACATATGCGTGGTCTATAGACGGGCATAAGATTGAACAGGTTACCTGTTTTAAATATCTAGGTATAGCCCTGCACTCATCAGGAAGTAGGAAAGCCCATGGCATGTACGTTGCAGGGAATGCCCAGAGAAGTGCCAATGCTATCCTCAGGTACCTCAGGTCTAAAGGTGGGAATTATATACCAGCAGCCTTAAAGTTGTTTGAGGCCAAGTCAATTGCACAATTGCTATATGGTGCTCAATTAGGCCCATTTACCAACTATGCCCCTTTAGAGGTGGTGCAATCCAAATTCCTAAGATCTGCTTTACAAGTACCCAGATATGTCTCCAATGCCACCATACGCCCCGAGACTGGAGTTCTAAGAATCGAGGCAAGAGTGTGGCTGGCCATTTTAAATTACTGGCTGAGACTAGTCTTCTTCCCGAGTGGCCTGGCTCCATTGACCATCAAAGATGACTTCCAAACAACATGGAAAGGAGCAGTGGGAAAAATAATAGGAACCCTGGGATTTAATCCACAAACCCTGCTTGCCATGGGGTATGAAGGAGCAAGAAACACTATTAAACAGCGAGTGGTAGACACTCAAAGACAAGCTGACTTGGCCAGCTCCCCAAGATTTCTGATTAGTGAAAATTGACGATATTTGACCACCCAAATGCCATATGTAGCTAATCTTGAAATTCCAAAGCAGCGAAGGGCATTCACTTGTGGTGCGGGGCAGCAGGAAACATTAGAACATGTCTTCTTATACTGCAAGTATTATACGGACGTCCGAGCAAGGTTTATCCAACCCATTTTAGATAAGTCTCCTGGGCTTTCAGAACAACATAATATCTCATTGCTATTACAGGATGAAAGCCCAGAAATCACTTACGCTGTCGCCAGATTCTGTGCAGCCTTGATAGATATACATCGAAAGATGGTCTGTGGTGTAAATCAACTTTAAATAGTGGCCTAAAATATTGTTGGATCTATATTTTAGTAGCCTATCTCATAGAACCGATACCCGAGTCTAAATTTTATTAGTTATACCTATGTTTAATCAATGATTTTAAGGACATGGTTTAAGTCGGGCTGGATATGTTGAATATGCTCTCATCATGTAATGAGTACCCATTTAAACATATATGTTACATTGTTTTTACATTGTTTTTATAAATGCAAATATCTTGTTTTATGCTGGTCTGTGACCGAATAAAGTACATTCATTCATTCATTCATTCATACTACCAGTATATGTTATTTGGGCTGTGAGTGGGATATATTCAAAAGAAATGTGCACTGTGAGAAAGTTAAGGCCGGAGCCAAATGAATACCATATCAAAAAAGAACATGATTTTTATTCCCATTTATCTAATGGCTTTCACTATAATCTTAGGTAAATCATCTACCTTTCCTGCACTTCAGCCTTACCTAGTAAAATGCTTTAAAAACTGAGGACATCAGAAGTGCTAAATGCAGACAATTAATTATAACTCTTAAAAAAGCTATAAAACTCTCAGTCATTAATAGAAGTAATATTACACTGAGGCAATACAGATCCATATTAATCACATGGTAACATGAACCATTATGTTTATCTGCTTAACATGTTGTGATTAGAAAGTTTGTTGGGGGGTTATTCAAATAAAAAAGTACTTTAACAAACCTGTACTCCTTGAGATACAGTGTAAGCACGGAGAGACAAGTAATAAGATTTGATTCTCTTGTATCTGAAATGTTTTTATTTATAAAATTAAATTTATATGTTTTCTCTCATTTAAGGTATTCAGGAAATCAAATTGCACCTTTCAGCTTAATAAAAACCTGAATTCTCACGTTCTTTACCCATACTATTCCTAAATTAGTTAATGTAACCATTCTGCTCTAATTTTTAAAAAATGTTATTAACATTTAATTAGCATGTCCTGTAATGGTTTAATTTATAACATGACGATCACATGGAATAATACATGTACAGTAGTTAGTCCCTGGTGGTTATAACTCAGAATTCACTATAAATGGCAAGGCAATATCCTCCAATGTCACAGGGGAAAGCAGAAGTACTGTGAAAAGAAAGGCAGCATTGCACTGGAATCTAGCATGTAGCTGGAAACAATTACAAACTGCAGGAAAATGAGACACTACCAAAGGAAAACCGCAACAACAAAACACAGGCCCTCAAATATTTCTTACATCCAGTACAACTCTGCTTCTGAACTTGTTTGAGCAGTGTTTAAATTTCACTGCTTCAGTTTCTCATACTCTCATGACATAATTTCCCAAAAAGCAACCATACAGATAAAGTTCATCCCGTGTCTACAGTGCTTTATTTGTAAAATGAAGTGCTTAAGTGAGCTGAGGACCCGCCACCCGCTTAGATAAATAAGACACAAGGACACAGGAATTTAGGTTAATGGGCTAAAGAAGGCCACAACTTTATTGGTTACAGCATGTGAGTGGTATTGGCCTTAGGCATTGGATCAGACAACTACACATGACTCTACCCCGCTCAGCGGGGAGTCATTCAAGGGTTAACAATCAGTGGGTGGAGCTTATTGATGCAAATACAACTGGAAGCTCCCCCTGATGTTACCGGGGGTCGTGCCATGGCCCTAGCCACCAGCAGGGCATCCAACAGGATCCACAACCGCTGGATCCCTGTAACGGAATACCCAAAAAGGGGAGGGGAAGGTGATGGCCACCACCTGCCCTCCAACACATCATACACATTCCAATGCCTAACCACCAATACCTGAAAAGTTGTGACGATTTGCTACGAGGTAGGCAAAAAACCAAGAGGCTGGTGCCAATTTTCCAAATGGCTAAAAATTCCTACCAGGCCCCCTGGGCAACCAGGGCAACCAACCAAAGTCCATAGCAAGGTTGAAAGCATCTCATATTAAATATTATTGGTTCAACCACAAAGCTTTTCAGCCCATTCTATTTAGGGATGAGATCCGAATAGGTGTGTGATCTAAACCTGAGAAATTTCAACTGAAGAAACCTGGGGTCAGGGAAAAATATTTTGAAAAATATAAGCATGTGTTAGGAAACAAATAGAGAAAAATGTAAAAAATTATATTCTGGGGCGTCGCTGGGGAGGGGCGGTACGCCCCCAGTGACAGGGGAGGGTGGGGTGACAAGCGGTGGGTGGGGGTGACAAGCGGCAGCCCCTCCCGCCACTCCCACGCGCCGCCGCTCCCTCCGTCACCCCGGGAGCAGCAGCGCTGCACGGACGGGGTGCTCGCTCGGCCAAGCAAGCACCCCGTCCGTGCAGCGCTGCCCCTCCCGGGGTGACCGGTGGTGTGTGGGGAGTGATGGGAGGGGCCGCCGTTTGTCACTCCCAAGCACCGCCGCTCCCTCCGTCACCCAGCAGCAGCAGCGCACGGCCCGCCTCCAGCCAGTGGCATAAAAAGCCGCTGAAAGAGGGGGCTTTCCCCCTTTCATCGGCTTTTTTCGCCGCTCCGCTCCCTGCCCGCTGTGCTCAGGGGGCAGAGCCCATGGGGAAAGGACAGGGGCAGGGCAGCGAGGGGAATGACACCCCCCTCGCTGGCCCAACCCCTCTCCTTTCCCCGGGACGGCTCCGCTCACGGAGCGCAGCGGGAGAGGGGCGGGCCAATTGGCCTGGGCGGAGGCGTCATTCCGTGCACATGCATCATGACGTCATGCGTACGGAGCGACGCCCCGCCCCCATGGGTGCCGCCCGGCTTGCCGCCCCCGGCAGCCCAGCGGCTAGCTATGCCCCTGATTATATTACAGGAAGGAAAATGGTGTGGTTGCACACGGCAATGATTTTTTTGTAAATACCTACCAGTATTTGAAGAATTGTGGTAAGGTAGCTGCTATAACGCCTCAAATAATTACACATTTTCACAGAGCACTGACTCATGAAACAAAGTCCACCTTACTTTATATATGGTAAACATGAGAAAGAAACGTGTATCTTCTCTGCAATTGAAACCTTTCAATATGGGTCTTTAATGCAGGGCCCTTAATAACATGAAGGTATTCCACAACTGCTACAACTTCAGTATTATCACTCTCTGATATGCTTGGTCTGATGTCAAGTGGTTATATAACTGTCTAAATTATATCCTCATGGACTAGGGCTAATGGATCAGGGTAAGGTTCAACCGTTTTGACCCCCAGCTTACTGGCATTCCTGGCTGTTTCTGGGTACAACATACAAGGATACAATTCTGGATTGTATAAACAGCTGTAGAAGGAAGTAAATCTGTCTCCCTTGATCTGTGAGTTTGTGGCCGCTTGAATCAACCTTATGGTCCCTGCAAGTGTGCAATCTGCTTTTTAAGTTCATCCCCGTGTCTGCAGTGCTTCATTTGCAAAATGAAGTGCTTAAGCCTGTCTGAAAACTATGTGTTCTGACCTAGAAATCTATACCTGTAATTCAAAATTGTACGAGGGTTAATTGTGGTTACTTAGGGACAAGAAAAAAGCAATATATAAATGCCCTTTATATAATTGCTTCATATACTCCAAGGCACCAAGCTCAAACACAGCTCCAAGCATTTGAGCCAATGGACAAAATGCTAAACATCCCACACTGTGAAACAAATCTCTTATTACATAAGTCTAGAGGCAGTAAAGTCTTGGGCTCCATGATCACTGCAGATGGTGACAGTAGTCATGAAATTAAAAGACACCTGCTTCTTGGGAGGAAAGCAATGACAAACCTAGACAGCATCTTAAAAAGCAGAGACATCACCTTGCCGACAAAGGTCTGTATAGTTAAAGTTATGGTTTTCCCAGTAGTAATGTATAGAAGTGAGAGCTGGACCATAAAGAAGACTGGTCGCTGAAGAATTGATGCTTTTGAATTATGGTGCTGGAGGAGACTCTTGAGAGTGCCATGGACTGCAAAAAGATCAAACTTATCCATCCTTAAAGAAATCAGCCCTGAGTGTTCACTGGAAGGACAGATCCTGAAGTTTGGCCACCTCATGAGAAGAGAAGACTCCCTAGAAAAGAAAAGACTCTGATGTTGTGAAAGATGGAGTGCACAAGGAGAAGGGCACGACAGAGGATGAGATGGTTGGGACAGTGTTCTCGAAGCGACTAACATGAGTTTGGCCAAACTGCAGGAGGCAGTGAAAGATAGGCATGCCTGGCGTGCTCTGGTCCATGGGGTCACGAAGAGTCGGACACGACTGAACGACTGAACAACAACAAGAGGCAGTAAAAAGAAAATGTATAATTACAATGTAGCAACAGATATAATTAACTGATCATGTAAACCAACCATGGATGTTGCAGTCTTGCTGTTTGACAGGGTTCCCATGCTTTCAACAACAGGAATGAGGCATAAATACAAACTGCACCTCCATGCTGGGAAAGGCTTGTTTGTCTAATGAATGAAACACTGACTTTCTTATGAATGATGCACATGATTTTTTCCAAAAATTTAAAGAACCAAATCCAACTATTTTACATTATCTCCCAAGTGTCACAATGGTGAAATTCCTGTAAGCTTTCCCAGATTGCATGCTTAATTCTTACTTTGCTATGCCTAGCTCTTATACTACATTTAATCTCTTTATAATGAGCTTAATCCCATTAGCTGCGAAGAACAGCTAAATGTCAAAGTAATTGGATAATAGCCTTAGATTTTGTAATTATTTCATTATATCAGTAGGCTCTCTGTTCGCCTACCCTCTGGCATCAAAGTAAAACAAGCTTGCAACTCAGCTTTTACATGTCAATAATCCAGCTAACATCAACACAACACATGGTTTTCTAGGATTGTTAACTGAAGTATGGAAAGTATGGAAAATGCTGCAATGAAGCTCAGTCACACAAGTAGCCTCCAACTGCTATTCCCTGAATATCACAATCTTATTTCAGACTCTTGTATTAGGAAACATCATATTCTACTCTAACATTCACTTCCAGTTGGCAGCAGTTTATAATGTTTACAGTTGAAAGTATACATCTTAGCATTCCCCATCTTTGTCCTAAAACCGTCACTGTGATCTCACAGTTGAAATTCCACCTCTTATTCAAGTCAATGTAAAAAGTACTGCCATGCAAGCTACAGCAGACTTATTGTGAAATCTCAAAAGTTTATTTTCGTGTTATTTCCCCCCTATGGGCTGCATACAAAGGTTATGAAAGTTTCAGGATTAAAAACAATATTAAAATATATGCTATGTATTTCATGGCACTTGTTCTCAGTTCCTGTAGAACAAACACTTTGAATGTTCCGTCAAGTCAGGTATTTCTACTCCTGTGGAATCTTAAAGTTGCTTAAGAATTACTGTAAAAAACAGTTGAATTAAATGTTGGGCATGATTTAAAGAGTCACAGAGAGGGGAGCATTCACATGAGTGAATCTAGCCAGATGAATGTTATTTCCCCTTCGTTTACATGGAGCAACAGTGACATCCAGGGGAAAAAGAGTGTGCTCACAGGTGAACTGTTTCATTAAAACATATTTTATTATTCAGCTGTGCTAAGATTTTGTATGGTTGTGTAATATATCCATCCCCACTAGGCAGCTCAGGATAAAAGTCTTTTGAGCAGGTTTTTGCTTGCATCACAGTAAGGCTACTTTCACCCCTTCTCCTGCACTAGCAGCATGACAGGATGGTGACTCATTTCAAATCAGTTTTGATTCAAAGAATCAGGCACTGCATTGTTCATTTCTATAGCAGCATATTAGCCTCCTTCTGGTCCTCCTAAGGGCATGAGCCCCTAATTATATTTCACACATAGTTATCCTCTTAATCTTACTAAAGAGGTACAGTTTTCAGAATTGTGGTTCTAAAGTCTGGAAACTTGAATGGAAGAAATTCACAGATAATCAAGCTGCATACTATTTATTCATGCCACAGAAGACATATAACTCAAAACACCCATATTTGGTTTTATATGAGCAAATCAATGCTTTCAGTTACACCATTTTACAGCAACTAAATGTACACAAGAAACATTAAAATGTATAGTTTAAAAGAAGTTGTATGCTCGCCCCCAGAATAACTGTAAAAGACGTTTTTACACTTTACAATAAAACCAGGTTGCAAACTTTTATTTAAAATCCAATACTAGGAAGTTCTGTACATAGTCAAAGTGTCAGCTGGAGAGGAAATAGCTCCCCACCTTCCCAGTATAACAAATTACTAGCTAATTTTCCTTTGGACCATATATTACCAGCACTGTTGTTTCATTCATATATATATATCACCCTAATACTGCATTTAATGAAATTCAGTTACTTTGTGTGTGATGGAGCAGAAGAATACTTTTTCTATACTTCTCCATTACGTATGTCCAAAACAGAAAATTTGTATATGTGCATGTTACTAAACAAAAATGTGCGAACTACTCCCATGTCAAGAAGAAAACTGAAGTGGATGGCAAAGAACTGAGACAGAAAGCACAAAAGATTTGCACATCTTTTCCCTCTTCTGAATCATAAGAATGCAGTTTTGCATATTCTCAGACAGGAAGACAAACATGGCACAGGTGTTGCAGGTCACTGCAGCAGGTCCCTTGCCATCTGTGTCCCTTGGTGCTGTGTGCACTGTGAGATAAAACTCTGGGCTTCTCCCTCAAACTCCTCTGCTAAATGCCCTTGTAACACCCCATAGATGCCTCTTAATTGTTGTTTTGAATAAAGCCCCTCTGCCTGTGTGGCTTTGTTTCTCAGGAAGCCAGAAGCCAATAACTCAGGGGGATATCAGGAAAAACTATTACGATGCACAATAAAAACCCATGGAGCAACAAACTATTACTTTATCAGGCAGGGGGAGACTCCTTCCAGAGATTGCTTAGGCTTGCACACAGCTTTTATGGCTTGCACCCAGAGGTTCATAAGAATCCTATATATATCATTAATTATCCCCAAAAAACAAACAAAACAGTTTTAGCACATCAGTTGAGGGAACCACCCCTGCAGGTGTTACCCTGTTATCTGAAAAAGGGTCGCTCAGCATTTGCAATTGGTACTGTAAGGGAGTAACCTTTATTTAATAACCCTCACCCTATCCAGCCTGTTGTGGGCTTGCTGCCACCATTTAAAGCGATGCTTCCGCTGCACTTGTGGGGATACAACCTCCAACTCTACTCACCTCATAAAGAGCCCTTCTGTTGTATACCAAGCTTGGAAGAAATGTTTATTTTATGAAGTTATAGCTCTTGTGAGAACACAGCAGGCAAAACCAAAAAAGTGTCACTACTAGATTTAACAACGTGTTCATTTGCCAAACACACTCTCCCCTTACCCCCTGCCACATTCAATGCTCCCCATTTACTTGAAAGTGGAGATTCAGGGTCTTTTTATCCCTATGTTTGAGAAGTGAGCAATTTCAGCAGTTGCATGCTAACAGACAAGTTTATATGTGCCCTCTATATAGAGCACTTTATATAATCATTATTTCCCAGCTAGAGTACAGCAAAACAATGATTATAATTTTAAAAATATATTTGCTAATCACTTTTCTCACAGAGTGATCCAAAGTGACTTATGTTACAAACAATTAGGAACAATATTTTTTTTTAAATCCTAAAAACGCAAATATACCATTAAAATGCAGGAGTAACAAATTCTACCCCACTAAGAGAGGCCACAATGTTACCCTTCGTATTAAGGTCCAAAAGCCTTAAAGAGAAAAATATTTGCCTGGCGCCTATAGACAGATAAAAGATGGTGCTGGATGTGCCTTTCTAGGGCGATTATTCCACAAGCGGTGTGCATGTGTGTTTCAGTGTCACAACAGAAAAGGCCTGATCTCATGTTGCCACCTTATCAACCTCCCATGAAGGAGTAACCTAAAGAGGAGCCTCAGATGATGACCACAGGGTCTAGTTTGGTCCACATGAGAAGAAGCAGTCCTTGAGGTCCTGAGCCATATAAGGCTCTTTAGGTCCAAATCTACACTTTGAACTGAGCCATGAAACTAATTAGCAACTAGTTGGTAACCAGTGCAGTCATGCCAGAATTTGTGTTATATGTTCAGACCACTCTGCCTGGACAACAATCTGGCTGCCAAATTCTGCACCACCTGCAGTTTATGCCCAACATACTGTATACCCACGGGCATCTCGAGGGGGGTGGGGGGCAGTCCGCCCCAGGTTACAGGGGAGGGTGTGACACTTGGGTTAACCGCGCCTGCCGGCAGGCCCCGAACAAACCGCGGAGCAGAGCCGCTCTGCCCCGCGGCCCGTCCGGGGTCCGCCCACCAGTGCCACTATGGGGCTGCCCCACGCGATCGGCGGCTTGTGGGGCTGCCCCGTCCGTGCTGCTTTAAAGCAGCACGGCCGGGGAAGCCCCAGGAGCTGGCGCGCGCTCGGCGGGTTGCCGCTGGAGCAGCAGCGCGGCGGGATGGACAGTCTGTCCTGATGCATGCATCGTGACATCACAACACCACCCCGGGCACCCAAGAGGCTTCCTACGCCTCTGCATACACCACACAAAAGTAGTTCTACCTATAGGTTACCAGAGCACAGACAATGGAAGTAAAGACTGTCCCTGTCAAGATAGGGGTTAGATCAGTTGGTTAGATCATGGTACCAATAATGCCAAGGTTGCAGGTTCAATCCCTGTGTGGGACAGCAGCATATTCCTGCATTGCAGTGGGTTGGACTAGATGATACTCAGGGTCCCTCCCAACTCTACAATTCTACTCCTACAATTCTATGATTTAGTTCAACAGGCAGAAGTTTAACAGGATGCAATGTTTGTTAGAGTCAGACTTGCTCACAAAATACTAGCCAATTAACTGTAAATTAGGGACTATATTTAGGGGAAGCCAGAAAATAAAAACTTTATATGAGGTAACTTTTGTATAGCAGAACATCATGAATTTACGAGCCACTGTAGACATGCTTGTTTATATGTTTGACATACATTCCTGAAACACAGCACCTTTGAAAGTAGGCAAATTCATCACATGTGAAAACCTATGACAATTACTGCTTTCACTTGCCTTAAAAAATGCTTTAAGCAGTGATAAATTATTTAATTTACGTGGAATATTACATGCAAAGGGTGGGTAGTAGATGCTCAGGCTACCATCCGAACCCAAATTTGATTTATCTCTAGCTAAATAAAAAACTCATATATTTTTTTCTTATGATTCCAAATATTACAGCTGTAACAACTTTATTACTGACTCTTTATGTATGTTTACATTTCTAGCTAATTGTTGGCATTGCAGCTACATCTGGTACCATTTTGCTTAACTTGCCTTATTATTCCTTTCAGCAGACTCTCCTAGTAAGCTGTTCAAGGATCTCTAAAAGCCCAGGGAGCTTCCTCTCCCCCTAATCCCCCCCTTTAAGCGTCTCACACTTTTGTAACCTTTCACTAAACAGCTAAAAGGCCATTGTGTTGCACTTCTCCTCTTCCCTCCCTTGCCCTGTGTTGAAAGATGCTGAGCCTGCATTTTTGCCATTCTCTCTAAGTTTTAAATACAAATTTTGTTCTGCTACAAACCACAAATTTGTCTCATTAACCCTGTTCATCAGCATGTTTATAGGTACCTTTATACAATCAACAGTCTTTCCTAAGAAATGAAGATTTTCCCAGCTTCCCTTTATTGCAATTAACATTGCTCTAACAGTATGCTACTGAAATGATGAACATTATTATGTTTAGTGACATTAATATAAAGATCCAGTTTATGTTACAATTAGCCAAATTGCTGCTCTATTTTACCATCTTTTACATCATTTTCACATCGCTCACAGTTTCTTTTAGGCCAGGCATAGGCAAACTCGGCCCTCCAGATGTTTTTGGACTACAACTCCCATCATCCCTAGCTAAAAGAACCAGTGGTCAGGGATAATGGGAGTAGTAGTCCCAAAACTTCTGGAGGGCCGAGTTTGCCTATGTCTGTTTTAGGCAGATTGATAAATTTAAGGCCAGCATTTATTGCACAGTATGAGAAGATAAACCTGTTATATTCATTTATTAGCAGTCAAGGAACCATCAGCTAGGGACGCAGGTGGCTCTGTGGGTTAAACCACAGAGTCTAGGGTTTATCGATCAGAAGGTCAGCGATTCAAATCTCTGTGACGGGGTGAGCTCCCGTTGCTTGGTCCCAGCTCCTGCCAACCTAGCATTTCGAAAGCACGTCAAAGTGCAAGTAGATAAATATGTACCGCTCCGGCGGAAAGGTAAACGGCGTTTCCATGCGCTGCTCTGGTTCACCAGAAGCAGCTTAGTCATGCTAGCCACATGACCCGGAAGCTGTACGCCAGCTCCTTCAGCCAATAAAGCGAGATGAGCGCCACGACCCCAGAGTCGTCCGCGACTGGACCTAATGGTCAGGGGTCCCTTTACCTTTTAACCATCAGCTACCAATCAGCTAGCCCTGAAGCATGCAATCATTTCTAAACAGAAGGCTTCATTGAGGGGAATGACTAACAGGTTAAAATAAATAGAACATTTTCTTTGTTTCAGGTGGGGTAGCATTGCCACTAGAAACCAGGAAAGTCTTTTTTTCTAGAAAGATATCTCACTGCACCTCCTCTTGCCACCTCTGAGCAGCAAGGCGGGTGGGTGGAGAGGTAGAGAAGCAATTGCAGAAGACAGAGAGAATTTTTAATGCTCCGTGTTCTAGATGTTCAGAGGGCTCTCACAATCTGTGCAAGGACAAAATCAACACATTTTGATTTTTTACAATTGCATGGTGCAATTGGGCCTATATCCTCCATCAGTCCTCACTCCATGCCTCACTTGTCTCTCAGCAATGCAATGGCAGGTTAATAAAGAATGACAAAGCATTTAAAGAAGTGGAGAGAGTCATTCTTTCGCAGATGATAAAGCATAAGTCCTACTTATTTTGTATTTCCCTGTTATGGACTGGCAGAGGAGTGGTGGGAGGCATCAGCTGGGGAATCCCAAAGGGAATCCCCAGGGGAAGAAGGCTCAAAGCCAGGGGATTGGTGGTGGGATGACAATGTGTGGAGAAGACTGTAAATGGCTTAAACCAGGCTTCCTCAACCTCGGCCCTCCAGGTGTTTTTGGCCTACAAGTCCCATGATCCCTAGCTAGCAGGACCAGTGGTCAGGGATGATGGGAATTGTAGTCTCAAAACTTCTGGAGGGCCAAAGTAGAGGGAGCCTGGCGTAAACCCTGACATAAAAACCTGAACGATATAATTACTGGAGTATTATATTTGAACCTGTGAAACTTAATTTTTAACCTGGCCTAGTGCTTGTAGCTGATTGGGTGATATTGAGCAAGTTGCCACCCAAGGTGCTTCAGATATGGAAGAAAAGTCCTTCTGGATCAGACTAAGAGCCTTTCCAGTCCAGTAACCAGTTTACTACAGAGTCCGACTACCTATGGGAAGCCCATAAGCAGGACACAAGGGCAATAGCAGGGCTGTGCTGCTAACCTGGCTTCCCAACAACATGCATTGCTGCTGATTACTAAGAGGGAGAGGGGAAGTGGAAAGGGATTAGGGACCTCAGTGTGGGTGCAGTGCTGTTGGATTGGCTCTGCCACTGCCTTGTCCCTCCTTCTCTAGGTAACTGACAGCATGATGTTGGGAAGCCAGGTCAGCAACATAGCCCCACAAGCTGCTACTGGGACCAACCAACACTCACAATGTAAGCTTTTCACTTACGGTAAATGAAACCTTGACTGAAGGTGGATGTTCAAATCTTTTGACTAGACATGCATACATACATACACAGATGCAAAGGAAAAAGATAATTTTGTGTGATGGCATGATGCTAATTTTTGCTTATCTATGTCCACAGTTCACTCTTAAGAGGAAATTGGGGGAAGTTTTGTAGATGTAATTTAAAAAGTGGCTTCCCTTGTGGCAGATTACTTTAATGGATGACAAACCTCCTTGTTAAAATAAATGACTTAAGTATACAGCATGGCAACAAAATTTTATTGACTTAAATGATGCCCAGAACTCGGTTGACCTGATTGGTTCATGCCTTTTCTGTCTAAGTTTAGATATTTTAAATAACTTCTATGTATCCAGCACATGAACACAAATATTGTTCCATAGCAAAAGTTGGATTGTGCAGCATAATACAGTATCTGGAATCCATTTTAAACATGTTCATATAGGATGATATCACAAGCATCTTAAAATGTTCAACATATGGTAATCGTTTTCTACATTCCTCACCCAGGGTGCATGAAACTTTACAGCATCTTGATAATTTCAGTAAAGGAACTAAAGAAAGATTTAAAACCATGATTAAGAAAGCCCCCAAAATGAGTATCCATTAACTTTGGACTTATTTTCCCCTAAGATCATTAAAGAAACGCACTGAAGATACAGTAAACGTTTTTATAGCTAAAATGTTTTGAAGACAGCACTTTACTGGTGCAGAAATGTAGACAAAGCACCCACAATTAGCCATTATAATGACAATCCTCTTTCAGCAAACACTTGCATGTTGCATGAACATCAAAAAAAAATTGGCAGACAAACTAAGTGAACAGATGCAACTACTAAAGTAGCTACTCAAGGTTTTTTCTAGTACTCTGTCATGTTGAGCAAAGACCTTTTTGTGAATTGGAGTGCTGCCTCCTCTATGCGAGATCTAAGCATTTCCAAGCCCTTCTGTATGATGTACATGTTGAGAAGCCATTCATCTTTCCTTTCTTAACACTTTGGCACTATGAGCAGTTCATCTGATTTCATTTTCAACTTTGACACCACTTACTATAATTCAGATTCCTCTGGGAAACAAACTCATGTATAAATGGATTCACACTTGCACACACACCACCAGGTGTTTCTTGTATCAAGATTTTGTTATACCGTGATTTAAACCTCCCAGGTAAAGCCATTTTCACTCATCAGATTTCATTTGGCAGTGTATTCCAAATACCACACCTCTTCTGCTTTTTCTGATCTGAAAAGTAACATTGTCATTCATTGACAAGATGTGTCACTGGTTTTAAATTTGTGAGACAAGAGTTAACCTTCATTTCAGGAAAGTGTGTTAAACAGAGTACAAATGCTTTCTTCTGCTGCCCATCTCAAATCATCCCATGGCACACAGTGGACCATTGTTAGTGTGAGATGTCAAGATTCCTTTGGACAACTCCCTTCTCACCTTGGGAACAAAAAGTGATGACTTGCATGACAAGAGGAGACTTATGGTCCCTGAAATAAATGATGAGATATGCCCTTTGGACTAATCTTTCTTCAGGAGGACACTAAGTTAAACCACATGTAGTGTTTTGTCTGACAGTTATAAAGTAATACTTTGTAATCATTATCAACTGATATGCAACTAAAAATAAATCCACCCTGTTTAGTTCTTTGGGTGGTCATCACTACATTTTCGCCTAGGCTATAAGCAAAAACCACAAATTCAAATTCTCTAGGTGACCAGTTCTCACATTTCAAATAAGATCTTATATACAATACCTTAAAGTTATTACCTTAATATATAGATAAAGTGTGGAAGAATGCCCTTGGTTTCCTTCATCCATGTCCTGATATTATTTTGCTTTCATGCTTTTTCATGTTTTCCTGTTGTTTTACCCTCCCATTAGAAACAATGGGTCTTTAAAATGTAATAGAGATATTTGTAATAGCAATTCCTGCTCCCAACTCAAGTCAATTAAAACTTCATTATTTTAACACACTGGAACATGTCAAATCCTGTTGGAAAACTCCATGTGGTATGATAAGATGGAAGCATGATTATCATGCTGAATTAATAGTTTAAACAAATATTCTTTGTCGACAAAGAAAAAAAATACCAAAGACATGAAGTTTAATCTTAAGTAATAATACAAGTAATGATGTAAAGTTGTTTGAGACACCCATATGGGCTATGAAAGAGCCGAGGAAAATATTACTGCAAAATGTGACAAGAAGAAGCTAAATGGCTTTGCAAGTACCTACTATTCCAAGGTTCTGTGCCAGAAAATAAAGGAAACGGGTAATTTAATACAAAGAACAAATCTGGGGATAAACCAACCAAAACAAAATTTATTTCTAAAGTAGCATTCACATCGTGAAATCAGGAAAAGGGTTTAGAACGTATTGTAAAGAAGTCAGCCAACCTCTACGAAGCATCCAGCACAGCAGACAACTCTGATACTTAATATTTTTTTTCCCAAACAAAAACTTCTCTAAAGGATATAAAATGGGTTTGCCTACCTCATCTGTTCAGGAAAAGTATCATTGTGTTTCTTGAAAACCAATAATTTGCTCATGGTGTCAAGAAAGCTTGAGGAAACACAAGCATTTTCAAGTGAAATGAGGTAGAATAGTGTAGGAAGGGGGGGAGGTGGCTTGCTTCTAATGTTTCAAGGACCAATGAAGCTCTGTGGCAGCAGAGCACATGATTTGCAGGTTCATTTCCTGGAATCTCCTGTTTAAAGTTCTCAAGTAGCATGGCTCTAAAAGACCTCTGTCCAAGACTCTGGAAAACTGCTCTCTGTCATTGTTGACCGTAGTGGGCTATACGTATTAGTTTTATTCAAACTAAGACACTCCTTTTTATCATAGTGTGGCATGGACAGAAGAAACAAATTTAAAAGTACCAACAGCAGGGCAACATTTGCAATAAATATTTCTTACTAAGACCCAAAGCATAAAATGTTTTGTGCCTGGATATTATCTACAGGTCCATGGGGTCTGGTCCATGGGGTCATGAAGAGTAGGACACGACTGAACAACAACAACAACAACAACAACAACAACAACAACAACATTATTTACAGGAGGATGCTTGTAGAATCCCAATAGCCTACCAACCACAGCAAAGAAAAGCAGCGCCCCTACACCACTTCTAGGGCTTATCTTTCAGGAATGAACAAAGTCACGCCAATATTGTGCCCTCAATTCACATTCTTTCAAGGCAGTCCAAAGTGACACCATGACTGATAGAGGGGCCAGAAAACCAACTTATCCATATGATGTCAGGCACAGGAAAATTCAAGCTGTGGCTAAGATCAGAGATAAGCTTCTGCTTGCTCTTTAAAAGGCAGCAGATAGATTACTTCCAATCCTAGTGATTTGGAATAACGCGTTATCTGAAAGATTGGGTGAGGGCAGAGAAAGAGAGAGGAAGGATGAGGAAAGGCTGCAGTTCAGTGGTTCAGCATACATTCATAGGCAGAAGTTCCAAGGTTCAATCCCAGGTATTTCCAGATAGGGCTGGGAAAGGTTTCTGTCTGTCCACGAGAGCTGCTGCCAGTGTCATTCGTAGTTAATCAGATGGATCGATGGTTCTTGTGGAAGACTCCTTTCCTACCAATCTGCAGCAACCTCTGCTCCCTACAGACATTAATTATGAGGTAAATGGTGGGAAACAAAAGGATAAGAGGTTTCTGCTCAAGAGCTGGCAGTACCAGGTAACTGGGTACAAAAAGGACAACAGATTGTAAATTCTAAGGTGAAGTGCACAGCCTCAGATGCTACAGGAAGTGAGTATACCTCCAATATACTTTACATCAGTTTTCAAAGCTTGCCTACTCCTACACCAACAGATGATGGTCTATAAAAGATAGCATTTGGCTATTTTGTATCTATTGAGTTCATTAATATATTAATCGTATGCTTCAGTGTGAGTGGCATTTATTCCTAGTCTTTTTGACAGAGTTTGCCCCATCAAAAGAACTCAGGCACATTTGTGAAATATTCAGTAACCTTCACATGGTAAACAAAGGATGTATTCTTATCAGAGAAGTATCAGAACAACATATGCAGAAGGTGCCTGGAAATATGCCATATTGATTACGAGATAGGATCATAGGTTTTTATTACCTTGGTGGAGGGGAGAACATAAAAGGAAGGTGTTGTCAGTCAGATGGATGAGTTTAATCCCATTGGTACCTGATTAGCACCGTGAACATGTGCTCTGAAAATGAAACACTTGCAAGCTGCAACAGGTGAGCCCTTGATTTTTATCTCAGTAATTTCTATCAGATTTTCATAAAAGGTGACAAAGGTGGTATTTGGGTCAGATTGCTTTCCTAACACAGTTTCTGATGTTTACTTGTCTCCGTGAATCATTCCAGAAGAACTAAACAAGTTCTACAGCTTAAATTCAAGGGTCTAACAATGCAATCCTATGCACATATAGTACAGGGCAAGCTTCACTGATCAAAATGAGACTTCATGCCTATGGCTGTCCTACAAAAGCTGTTAAAAAGAAACTTAGGAAGGTCTTTTATGCTTGAACTTTATGAAAACTTTGTCAGCCTGCTTTTGGTTTATTTCTCTGTACAGAAAAAAATTGAAGAGTTACTTTGACTATTAGTTTGTCTATAAATATACGGTATATAGTAGCTTCCAGAGGACCTATTTATTGAATATTCATCTTGATTTGTTTGCAGAAAGTTTGTGGAAAGTTAGGTGGCATTGGCTATTTAGTAAACATTCATTCTCATTTGGTCACAGTGAGGTTATGCAACAGTGCATCAAACAATTATTATTCCACACTTTCCTTGCACTTTCCTGCATTGTTCCTTATTTCAAAAAGTCCAATTTTGGAGAGAAGCAAGTTTGTTGAGCAAGAATGACAAATCAATTTTAATTGTGCAACTTGATTCTCCAGTATGTGATTGAATCATACCCCAAAATAGTGACAGTCTAGAACAGGCTTCCTCAAACTCGGCCCTCCAGATGTTTGAGGACTACAATTCTCATCATCCTTGACCACTGGTCCTGGTAGCTAGAGATCATGGGAGTTGTAGTCCCAAAACATCTGGAGGGCCGAGTTTGAAGAAGCCTGGTCTAGAAATACCCTCTGTGTGTGAGAGGAAGTGGGGGAGGACATTGGTCAATGGGCAATCTAAAAATGGAATGAATTAATGAATAAATATTGGTTATCTAGAACAGTGTTTCCCAACCTTGGGCCTCCAGCTGTTTTCGGACTACAATTCCCACCATCCCTGACCACTGGTCTTGCTAGCTAGGGGTGATGGGAGTTGTAGTCCAAAAACAACTGGAGGCCCAAGGTTGGGAAACACTGATCTAGAAACCAGTGCTGTGCTGAGATCAATCCTCTGATTTCTCCAAAGCTTTATTCCTCTGCAAAGCAGGCTTCCATTTTTCTATTCACTCTCAGGCCACTTAAGAATTTATTCAACATATTGGTGGGTGTGGGGGTTTGAGCTTACCTTATCATTGCAAGCTACCCAAGGGTGATATTTGTGTTTTTCTTTACATTAAACACTTATCCAGCACTCTGCAGCCTCCTCTGAAAAGGCCTCATGGAAAAATTTACCTCATAATGTCCCCTGGGCTTTAACTGAACCATGGGCACCCCAGAAGTATGAATTGCACATACCACTGATTAGAACAGGAATCCCCAAACTCGGCCCTTCAGATGTTTTGGGACTACAATTCCCATCATCCCTGACCACTGGTCCTGTTAGCTAGGGATGATGGGAGTTGTAGTCCCAAAACATCTGGAGGGCCGAGTTTGGGGTGCCTGGATTAGATTATTTGTTACTGTTTCACTGAGGAGATCATTTGCAAAATTAAAGGTAGGGTATTTATGCTTGTGCTGTAAGAATTATTGCACAAAGGCAAGGAAAGTGGTGCATCAGATATATTCAGCAGAGTGTCAAAGTTTTCTTGTTTTCCCAAATGACTAAGAAAGTGCCTAAACCTTGGTATACATAATCAGCTTAGAATGTGCTAAATAAATAATGCAGAGCTTTAATGACATAACACTTCTGTAGCAGCTGTACTTTCAACACAATATAATTAGTTCGAGAGTATAAGAAAATCTACTACTTCTAATTTTCTCCATCTGTTTCAAACTACTTTTCCATACTGGGTTAAAGTCTGGGGTTTGTCATTAATACTATATTTCCCACTATTTACTTGGTGAGACTAACTAAGTTTTATAAGTAGACCAGAAAATTAGCCAATGCAAACAAGGCAATTTATGAACACATGTTTTTTTGTTAAAATTTAATAGCAATCAACAAAACAAACAAAAATAGGGAAGTGCAGGTGCAGGTTTCATTAACTGCAAAGTGTCTCTTCAATTTCCAAACAATGCATGGAAATAGTTATTTACTCTCCTTGATTTACAATCTTTTTTGGGGGGGGGTTAATCATAAATTGCACCTGTTATAGCTACAATATTAGTGCCAGAGATTAATGTTTTATCAGTTCAGCATAGAAAATAAAAATTACCAGATCTAATGTGGTGTGGGAGCTAAGGTAGGGCAGGGCCATGATGCATCTGGTGCCAATTCCTGAAAATAGTCCGTATTTAATAAATAAATATAAATAAATAAATATTTGTTTTACTGTTCCATACTTTATATAGCATGTGCTGGGCTTGGTAAACATGCTATCTGAGATCAAATTTTGTATATATGCAGATATATAATAATGGGATACAGTATTTTGAGAAGAAACACCACTATGTAAGAGCTAATCCTTTACATCCCGGTCATCATCTGTTTGATTTACTTCCATCTGGACGTCGCTACAGGACTTCATATACAAAATCGGCCAGGCACAAGAATAGTTTTTTCCCTTGTGCCATTAAATTGTTAAATTCATAGTTGTATAGCTTAAGGGGAGGTAAGATATGGGTGGGGTTTCTTTGCTTCTTTGTATTGTGAGAGGAACAGTGTCTGTATGTTTACATTGCAATGTAGCCGAAACAAATTCCAAGTATGTTGGAAAATGTACTTGGCCAATAATAATAATAAATTATTCCTATTCCTTTGAAATTATTCCTATTCCTAATTTTACTTGCACTGAATTACATGGCAGTACACTGTTCTGGATTTGTCTTTATTACATCCTTGCTT
The DNA here is from genome assembly GCF_009819535.1 of Lacerta agilis. NCBI lineage: Eukaryota > Metazoa > Chordata > Lepidosauria > Squamata > Lacertidae > Lacerta > Lacerta agilis. The sequence continues at coordinate 45,336,816 of NC_046313.1, forward strand.
TTATTTGGAAATGTTAGGATATCTAGGTAAGGTTTCACAGCCTGGCCAAACATTACTCAGACAACCACACTGTATGCCACTTACAATGCTAGAAAGGAAATGCCTTGCTCAAATAAGAATAAAAAAGAATAAAGAATTTGGAGGAAGAACAACAAACAGATAATAAGCAATGAAAAAGAGAATTTGGAGAGCAAATGGCTAAAGGCATTAGGAACAATGAAAATATTTAAATACATTACAAGAAAGAAGTGGTTGGATTTTTGGAAATCGAGGGTGTCAGAGGTGCACTGAAGGAAGAAAAGGGGACTGCAGGAAAGCTAAATTAATTATTTGTGTCTGTCTTTCTGTGCCTGGACTGACATTTATAGGAAGGAAGTGTTAAGAACTGAGGCAAATACTAGTGACAAATGATGAAGCTCTAGGCCTTATTGACAAATTAAAAATTAACAAATCACTGGATCCAGATGGATTCTACTGAAGAATTCTCAAAGAACTCAAATGTGAAATTGCCACTGTGGTCCAATTCAACAGGGTTCTTAGAATCATAGAATCATAGAATCTTCTTATATTCTAAATCATTCTGCAGTTTTGTGTTATCTGATGCAGGGCCAGATTTAGGTTTGATGAGGCCCTAAGCTACTGAAGGTAATGGGGCCCTTTATATGTCCAGCTGTCCTTTGTCAACAATAAATTGTCGCTGTTTTTTGTGTTGAATATATGCTATATGGTAATTTATGGACCTAATAAGTATCTAAAGCCATTTGCACATGACAAAATATGTATTTTATCAAAGTAATTGTTGAACTGAAATACAATATAATTCTGAGGGAGTAACCACATTGGTCTGCTACAGAGAGAGAGAGAGAGAGAGAGAGAGAGAGACAGACAGACAGACAGACAGAGAAAGAAAGATTCAGAACTTCTTTTGGCACCTTAAAGCCTGACAAACGGTTTTATGTGGCCTCACCTGCCCATTGAATCTGCATCTAAGAGACCCACTACCTGTGTTAATTAGCGTACAAAAGCCGGGATATCTGTGCTATCTATATTTAACCTCTGTTTATCATTGACTGTAATCTTTACATCTCATTGCCATTCAACTCCCACCTTATAATTTTATTCTTAGTACACCAGCAAACTAAGATTTAACTTTGTGCATCTGATGAAGTAGTTGTCAGTTTTTAAGGTGCCACACAATAGTGTTTGATAGTCCCCTCCTATGGAATATAACCTTCACAAAAAGTGTACTCATAATTACCATATAATGAAACGAATTATAAACAAGGAACCCCACCCCCCAAAAAGCTAATGTAAGTTTTGAAGTAAGGTAATATAAGCTGCATGTCAGATCAGCCAGTTTTTTAAGAGGAAGGGAAAGAGAGCCAGTTTTGCTGTTGAGCACTCACAAGAAAACTCACGTGAAACTGCTTCCCCTTTCTGCTTTCCCCATATTTTTTTGCAGTCCAACAATTAAAATGTGTGTCATTCATCAAGCAGCTGAAGAAGTTTTTTGGCAGCATCCACACTGTCTTAACACTATCATTTGAATTACGTCTACATTTACAACATACGAGCTCAAAAATCCCTTAGATTTAGTTTCCCCATGTTACAAGAGAGCTATAACTTGTGTTCTCCTGCAGCAGAACATATCAGGTTGCAGCCAGGCAGAGTTTTGCTTCAATGAATTGTGGAAAGTAATTTTATTTCAAAATGTCCCATTCTTACTGGGGTTTAAGCTTAAGACATCACGTAGCAATCTAAGTCACATTTTCTATAATTTTTTAAAAATCGCTAAATGACATCTTTATGCCAAATATGTTTCTACTGAAAGGAAATCAATTGTACTCAGTTGGAGGCTTTTCTGACCACCCCGGCTATTTCCAAAGCACAGCCAGTGGGCCATGTGGAATCCAACTCCCAAGTATGCCAACATGCCTAGGGTATGCCAGAGCTTTGCTGCCTATGCTTATGGCTATTAGCACAAATGAGCACTCTTGTGGATTGCGCCTTTGATCTTTTCACATTTTCACATTCCACTGGAAGTACACAGCTAGCAAATTCTGGCTTTGGAATTTATACTGAACAATCCCCAGTCCCTCTTGCTTTTTATCTCCACCCTGGAACAAATCTACCAGCACAAGCCAAAATTTAAAAACACTTCAGAGTGCCCTATTTACTTTGGCAACTAGATCACATTCATCAAGTTTTGGAACTTGCTAAAACAAAACAAAAAAACTACATGCATGGCTGAAATTTCTTTTCTTCACTGCAATCAATTAGGACATCAATATACCTGAATAACTGGCAAAGAAAAACAACTAACAGACAACTTAAGGAGTCCACACCAGGTACAGTTTTTATAGGTTGACCTTTCCAGACAAAGTTTATATTGTTCAAGCAATGTTCAGTTGTCACCTAGCTGCTGCAAAAACGCATTCTGCTCAGGAGGGGCAAGCCATGCTGCACTGTTGCTGTTTACCTGAATGGTGGTAAGGCTGGCGCTGTGAAGGCACAGCAGCAGAACCAACCCAGTGCTGATGCTGATGCTATGTCCATGCAGCTACCTTGCCCCATCACCTCTGGAAATGTGGACTCACTTGGTCCTGCCAAGTTCCCTGGGGCAGTGGTTTTCAACCAGTGTGCCGTGGCACCCTGGGGTGCCTTGAATGATGGTCAGGGGTGCTGCAGGCAACGTTGGCCTCTTTCTCTCTGTCCTCCCCCCCCCCCGGTCCTTGGGTGCCCTCTTGTGTCTCTGCCTCCCAAAGGCTTGCACAGTTGTGTGTTGCAGCAGCCCTTGCTACAAGCTCCCCTGGCAAATGGTGCCTCTGGGGCTGGGAAGGAGAAGCTTCTCAGGCCCCTGTGCAGCAGTGTGAGAAGGCACCTCTCTTTGGGGCAGGGGGGGGAGCTCAGAGACCAGGGGCAGCAGCTTCGGCTGCCCAGAGGACTCCCAAGGAGAGAAGGCTGAGGGAACACTCCACAAGGGAGGGTGAGAGACTGCCAGTTCTGCAGGCAAGGGGTGACATAACTGGGCTCCTGAGCCCCACAGGAGTGCTGCAAAAAGAATGTAGTTGGTCAAAAAAGCTGTGGACCAAAAAAAGGTTGAAAACTTTTGCCCTAGGGGCTCAAATGACACAGCCTCATGAATCTTCACACTCCTCACAACTATGTGAAAAGACCTGTGTCCAGGACCTGGACAAAGAAAATATAGGAAAATTGGTAATGTTCAGTGGTAAATGGTAATGGAACTGAAACAGCAGAGATAGATTCAGCACTATTTTTCATACTTTTTAAAGAGGTTGCATACTCCCCAACATCACTATTCAAATGTGTAAATGCACATCAATTACTTTAGAATATGCAAAGAAATGTCAAACCACTGTCAAGTCAGCTTGCTCCCCTCCAAAGCATTGCATCACCATTTGGTGAACCTGTTTCCAGTTTTTAAAATGCATTTTTTCCCTGAAGGCTATAAAGGCCTCTGCAACATGGGTTGCAAATCCTTCTAAGCAAGAAACAAAACAGAACAAGGCCAGAACAATGATAGGTGGTGGTGAAATGCCATGCCATTGATGACCACTCACAGCCAGCATAGAACTTAAGTAACATCATTTGAAAATGTTTAGATTTTTAAACACATCACAGAAAAATGTGCTGACAGGTTATGGTGCCCTCTGCTGGTGCTCACAAGGCATTCTGACAGTCTTGTGCTTGGCACACTAAATTCAGCACTTACTGCATTAAATAAGTATTTCATTTTAGCCACCTTCTGTAGGGTTGTTCACATTCATAGGTTGCAGGGAAATGTAACAAATGTAGACAACTGTAATTCATGTAACCATTGGAATTTAGGTTTCACAAGCAAGAGGAAAAAATGGCAAAATGAAAATTCACGATAAAATACCAGAAAGGAATGGATAGGGTTCGGAATAAAACAGTGCAAAATGGAATGCTTAGTTTTGCATTTAAAAAGTGGCATGAAGCTGGGAAGTCACATCAGAGAAATCTTTCAGTTGATATGGTGTAATATATAGACTCAGTTTACACACACCTGAGACAAGATTGACTAAAGCCAAACCAGCTACGAACGGAAACCAAACAGCTACTACAGGCAATGCCACATGTATGATACAACTGCTATGGTTTCAGGCAGTATTGAGCCCTACAGGCTTCTAAGGAACAGCTACTTTGGTTCCAAAATAACCACTTAGGATTAGATCCATAGTAGTTGAGGGCTCCACTTGCACAAAGGGCTTCTGTACACCCACCTGCCCAACTACAGCTCCTCACCCCCCACTCTGAGGGATTGGGGGACCCAAAGGAAAAGCTCCTTACGTAGCCCAAGAGCTAAAGCTAGAAGTCAGTTCCCCCTGTATGCCTGCAAAAGGGTGTTCCATTCATGAAGTGGGGTGCTTCAGCCTTTTGAATGTACATACAAACAATAAACTAATATCAAGGTATCTCAAAGGTGCAAGTGAACATGAAGGGATATAAATGAATATATTGCATTACATCTAGGACATTGCTACGGCATGTCTGTTACACAGTCCTACATAAAGAACAGTTCAGGGTTTACTGTATATGTTGCACCAAAGCACAGGCCCATTGCTTTAGCACATCCTAACAATCTTTCTAGCGTATAGCAAAGTTTCTTACCTTAAGTGTGATCTTCCATAAGCTTATCTACTAATGCTATGCAAAATATTGAACTGGTTTTGCATTGTTCAGCACATCTGCTACAAAGTGTCTCTCATGGCCATTCTTTTCTGAGTCAAATTCACAAATATCCAGATCTCCTTCTATAATATTTATTTCAGTGCAGCTATTCTAATGTATTGTCTTTGGTATCTATGGAGACTGGCAGAAACTAAGGTCCAGGCATCCAAGTGTACTGTCATTCAAGTGTAAAACAATATTTTCTAACACCCACCATGCTAAATTAAGGACCCAGTACAAATTAAAGTTAATAAATCTTTGGAAAAAACAAACCTGACCTTGTGAAATATTAACTAATGTTTTCATAATTATTCCAATTATGGCAGTTTCTAATAAGTTGGTGATGATGGCATAGAGCGCAGGATATGACAGAAATACAATCCTATTATTTAGTAATACACATACTGCATTGTCTGCTTCCCCAAAATCTGATGAACAATTGTGGTAGTAGAATTCCGTTCAATTATGGCTTGGATTTGGCCACAAGTGACTATGTCAAAGAAACTTTAGCAGGATAGCTTCCAAAATAAACAGAGCTGTGTCACATTCAGGCAACCAGAATCGCCCATTCTCTAGAGTCAATTTTCATATTCCTATCACTTAGGAGAGCAAGATTAATGGTCTCTTAGGATAACACAACAAACCGCCATGCACTCTTAGGATTGGCAGTTCCTTCTGATATCTGCGGCTTTTCTCTGAACATAATGATGCAGAAGAACAGGTACTGTCAAAGCAAAATATTGCTGTTTGCAATGCTGTTGCCACTAAAGGTACATGGTGGATGGAGCACCAGGGACCTCTCCTGACAAGCAGCATCCATTTCCTGGGACTGCAAAGCAATGTTAAGGATAAGCTGGTGAATGATGGAAGCCAGCAACTGCTGACTATATTATCTGCCACAGCTGGAGGCTAAAAAAATACACAGAGAAGGCCTTGAATATATGAGGTACCTTGCTGAGTAAGTGATAAGTGCTAGTCCTGTGATGGGATGGTGTGGACATGTACCTTATTTTTATAGTTTGCTGATTTGTATTTGATCAATATGATATGAACACAGCGATAACAAATAACATAAAGCCACTGCTTCAAATACTAACTTAGCTGCCCTTTTAGTTTTCTATTGTCAGTGTCCCTTCTAAGTGTCACATCTTTCCCAAGTGTCTTTTGATGTTCAGTATAGCATATTGTTCTGTACTTATATGAAAATTATTTCATATTTTGTTTTTCCAGAAATCAGAAATAGAGTCTAGGCAATAAGAATTTTCAAAAGTTCATTTGGCCATTCCCATGGCATGGCTTAACTGGTGAGTAATATTCTCCATATTGGTCATATCCCATATTGTTGGACCATAAGGTGATCCTTCGAAACTTGAGCCAAGTCCAGCATGACTACAGGCAAAACCTGAATTACTAAATCATAATTTAGGATAATCTCAACTATATTCAATATTGAGGAGCGTCAAAAGAATTATACACCATTTGATGGTAAAAAACCCCCTTCAAATTTGTTTTCAAAAATATAAAACAATAAAATTGAGAAAAATTAACAACCCTACTTTAAAACATACAAAAGTTAAAATACGAAAATGTATTAAAATCACCTCAACTATTTAAGCATTTGAGTAGCAAATGCTCATTTTAAATAAAGTTGACTTGATAATTTGGGATAAGTGGTTTGTGATACTTTTTATTGCCAAGTATTTTGGATTTTTTCATTGTCTGGTAATAAGGTAGGTGTAAGATATATATAGTTTGTTAATATAGCATGTTTCCATGAAAACTGTTCAATTTTGATGTAGATAACTTATAATTCCACAGCAGACAATAGTACTATATTTTCATTATTTTACAAAAAATATTTAGTTGAAATCTCACCTTGGTTGAAATGATTATCACCTGTTACCAGACACTGTCATCTGCCATTCTATAGAGGTACCTATAGAGGTATCGGATAGTCCTGTTTAGCTGACCAGTGGCTAGCGAGCTCACAGGTTCAATTCACATTGGGTGTAACAGGATTGGAATGATGTCCTCCCAGATAGATCCTGTATCATGTATATCTATGAAGTTGGCTCTGTCTAGCAGCCTATAGACCATGCCACAAGATCTTGAAGTTGTAGATCAGGCACATGTATCCATTGTTACCATGAAGGCCTTAAGATTGAGATGGAAAAGCAGTGGCCCTACAGATGTTGGACTCCAACTCTTCTCCGCTGCAGTTAGCATGGTCAGAGGATGATGGGAAATGTCAAGAACATCTGGAGGACCATTGCTAGTAGGGCAGAAGTAACAGCCCTGCCACCTATGCTGTAACAGTTATATGGAAGACGGGACCCGGCACATAGGTTTAATTCATATGTAACCATTCAAGCTATAGTGATATTTTCTGATATTCTTTCATATACAAATGCAGTAACAGACCCACCCCATTCTTCTCCTCCTGATTGCCATCTTATTTACTGTACAGCTCAAAATCAGCTGCATGAGAAACAGTGGGTTGTTCTAGGTGTATAACAGCACAGAATCATTTCACTTTGAAGTAGCAGTGCATGGTTACACAATAAGAGCCAGGCCCACTATGCTTTGAGTTGAAGCTCATGTGCTTCTGTAAATCAAGCTTAAATCTTAAATATTGTAATCCATGCAGAACTCTGCAAAGCAAAAGGAGGCAAAAGAATGCAGGATAGCATGACTGCAAGTTTGAGGCATTTTTAGTACCTGCTTTACTGAAGAGCCAGAAACTTATTTCATAAAAGAAAATCTGAAGATGGAGCCTTACACTCCTGATGCTCTGTTTTATTTTGTAATAAATTAAGAAAACTTTAAAAAACAAATATGATAGTGTTTTTACCACACTGTGTTTACATGACAAAATCCTGTTCTGAATTTCTCAGGGCAGATACAAGCAAGCAATCTAATATCAGGTCCTAAACAAGATAAGGAGAAATTTATCTTTATTAAATTATATAGAAGAAGGTCAAAGATTTAAATCCTCTGCCTCTCATTATTAGACTTCAGATGACAGATTCATTCCAGAGCACAGAAGGAAATATATTATCCCAAAACAGGATATGAAGTTTGCTCCCAGTAGACTATTTTCTGTTAAGTAAATTTACCATCTAATCTTTTAACTGTCTCCCCTGCAGTCCTGTCCAAGACTTTCCTATGATCTTTAAATCTACCCTGTACATAGCACTGCCTTCTGGGCCAAACATTACTAGAGCACTGATGGAGGATGAACCTAACTGAAAAACAAGAAGAGGGGGCAGAAGTGGGAGTTGAAGGGCCACAGCTGTAATCTAGCCACTAATGAAGAAAATATGCATTGAATTTCCTAAGGGAAATGGACAGACAGAAAGAGTAAGGATGTAGTCAGCCTCGTGTAATGATAGAAGTATTACTAGCCATTATTTTAAAAACAGCTGTGTTGGATTAGATCAACAAACAATATTAATTGAGCAACATTAAAGGAGCCATTAAATTGGCAAAATATGCTTAGTGACATTTTTCATAGGAAGTGAAATTTCAGATAAGAATGAACTATCACATGGCAGTAGCCAACATCAGAGGACAGTCAACATTACCTCCAAGGTGACACTCCACCCATGGGACCCACTACCATTGCTTTGACTTCAATGCTGACCAATTTAAGGGTCTCAAACTGACATGAGGCTTATTTTGAGGAAATATTGTTTTTATAATATCTGGGGCTTCTTTTTGAAGATGATTCAGAAATTGCAATTAGTCCAAAATACAACTGGAATGGTGTTGACTGGTCATTATGATCACATAAAACTTGAGCTTTCTCAACTGCTCTGGCTCCCAGTTCATATCTAGGCTCAACTCAAAGATCTGCTTTTGACATTAACACCCTTCACTGCTTGAGACCAGGATACCTGAAGGACTGCTTGTCTCTACACACACCTGCCAATAAACAGAATGTCTCTGGATGCCCATACTATCTGAGGTGCTACAGGGACCAATACCCAGTGGTGGCACCCCAACTGTGGAATCCTCTTCCCTCAGGAAGGATCACTTAGCACCTACTCTGATGTCATTTGTTGTTGTTGTTGTTGTTGTTGTTGTTGTTGTTGTTGTTGTTGTTTAGTCGTGTCTGACTCTTCGTGACCCCATGGACCAGAGCACGCCAGGCACTCCTGTCTTCCACTGCCTCCCAGAGTTTGGTCAGACTCATGTTGGTAGCTTCAAGAACACTGTCCAACCATCTTGTCCTCTGTCGTCCCCTTCTCCTTGTGCCCTCAATCTTTCCCAACATCAGGGTCTTTTCCAGGGAGTCATTTTAGCATCAGGCAAATAATTTGTTTTCATTTTCCCAGACTCCCCCCCTTGATCTGTGCTTTTATGCTGTTTTGCAATTATTTTTTTCAGTTTTACTGACTGCTTTCCTACTGCATTTTTATACAATGTTGTTTGAATGAGTTTTGTTTTGTTTTTTTGCTTTTTGTTTCATTTGTAATTTTAAATTCTAATAACCTGTTGAGGCAAATGGTATAGATCCCTAAATAACTTTTTTAAAAGAGGAGGATCATTGGAAGGTAGCCTTAAATTATGAAAGCAGGAGTCCTCCAAATACTTTGCACTGATCCAGCACATGGAAAAGTTGTATTTTATAACCAAAATAATCATGTTGAGCTGCTATATTATACAAAGTGATCTAGTCAGAATCCTAAGAGTCAACAGCTTTACCATATTCTACCTTTAAAATAATGTTTCTCTGAGCCTAGAGTCACAGCCCAAGATCAGAAGACCTCATGTGATACCTTACATTAAGCTGTATTATCTTGCATGTATAGCTGCAGGGCCCACAAATACAGTGGGTCTCCAGATCTATCAAGCCTTTTCGTTGATATCAGCAGGGTTGGCTGAATGTTCTGTGCTACTATGGAAGCTGATTGCTACTGGACTGGAGACATCTTGGGAATCTCAGAGGATTCTGGGACACATTTTCAGTACACAGAGCCAATTTATACCAGAATAAGAAACAGAGCCTGTGACATACAAGTCACTTGCTTTGATATGAGTGGAGCTCTTTGAATTGCACCATCTCAAGTAGCTATGTAAGCTTCATATATGATCAAGCTGATTCTATACATAGGCACCAAGCAGCTGAAAACAACTGCCACCCAATATAACCAGTAACTCAATATAACCAGTAACCATAACCAACTGAGTGAAAATCTACTAGTACATCTTTCAGGGAAATTCCTGTTGACTACAACAGCCCATGAACACAAAAATAGCATGAAGAAGTGCTTCACCTGAGCCCTTAAAAAAATAAAATAAACCACAGAACCAAGTACATGCCACATGTAGAAATTCTTTAAAGGGGTGAGATAGCAGTTCATAGACCAGCTCACATCACTTGTTAGGTTACATTTAAAGCTTTGTTTTGCCCCTGGCCTCCTTTTATTTTGTGCTTAACCTCTGCAGTGCCTTCTTAGGATTTTCCTTGTTGAAGTTGCTTTGTACTTTTTAATCTGATACTCTGAAAATTGTAATTGCAATTGGCTTACTTTTCACCAAGGGAGTGCACTGTGAATATTAAATTTAGGGTAACAATACTCAAGGGTATGTCTCTTGTTTCTTCAGCTGGAACTCTTTTAATGCAAGTGTTTGTAACTTAAGGTTTAAATAGAAACCTCCAATTTCCCTACAATTGAGATTCCACGGGACCTTTTATAGGACATAACTCACAGGTTCAGAAGGGCTGGGCAGGACAGTTTCTTTTTATGGGAGGTCTGTGTGGTCTTGAACAAGATTGTGTTTCTTCTCAGCCATTCTTCATGAACAGCTTAGGTTTTTGGTACTTTAAAAAAAATGTATGTTTCCCAGTTTGCCTATGCCATATTACAAGTAGAACAAACAATGACCTCGCAAAATAGGGATTTGTTTGGACTGAGAAAACAAAAAGGTAACTGTCTCCTAAAATGCCACTCTTTAAAGTCAACCATGCCCTATACTCATTTGCTGCACAGTGCAAAGTTATAAGAGTAAGCTATAGAAAATAAATTTCACAGCGTAATCCCTGCACAATTTCCCCATCATATTTTATGTCATACTTCAGATTCACATTCCAAATTCAGCCACTTGGCAACTGTAGCTAAGCAGGAGGCAGGAAAGCTTAATCTGACTTAATCTTACATCACATTTTATGAAAGTCAATAAAAAATTCAGTCTTAATCTGACTCTCACATCATATCTTATGAAAGTCAATGAAAATTTCACAAAATTCAGTGATGGTGATGAACAAACATGTGAAGGAAGATGTCATTGAACCAGACCATTGGCCCATGCAGACCTATATTGTCCACTATGAAGCTTTGCATGTGTATGGTCTAGCACTGAGTTATGGCCCTTCTAATGTTCACTCTATCTCTAGCTTTGACTGGTCATACAAACAACATGGAAAATATGCACAATCTGCTAAAAATTTAGCATGTGAATTTGACCATTTATACGACCATGCACAAACACAGTTTTCACTGACACTAGTCTCCCTAAACTATATCTGCTAAACTAACACAAACCCATAATCACTTCCTTTGCACCCACTTTGATCTGTGGTCTTGCCTGCCAGGATTATTCCCTCTACTTCTACGAAATCGTTGCCTTGCCTCCTTTTGACTCACCACTGCTCCCTAGATCCTACTGTCACAACCTATTTCCCATTCCTGATATGTTCAAATAACTAGAATAAGAACAATTAGCTTAATATTTAAGAGAACTAGTCAATCTTTGACCTTCAATAACACATTGAGATCTTTTTTTTAAAAAAAAATGTGGTATAGAAATCAAATGAATAACAATAATAACAATAGTAACAATAACACTAACTTCAGCATCAAATACAGCAAGCCTCTGAATTCCAGTTGTTAGGGATCATGAGTGAAGAAGTGGTGTTGTGCTTGTGTTCCTGTTTGTGGGCTTCCCATAGGCCACTGTGAGAACAGACTGCTGGACAGGATGTGTCATTGGTCTGATCCAGCAAGGCTCTTATGTAATGTTATGTTCTAAACTCAAAAAGCTAAACAAGTTAATGACAACAAATGGTGTGGCTAGTAAAACACAACTCTGCTCTGATGACATGGCTTAAATCCAACTAAAAATGTAAACTTCAAGAGAAAGCTATTATTTATGAAGAGCCTGTTATGCAGAGCATGCTGTACAGATATATCAATGTTATGTTCCTATCCTGAGAAGGGCAACTGGACAACTACACACAATCCACAAAGAATTAATATGTGTGTATCTGACAAACTTATCTAAGGATTTGTTAGAAAAGGAAATCAAATCAGCTACATGCAAACCTCAAGGAACGAAATAAATCTGATTTGTAAACTAAATGTATGAGGAGCATGTTTGCCATCTTATCAGTTGTGGGAAATGGATACCAGCTGTTGGATAATGTAGTGGGGGTTGTGAAGACTCCATGAAGATAAAACACTTTGCACAACACAGAGAAACTAACCACTGCAACTTCCCAGTGGAACATATTCCTATTCAGTAACAGGAGGCTGTTTTCTGTTACTTCAGTTCAATGATTATTCACATAAAGATGTGACGTTCAATGTATATGTTGATCCTTCTTTTGAAGCAGGTGGGGGCTTTTGCCTTTCTTGTCATGAGGGATGTGTAACATTGGCACAGGACTGTTGCATCTAAATGAGTAGCTAAGGCACACAGGAAGAGGTTTGCCACATATAATACTGCTAGAGGGAAGTGCTTTTGCTGGGCCCACTCAAAAAATACCAAGGTGGTGCATGATGTAATACAGCATAAAACAACACAAAATAATCATAAGAATCAGTGCTTCATAAAAAAAAATTACAATTAAAAAACTGAATAGATCTGTTTAAACGAAAATAAAATTCATATTGTCCAGATTGTAAGACACACACCTCCTTTTAACCCTGGAGTCTAGTCTAATCAGACATAACATAGGCTACCTCCACTTGCCTTTCAGTAAGCCCTGCTAAGTAGACACTGTCAGGATTGCACTGTTAGTTGGCATGCTGTTCAGCACATCTTTGAGATCTGCTTGTATTTTTCTCTAATATATAAGTACTACCGGTAATTTTAAACCTTTCACCAGTCCATCATACACAAGTCATAAGCTTCATCCTGAATCCACAAAGGAAGAAACCACTTGTATACCACTTCAGGAAACGGATTCAAGGTTATCTTTGTCACTAAAACACAGCTCTAGATCATGATATTTTGAAAAAAAAGAAGTAGGAGATCAACTGAGTCCAACTGAAATTTGTGGAAATACTCCTACTTGTCTTAATCAAGAGACTCTCGTTGTATCCCAGATATGTAACAGGATGCAGAACACTAGATCTACCCTTTTATCCTGTTTTACTCTGTTCAATTTAGAAATAAAGCCCTTCTTTTTAAAAAGCTAAAAGCTGATCCTTCTGAGAACAATAAAAAGTTAAACATCATATAGCTAATTATTCTGCTATATAATTAACTTTATGGAAAGCCTACAATATTAAGAGCTGAAACTATGCAACATCTAATGCTGAGTATAACATTGCAAAAAAATGGCTGATACAGCAGACAAAGGCAGAAAAGGATATTTCTTCTGATTAAGAATTGCAAGGCCAGAGACTACATAGTGTTAGAAATATTTTAAAGCAATCACAACAATAAATGTAAGGAAAGTATTAGTAACCACATTTGTAAGCAACCAGAAGTTGTTGCTGTTTTCTAAACACTCAGTAAATCAGCACTTCGTGACAATGAATTAAACCAACCAACTATGTACAATTAGATGTGACAAGTAGTATTACAACCTTCCTCACTTATTTTATTTTTTGCCTCTTCTTAGATGAATGTACTCATTAACTAACATTGAAGATTATGAAGCCAAGGTATAAATGTTTTCATGTTGTATGTGGTGTAGCATCCAGCCCTGGTTTATTATACAGGTGAAACTCGAAAAATTAGAATATCGTGGAAAGGTTCGTTTTTTCCAGTAATTCAACTTAAAAGGTGAAACTAATAGATGAGATAGACTCATGACATGCAAAGCAAGATACGTCAAGCCTTTATTTGTTATAATTGTGATGATTATGGTGTACAGCTGATGAGAACCCCAAATTAACAATTTCAACTTTGGGGTTCTCATCAGCTGTACACCATAATCATCACAATTATAACAAACAAAGGCTTGACATATCTCGCTTTGCATGTCATGAGTCTATCTCATATATTAAACTCCATTAGCTAATGAAAACAATTGCTTACATAAATTGACTTTTCCACGATATTCTAATTTTTCGAGTTTCACCTGTAGATGCTAACAAGGAATTGGGTAATCTCTGGACAAAGGCTGTAGATATAACTAAAAATTTGGCTGATCCCCAAAAAGAACTTGCTTCTGGCAAGAAGCAAACAGAAACAGATAGCCAAGAGGAAGGTGGTGCACCTATAAAATTTACAGTGTTGCAGACAACTGGCGAGTGCACCTTACCTTCCTACACTGCATTAGCAGTGCTGACTTTTCTGGAAGTCTCCTCTGCTGAAACAGTGTTACACGTGACTTGTTACACGTGCATACCCTCATTCCATTGTATATCCAAATGCAGATGTCACCTAGCTGTATGATACTATTTTCAATAGGATGTCCATTTGGACAAGCATCTCAGCATAAATCATCATGTCAGGAGTAACTGAACACTGGCATGGTTTCAGTTTTTGTTCTCTCTTCAACATGACATCAGCCCCCTTGCAAATTGTTTTGCACCTTTCCACAAAGGGGTGTGAAAAATTACTTTTGGGGGAAGAATGCAAAACCGGAGGATGAAAATATGCTTCAAACCTGAGACCAAAGAAACCAAATACCTTTTGGTTTCAACAAGCACATTATGATTTCTAACCTCACATAAGAATCTCCAAGGTATAATTCATTTTGAGACCCCTTAGGAAAGGGAGAGGCAAGACGGAAGACACAAGAAGTAGTCATTATGCATCTTACAAAGGTTATTACACTGCAGGTAATGTCTGTGCTTAAATAATAATAATAATAATAATAATAATAATAATAATAATAATAATAATAATAATAATAATAATATATCCCGCCCTTTGGCTGGGTTTGCCCAGCCACTCTTGGGTGGCTTCCAACAAAATATTAAAATACAGTAGTCCATCAAACATTAAAAGATTCCCTAAACAGGGCTGCCTTCAGGTGTCTTGTAAAAGTCTGGTAGTTGTTGTTCTCTTTGACATCTGGTGGGAAGGTGTTCCACAGGGCTGGTGCCACTACCGAGAAGGCCCTCTGCCTGGTTCCCTATAACTTGGCTTCTTGCAGTGAGGGAACCGCCAGAAGGCCCTTGGCGCTGGACCTCAGTGTCCAGGTAAAACGATGGAGGTGGAGACGCTCCTTCAGGTATACTGGACTGAGGCCATTTAGGGCTTTAAAGGTCAGCACCAACACTTTGAATTGTGCTCAGAAATGTAATGAGAGCCAATATAGGTCTTTCAAGACTGGTGTTATGTGGTCTTGGCGGCCTCTCCCAGTCACCAGTCTAGCTGCCGCATTCTGGATTAGTTGTAGTTTCCAGGTCACCTTCAAAGGTAGCACCACATAGAGTGCATTGCAGTAGTCCAAGCGAGAGATAACCAGAGCATGCACCACTCTGGCGAGACAGTCAGCAGGTAGCTAGGGTCTCAGCCTGCGTACCAGATGGAGCTGGTAAACAGCTGCCCTGGACACAGAATTGTCATTGTGTGATTGCATTATATTGACTGAATGAAAAATTGTAAAATCTAATAAAAATATTTTTTTAAAAAATAAAATGTTCATTGTTGTCGTTGCAATTCTCTTCACTTGTGTGGTTTTTCAGGGTTAGTCAGTGTGGGCAGATGTAAGGCAAAATGCTTTGGTAAGTACAAGATCCAAGACACAAACACACAACCCCAAGTTCTGTTGTATTAGTGTTCTGTTGGGAGCCGCCCAGAGTGGCTGGGAAATCCCAGCCAGGTGGGTGGGGTATAAATTTATTATTATTATTATTATTATTATTATTATTATTATTATTACTACTACTACTACTACTACTACTATTAGGCTTCTGCATTGGATAAAGCATGTTCTTGAGAAACTAGGTAAAGAAACTGAAATTAATGATAAATTAGTCTGTTGTCTAATATACATAAGGAGACCTTAAGAAAACACCCATCTATGGTTCTTAAACTATCTGAACTGAATTAATGCTTCCTAACAACCTGAGTATAGCTAAAGCATTCACTGTTGTGAGACTTGAAATGTTCCTGTAACTTACATAGGCTAATGTCTGTACCATGACAGACTACAAAGAACATTGTTACCCAAATAAAACAAATAAAGACTTAATATGTTGAAATTTGGTCTATTAATGTTTTGCATAAAACAAAATTTCAACAGTTAAAAATGCACTTATGACCTTGGAAACTCTCTCTGAACTTGGCTAGAACCAACTAAGAAAGCCTCTTTCAGCTTCATGGTTTCCAACTATGCCCACAATAAATTTGGCAAGCAAGAGGCATGAACTAGCCATGAATCTCATCTTTGTGTCTGAGGTTAAATTGAAGCTCCTTGTCATATTTTATGACATTGTTGTTTATGTGCCAAGTTAAGAAAGATCAAGTTGTGCTATTTTTGGACAGAACTGATATTCTTTCTGTGGCTCAGAAATTAGGGTGCATACTAGCCAGTAAATGCATGAAAATTACTCATGTCTTTGGCCTAGGTTGCCAATGGTCCTAGGGAATAATTTTGCAAAATCAAACAGCGAAGTAAGTGCTCCTTACAATTAGCTCTCTCTGATTAATACTTGGTTGCCTAAAGAATGCTTAAACCGGAAATATATTTATTGGATTGTTAATATGCTTAATCCTTAGCTATATTTTAAACCAGAATCTTTGTCCTGTAGGCCTATTAAGGCCCACCATACATCTTCATTTGCCCCATGGTGTGGTTTTGCCCAAACCACACCCACCTGTCCATCACCTGACATCAGATATATGACACAAACCCTACAACACAAACTTAAGAGAGCCAGTGTGGTGTAGTGGTTAAGAGCGGTAGACTTGTAATCTGGTGAACCGGGTTCGCGTCTCCACTCCTCCACATGCAGCTGCTGGGTGGCCTTGGGCTAGTCACACTTCTCTGAAGTCTCTCAGCCCCACTCACCTCACAGAGTGTTTGTTGTGGGTGAGGAAGGGAAAGGAGAATGTTAGCCGCTTTGAGACTCCTTCGGGTAGTGAAAAGCGGGATATCAAATCCAAACTCTTCTTAAAGTAAGTGTGATATCGATTCTAAATATACTCCCAATACTTCCTTTCCATCTGCTGGTACAATATGACTTCTTTTTTTAGAAGGAGGGGCTTTTTCTGTTGCTCTACAGTGACAGAAAAGAGCCTTCAAATAAAAAAAAGAACAGGAAGAACTGGGGGTATTTTTGAAAATAATTCAGTTGCACACAAAGCTGCTGCCAGTGATACTGCTCACAATTTCTACACCACTAAATGGCAAAGCAAGCACAGTGAACAAATACATAGCAGAATTACTTATTTTTTGCATAGCACTTCTTGTAATCCTTTAGATGCCTATGAAGAGAAATGGTTAAATGGACCTTTATATGCATAGAAAACATAACTTAAATTATGTGTAATGTCTACTTAAATAACATCATTTTTTCTGAGATAAGTGACCACTTGAGTAATAATACAACTGGAGTACTCATAGCTGTTCAGCTCTACTAAGATGACAACAGGAAAGGGTTTGGACATTTTTGGAATGACAAGAATAAGTATAACTTAGAATCATATGATTCCCCCCCCCACTACCCGGTAATTCAATATATATATGCAAATATTTAAGAAATTCATTTTTTCTAAAGGTTTGAGAAAACCAACTTATTGTTCTCTAATCAGAGCACCCTACCACAGCCCCTTCAAAATTCTTTTACTTTTTTATTAAAATTATTTGTATTCTATTTTTAATTTCAAATAAGTACCAAGGTGGTTTATAAAATAATAAAATATTTTAAAAATTCAAGAGTGAAACTTGTAAAAATATTTTATTTGTGACTATCAGTGAAAGGGAAGCCAGCTGTGTTGTTTTTAGACAGCTATTGCCATTTTTTAATTACTGGAACACAAACCACTCACATAATCATTCAGGCTTTTCTATTTTGGCATCTAAACCTCCCAAAAAATAAACCCTATGGATTTTTAAAGTTGCAGCAAAATTTTCTGGTTGACAAAACTGACTTAAAGGAGTCCTCAACACGCCAGCAACCAAACACAGACACAAAAATGCATTTTATCAAACAATACTTCAGTTCTGAAATAAACTGAAGAGAAGAAGCCTGGTTACCAATAACATTGTGACCTAAAACCTGAAAAAAAGATAAATGTCAATGTATTTCAAGTTTAAAATAGTTTCCATAGGTACTGTTACCATATGAACTCAGAGAAAATGAGACCAGCTTCCAATAAAAATTGTTTCCAGAGCATTTCCTTCAGTGAGCTCATTAGGAAATATTCCATTTAAAAACTTGTAGCGGAAACAAGGAACTGCTTTATAGATTAGTTTAATTAGGTTTTTTGTTTTCTTTTGTACATTTTATACAGTCCCATGCTCTGCAGAGATTTCAAACAGTTTAAAATGAGGCTATTGGAAAAGCCTAATAAGGCAATATATATAGCCTGTCTTCAGGAACATAAACGGATCACTAACATAATTTGCCAATTAAAATCAAATTTCTAAAATAAAAGTAACTCGTAGCAAATAAAGAATGCAATAACCACAACCAAAATGTTGGTATTAGCCAAACTTCGAGATCCTAGAGTCAAATACAGCCCAAATAATTTATCCACGCCACATACTGTCTGGTCATGTAATATTGTACAGTACAATTTTCAGCTTGGATCCAGAGCTCTGCAAGACACATATGCAGCACATAGATCCTGTTTATAACATCTTCCCTGTTCATTTAAATGGATAGCTCTGGACATTCAACTGGTCATGTAATCAGAGCTGTTTATTTAATCAGAGTGAGTGAGAAAAACCACAAGGTGTATTCAGAACCATTCATGCAGCACATCAGGTGGTAAGTACTTCAGAATTGTGCTTAACCAACTGATCGGATTAATCATTTAAGTACTTTTGATTAACTAAGGTGTCCCAATTCATCAGGAGTGTTTTTTTTAAAAAAACAACAACATTGTTTTTAATATAAATGTGGCACATAGCAAGGAAGCACTGCCTTAAAGGCAATAATGCTTCTAAAATGATGTCTGTTGTAACACATATGTGCTTTATCTAAAAAGTCAAATACGTTACTTGCTTGATAAGCAATAGTTTTTACTCATATGTAAATATAGCTGGGTGACAGTCCTAAAAGTCTGAAGAATGTACAGAAGTCCCCAGTAGCAGCTCATCATTCTTCTCCAACTGAATGTGGCCTTTCTATCTTTTAACCCAAACTCCTTGTAATATGCTCTATTGCAAGTGCAATATTGTATTCTACCTGGTAATATTACGAGCACTTATAACTTATTACTCCCCTCTATTCCATATATAAAGCATATGGAAATAAGAAGCTGCCTTATAGCTGTGTGCAGCCTTTCGCCTATCCAGACACATACTATCATGACCAGCTCTCCAAGCCCTCAGGCAAACGTTTTCCTAGCCCTGCAAGATAATATTCTTTAACTACAGGTGGTAGGGACTGAACGCAGAGCCTCTGATATATAAAGGAAAAGAAGCAAACTTTTGTTACTATTTAATGAAGCAAAATTGCCAGAATACAAGTAACTTGCTTCAGCTTTGAAATTAAGTCCACAAAAAGCCTACTGTCACCTGCTTGCTGCATTTCTCTGCTAGGCAAGGAGGAGGGTCCAAGTGCTCTGATCTTCCCTTTGTCAACTGACTCACTCATCTATATGGAATTCCATGTGCCTGGTTGCAAGGAATTCCTTCTCACTTTTGCTACAAGCTGTCTTACTTGGGTATTCCATTAAAATTTTGCCACATAACTAAGCCCATTTAATACAGCTTATTCATTTGTCTCATTTAGTTTGCTGTGCCCAAGATCTTCCAGCCAACATTGTAAAATTGATTTGAACCCTTTTCAGGGTTTACAAACAGAAATTCACTCTTTTATTAAGCATTTATTTTAAGGTCTTCCCGTATTTCTTGCTTTGAGCAAAAAGTATTTCATAGCATATTGGACTTTCATTCTTTGGCAAATGGAAAACACAGCAACAGCTTACAAATAGCCAGCAGGTGGCTCCATATTACACAAACCAATTTCAGTGTTCCTTTTCTCACTCATATTAACAGCAATTTAGACACTATTTCTTCAGCAAATCTGCTTCCAATCCTTTTAATAAGAAGCAGTACAACAAAGATGGATAGATGAACAGAATAAAGTAGAACTGTCAACTTTGTAGCTCAACAATATCCCTTATTCTTCTAGCATGTTCTGTGTGTAAAGTATATATATTCTCACAAAAAGTAAAAATTTGCTAGTGCTGCTACACTCTGTTTTGTATATTGTCAATGTTCATGTCAAAAGCTGCCTTGGAAAGAACTTTATTGTTTAACTTACAAAGAAATAACACTTAAAGGAATACTGGCTTGGATTTAGATTTAGAGGGAACGTAATTCTGCTTGCAGGAATCTCATGCTTGAGGAAGTGCCCACTGTACTTTAAAATCTGCTCCAGGGGTTGGTGGACCTTCTGCAACTCTGTGGGAAATGGAATGGAATTGGGATGGGGGAGGCTCACTCTGTTCCTTTTAGCACAAGCTCCCTGTGAGGAATGGAACTTTGGATCCAAGTTTTTTTTAGGGTTCAAGCTTAATGGAAACAAACAAGACGGAGAAATATAAATTCCCAGAAAAGAGCCTACAAGTTCATGGTACGCTCAAGAAGAATCAGAGGATTTATTAGGAATGTGACACCCCCAGCAATTTCAGGGATGTTCAAAATTGACACAATTTATACCTTCGTAGGTGGCTTTTGCTAAATTAAATGTTATCACTTTGTTCAATACAGCATGTGTCAGAAAGACATTTGACCTCACAGCAATGTCTTCCTACATAGCCTTCAAAATTAGAATCATTCCACTGTGTTTAATGGGCCATACACTTTTGTTAATGTGTTGATGTTTTCAGACTCAGAATTGTTTTTCCATAATAGCGAATTTGGCTGCATCAATCAAGGTTGCTCAAAATTCTTTCACTTATATCAAACATTTAAAGTTTTACCACCATAGTACTGATTCCTCATCTACACTCCAGAAATAGTTCCAGCAGTAGAGTAGTTTTTTTCAGTTTGGTCCACAAAATACCTTCCGCAAAATTATTTTTTTCATTACAGAAGCATTTATTTCATAATGGAAAAACAAATCTGAAATAAATATATGGTTAAATAAAAACTATAAAGAACAAGTTAGACTCAAACTAGGTTCTGTGAAATACACGCCCTTACCGTATATTAGCTAAAAAGAGCCAATGAATTTTAATGTTCCTTTAAAGTCTGTAGTTAATCAATTACTCTGCCCAAGCAGACACTAATTCTGAAAACTCTGCTACTGAAATCTACATTCCTCTTCTGTAACAAGTGCCTTCAGCGGGTGCTCTCTTGGCAACAGTTAAGAGAAGATGACTTTAATGGAGCTTTAGTGATGTGTGTGCTTATTCAGTTTTATTTAACACATTGGCACAAATCCACTTACCACAAACACTTAAAACAGGCAACCAGGGATAGCTGAAAATAATTCAGATGGACAGTTAAGCCATTATGATCTTAAATGCCTTAATGATACCCAAGGGGGATGAAGGCTTCTCTCCCCATTTCAGGATATATACTACTATTACTACTATTTTCAGTTGTAGCACCAAACTATAGCCTCCCAAAAGAGGTTTGCTTAGCACCTTTTCCCAACTGTTTCTAGATATATTTAATAATTTAAACAGGCTGTGTGAAATCCAGAGCTGCTGTTTCACTTGCAGAATGGCTTGGAATCAACAGAGTTAGAGAACAGTTAGAGAAAGAGAGATTATCTTTGCCAATTCCTCTTCTTGCTGCAGCCACCTATGACCCCTATAATCTGTTCTAGGGGGTTGATGGACCCTCCACAACAGCATGGAATTTGGTGCAGGGTGCCTGCAGGGCAAAAGGGACAGAGTGGCAGCTGGCACAGGTCCGTGGGGTAGAAGCAAGGGGGCCAGATAAATCATTGCAGTACCATGGACAGATCATGGCGTGTAAGGAGCAGAGTTATCATTCCAAATGGTGAAGTACGGCATATTCTTCCAAACCCTGACTGCCATTCCCAGGCTCCACCCGAGGCTTGAAGAATGGAGATCCTTACACGGACAGACCTTGGACCTGAAGTTTAGTTATATGGCTTCTTTCCTGTACTTCCCACCTGGTGCATTTTCTGTGCCATTCCTAATACAGCTGCTGAGCAGGTGTTTGTTATACTGGGACTTGATTCCTCGTGGAATTTGTGCTAAGGAGTTGTTGTTTCTAGGGTCCTATTTCACAGGCAGCTACAAGGCTGTCAGTCTCAGGCCCAAGAACAGGAAGTGTGTTTCACTGCTCTGCTGGGGATGCAGAGAAGACAGATGTATGGACCTGTTTCCCTCTGCTGCTCAGAACTGAGGTCAAGACACAGAGTCTTGTCTTCCTTCATCTACTGTCTGCCCAACAGCCTGATTTGGATCACATCTTATTTCTGTAGTGCATTGAACTCAACCACTAGCCTATTTTGACCACACCTTTTGTCTCTGATGCTGCTAGGCCATAATAAAAGGTGGTACACCAATACATTCCATATGCAAATGTGTCTATACATCTGTTTATAACAATGCTGCGGTGTATTTTGAAATTGTTTTGAAATAAAGCAGACTTCTATTAGTTCTGTTGCGATCAAATCAAAATCCATCAAACAATGTCTGAAAAAGAAAGTACTAATTAACTCACAGACATTCATCAGTTTAGCAGAGACAGACCCAGTGCCCAAAATAAGGAAAAGGAACAATGACAACTCACTGTACACATTGCTTGTCTCATGCTGTCATCTTTAGAAAATTAATTGCTTGCTCTGGCCTCAGGCCTTAAGTTGCTCTCCCAAAAATCAAAGAAAACTTGGACATGGAAAATCAGGCAGCACCAACAGGGAACTTTCCTTCTGCCAGATATAACAAGAATAAATACTGAAGCTGCCTCACATTCCAAAAATGAAATAATATTTTCATTTTGACTGATAACACAACACACCAAAGGCTGACAGCTCACATAGCACACAGTCTTGGAGGGCAAGTTTTGTAGTGCTGTGGCACATCTATGTCTGGGAAACAACACTTATTCATATAATTTAGACACCCTGAAGCTAATTTACCCACTAGCAGAATGTGGTAAATCAAGGCAGTCTATCAACTGTGTACTTTTTTAACTATTAGCAAGACCTAACTTTTAAATTCATTTCTTTTCCCCTGCCCCCCACCATCAACTATTGCTATCCTATTACATTAGAATAATCTCAGTTGGAACCAGTTACCAACATGGGAAAATGTCTGGAATTCTAACTTTATACAAGGTCTGGAATAGCATATTAATCACTGTAGATATTTATTTTCCAAAACACTAGTATGAATTTATGTGCTTCATGCTATTAATTTGTGATTAGTTTCTCAACATAATCAGCTATTGGTACTCTATCACACTGTTGAATTTAAAATGGATTTTGATAAATAATAGCTAATTCATTCTCTGAATTTCCATGTGAGCCTACTTCCTCAAAAGGCAGTATTGCATTATGAGTAGACCAACCTATCACTCTTTATTGCATCACTATTATTATCATCACATTTGTTAGATGTCTGCTACTATAAAAGCATAGCATACAACAAAATAAGTGAACAAAGATTAAACACAAGCAGAACTAAAACAAGAACAACAAAATAATCCCACCTCCTCCCTGCTCCAACCACCGGATTTTTTTACAAGTCATCTAAATAATTCATGGAAGCACAATAGTCTTGTCAGGTCACCATACTATTATATGATAACTAAAGTCAGCATATTAAAAACTAGTGCCAATCTACTCTACATGCATCACCTTTCAATCGTACTTCATTATAAGCCTAATATTTTTGGCTCTTTCCTAACACAGCTGGACAAGCTCACAAGTTTAATTTAAACATGATACCTCTAACTGAATTGGACAGTAGATTCGCCCAGGTTTTAGAGCCTTGTCATGTAACACCTTCTATTTTTCACTTCTGCACTTGGACATCCAAACCCGGCAAAGAACATAAAAAACCTGTTCCTAGTATTTTAAAGACTAATCGATCCAAAAAAAATATCAATATAGTGTGCTCTAATTTCATTACTAGCCCTAGACTTTGACCAAGCAAACCGAATTGTGCAAGCTAAGTGTTATTTCTGCTTACAGAGATTAACAGTTCTGCATGAATCAGGAAATTTATATACAGTACTCACAGTACCTACCTAATGTATAGATCCATGATGGCAGGAATAACTCTAAACAGTGCTAGCTGATGCTCATTGGGATTGGTAAGGTAGAAGGTATGGTGACAAACAGGAGGTGGAAGCAAAGTCAATGACAGGAGAAGACAACTACTAATTCCACTTTCAGAAGTGGGATTCATGTTTCCTGTGCCTGAGTCAAAATGGAGGGAAGAATAGTGATGTTCCTTGAGTGGCTTGAAAGAGTCAAGTGGTGACAAATCAAGCAGCAGAGCTACCAGCAGAGGGGCTAGGAAGCTTCCGTGGAGAGGATAGTGTGACTCCTTGTGAGGTGAGGGCCCTGCCAGATGAGATGCTACAATGAGTTGAAAGTGACCCAGGAGCCCAGCTGCAAGGTACTCAGATGGAAGAGGTGGTTGAAGAGATTCAGAGTGTGGATGAGCAGCTGAGGGGCTGGGACTGAGAAGAGATGCAATCAGTAGCTGAAGACAAGGGGAAAGACAATGCATTGGAGAAGGATGAGCTTGCTGGAGCTGAGGAGATGCTGCTAATGGAATTCACCACTCCCTTGGTGCCTATTATGGAAAGGGGAGTGGAGGAGGAAAGGCCAGCGAAGGAGGAGAAAAGTGCCTCCATGGAGGACAAACTGCAGGATGGAGGTGAAGAGCTGCTGCAATGTGTGCCAGCGGTGCAGGAGGAGATGCAATAAATGTGTGTGCATGAGAAGGAGTTGGTGCCTGCAGAGGTGCCAGAAGAAGGGGTGCAGCAGGAGGAACTGGACTGATAGTGTTTTAACAGCAGCCCTCTCAATGGTGCAATGGGAAACCTGGAAAAATGTGACAGGGCATGTTCAAAGGTTGCATGCAAGATCTCAGGTGTCTTCCAGGTATGCTACTGTCTAGTGTTTTTCGCTACTATTATTTCATTAAGGTTAATTGTTTGTTTTTTACATCTTATTCCAGCAGCAGTATATAACATTTAATACAAGGCTTTGAAATCATGAATGAATCAGAACATAATCAAGAAAACTTTTTTTTTTAAGTCCTTTGCCTTTTGGCTCTGATTCCTTAAGTCATGTCAGATTTGTGTTTTAATGTTTCTCCCTGTAGCTATAGGGACTATAAAGCCAAATCTTAGTTTCAAATAACTAACTTAAGTAAATAAATTTTTAAGGAATCAAAATGTAATGATTTACAATTACATCTGTGCAATGGTTCTCTCATACAGTTTAGATCCACTATGCTAAACAAAAAAAACAAAGAAACTGCAGCCCTACTTAGTAAAGAATACTTTATATGTAAGGCTATTAGAATCAGAAATAATATCTGCCATGTCTACTTCTAACTACAGAAAACAAAGAAAAAATAAAACTTATTTCACTGTCCCATTTCCCTTGGCACATTTTGACAAAATGATTGACCACTAGCTCTACATATCTACAAGATGCATTTCTGAAGCGAATTTTAAGAGTGGATAAACCAGAACTGCTGTATTTCATTCAGCTTTGGAGAACATGACAAACGAACCAAACTTTAGCTTTCAATTCTTTTATAACCTCACCTTACCTCAATGGAATTAATCTATCCTGGAAAGGTGCTTAGCCTAAATAAACTCATCAACATCTAATTAGCTTCCAGATGGGAATTCCTCTCCACCCACCAAGTCTTGGCTGAGAACATACATAAGAAGCCTCCAGCAATCTTGGTGCTTTTCCCAGACATCTCCAAAAGTCAGCAGTGAGATCAGGAAGACACATCACAAAGCATCAAGAAACCTGTCTGAGCCAATTGCATAAAGACACTGACTGCCCCATTTTGAGGTTAATCTAGTCAGTTTATGAACTTCACCAGCTGGCATCTGACAAATTTCTGAAAATACCTAAATACTAGTGGGCACTATAAGTAAATTATTATCATGCCATGAAAGAACACTTTATAGAGATAGCAATAAAAACTCTCACCTTTAAACTGTATTGTTAGATCATCAGCACATAGGATAATAAATACAGTATTTCTAAAATGACTTCTATCAGGTGTTTTGTTTCCATTCTTTAAATATAGAGAGGAAAACAGCAGCAGAGAGAGGCACATTAACAGCACAATTCTGTCTCACCTTGAACACAGAAAAAGAAGGGCAGCCTATACATATAATTAAAATGCTAGAATCACAAGTCTCCTAAGTGCATACACAGTACAAGAACTCTTACTTCTATGAACTGTCGCTTTAAATTATAATTGTGTTTGTTTTTTAATGTATGCTTTAATGTTTGTTTATATAGTACTTAAATATCATTATGGTTAGCCGCCTTGTAGTGTGAAAACATTTATCAATTCATATTAATAAACAATGAAGCCTTACATTTTCATGGCACAATTGCCAGCGACCCAGCAACAGCTGTATGTATGGTGCAAGGCTAAAAATGGGTGGGTTATGGAAAGATTAACCAGGATCCTGTTCACCATCTCAAGATCAAGACAAAAAGAAGAGTTACCAGGTCCCAACCCTGAAAAAGAAGCAATAATCTCCAAAAACACAACTACTTTGGAACCTCTGGATATGCACACCTCTGGTTGCATATCCTTCAGGATGCGAACGCGGCAAACCCGAAATTTTTCCAGGTTTCGCCACACACACACACAAAAGTGTGTGCGCAGAAGCAACACCTCCATTGCTAGTTCCTTGGGATCCAACTGGAGCTCCGGAACAGATCCCGTGTGCAACCGGAGGTACCACTGTAGATGTTACTCAAGTGGAAGGCTAAGTTACTGCAGCTTCCTGTACTCACATTCACTACCACAGGTTTTAAAAGCAGATTGGACAAATTCATGAAATATAAGGTTATAAGTGGCTAATAGTCATGATGGCTATATTAATTTCAGTACCAGTGGCAACATGCATCTGAGTATTAGTTGCTGAGGAACATAAATACAAAAGTACTATTGTGTTGCTTATGGCTTCCCAAAGTGACCTGGTTCACCATTGTGAGAATATGATGCTAGACTAGATAGGCCTTTGGTCTGATCCAGCAGGGTTCTAATTACATTCTTATCAACCTTCCATCCTCTCCGAGCAATCAAATGGGACTACATATTAGCAGGTGTAGGCAACCTAAGGCCCATGAGCCAGATGTGGCCCAATCGCCTTCTCAATCCAGCCCACGGACGATCCAGCAATCAGCATGTTTTTACATG
The DNA here is from genome assembly GCF_009819535.1 of Lacerta agilis. Taxonomy (NCBI): domain Eukaryota; kingdom Metazoa; phylum Chordata; class Lepidosauria; order Squamata; family Lacertidae; genus Lacerta; species Lacerta agilis. The sequence goes on from NC_046313.1 coordinate 45,364,242, forward strand.
AGTAGAATGTGTCCTTTTATTTAAAATGCATCTCTGGGTTATTTGTGAGGCACAGGAATTCATTCATTTCCTCTCCCTTCCCCCCAAAAATATAGTCCGGCCCACCACATGGTCTGAGGGGTGGTGGACTGGCCCATGGCCGAAAAAGGTTGCTAACTCCTGATATTGGTTAGCCTTACTGCAGGTGGACAAGGGAGTGAAATAATAGGAATGGGGGAAGAATGGGCAGGAGAAACCAATCTCCAGTTTTAATGATTCCTTTAACATAAATACTCTTTCTCCAGGTTGCAATCTGGTAACCCTAAACATAAGTCAGTTAAATAATACTACACCATTGTAACTAACGAACAGCTCTAGCTGCAAACCAGAGAACACTCATGTTCTCAGAAGGCATCTATCCAGTGCTCCAGAAATGACAAAGAGCTCAACATGGCATAATTCAGAGGGCAAGAGGACATTGGCAGTACTGTCAACAACTGTGAATGCTGAATTACCAGTGTGTCCCAGTGTGTTACTGCTACCACCAACTCACTAAAACTGTTCATTAGCCATAATGGTTAAGCTTGATTTATGTACAATTAAGGCCAAACTATGCACAAGATAGCAGTAGACACATAGAGGGAAATAATGTCATGTGTAAAACACTGCACTCCTGCTGTGCAAACATTTTCAAGCAGAGCAACCCTAAGCATGTTTATTCAGTCCCACTGAGTTCAGTGAGATTTACTCCCCAATAAGTGTGCATTTATAGGCTTGCAGCCTTAGCAATAGACCTAAAGTAAATATCTGTGAGACCAACTTCTGAAAACCTAAATTGCTTTTGTCCTATTGTAAGGTTGAGATAGAGGGTCTCAAATATAACAGAGATTGAACAGCAGAAATAGAACATACGGCCAGATTCTTATTTTCTTTCATTCACATAGGCAGCAAACCTAAACATAGCTACTGGGAATTGAGTTCCATGGAACCCAGTGGGACTTATTTCTAAAGCACACATGCATAAGACGGTTCTGTGAGGATACATGCAATCATTTAAATGCTCCAGTTTCTAATCATTCAGACACTTCCCTGCTCAAACATGATACAGCCTATGAATCTCTTGCTTTGACATGGCCATAGCTTCATTTTAGTATTTTTCCATTTCTGACTCCACATTTCAACTTCTATCAGTGCTGAAGATCTCACAAAATCCACAGTAGTGAAATAGGATCAGTGCTATTCACTACTTGCAACAATTTTCAAGAATCACAGGTGCTCTGCTAATAATGAATAGCAGGGAAACAAACAAACAAACTCTTATTTCAAGCAGGAAACAGAGAATTATCTTTCTCTTAAAAGAAAACAAGATACCATGTACAGCCCATTTTATGTAGTCAGAACAGGAGAAGCTCACTGCAAAAGCTTCATGTCTCATTACACTTGAAGCTGCTCGCCTGAGACTAGAGGGAATGGCTTGCTTTGGACACCACAAGGGCTGGTTTCTGCAATCTTCCATCAAAATGAAAATGTAAACATGAGAGGAAGCCTGTAAGCACTCACCTTTGAGAGGCAACAGAGGAATGCAAAGGAGCTCACAGGCCGGGAGCAAAAGAACTAAACACATATGAAGCAGAATTTCATCATGCTTCTCCCGTGCAGTCATGCTGCACAGCGCTTCCCATCAAAATGGGCTGCAATTTCAAACTTCCGCCAGAACAAATTTTAGTGCCAAGGCTTATTTGCAGTGTTATCTGTGATGGCATGTTAGTAGTTGCACAGCTCATTGTTTTCCTGTACAAGAATCCACACAAATTCAGGAATAAGTAGACACCGGGTCACCCTGGTAAAAGTAATCTGCCATCTCTAGTTAGAAGTACTTTAATTTTGAAGTGTTTACAGCACATGGTGATTGGAAGAGTGGTCAAGGAGTCTTCCCCGAGTTTTCCTGCATTGCAGAGACACAAGGTCTGGCTTACTGTACTATGGTGATGTGCAAGAAGGGCTGTTCAATGGAACAGGGCAACTGAAATTTTGCAGGGTTTCAGATTGCAGAATGACTGCCTATGCAGACACAATTTAGATGGGTGCAGATCTGGCAAGGAGGAATGTAGAGAATAAGGCTTGATAAAAAGGGGAAGCAAAGAAGACAGAAACTAGAAGTTAGTAGGATAAACTGGCTTTAATTATCCATGTTTTGGTAACCTCCCATTTGATTTACTGCAATGTATTTATAAGTTGGCTTTTCTCTGAAGATTGAATCCTTAGCTGGTGCTTTAATGAGGGCATTAAATTGGGTCTAGATGGTGTGAATACATCATGCATGTTTTTTTTACGGCTTCACTGACTTCTAGTTTGTTTCCAGGCCCAATTCAAAGTGCTGGTTTTGACCTGCAAAGCACTACACATCCTGGAACTCTACAAAAAGCAGACTCTTCCTATACATACATATCAATCCCCTGTCGTCACTGGCAGAGTACCTTCTTAGATAAGGGGATGCGGGATGCGGGTGGCGCTGTGGTCTAAACCAGTGAGCCTCTTGGGCTTGCCAATCAGAAGGTTGGTGGTTCGAATCCGCACAACGGGGTGAGCTCCTTTTGCTCTGTCCCAGCTCCTGCCAACCTAGCAGTTCGAAAGCACACCAGTGCAAGTAGATGGCGGGAAGGTAAACGGCATTTCCATGCACTTTGGTTTCCATCATGGTGTTCCGTTGTGCCTGAAGCGGTTTAGTCACGCTGGCCACATGACGTGGAAAGCTGCCTGTGGGCAAACGCCGGCTCCTATGCAAGGTACAGATCTACAGGAATACATTTTTACATATAAATCTATAGGAATTCATCCCAACTTGCAGGAAGGTTAGTCACACACAACACATGTTCCTCTAAACTCAATCGTGCTAAGCTAAGATATCTACAACAATAAAACGACTTTAAGAAACCCAACCCTTACCCCCTCCCCCACACTTTTCTATCATTACCAAGCAGGGCAGAACGCATCTTGCTCATGTCTTCTTTAGTGGGTTGGTCAGTACGTGAAATTGAAAGAAGAATATACCAAGATAGTATTACTTCCCTTATATGTCAATCAATGCACTAATGTTCACTCGGTGACTAGAACACTGGAATGTAGAAGTAGTCTTGTTTCTTATCTAGGGGTGAAACTAGGCTTTATTTTTCCTGGTTCAAAGACCTAGTCCCCCCCCCACATGCATTTGCCTCAATGGCGCCCTTCTGGTGGCTTCTTCCAGGGCAAAAAACCCAGCTAGCACACACACACACCAACGGCACTGTCTTAGCAAACATCTAGGAGAAATATTGCTTGAACATTTTCACTCATATCTCTTGAATGACAAGAGCTAAAGATTTACTCAAGAGAAGAAGCTGAAAATACCGGTTGCCTAATGTCATAAGCAGACACCAGGTCATAAGCATGCCTAGAATCCAGGCATGACTCCACAAGGCAACAAAATCATTGGCCTCAGTGTTGAGACATCCAAGCTAATTCATACGAAAGACTAAAGAAACTGTAGTTTTTGCATCGGTTGATCACACATACGAGGGAGTAAATCCCACTGAGCACAGTGGGACAGTCTTCCAAGTAAACATGCACAGAATTGTACTGTTAGTAAAATGAAAGCAGCAATAGCTGGAGATGTTGCTTTTTATAGATTTGTTTTGCAGAAAGACGCAATATCTAACAAAGAAGAACTTACTACCTGACCTTCTCTTGCTCATAAAAAACCCCTTACATCTGCAACACACTTGTACAGAAAATTGGAGGGGGTGGGGCTTTACTATCCAGTAAGAAGCAAAGCAGAATTTTGAGGCTTAAATACAATAGCAATTTAAAGATAAATCCCTTTTTCCAAACACAAAGCCAAGTCAAAGATGTTTATACAAACCGATCAATCAAGTCTCTTAATTATGTGTTTATTGTGTAAGACTGTCCAGTTTTGAAATATGGCACTACAGCATTAATATGGGAGAAATGTTAATCACTGTCTCTGATTGTTTGTCTAATATGCACCTTTGAATTCTCTCTCTCTCTCTCTCTCTCTCTCCATATATATAATCATAAGCTGTTTCCGTTTCCCCCTTCCCCCTGCACATTCCCAATAGTTGAGGGTTCTTTTCCTTCATACAGCATAGTCAAACCTCTAAAATCCATCAGCTATCTTCTATCCAAATATCAAGCTAATTACATTAGGTAATTTGTTGAAAGAAACTGGTAAAAGAATTTAATTCCTCTAAGTAAATTTAAAAAGCTTTTGAAGTTTGCCTCAATTCTTGGCCAAGATTTAGAAATGACTTTTTCTGATTTATGTTACGGGTACTTTAAAGATATGCTCTTAAAAGCTATTCTTATCTTAACAAAATAAGAGCTTCAAGCAAAATGTTGTGTGCCAAGAGCAGTTTCAAGCCCATCCTCCTAAAAAGGCCAATATTAAAGTTTTTGGTATAGATTTACTCAAGTCTTTCATTTGCATTATTGGAAAGGAAAGTCCAGGTGGAGAAGTGCAACACTTCTTGCTGCACTCCAGTTCCAACAGGATGCATGGACTGGGTAAAACACTGGTGGTTCTTGAGGGGGCGCAGGGAGGCACAGGCAGTGGTGGCCTCCCAGTGGTGGGCACCACTCATCAAGGTGAGAATGGGGCAAAGCAGTCAAGGTTGGAGGTGCTCCAGGTTGGCAGCACTGACCCTGCAGATGCAAACATATCTGCAAGCTGTTGTCCTCCAACCTGCTTCAGTCAAATCCCAATGAGCACAGTGCTGTCATCAGAATACCTAATGAGCCATTGCTGGGATGGAGTCCCTGTTCCAGCAATTGGTTTAGTGTGCAGCTAAATGCATTACTGTATTAGGAATCCTGCCAGGTTCTTTTTAAAACCAAACAAACAACAGGTGCAGGGAATCCCAATTTTTATTGGGAATCAAGTATGTGCAAGTGTGCATTGCTAAAACCCTGATGATCAACCAGCAATTAGCCCTGGATAAAAACTTTGTTCCCAAGGTTAATAGCAGGTTTTCCCTCCTTCCATCAGGATTACAGCATGTAAGTGTGCTATATGGCCTGTGTACTTTTTATTTTATTTTAAAGGAACAGCAGATGTGGTCCCTAAAAACACATTTAGTATATAGCTTGGCTCTAAGATGAAAAACTCCAAGAGGCGGTTTACAAAATAATCACTGAAAGCTGCTTCTCATGTTGTTGGCATTATGAACTCTGAGTATAATCCCACCATATTCCTTTATGAGACTGCAGTGGCAATCATTCCCAACAGTCATTGCTTGGTAGCATCCAGGACCAGAGGATAAACTTCAGAGGCAGGCAAGACCTCCCATTGCCACATCAGTTTAACACAAACACTTAGCGGAAAAGATGAACTGCAGACCTTTGAATTTAAGTTATACTGGCCTTTCCAAGTCAAGAGAAGTTTAATATTTTTTGTCAACTGCCAAGTAATGCCTCCCAGAAAACCACACACACTTCAACATAATAAGCAGCCTCTGCACAGCATCTTTTCTTTCAGACTGAATTACACACCTCACCCACCGGCAGGGTGGTCTATTCGCAAAAATGCTGAAGTCTTTTTGGCAGTGCAGCCACTGTGGTTGAATGCCTGGTGTGTAGATAAACATTAGGAATTCAACAGCAATTCAAACTCTGAATAGCCAGAAGCTGAAAATTTTGGCTGAAAAGTGAGCAAAGATAAACAAACAGTCTCCTTCTTTCCTACTATTTGCTGAACACATGTATAGCTCCTCCACCCATACCATTGTCCATGTCTCAATATGCAGCCATCCCAAGATATGCCTCATCTTGAGCATGACATGCGATAGAAGCCCAGTTGAGATGAGCCATGTGATCAAGGCATAGCTGCAATTTACACATACAGACTGAGACAAACTACTTATCTGTCTGTCATCACCCGAAAGCTATGCAAGTGATTACAGAGGCATTTCAGGCCTGATTACAAGAGGTAGTCTTTTTTTCCTTTTTTTATACAGGAGCTTATGATAGCCTTGCTGAATCACAACAAGGGTCTATGAGAGCTTTAAGCTTAACCTGGTACCCTCCAAATGTTTTAGACCACAAGTCCTGCCATTCCTGACAGTGGGCTGTGCTGGCTGTGCTGATGAGAATTGCAGAACAAAACATCTGAAGGGCAACAGGTCAGGTAACGGTGGTCTACAGGTAGCATGGTACCCTTCAGATGGCACCATGGACTACAAATCCCATCAGAATCAGCAAGCATGGCTAAGGGTTAGGGATGATGGAAGCCAGAGTCCGGCAGCATATGAAGTGTACCATGATGGATAATCCTACAGCAAAGGTGAGGGATGTTCTGGCCTGGGAGTCAAATGCAGTCCTCCAGGTCTCTCTATTGGATCCTCAGAACTCTCCCATGGCCACTCCCACACTTCCCATACCATGTCATTCAATAGCTCTACTTCACATCTTCCTTGAGTGTTTTTGCCTGGCTGGAATGTATACCTGAACTATGATAATGTCTCTTGCTTGCCTGGATGGAAGACAGAAAAGGGTGTGTGTATATGTAGAAACTAGCTTACTGCACAGAGGTAAAATGTACATTTGTTGCCCTGCCCACCACTGGTATGTGGCCCCTGGAAAGTTGCCCAGAAGGGAATGTGGTTCTTGGGCTAAAAGAGACCCTGTCTCCCCCATCCCCGTCATATGCTGTTTCCAAAAGCAGCCAGACTCTTGAGATGCCCACAATCAGAGCAAAAAGCCAACAACCCTTTCCCTTCAAATTATAGTTCATGTAATCATAGCTAACAACCACTGATAAATCTGTCCTCTATGGAATTGTCTAATCCTTTTAAAATAAGGCTTTATGTGACCCCAGCAACAGCAGCTTTATAGATTGTGAGGTACAAGCAGTTCCTTCAGTCAAACCATTCACACAATATGTTTTGCACAGGTTGTTCTCACTCAAAGAGGATTAGCCCCAGCACAATTGCTGGACAAGTATGTGTCCCATATGGGTTCCTTCAAAGTCATTGTGCTTAAAGGCTACTTTTATGTGAGGCTGTGATGAAGGCTGATTACGGAACCACAGGTGCATGTAATCTTATATACCTTACAAAGCCTTACAAAGTCCAATCCTACATATGCTTATTAGGAAGCAAGTTCATATGTGTTCAATGGAACCTCCTCCCAAGTAAGCAAGCATAGGATAACTGTCTAAATCTGAGCACAAGGATTGAATGTTGGGGTTCTTATTCAAAGTCTGGATACCAAATTATTTGGGAACCTAAGAATAAGGCGTGGGAAAAACCACTTAAGCCTAAGGCAATCCCCTTTGCAACCAACGCTGCTTTCTGTGTTCTCCAACTTGCACAACTGAACATGACGCTTAATTTAAAAAAAAAAAAGAACAAAACCAAAACAAAGAACAAAACAAGATGTGGAACTGAGCAGTCAGGCAGTCTGTTTAGGAAAGTGGATCCAGTCCTTTGAGATCCCCAATGGCAAAACACTTGACACTTATTAACCTAAAGATACTTAATTAAAAAGAAAGAGGCAAATGTTGCCTTTGATTTTTATGCCAAAGAAAGCATACTAAACAGCCACCTTAGCACCACTCTGACTAGCACATTATGCTGTTCAGCTAAAAGTTCAATACTGTCACCTTTGGCTTTGAAGAGTTACAGACAGCTTTGTATTTTTATTTTTATTTTAAACCCCACAAGAAAACTTCAACATGGCCAAATAGGTACTGATAACAATAAACTTAACAGACCAGCAGGTCACTCATATGCATATTTACTCAGAAGTAAATCCAACTGAGCTGAGATGTACTTACACCTGAGCTTGCATAGGATTGCAACCTACCGGTAGGCTTTTTTCCCCCTCACACAATATCAAAATACAGGAACAAGTTTTCAAATATTTGACAGTAAGATGAGAATAATGTTAGGAATTCTTGCTAAACTGGTTTGATATAATATAATTCTGTAAGCTTCTAAGGCTCTTTTTCCTGTTCTATCAAAACAATTTTGGAAGGCAAGTTAATGGAAACCAATAGAGCTTCACACTGAAAAAATAACACAGTGTTAACAAAACACAGCTACTCTTTCAGCATTGGCCTTATATTTTGATATGTTTATAGACATATGCCATCATACATGCATGACTTAAGTACCATGCTCACAGTAAAACTGTCTTTTTAAAAAAATTAATTTGAATAATGTGCTGATATAAGCTGACAGATAGGCCTTGAGTTCATAATACAAATCCTGTTTAAGGTATCTGAAAACTGAATCATAATGCTGACCAAGCATCTCTGAGGCGATAACCTGTAACTTTATGCCAAAATATTATGATACTCAACAAACTCCTGACCGATCTTACCTAACTTCTCTTTTTAAAACTTCCAGAAGGAGATTTGACAATTTCCCAAGGCAACTTTTCCTACTTGTTCATTAGCTCTTAACTCTGGGAAACCAAAACTGCTGTGATGTCACAGAAGCCCAGAAGGAAAAGGTAGAAAGCAAAGAGAGGGAACACATAAGACCAATGGAATGCAAGAAGCAGGAGACCAAGAATAGAGAAGTGGAAGAGACAAGGTATTGAAGGAACTGAGACAGACTACTAAAGAAGTAAAATGTTCCAGCATCTGGCTGTCTAGCTGTCTCATACTGGACAGTAGCTGGTGGTGGGAAGGAATACTAAGAGGCGCTTTTCTTACTTGCTAGTGACCAGTTGTTTTGCAGGGTGAGGTAAGAGACTGAGAAGCTAACCACAGCATGCTTCTGTGTGCTGTTAGTGGAAAGGGTCAGAATAAGTAAGGATAACTAAGTTTTTATGAACAACAACAATGAATATTTTTATAGACTACATTTTACTCCTTCCAATTTGCTGCCAGGACTTGATGCTGCAAGAATATAATGTGTGAAAAGGCCCAGTATCCACTATCCAAAAGTCTGTCCTATTCATATGCTCCTGGTCCTATTCATATGCCATTTACCTGTCATTGCAATCCAAACTTATGCCCCCAGAAATCTTCTTCACATTATTGTTGCCATCCTCTGAGCCATACACCAAGAGTTTGGGTAACAGTCAGCTCCTATGGCTGCCTCAATCACACACTCAGTTCACTGGTTTGGAAATGCAGTGTGAGGAAGTGGGCTTCCATGCCACAATGTATGTGTATCAGTGTCAGCCCTGACAACAATTAGGCTGTTTTCAAATGTCTTCAATGTCTTCAAATATTGCTCTCAGATTCTAAGGTTCTGTTTACTCAGACACACATACACAGTTTAATTACTTCAGTAGCTAGCAACAAAGAACAAAGAAGGTTGGATATTCTCAGAGTGTTATACATTTGTCCAATGTAAAATTGTGGTTTCACAATAAAACATTTGCATCAGCATTAGAAAAACAGAGACATTGCCAGTCATGTGTTTAGGAAGACAAGGCCAATTTACAACCATCAAAATAATTACCCTTTCATAACAAGTTGCTGCACAGGAATAGTTTGGCTTAGTTTCCTCTATACTCAACAGGAGCAGTATCTCACCCCAATGTAACAATGATGGTGCTGTTAACATGATTTTAAGATGTTGTGTGTAGCTTGGGGACTTTTTTCCTTTACAGTTTAAGCAAGTCTGATTAGTACATGGATGAGGGGACAATAAACTGGAATCATCTCGGAAAAGTAGAGTGGTATTCAACCTATCATGCAGGTGATTACAGCTAGATATACACAGTTTGAGGTATACTTCTCATCTATATTTGTCACTAGAGAAGTCTTGGTGACCTCAATGTTTTGGACTACATCTCTCATCAGTTAGCATGACCAGTAGTCAGGGATGATGGTAGTTGCCAAAACCTCTGGAGCACATAAAGCTAGTCACTTTATTGAAGAGGGCCCAATTTAGATCTGTAAGCTATGCTAGCCTGGCGTTGATGCAGCAAAATAGGTTGTGAAGCTGCCTGCTTTTTTGTAGGAACCAGCAAGGCTGAGAATGTGGTGAAGAACCTGCTGTTCCATGCCCTGAGTCCCAGCTAGGACTGCACTGATATTCTTGGAGTTGCAACAGATACAGGAAATCGTAGTCAGACTGCAGGTCATTGCTGCCCAGTTGTCATTGAATCCTCCTCTGAAACTTACTACAAAACTACAAGACACTCAACCTTTTCTGCTGCAAGTTTGCCCAGTATTAGAACTAATTGAAATTTCCTAAGGACAAAACGTTGGAGCACCCTAGGAACATCTGTTACCATTCGGCATGTATGGTGGTAATTTTACAAAGGCAGGATTTCAAACATCTCTATCATGTCTTGTTTAAAACCGATTTAGAGCCGTGGGGGGGGGGGGACGACAAAAGCTGGCAAGAGATCGAAGAGGAGTGCTAGCTTAAAATGTGAAAGAAAAGTCCCCACTAACATTTCATTACTGAGAAAAAGGTGTGAAAGCAGATGTAATTCCAGCAAGACAAAATACCACAGATTACTTAATTTGTTGTTTGTCTTATGTTACAGAAGAATACACAAAGGCTTTCCATTTCCCAATAAAGCCATGGTCTTTTCAAATTAAAATGTTAAGCATGGATTAAATACACTAAAGGTTAAATCACAGCCTGGAATGTTGTTTGCTTACTATTAAGTACAAAGTAAATATATTATGGTGTAACTAAACGTTCCATAATCACTTCCTTCTACATGAAGTTTATTTAATTCCAATAAAGAACCTTAACCTGGAAGTCCTTTATCTGACAATTATTCTTTGTACCATTCCTTAACGCCTAAATGCTGTTTTATGTTGTTTAGAAATTGCCAACTATTCATATACAGTACTAATTTCTAGCAGCAGAAACATAATGAAACACACAGGTGTAAGAGTCATGAATTAAAACACTACATAGAAATGGGGTTGCTTTTGCATAATTAAAACTGTTCTGTATTGTTTACAGATCTCAAGAAATAATCCAATCTTAAATCATGGCTGGTTAATATTATTATTATTAATTATTTATTGGATGTATATACCGCCCTATACCCGGAGGTCTCAGGGCGGTTCACAGAATAAAATAAAAATATAAAACCACAAAATATATAATCAAAATAAAAACAACAACCCAATGGTTCCTCCTCTTAGCATTTTGTAGTTGCAGGAAGGCAGCACAAAGCAATCCAGGCTATTCTAGTGGAAGAGTTGACTTACTATGAAGGCTGTAGAGGTTCTTATTTTTCCACGCCTCACTTTAACTTTTAAAAGCTGCTACCTTTCATCTTTCCCAGAGCCAGCAGCTTTTAAAAGATAAAAGAAAAGGGAAGAAGCCTTCCCTATGCTGCCAAATGACATTGAAAAGCTATCCCAAATCACCACATGCAAATGAGAGGATGAGTTCTGTGTTTGTGGCCATTTCACTCCACCTCAATGAGAAAACAACAATACTGTTGCTGAGATTCCAGGGGGTCCAGGCATGTACCCAGGGTTTGTGTTTCCTTTTGGGAATGAGGCACAGAGGAAACTGTGATGTCTTTAGGATATACGGTTTATTCACAAACCTTGCTGTTTAGGGAAGTTTTTAAACTGTGATATTTTAAATGTATTTTAATGTTTGGTGTAAGCCGCCCAGAGTGGCTGGGGTACAAATAATAAATTATTATTATTATTATTATTATTATTATTACTACTACTATACAACTTGATGGCCACCTCATGAGAAGAGAAGACTCCCTGGAAAAGACCCTGATGTTGGGAAAGATGGAGGGCACAAGGAGAAGGGGACGACAGAGGACGAGATGGTTGGACAGTGTTCTCGAAGCTACCAACATAAGTCTGACCAAACTGCGGGAAGCAAGTGTTAACAGCTAAGAAGGCCTTCTGTCTGGATGTTAAGATCATATGAGTTGACCATGCCTGGTTAAACAAACTCACAACTTATGCAATTTCTCTTCTTCCAAAAAGGAGGTGGAGAACAAGGAAATAAATTATATGAATTGTCTCTCCATGAGGTTAGAAGCATTACATTGTCTCTGTGGTGAAGGAGATAGAGTGTTCTTGTGTTTCCAACACAAACAAAGAATCAGTATCCCAAGTAACATGAATTGTAGAAAATTCAAACTTAACTACTGCTTGTCAGCTCTCCTTAGCCAGGTTATGCTGTCTCTGCAGCTTTCTTCCATAGCAGCTCTGTGTCTGGGTTCAACAAAAATTGTTGATAAACACAGATGTTGTGGTGGTGGGGGTATTTATTTTCCAGCAGTGTTGTGCTATTAGCACTAGTGACACTCAAGCCTTCCTTGACATTTTCCTAACCATTCATATGATAAACCAGGTTTGATTAATTAGGAAGTGTTATGGGAAACACAAGTTGAAATAAACAGAATGCTCCATAGCTCCTTGATCTCACTGAAAAACCACATTCTAAGACTCTAGGTGTGTTTCCCCTGCTCAGTAAACTCCTACTTTTTTGACAACTTCATTTCCTCTGCTCTTCAGCAACCCAGACAGATAAGTATTTAATGTACAGCATGATTGTGATTAAATTTTCAAAGGCATTCTTCATCTGGATTGCAGCTGGTACAGCATCTCAATTACAGCTGCATCATACTACCAGGGGTCCATTATTGACATGTTGAGCCTTAGATGAAGGTGCTGGATTTAAACATTTCCAAAGAGCCATCAAATCTGACCACAATCAATTATTTCCTCTTTTCCTAGTCTAGGCAAACCCTTAACTGGGAAGCTTATTTGGTACATTAAATAGCGCCTAGCTTCCAAGCTTTATTTTCACATTATGCTTTCCAGCTTAAAAGTAAAGCAAGTTATAACCGCAAATGGGTTGTTTTTTTTTAATTGAAGCTGTATTCTCATTATGCATACTATTTGGTTTTCTGGCCAGCAGTGACCATCAAGCTTGGCAGGCCTTGCACCAGAGTGCAGGGGTGCTGCGGAGGCTACCATCAATGCCCCAGCACTGACCTGGTCCCTCCTCAGTGCCTGACACCAGTTTGCAGGTGCCAGCCTCTTCCTTCCAAACATACATTTGTTTATTCAAGGTGGCGACCAGTATGTGGTGAAATATGGTACTGAGGAAGGCAACATGTATCACATAATTTCTATCTGAAGATGTTTTTAGGAGTAGTTCGTAGCATGTCATACAGGTGGTGCAAAACTAACAACCACTTATTAAAATGAAAAACAATCATGAATAAAGTTTTGAGGGATTACATGGCCTTTGTCACAACCTGAAAACTATACTTGACATAAACCTTATGGATGCAGATGGCAGGGTTCATGAGATAGTCAGCAGATATTTTGAAGAATAGCTCTCACAGACTCAGGCCAAACTTTTTTATTGCAAACATATTCTGTTTCATTTGAATGGAACTTGCCATTGCCTATGCTGTGATAGGACTAATTAAAAGTACATATATTAAAACAAATCTTCAACAACTACCCAGTACTACTAACAAGTTCCTACTGAACATTTTTGAATATTTTATGAGTAAACACTATGAATGAGGGAAACATAAATGGATAAGTTCTAAGGACTGAAAGCAAGAGACCGAAGGGAATATCTCTCTCATTTATAGCAGTTCTTCTTTTCCACTCATTATCTCTCAAAATCCAAGCACACTCAAATATTTACTTTTCACGTTTATTGAGAACTTTATATCTTGCAAACCACCTTTTTTAAAAAAAAAAAAATTAATATCAAGACGATTCCGTACTGCTCTGCACCATGCAACAGTTAGCATTCCATTAATACCTCAAGTGTTGAAGCAATCCCACCTGTTTATAATTTCCTATCAGTTTGCCTGATACATATCCAACTGTAGAAACTATATCAAACTGCATAATATACAGAGACAGAAGGAAAGTGCCTAACAGGATGAAATATTTCATAGAATAGAATGCTTCTGTATCATAGTGGAATATAAGGTATAATTAATTGTTCCAACTGTTATCTGACTTCCAGAATCAATAGGTCAATTGTTCAGGTCAGGCCACATCAAACCAAAGACGTTAAAACTGTGCTTGCTATGATAACTGAATCAACAATAGTATAGCTGTGGGCATTACTCCACCTCCAGAAGCTGCTCCACCACAGAGACAGGAGTAAACTGGTTAAGCAGCATGCTGAAATGAAAACAGCAAAGCAGTTCTAAACCATGTTCTGCCTGTTTAAATTTTTAAGTTGACAATATCCCTTCCCACTCATAGTCAATCTGGGTTACATTGAAAAGGGTCTCATTCTCCAGTGCACCTGCTCCTCCACCATCTCTGACAGTTTCCTGAATTCCACAAGCAGACCTCCTTACCTTGGGAAAGGCAAGGGTGTGCTGGATGGTGGAGGGTAGGGCAGTGATTCAGGAGAAGCCCCTTTGGCATTCACTTCAGTAACACTGTCAGCAGCAAATGATAAACTTGTTTTGCTACAAGTCCTATGACCCCGCAGGAAATGATGAACAGATTGTGTTAATAGCTGCCGAGGAGAGGTCTCTCCTGTCCTATGTCACTTTATTATCCTCCCCTTTCCAAAATAACTTTTTTTAAAAAAACAAAGGGAGGAACTTGCAGGAAAAGAAAGGCAGCAGAGAAAGCAGGCCAGGTTAGAGAAAATGGGATTGTTCAAGCAGCCTAACTGATACTGGGGGTCTGGTAAGCAGGTGCTTGCCCATTCCATATGATTTGGGTTCTAAATTATCATTACAGTGGACGCTCAGGTTGCAAACGTGATCCGTGCTGCATCTGCGCACACGCGTGACACACTTCAGCGCATGCACAAGCATGATTTAGCGCTTCGGCACATGCGCAAGCGCCGAAACCCAGAAGTAACCTGTTCTGTTACTTCTGGGTTCGCCGCGGTGTACAACCCGAAACCACACAACCTGAAGTGGCTGTAACCCGAGGTATGACTGTATTTATTATTAGTGCAAACCCTGGTTAGGTCAGATGTCTAAACTAAGGCATGTGTCAACCATGTTATGGTAGTATGATTACTGTGATATGAATGTTTACTACAAAGTACTCATTACTTCACCCACATTACATGTATTAAGTGCTGCACATGGATAAAATGCTTGCAGGCAAAAGGATACAATTAGAGGCAACTGTAGCTGGCTACTTTGCCTAACTGTTGGCTGAATTGCTATGATGCCATAGAAATCTGAAGGGACCAGTGGGAATGCAAAAAGAAGGGTCAAAAGAAGCCAAAGAGGCTTGCCTGGAGCCTTCATTAGGCCTAAATATATTTAGGTGCCAGGCGAAAACATTTCTCTTCAGCCAGGCGTTAAGCTGATTAACATCCTATAGTTTTAAATGTGTTTGTGGGAGGGAGGTTATTGGTTTATTTTGCTTTTGCTTTGTTTTCTTATGTATTTTGTGTTTTCATTTTGTATTTTTATGTTATGAACCACCTTGTGATCTTTGGATGAAGGGCAGTACACAAATTTAATAAATCCCCTTTGGTGGATGTTGTATTTAAGATATGTGTAATGAATTTTGTGAGGATTTCAACAACAGTGTGTAAGAATTTGAGAGATTTGGATTTTCGAGGAGTGTGTGTGTAGTACTTTAACCAAAGACGATTTGGGGAAAAGAAACATATCCCTAATGAAGATTACTCATACACACTCTTACAACATATATTATGTACTTTAGTTTCCAAATGTGTCTGCAGGCCAAGAGGGAAAAGGACTGAGTGATATATGAAGCACAACACATTACTTGCTACTTCTTTTTTTCCTGGGAAGGAATTTATTTTCTTTTAAATATGTAGATTATACTCAATTTAAGAAAGGAGAAAAAGCAACAAAGCTCTCCTACTTCAAACAATTCTATTTCAGGACAGTGCTTTTATAAATAAATAAATAAAAATCCATATGGCAATATGAAAAAGCAGTAAATGAAATTCTGGCCCAAAGACTTTTGATTCCTCCTTTCCTCCCTGAGGAAAAGCAATGAATGCCAGATGTTCTAGTGAAATGTCTTCATATCTTCCACTGTAGCCGATCTGTCTCAGACAGCCACAATGCATTTAATTTATTATTACACAGGGGTCAAGAGGTGTTCAGCAGATTTATATGAAAGTTGCAGACATTTTCAGACTCCCCTCCCCCAACACTTTATTCATTGTGGCCAATTAAACAAGCATTAAAACTGCTCATTGTTCCCCCTTTAAGTCTTATACTATGAGCTCATCAAGACCAACAAAGCATCCCATTTTCTAACCGCCTGTAGTATCACAAAATGAAGTTGCAGTAGGGCTAATATCAAGGCAGTAGCTCTTAAAATGAAGAAAGAGTAACAAGAAGAATATGCAAGGTGGGGGGGGAGTGCGGGGGGGGGGGGAGAGATGGCCTCTGTCAACAATCACAAGGCACTGCAGAATTGCTAAGCAGACCAGCCTAAGAGGCATTGTTTTCTTCATGCCTCCTTTACCAGTCTTAATAATGATCATGTCACAGAACGACTGATGTTAAATGAGATTGTGCTGAATCAAGAAATGATTTCCCCTGCAGTGTCAATCAACTTTGCTTGCAGCGTTTTCTCACATATCGCTATTAAGACAGCAACCAGGTGACTCTGCTATGCCCCGTCTAAGTGGCCATCCTTTCCTCTTTTCTTTCTTTTGGTTTAAGGAAAGCCTGTCAATCTCCTTGTTTAAAAAATGCCTCTGGCAAACATTTTATAACATGACAAATCCTCCAAATGTCAGCTTTAGCAGGTGAATAGCTTATAGTGCTAAAGGACTCCAGAAAGAGACAGGTGAGCAATCACTGTCAACACAATGATTAATGATTATATACATCTGAACTATTTTTCAGTTCTGGTGACAGAGAACCTACTGGCTGAAAAAACTATACATTTTTTAAATGGGACAAATGTAGCTTCTACTTGTGGGAACGTTTATATAATATAGTTGCAGAGTTAAATGTTCCTTATTTAAACCTGCACAGCGGCAAACGGCTTGCTGACTCGTTTGAGTCTTTTGTCCTTTCTTGATTGTCAATCCCTTTATCCCTCTCAAAATAAAGATACACATGAATCTGATTAATAACTGAAATAAAGTAATTTACTGACAGATTCATTCATGTACATATTCAGGTTACAAAACAATTGATATAAGCTATATAAACTATATTAGTGAGTCTTTTAACACATCTTTAAGCAGCAGCAGCCTAACCGACCAACAGACCAAAAACTAACTGACACAAAGTGGCAGTTGATCCTCCCTTAGAATGTTGGACTTGACTGACATCATCCCACACTGCTACTGTGCTTGCTTTACATTAATTTAATTTACCATCTTCCCAAAAATCTCATCAAGGGCATTTAGAAACAAAGCACATGCACACCCACCCACCCACCTACCCACCCAGCACACTAAAAGAGCCCTTCAAGGTCATTTTTGTTCATTTGAAGCAAAATGTGCCAAACCAAAAGGACATTTTATCGCTTCCAGAAAATACTCAGACTTTGACTTTGTGACATATCTGGAGGAAAGGCATTCCAAATAAGAACATAGGGGTGAAAAGCCTGAATTAGGTTGCAACAATTACAATACAGAGTACTAGTATACATGCTGGAATACCAATGAATATAACAGCAGCAAATATTGAGGGGCAAAAATATTTTCACCTCAACAGTGCATCACTCTATGCTATTTGACTTCTTAATTGCAGCAAAACTGCATATAAAAATGGTTGGCATTAAAAAATGATTCAAGTGTATTTGTGAGTAACTAATCTGTATTCAGATATACAGTAAACACTCAGGGCTTAATACTTGAAAGAGGAAAAAGAAACAAATCTATAAAAATTTGTTTCTATAGATTTTGTGATAAAACTGAAAGCCTCCACCAACAGACTAAGGAGTATTCAAACACCAACCACACACAGTGGATTTCTGGACATTTCCCAGAGGCTTCTGTTAAGTATTGGCATGGTTTTAAATATAAATGGTGCTTGCATTGACATCAGTACTTAATCAGATTCCAGGGACAAATCCAAATTTGGAACACTTCGTATTTGGACAAGTAACTTGGCTCTCAAGGCTGTTTATTTCTTGAACTTAGTTTTACTTATTTTTGACAGCTAATGGAAGGATTGCTTGCTTGGTAAATTAGAATATTTACAACATATACAGCCAGCTCCCACAACTACATTGAGGAAACAGTTTGTTTCCCCAATACATATAAATTCAATACATACCACCCTATACCCTGAAGTCTCAGGGCGGTTCACAGAATAATATATTTGGTCTTGTATTTTGAACAATTCTGTACGAGCTCAAATTTGCTTTGGGGAAGAGCTTTGGAGTTTTATGATTGTAACCTCAACAGCAAATCTATTTAGGCTCAGAATAGTCAAAGGACATCTTCCAACTTAACCACAGTCTACAGTGGCAGCCTGTGATCATGTCCTGCATGCCTGCATTTAAGCTGAGAATAGACAGGTGAAGTCCATTTTGACACATTCTTTAAGAGTTATGTTCCCATTCTCACACACTCCCAATAGCTTAATCTACTTCTGCCAAACTACAAGAGCCTCAGGGATGCAATTTTCCCAAGTTCCTACATAAGTGTTGCCAATAGTTTGGCTAAGTAAGGAGACCAGTGTGTGTGTGTGTGTGTGTGTGTGTGTGTGTGTGTACGTACGTGCAAGCTGGCTTCTGTGCAGGCATTGCTTGTGGGATCAGAACCTGGGATCATCCAAGTACACATCTAAGTGCATACACTGTCCATCTATATGACATTGCTGTTAATGGAATGAACATTCAGAGACAGATCCAAGTGCATGTACAGATGCAGATCATGGTGCATAGTCCATCAAAATGCAGATCGTGCACAGACAGCACTGAATGTATATTCAATTTTACACCTGTGATTCCTGATCCAACATGGATTTCCTTACGTCTCACCCACACTTCCTTTTGTGACACCTTTCTAGGCACAGGTCCAGGATTTTCATGTCCATGTCCAAACTGTTTAGGGTTTTGCTTTGTTTTGTTTTTGCCCCACCACTTTCCCCAGAAAACCCCACATTTTACCACTGAATTGGAGCAAACAGCAATCGAACCAGGTTTTCCATGGATTGACTATTGCTCCAATTCAGCAGTAAAATGCAGGTTTCCCCAGGGAAAGTGACATAGCTGGAAATCCCAGACCTGGGCCTAGAAAGTGTGGGTGAGCCCTTAGATGCATTGGGACAAAGAAACATGCATATGAGAATACAATGAGAAATCACTTTGTTCTCTTTGCCCTAACCTTTTCTTCCACCTCCATGAAAATTGTTTCTAAGTCCACGCCCAATTTTAAGATAAAAACAATGGTATTATAGTAAAAAGGGGGGTGCAACAAAATACCCAGACTACTGCTGATTTCCATGGTCTGCAGTTGCTAAACTGTTGTTGTTACTGCTCCAAATAGGCAATAGAACTGCCATGGATGGACGGAGTAAACTTACAATTATGCTCCCTCTGACTTAGATAGTTTACAAAGGGGATTAAACAAATTCACAGGAGGGTAGCTGTATCAGGATCTACGATAACTAAATGCAATTATAGGATGGGAGTCAAACAGGGAGAGTTGTTGCCTTTTTCCTGCACTTGTGGGCTTCCCGGAAGCATCTGGCCAGTGAAGGAGACAGGATACTTGATTTGATAGCCTTTCTGGTTCAGCAAGGGCTTTTCTCATGTTCTTATATAGCAGTGATATGACTAAAGGAACATGGCTATAAAACACTGGCAAGCCTTCATTCCCCTTTAAAAGTTACAAGGTGCTGGAACTCTGGTAAACCTTTCTCTTCTAGCTCCCTAGTATGAAACTCCAAATATCAGGGTCATACTCCCTGTCCCTGCTTTTTTCTTTTTCTTTTTTGGGGGCCAAGAGGCACATTTCCTTTCAGGATCAAGGTCTGTCTGCCTTGTTCAGAGGCACAGGGGACTAATGTTGAAATGAATTCGACTCCAGAAATAGCATGAGTCGTTGAGGGGGCCAAAGCACGCATGCAATGGAGATCCTCAGCCAAAACCACAGAAATTTCAGTATGCATGAATGAGAGCTTGCACAGAAAAATGAAACTATTATCAAGTTACCAACACACTCAACCAGTTTTTCACTTCAACAAATCAGAACCAGCTAGCTATCCCTGCTTTTGGACTTTGCCAAGTCTTTGGGACTAGCACATCTCACATTACAGGTGGTATTTCAACTGGTGGCATTTCCCCACTTCTGTTATTTTGGATATTTATTTCCATGTTTTTAAACACCTGGGTTTTTCAGGGGAGAGACCCTGCTTGTTCCCAGCGCGTGAAAATAGATGTGAGGGTTAAGTCATGGTTCACACTTGAAACAGAAATTTCTATCCTGAACATCCATATCTATTTTCTGAAATCCCAGTGTTAATTGTATTCTTTAGCTGTTGTTTCCTGGTTGCTTTGAAAATGGATGATGGGAATCAAACCAAGGTTTGTACTTGGAACAGAGAATGCTGACCTGAATGTACACATCAAACCATCTTCTTGATACCTCATTCTTCAAGTGGTATCATGTCCCTCACATAGAATATCAATCTTAGTGTTTTGTCTCATCCTGTGGCTCCAGCAGCTGTAGTGACAGTAGCTGCTTCTTGCCCTGGCAGATCCCTGGGAAGTGTAGTAACTGCAGCCACCACAGCTGAGTAACTGGATGGAGGGGGAGAGAAATTTGCTGCTTCAGTGGCTCCTGCTGCAACAGCTAAGTAAGGAGGTTTGCAGAGGTTCCAGTAGAGATGGAGGGTTCATAGGTGAGTCAGGGGAAGGCACTGAGCTCTCTCAAAGCAGACTGGGGAGAAACGGATTCACATTCTAGACCCCATCTAGTTCCACCCTCGAAGTGCCGTCCCCAAAGGGACAACACACTTTGGTGTCTCCCCTTCAGTGGCAGCCAAGGGCAGGCAGGCCTTATGGAGGTGCCCCAGCAACTGATGCAAGCCTAGCTAAGCCCGTCATTAATTATATTTCCCATGCTATCTGAAAACAGATTTACCCAGTATTTAATTTGTATCCCATCTTCTTAAAAAAAAAAAACTCCATTAAAGAAATCCCAGAGCAGTTTACACAATAAAACATTCAAATAAATAATAAACACCAAATCCACAAATACAATTAAGTTTGTGGAACTAGCTGGTACTCAAACCTTAAACAGAGAACTGCACCATAAATGTTTTATCCTAATGCCTCAGTGTTTAATAGACTTATCACATTTCACACAGACGTAATGCCAAATTGTTCTTTACTACTAAAAGAAAAACCTCACTTTGCTTGGCCAATTTAATAGAACAACTGAGGCTACAATCCTATGCACATATACTTCAATTTAAGTTCCACTGAGATCAGTGAGGATTACTTCTATGTAAATATATATAGAATTAGTTTGCTCAATTCTCAAATAGAAAAGACATATCATATCTTATAACAAAACAGAATAATATTTTAAAGTAAAAGTTACCACAAATTAAGCAGACATGATTCCATTAACAGGTCCTCAAATTTATGCAGTGTTTGAACCTCAACTTTTTGGAAGTTTAAAAAACTGTGCTTTAATATTAAGAAGCAAACAGCCGGGAAACTCCACTGTTTAAAAAGTTCTCTCATCAATCTTCCATAGCAAGCTTCTTGACACATTCCACATTTTAACCAACTCTGAGTGACTAATTGTAGGGCAATAATGAGTATTTGGACCTTTGCAAGACCTTTCAACAAATGTTCATTTTCCAAAGACTAACCATGAGCCTTGAAAATTAAAACTAATAGGTTAAGCTGAAAGCAATTAAAGACTTCTTGTCATACCGTGAGCACCATCAGGACAGTGTTTCAGCTTTCAAGATATTTACCAAATGCACCTGGTATGGATTTTAAGAACCTCTGAATTAAGAAAGCTTTATACTAACAGCAGAATTAAAATTATTCTACGGTGAACCGTTACTGTTCATGAAACTAAAAAATAAAAATAAAAATACAGATTAATGCAGCGGAAATTTGTCCAGATTATTTTTTTTATCAGATAACACAATGACTTACTGTGCTATAAACACTGCAAATGCAATTTGTTACTGGCAGGAGATGCACAGGAAGAATTCGAATCGGGCTTCTCAAAAATATAAATGTGCAAGTGTTGGTAGCAATTCTCAAACGTGCCTTTCTAATGCCTTTATCCTAAATGTTTTACTAGTATATTGGGCTCCAAAACCAAGAACACCACCACTGTAACACTAGTAACTTTTATTATCTCTCTTAAACAAGAGCAGGACAGCCAAAGTAAACACTCAACTCCACTCAGATCCCATGTTCAGTGCCACCTGGAGACTAACCATAATGATACAGTCCACAAACTGACATTGTGCTGCAGCTGTAATTGTCCATGTGCCTCTTCTGAATTTTTTTATATACTAATATGGTATACAAGTAACTGTGTAAAATGAATGACTGGTGATGAGACCAGAATAGTAACAACTTCTCCACTCTCGAGGTTGCATTGAATCTCAGGCTTTCTAACTAGATTAAAAAAAAAAAAAACCACTTTGGAGCAGTTTTTCCTCCACTTTGCTGCTTCCCTGCCTGGGGCAAGGGTGAGACATGAGATAAGGGCATTTCGCAGCCTAGTGCCACACCCCAGGGCTGGGATGCTGGCGAGCTCTCCCTGGCAACTTTCTTGCCAGCAGCAAAAATGGCCATGAAGTTTCTCCACACCATTACTTTTCCACATTGACTCAGTAGAGAAAAAGTACTGAAATTCAAGACACTGACTCTTTGCTTCCCTGCTTTTTTTCCTTCTTCTCACCACAGCACTGGTAGGCAGTTGACCTACCCATCACATTATCTATATAGCTTTAGGAATTTTTGTTTGTTTGTTTGTTTGTTTGTTTACCACCTTTCATCCATAGACCTCAAGGCAGTTCACAACATAAAAGTACAATATAAAACACAAAATATGTAATAAAAACAAGAACAAAAAAACCCAATAACCCCCCCACCTCTTTAAATATTTAAACATATTTAAAAGGGGCATATTGTGTTAATCGGGCAAAGACCTGGTTGAAGAGGAATGTTTTTTGCCTGCCACCTAATGCAGGTGCCAGTCAAACCTCATTGGGGAGAGCATTCAGATTATAGTCATTTTGTTCACCTTCATATATACATACACTAAGCATGTATTCTCACCTTACCTTGTAAAACCAAGCCCATTAGTGACTTCTATGAATGTGGAATATGAGACTGAAATTAAACAAAGTGTGGTGCCTAGTATAGCTATTGATAATGCCCGGTTTTCACCCTTCATGGTTACAGGGATATGTTCAGTAGCAGCAAGTGTGACAGAGTGGAACCAACCTCCTGACACACTTCACTACTGCCTACTTGGATGCTGATGGGACACTGGGAAGGGCAGGTTGGTGCCATAGAAGTGCACTGGTTGTTGCTCCAACCTGTGCTTTTAACACCATCACCCAGCCCCTGCTCCAGCCTAGCTCTATCCAGGTGCAACACTGTGGGGTGTAAAACCGCAATCAAGTACAACATTCCTACAGTGGACATGTTAGGAGATGTTTTGTACCACTTAGTAGAAGACTTCCTGTTTCCTCCTGAGCTGGGACAGACTTCCACTACATGTGACTTGAAGAGGGTGTTGTCTGTGCATGGAAGAGCACATGGCCTCCATGTTCTGATCAGTATGTGTTCTCCATTTTGTACGTTGCTGTGTGTTTGGAGAAGTGACTGCTTAGTCACAGTGACTTGGGACTAACTTCTTTATGGAATAGTTCTAGTTGTTATGTAACCTAAGCCTGCCTTCAGGGATATGTCTGTGAACCTGAATGAATATGTGAGTAAACTACTTTTATATTAACGTTAATCAGATTCTTGCGTTTACTCTTTTTAAGAGGGATTAGAAGGGATTTTACCAGGAAGGAAACTTTAATAGTAAGACTCAGATGAGTCAGCAACAAGCTGATCACTGAGTAATTTAAAAGGGGGGTTGTTTGGAACTCTGCTAGAATATGGAACTTGCTAGGATATGATTAAATAATATATCCTCTCCTGCCCCCCTAATCATCCCCACAAACACTGCAGCTGGGAGAGCAGATCTGCTTCACCATAAATGCTACTGCTGGGTATGTTTGAAAACCAAAATCTGCACACTGGTATAGATTGGGATAGTTCATATGAGAATTTGCAAAGATCAAACTTACCAAGTATTCTTATTTCTGAGAGATCACATTTTCAGTTCTTGTTTAAGGGGAACCCTACATACAGCTTTACCAGGAGATCTGAATGGGCAGACTTGTTGTTGTTGTTCAGTTGTTCAGTCGTGTCCGACTCTTCGTGAACCCATGGACCAGAGCACGCCAGGCACGCCTGTCTTTCACTGCCTCCTGCAGTTTGGTCAGACTCATGTTGATAGCTTTGAGAACACCGTCCAACCATTTCGTCTTCTGTCGTCCCCTTCTCCTTGTGCCCTCAATCTTTCCCAGCATCAGGGTCTTTTCCAGGGAGTCTTCTCTTCTCATGAGGTGGCCAAAGTACTAGAGCCTCAGCTTCAGGATGAGTCCTTCCAGTGAGCACTCAGGGCTGATTTCCTTCAGAATGGATAGGTTTGATCTTTTTGCAGTCCATGGGACTCTCAAGAGTCTCCTTCAGCACCATAATTCAAAAGCATCAATTCTTCAGCGATCAGCCTTCTTTATGGTCCAACTCTCACTTCCACACATCACTACTGGGAAAACCATGGCTTTTACTATACAGACCTTTGTCAGCAAGGTGATGTCTCTGCTTTTTAAGATGCTGTCTAGGTTTGTCATTGCTTTTCTCCCAAGAAGCAGCCGTCTTTTAATTTCGTGACTGCTGTCACCATCTGCAGTGATCATGGAACCCAAGAAAGTGAAATCTCTCACTGCCTCCATTTCTTCCCCTTCTATTTGCCAGGAGGGTGATGGGACCAGTGGCCATGATCTTAGTTTTTTTGATATTGAGCTTCAGACCATATTTTGAGCTCTCCTCTTTCACCCTCATTAAAAGGTTCTTTAAAAGGCAGACTTACATGAAGGCAAATTACAGTGCCCTGATTTGACAGCCCTATCCCAGGATGGGCAATTTGTACAAAGCAAAAGCTTCAAATTCTAGATGCCCCAAATATTTCGTTCAAAACCCATAAGCCTTGATTTTCCATGTAACTACTAGTCTATGCTTTTTGCAAACCTTCAACCATCCTGTGAAGTGGGCTCTAATATGTTAACCATGACAGCATGGAAATGGAAAGCAGACAGTTGGGTGGAAATTTAACTCCCCCCAAAGTGATAGCCTGATATACATTTTCCTTTAGTCATTGTGTCTGCAATATGGAATTAAGATGCTTTTTTTAAAAAAGTTGCTTGTGAAAAACTCCGTTCCTGAAAGTACAATCTCAGCAGAATGGCTTTGCTGGGGGATGGGGAGGCAGAACAGCTTTCTGAAGGGTGTTAAGCATACATTTCTCTCAGGGCCTCTGTACTGAATGTTATGAAATAGTACCAAAAAATTCATGCCTACACAGCATGATGCATTCAAAGTCCAGTTCTTCATGAAACAGGCTTTTCTGCTATCTATTCAGACATTTTCTAACATATATTGAAATTCCTTTAAATCAAAATATGCTACCAGTCAAGAGGTATTAGTATGTTTGTAAACAGTGTACTAAAAACAAACTGAAGGTTAATAACATATGGTAAAAACAATGCTTTCCACAAAAATATAATCAAATAATTTACATTCCATCTGGAAGCTATTACGAAAGAATAGTACTACAGTACAGGCAAATCCTGATTTAGGCACATCCGAATGACACGCAATTGTGCCTGGGCGCACAGTGGTGAACCCAGAAGTAGCCCCAAAGCGTCATAAAGAGGTCATGAAAAGGGGTGTGGCAAGGGGAGGTGGAGTAGGCTTACACGTGTGGTGGTCCAGAACAGAACCCCCACTGAAACGAGGATTGCCTTTATAGTACAACTAAAAAGATGCTCATCTGACCCCAGGCACCCACCTAGAAGGAGGTACTGTATGCCCAGAGAGGCCTAGCTCCATTGGGAATCTGGGAAGCCAGACTGCCCAGCAAAGGATGATGGGAGCGGAGGTACTCTACCCTAGTCAGCATGGGTGGACCTGTCTCTTTGCTGTTGACATATTTTGAGCAGAGGAAGCAAGTCAGGCATGAAGGCCAGGCTATATGAGAGAAGGGAGAATCCCTTTACCCAGTCTTGACTAACCTTTGCAGCCCGCATCCTCAAAGGGAGGCAAGTCAGGTGCAAAAGGAGATAAATTTGCTTTGGGTGGAATCAAAGTCTGCCTGTACACTTTGCACACAAAAAAGGAGAGAATGTATCACACTGTTAGTAAATGAAAGAAAAAGTTGGCTTCTCATAAACAAAAAGAAAAAAATTGACTTTTTATGTACATAAAACCAATGCATGTGGATAAGTCAGAAATGTTTGCATCATATATGTATTTGATTAAGCAGATTTTCATAGTATTTTACTTTTAAAATACTGTGGCCAATTTTCCTAGACGTTAGTATATGCTGAGTTAGACTAGAAAGAGATACTGAAAGAAAGTAGCCTAAAATTTATGGCAAGAGGTTACCAAGACATGCTTGCTTCACAAAATGGATATGTAAGTCATTATTTTATTCAAAGCACCATATGATCCTCCAAACACATTGCAAATTGAGTTCTGTGTTCCTTGACTCAGCCTCACATTCCTGACCTTCTCCTTTGGGATGAAGAGTAATGTAGGCTCTCACTGCTATTCCTCATTCTTACATATGTGAAAAACTTCTAAGCAGTCTTAAATCATTGTTAGGCTCCCACATTTCTGCTGTGCAGCCTGCTTCCATGGAATCCTTGAAACATTGCTTCCCAGGATGCACCAGTTATGCTGGATACTTCAGAGGAAAGAAACAGACATTCTTCACTTGTTAAAAAATATGGGTCTCCAGTGATTTTGTGCTGTCTTCCTCTCTTGTTTGAATTAAACTTGATGTTCTTTAACAGATATTTATTCATGGGATATTTTAACCAGGACATCACCACTATTTGAGGGAATCTGTAATTGTTGGAATTAATTACTTCACACAGGGAATTGCATCACACAGGACAAGTGTGAAACTCTAGGAACTGAATCTATTTTAGTATTATGATTGTGGATTAATTCATGCATCACAATAAGTCATGATTCATGGTTATAACCCAGAAAACAATGCTGATGTGGCCTGTAAGTTATATGTATTTTCAACAGGACTTCATTGATAAGGGTGCAAGTCATTCTAGTCTTTCTTTGAATTGCTAGATCTGTCCCCCCCCTCCCTTTTGCTCAATGATCTTGTCTGGATACTGCAAATACATTTATGTTTGTTATGTCCCTAAGTAAGATAAAGGGACCCCTGACCATTAGGTCCAGTCGTGTCCGACTCTAGGGTTGCGGTGCTCATCTCGCGTTACTGGCCGAAGGAGCCGGTGTACAGCTTCCAGGTCATGTGGCCAGCATGAGAAAGCCGCTTCTGGCGAACCAGAGCAGTGCACGGAAACACCATTTCACTTCCCGCTGGAGCGGTACCTATTTATCTACTTGCACTTTTTACGTGCTTTCGAAGTGCTAGGTGGACAGGACCTGGGACCGAGCAATGGGAGCTCATCCCATCGCGGGGATTCGAACCACCAACCTTCTGATCAGCGAGCCCTAGGCTCAGTGGTTTAACCCACAGCGCCACATGCGTCCCTAGCTCTTAACTAATCCAGATTGTTGTCTAAAAATTGTACATTTTATAATTAAGAGTTGCTCAGGCATTCTCCATCCCATCTTCACCACAGAACTAACAACTATCATTTGGACTACAAGAGCAGGGTGTGAAAAGACTAGCCTATATCTCTGCAGAAAAGATTAAAGAGGGCAAGGTCTTTGAAGCAGTGAGGCAAAAGTGAAGCAAGTACAAGTAAGGCAGAGCAGAGACAAGCGGACAATATGAGACAGGTCTGCAGAAAGGACCAGGAGAACAATAGCAGCACATTCCCATTATTTTTTCAGGTCAAAAGTCTGAATTGCAGGGTTTTTAGGGATCATACCATGATACCTGCTCTACCTCCATTCTCTTGATGTTGTTTTGATTTTGACTGTTAGTTTAACAATTGTATTGGTATCTGAATTTTTACATACGATGTCAGGTAATCTAGTTTTGGAATATATCTCTATTTTCTAAATAGGTGGAGATGGCTTTGCTGTCCTGTTTCATGACCTTATTATTCCCTGCACTTGGTGATAGCACACTGGCTAAACTACCTAACATCTGCTGTGGGTTCTATTGTAAATATATCCAAGTTACAAATATTTACAGCATTTATTTTAGTAGTACCATTTGTTTTGTGTGTGTTCAAATCTTTAAAAAGCTCAAGAGTTTTCCAGCCTGCAAGCTGGATCGGGATATTATTATCACTACCCAAACAATTTTAGCTTAATTCTAAAACAAGCACCTGAACATATCTATAACTATCAATTCACCGGCTCTAAAGCTACCATTTAACCAAAACATGAAAAGTAAAAAGGAATTCATTTGTTTTAAGTTATCATATGCTTCAGAATCCCTTTAGAAATGCATCTGCAAAGTCATAGCACACTTTCCATTTTATATCACTTAAGAAACAGAGATAATCAGATTCTCACAACGGATTGAAATTGGAATAGATTTCCTTGATTTTGAAATGCTTAGGTTTTCTTTTTTATCCGCTTGAGAGATAGTCTTAATAATGGAGCCTATAGCTGGCAGGAACACGAAAAGGTCACAACCCACCCACCCATTCCAGTGTCTTAGGGACAGACAATGATTAGGCACACATATATGCTGTGCAGAAAGCAAGTAGGCTATATAGTAAATAGCTGTAGTCATGTTAGCTAAAGCAATTAGATCAATAAGTCTGCTATTCTTATGAAGGGTTAAAACTATCCAAAGCTAAAGCCTCATAAATTTAACTTTCATCTCCTTGCTGAATTTGGTGACTGTTTGGGGTAGCAGTATGATATATAGCAACCATCCACAATCCATGTGCAGGTGTAGACACTGCTGGGTAAGGTGTTGTGTGTGAGTAAACCCTTGTTCAAAAGCAAGGTTTATTGTAACCTTCCTGGCATAATGATTAGCTGCAGCCTTTGCCCTCCACCAGGCATGTATGGTTTTGCTTTTTAACAAGAGAGAGATGTGAGATGCACTGCTATATTTTTCAGCTCTGTCAAAGGAGCTAATGCAGTATTTCTAGCTGCAAAGCAGCCCAGCAAGAAAGGAGGTTTGGGATACATTTTGCTGAAAGTGCATATAAAATGTTTTATTGCAACTATTTCCATACACGTACAAAAAAAGAGAAGTTAATGTGAACAGCTCCAGATCACTGTATGTCCAGTTCTTTACCACATTATTTAACATACCTCCAAGAAAGCACTGTTAGTTGACACTAAATACAGCAATTACAGATTGTGCTAGACAAACAACACCTGCTCTAACAGATAATACATACCCAGCATCAAGGACTCTTCAATATCAACAGTTGGGTTGACTATAAAACACCATGAGCCTACATTAAATAATACTTAAATGGGTCAACCTCAGTTTTTTCATTCTCCATTTCCAAAACTTTCAGTCATTCAGTGTACAAATTAGTTTGCTTTTATTATGGCAGGTTGTGGCATAAAATAGTTAAGTGTGAAAGGCATAGCTTTAACCAGAACTGCATCTCTATGGCATGTCACTTGAAAAGCCATGGAATTAATATTTTTATTTCAAGACTCAAAAGGTATGTGGTATTGTCATTTTCAAGGAATACTTTCTTCATTTCACTCCTGTACTGTTCATAAATAAGCACCATTCATTCCCTGAAAGGAAAGCAATGGAGAATTTTATCTCAGTTTCTCACAATAAGCTATTAATATGCCACATTTAGCTTATGTTTTAGTGACCCTAATACAGGCCAAAAAAAAAAAAACCCTGTGAGGCATAAGAAAGATTTATCAGCTTTAAAAGCCAGTCTTCTATGGGTTGTATACTGTAAATTCTGCACCATTATTGAAATTCCTCAAGCCCACACAGCATCAGAATTATTATGATCCTTCTTCAAAGCTGTTCTTTGAAAATTTCCAGTGCTACATATTTCCGCCTTCTTTCCCACCCTCTGCTCACTTCTCTTCAGCACTTTATAGTTGTAAGCTAGCCAGGACTGCATGCCAAGATGGGGCTCAAAGGAGGGGTTTATAAAGGAGGAACCCTTCCAAATGGAAGCAGAAATGGCATTTCATTTTAACAGTTGCGATATTGCTTTTGTTTTAGGCTTAATTTCTCTCCATCCTTATGCACCATGTCCTTATTTGGTTACAAAGAGCTCCAAAAGGATCACTCCTTAAAATTCTGACTTTTACTACGAAAACAACATGAATTGTTTTAAGTAACTACCTTATTGCCCTAGTAGATTCATTCAGCCATGGAGTGCATAAGTCTATTTCAGTGCAACAAATCTAGTATAGTTCCTTTCCCCCATGCTATGTTTCTTTAATGGAAGTCCTTCTTTCATTTGATGCTTGCAAATCTGTGGGCCTATTGTATCCAGCAACCTGGGACATCCAACACAAACCACTGTAGTTTATTTGAAGAATATTTTATAACCAGAAAGAAACAAGATAGCATTGTTGCCTCTAGACACCTTTAAAGTGTTCAAGTGATTAAAATATATCCTAAAGTTAAAAAAATAGCAGACAAAAGGACACATCTGAATTACGGTACTCATTGATCTTGCTGGAGTTGACTTCGTTCCATCTTTTGCGTAGGGGCTAGTTCAGACATTTCCTATATGCACAGCATGAATGGTACCAGGAACACAGCAATGTGGAAGAAATAATATCTAACTTGGTGAGATGCAGACTAGAGGCAATTCAAATGAGCCCAGTGATCCACTGACCTCGCTTGAATTGCTGCCTCACAATGGGAGCAATATTTTTGGATGAACCAAGTCAGATGCTACATCTGTTATGAGGTTCCTCCTTAGGGCTATTCCTCATGGAGCAATGTACAAGTGAATGTCTCTACTGGTTTATAGGACTGATATCCAGGCAACAATACAACAGTGGCTGCAAAGACATTATTACTTCATGCCCTTACACTGATTATACCCACCCTCCAGCTGATTTATTTCTATATCTTCCCACCCCTGCTCCTCAAGCGTGGAATAAAATGTGGGGATATTGAGTGGACTGTTGCACCCTCCCTGCAATGAATACTTCCCTACCACTATAAGTTCAGGAAACCTAAGATCGGTTATGGGCACAAGTAGTTTTAGGTCCGCGTGTGGAGGAGCCTCAAGTCACCTAATTTTAACTGTCATACATTACTGTGATATAACTGAGAATAAAACTAACTAGTTAAAGAACACAGAACTCTTAATACATTGTTCGACCTTCTTCTGAAAACAGGAAATGGTAATAAAGATTGCAGCATGCTATACCTTGACAGAGGAAATCAAGTTTATTTTATAGAGTGCTCTTAATTGTGTTACCTACTTAAAATGAAACATCCGCCCAGACATATTTTCCATAGCAGTAACCTGTACTTGGACCTGGATCACAGATATTAAAAACTAATTTCTGTTGATCTAATTTCTGCTGATTAAGAGGGAATACAGAGACAGACAGGCGCGTACACACACACACACACACACACACACACACACACACACCATTTTCTTATATGGAAGCACAATAAAAACGAAAGTGTTCATATTTCCCAAACTGATGTTAATGCAATGAAGACAAATCCAAGAGGCCACAACTGGTAAAACAACAACAACAACAACGCTGTTAATTAAAACCAAATTACGGTTGACAGGAGATGTAATGTGTAATTGACAATTAACTTTTCCCTTTAGGTAATTTTTGAACTTAATGAGAGCCTTGCAACCATTCCAGCAGTACTTGCCCCTTTCTAATTTCAGCCTTGCAAACTGACAGAACCAGATACTAACTAGACCTTGTAATACTCAAGCTGGCATCCAGCTTTCACTATATTTTACAGATGTTGACAAGATAGTCTTAGTCTTCCTGTGCTGGCTGACTCCATGTTTGCTTTTAGTTGGTTACCAATAGCAAAAATGAGGAATACTGTTTGAATAGAAGGAAGGAAGGAAGAAAAAACACACACCATCTATCCACTTATTCACTTGCTTGGAAGAATAACTTTAAGTTTGGTGTTGACTTGTTAATTGCTGCAAGGCAAAAGCAGCCACAGATCACAATGAAATTGCAAGGAATGTCCAGGCTAGATTCAAATAAGTTAAGGTCAAGCCAGTGACACTTGAAAAGAAAGCAATTTTCTACTCCTTCTAAAATTCCTTTTTTTCTCCTTTCTCCAAATATTTGTGAAAAAGCAGAGCCTAGAGTTCAGTGCAGCATTTTGTTAACTTGTAAATTAGTTGAGGATACCAACCTTCAAGACAACATACTAAATACTGTACTATGCATGTATCACAAACAATGCATTTAATATAACTTGTAGCATTCATATTTCTGAAGAGAGTAATACATAGTTCAGATGTGTTATGAGAACAAGGCATATGAAGGAAGAAGGAATTTCTGGCTGTAGTTTCCAACAAATCTGTTTCCAACTTCCTGCCAAATATGAGAAAATGCAGTTTCCACAAACCATAGTTTCTTCCCAATTAAGAATCAGATCCAACTGTGGTCTGGGGTTGTGGTTTGACAGCAAACTAACTTCTTTAATTAGTAGGCTGACATTACATATTTATTTATTTCATAAAATTTGCATGTAAGAGTTCAGAGGATGGCAATACAACATGCCTTTTCTGCAGTGGCTCCCTGTTTGTGGAATGCTCTCCCCAGGGATGCTCAGATAGCACCTTCATTATACACCTTTAGACGCCAGGTGAAAACGTTCCTCTTCAACCAGGCCTTTGGCTAATTACTATCCTATACCCTTTAAATGTGTTTGTGGGGTGGGGGTTGTTATTTTGTTTTGTGCTTGTTCTTTTTTGTTATGTATTTTGTGTTTTGATCTTATGAACTGCCCTGAGAGCTACGGATGAAGGGTGGTATACAATTTAAGTTGTTATTATTATTATTAATAATAATAATAATAATACACTGCTTGAAGGTAAAAAACCCCTCAGAGCAGTTTACAAAGAGAATAAAACTATAAAATTATTAGTAAAGACCATAAAAACTAGAAAAAAATTAAAACCACCATTAAAATAAAAACACACATCAACATTCTACATATTTGGGTAGGTTTATCTAAACAAAGAAAAAATGTTTTTAGCAGGCACTGAAAAGAGTCCAGTGACGGCGCCTATGTGATGTCAATAGGCCAGGAGTTCCAAAGTATAAGTGCTGCCAGATGAAAAGATATATTTCTTACAAATGCAGAATAGATATGATGTGGCAGCTGTAACAATGACAGTTCCGCATGTTCAGACAAATAGGAAACTATGATTTGCTACTTACTAGAAGTAGTAGCTTCTAATCTACCGGTACTCCCATGATACAGACAGAGTAAGGGGCATGCATACCTGAAGCTTGTACCTGTACTATTGTCTGAGTCAAGTCTTACAGAGCATACCTAACCCCTGAAAGACAGCAGTAGAGCAGAGCAGAATGGTGAATCTGCCATCACCCTGAGTTCCTGTCACCTGCTCTGGCCAGAGTGAAAGATAGTAGGATTTATCCCATGCTTTTTGCCATGCCAGCTCCAAGCTGAAGGGACTGGAGATTGGTTCAGGCACTCCACCCTTGCCCTGAAATACCCCATTTTGGAGCTTCCACAACTGGCAGCAGTAGGTTCCTGCCCAGGTTGGTACCATAGCAGCACAAATCAGGGGTTGAGGACTGCACCATTTATTAATACTGATTCCATACTTATCTACCCCTATTGCTGCTCCTAAGCCATTTATTATATTTACATATTACATAGAGAAAAAATCCACTAACTGCCACCATACAAACAGACCTTCAGATTCCTTCATTTTTCTTAGGGTATATGAAGTGCAAAAAATGTACAAAAAAGCAGGTTGCTATTATAACTTCTTTTAACATAAATAATTATTTAAATGTGACAGTTTGACAGGATGCAAAGAATTGGATTCAGCTGCTTCACAGTCAAATATATAAAACAGACTTTAGTCACTGTGTCAATGTAAATTTCATGCTACTAAGTAGATTTCACAATGTATTAAACAAATACATTTATATAAAACAAGAAACAAGAACTTATTTGCTCATAAGAAACTTGCTGTGATTGTGAGAAGAGGGTTTAAATTAATAAAATGCATAGCTGAGGATATGCCATACTGAGCTTTAACTGACGCTAACCAACCAACAGGATATTGCTCTTGTGATCTTCTTGTCTTCAAAGTGGTGGCTTCTCATCTCTGTTTACTGATTCAAAGTTTAATTAGCCATCTATATGGACTCAATCTGTGCACAGCAGGGAAGACCAAACACTGTCAGAGTTGGTCTAATAGATCACACTCTATTGGAAAACAGAGAGCTCATCTTACAGCTTCCAATCTTTATTGGCAGAGCTGGCATTCCTGAAGCATACCACAGATAATTAGTCTTTCTGATCCAGATAGACAATCTCTCCTCACCATTCACTCCATCTGTTTCATATGGCTTTTGTGATATAACTAGAATATTATGCACACACACGCCTGCACACATTTCTTGTTCCAAGACAATGCACATGAAGGGCATGCTATAGAATTTCTACTCCAAGAATATAGCACATGCGTAAATTACTTTGGCCCTTTCATAGGACACATAAGATCTTCTTACGCTGAACACAATATTCACAACTAACAGGAAATTACTACCTGGCATCAAAGGGCATGCTTATTGGAGTACTGTGACAGGCAAGTGGTGCTGGACACCAGAATTCATTCCAGTAGTAACCATCTTTAGATATAATAAAAAACACTTTGGAGGGCAATCTCAAAGCATGCAACTATAGATAAACGTACTATGACCTGAGAATTGTCTACATTGAATAAGCTGTATTAGTTATTTATTTCATCATTATTTATTTATTAAATTTACCCTTCATTTGAAGATCACAGATTGGTTCACAACTTAAAAATAAAAATAAAATGAGAACACAAAATACAGAATGAAAACAAACCAATAAACAAACACATTACAATACCATTTTTTACAAGTGGAAAGACACACATGGATGTCTTTGGGAGAGACTGTGGCTCAGTGGTAGAGGACATGCTTTGTGGGCCGAGTTGCAGTATGCCTGAGGTCGCTGGGGTAGGGCCATAGGAAGCAATCAAACCTTTTGGAATTGAAATGGCCACAACTTTATTGATTATATAGATGCAATAAGGCTTTGGCTTAGGCACTGGGTATGTCTCCTGGAACAGCCAACCTGGTTGCTGGCTGATAACTTTGTCAAGGTCAGTCTTGGGCTTAAGGATCCCCATATGACACACATCAAATAAGGGCAACCCCTTCCAGGATGCCAGTTGGGGAGTTCCATGATCCCTTAGCCCCCATCTGGGCATACAGAAAGAATCCTTTCCTTTGGACCCCTTAGCCTGGGTACCCTTGATACTTTGAACTGGAGGGGAAGGTAAGGTTTCCCCCCCATCCCGCAATTAGACTAAGGATGCAACCCAATGCCCTTTTCCACCAACAAGTTGTGACAATTGCTGCAAGGTAGACAAAACCCCAAAAGTGGCCTAATTGGTCTGCTGGAAAATTCCTCTCTGGGCCTGAATAAGGCAACTGTGCCACTCCACAGCAAGGTCATCCACACACACTGCCTGCTTACCTTCAGGTGAGGACAAATTTCTACAGGGTGGGAGGGTGTGTGTCTGATGCTAACTGTGTTGCTGGAAGGCAGCGCAGTTGGCTTTTATGATTTGGAGATGGACCTGGGTGGAAACAGGCTTACCTGGGTCCATCTCCAAGTTCCTGCCCCACAGTCAGGCTTCTGATAGGCCAATTTGAATTCAAAGAGGTAGGGAAGTCCCATCACTCCCTGTGGCCAGCTGGGGATGATGAGGATGGTGGAGGTTTCTGTCCCCCTGCCCCCAGCCACACTGAACTACAACTGCTGCTGCCATGGAGAACAGTAAGAGGTCTTTGCATGCAGAAAGTCCAGCTTTGATTCCCAGTTGGGCTGGGAAAGATCCTGCCTGAAACTCTGCTGAGTCACTGATAATTAGTTCAGACAATACTGAGCTAGATGGATCATTGCTTTTCACTAACTAGAAGGCAGCTTCATTTGTTCAAGCTGGCATACAGAAGCAGTACTTGAACTATGGCTACCACACTAGACCGCACTTATCTGTTCATCTAAGACAGGGAGATTCTCTTAGAAGAATTAGAAGTTGAAGGATTGGAACTAATTATTGGCTACAAAACAGAAGCGACTTGGCAGATGGGTAGAGCCCTTATGCTAGCTTCGAAGCAAGTAGGCTGCTGTTGCTTACCAGGAGGGAAAGAGGTAAGATTGGCACAGTTCAAATGCAGATATGAGTGCCAGATTGGCACAGAGAGAAGAGCAATCTCACTGGTCCTTATCTCCTCCCCAGTAAGCAACAATGACCCACCTGTTGGGAAGCTAGTGTAGTGGCTCCACCTCATCAAGTGAGCTGTTTCTTCTATAAACCATGCATTGTAGCAATGGGGAGAGTGTTTCTGGACAAAAAAATTATGTAGTGTAAAGTAATTTAAAAACAAAGTCCTTTGTATATAAATGTAACTGGCCCACCTAACAGTTTTTACATAATTTATGTTCACAGTGAAATTGTTAAATCATAGTCTTTAAGGGGTGTAAAATAAAATAATGTCAATATAAGCTTATCTCTATCCTGAATTAACAGCAAGCATTGTAATTTGCTGCCTTCCTATATACACTAATATGTTAATTGTGTGTATTTGGATAAAACCTTCAATTTGCTTTGTTTGGATTAAAAGGTCAAATCAGTTCCCTCAGTGACTCAAACACCAAAGTCGGTCTTGCTTAACATTCCAGTTAATAGTGTTTACACTTATGATAAAATCTTTCAACAACATACAACAGCTTTTGTGGTTAACGAAAACAAGACTTCTATTAAACAAGTGGAAACTAGTCATAGGTTTGTAACACTGCAAGAAGCTAATCTTTGCGCCCAAACAGGATTCTCAACACTTAAATCAATTTAACAGATCATCCTAAAGTCTGGATTATGGTTTTCTACAATCAAAGACGAGGAGACATGAAGGTGCCCTTTGGCAGGAGAATCCCTTTGACAAGCAGTAATTTTAGAAAGTTAATTTGTTTGTACTACTGTCAGACACAGTTCCATGCTGGGAGCTGAGTGAGGTGTGGCACAGATGAAGCAAAGTGAATGCAGTTGGTAGCCAGCACAAGGAATAACAAGATCAGGCTCCTAGTTTATTTTTTAAAAAATTACACTGCTTAATATAATAAAAAATCTCCAAATCAGCAGCAATATTGTATACGATCTCCTGTTATCTGCTCAATTCCTCGCACTGTTAATGAAGTCCATTTACCGGTATGTCTTAACATCTTGCCTGACAGTCTTTATGTGTTTCAAGATCTTCTCCTGTAAGACTGCTTGCTGCTGTTCAGATGTCAAGCCTGCTGTTCACCTGTCGAAAATTCTTCTATTACAATCTGGTTTACTAAAGATGCCTCCGTTCTGGGCCTAGCTGCTATCTGGGTTAAGACATGTCCTGCATGCAGAACCAAATAATACTTCATTGATTTGGATTTGCCCAGTGTTTTTCTTCAGGGGGCACTCAAGGGCACACAGTAACAGCACCTCTTTTTGTTGTTGTTAAAAAGTGGGGGGGGGGAGCACTGTACTTGCCTGAACTCACCTTTCTGCTTCTGATGCTCACTCTGTGCATCTTGGATCAAAATCCTTGGTAGGGATGGGACAATATCTAATTTGCACTTCCTAAAACAATACATGAATTAAAGCAAAGCTATCCTTTGAAATTTGCACTTCTTGTTATTTTCCAATTCAGTTCTTAACCACAACATGTGTACCAAACCATATATGTTAGCAAAAAATGTGAATAAAAATGCAAATGTTAATGAAAATAACATACAATTATTTTATTAGGAGAAATTGCTTGCAAACATGTGTATATTAGGCAAAATTACATATAAAATTTGTATATTAGGATAAAT
This sequence comes from Lacerta agilis, assembly GCF_009819535.1. Lineage (NCBI taxonomy): Eukaryota > Metazoa > Chordata > Lepidosauria > Squamata > Lacertidae > Lacerta > Lacerta agilis. The sequence continues at coordinate 45,402,461 of NC_046313.1, forward strand.
TTACATTAAAATGCATGTAAACATTTTTTTTAAATCACAAACTGATGCATAAATGTGGTAAACTGAAATTAAATATAAGAAACACAGAGAAACTGAAATTGACAGAGTCATCTATCTTTAGTTCTCAGTATGCCTGATTTGGCAGGAATAAAACTGTTGAAAGAACAGAACTCAGATCTCAAGAATCCATCTTGTCTGGTCCTGTAACTATATTTCTCTACCTACCCTTCTTTCTCCTCCTCCTCCTCCTCGTGTTTTTGTTGATTGTGGAGTTTATTTGATGCCGTACATTTCTTGGTAGCAAGGATCAGTCATTATTCCAATGTAACTCTGTTAAGATGTCATGTTCACTGATGGTGTAGTATAAAATGATAACACTATGGAGGAGCGTTGGAGCCTACATAACTGCATGATAGCACTAGACATTGGTTTTATTATATATAGGTCAGTAAGGATATGACTCATGTAAAGTACACCTGGTCTACATCATCTACACTGAAAACATCTGGGGAATCTGTCTAGGATGACCATACTGCTTTGAATAGGAGCAGATTGCTTTAGTTATACAATTACACAAAGGGAGGGATGTTAACAACCAACTGAATCAAACATCAGAACTGGTGCTATGGGTGGAGCTTGTTGTGTCCCTATTTCCTTTCCTCCACCATTCCAATTCACTCCCCTTCAAGGATAAATTTTCAACACACCAAGCCAGATGACACCACTGGCTAATGTCCTAATAACAAGCTAGGTATGGGAATCATAATACAGCTCATACAGCAAATGTTCTGTCCAATCATTTAAAAAACCCAATGAATTGTACATATTGCATTGTGGCCTATTGCTGAGAAATAAGAAAATAAGAAAACAAATAAGAAAAACAAATAAGAAAACAAGTGCTCACTTCGGCAGCACATATACTAAAATTGGAACGATACTTATTTGGCCCCTGCACAAGTAAGAAAATAATTCAGTTGCTGGGCTTGCCTGATTTGCACTACAAAGTGGCTGGTTTGCACTACAAAGCCCTGCTACATACATGCATACAATGCATGCATGCATACATATTATTATCTGTCAGTAGCTTTGTTTAATTATCACATTCCAAACCCCCAAACCATGGTTTACAGGGTCAAAAACTGTGATGAAAGCTTGCATACAACCTGTTCACCTTTTTTTCCTCTAATCTTGTGTGCTGATTGATTACTCTCACTCCTAGTTTAACCATAAGACTATAGAGTTGGTAGAGATCTCATAGGCCATCTAGTCTTGAATATGGTTAAAAGGTGTCCTCATCAGGCTAAATGTACCCAGGTCTACAACTTTTTCTCAGAGGACTTGGTCGCAAGGTCCCACATTATCCTTGCCACCCACATTCCAATTTGTTCATCTGAAACGTCATAATTTAGAACTGGACACAGTAATCCAAGTGACATCTCAATTGGGCAAAATGTGGACAGGGCTAGCTAGGACTGCCTCCAAATCATACCTTCAACCCATAGCTTTAACTAATATTTTGAAGGCAACTATAGTTTGAAGTCATCAGGGAGTTGCATGCAAGTGAGGAGGACAGAATGCTCGAATCCATAGGCTGGTTCCAATCCTCCAAACTATGGCTTGAAGGATCAGATTCATTATGTCCAAACCAGGCCTGTGGCTATACACCACTTGCCATAATGAAGCTCTATGGAAAAATACCTTCTTCCTCGACATAGCCTATTAATTCAATCTGACTTTCTTTTAAACATCTGCTGATATGTTATGTACTTTCCTAGCTTTGTTTATATAAAATACATTCTGTATATTGGATGGCAAGAGAGCAAGAAAGAAAACTGATACATTATGCTTCCAGGGAATAGTTCATCAAATCTGTAGGCTTTACAAAGATGCACGATCTACCGCCAATGTGCCATATGCAGCCTTCAAGGCATATCTGTGTGGCCAAAGAAACCTTGTTAGAATCCCATTTTGATTTAAAAGGAAAGAAGAATCCTACTTAAGGTGGGGGTTTATTTATTTCATTCCCAATTTTGTGCAGTAAGGCAGTTATGACAGTTGCATCAGCTGACAAGAGAATCTTGTCAAATCTTCCTAGTGGTCAACCAACCACTACTCAAGTGTACAAGCTGAGTTTATGCCATTGCTTTCATGTAAGAAAAACAAATTTATTTCCAAGCCCATTTAATCATTTCATGGTTTCATTATTTGGTACTAGTTACAAACCATGGGTCATATTGTCCTCAGATGGCTGAAGAAAACCAATAGGTCCTGTATGCTACATTCATATAGTTTACATAATTGTTAAGCAAATAGTATGCAAATTAGGAAACTCACTGTTTGTGACACCTTTCCTTTGTGTTTCACAACTTCAAACTAATTGCCTGTAAAAAATGTTCTAGCATAATTTGCACCTGCTCACCACCTAGCAGGCTTAAGGATTACTAAACCAAATGCTGATATATATGAACATAATAAAGAAATGGCTTTTTTCAGCAAGAGAAATCTGTGACTGTTTCACAGACACTATGGAAATAGATAAATTTTATTTTGTGTCAACCCTACTTATCTAATCCAGCTGTCATAAATTCCTTTGGCACCTCTAATGTTTTTACAGTGAGCTAAAGCACACAGTTTTAAGTTCTAAGTAAATGATTTAATAGTCTGCAACCCTCTCCTCCCCCTACCAAATTCTTTCTTCATTCCACAGCAGCTTGAAGAGAAGCTGGACAGCCAGATAGACTTTTTGGATTTGTTCCTGATCTGGATTAGTACTTAACTCTCATGTATGATAAATGGCCACACTTCGCCTCTATGCATATTTCAGACAGATAATCTGGATAATATACATCAGCTACCATTAAAATATGACTTTGGTGACAAGCCCAAAGCATGAAGACTCACTAACATTTTTGAAAGTCATTGGCCATGCTGCATTAACACTTCTTGAGAGAGCTAACCATGAGCAAGGGCCATGGGGTATGTGGAAGAGCAGAAGGAGTGAATAAAATCCCTCTTTTTACCACCATCACCTGGAAGGAAATGTGGCAGTAGGATTGCCCCTGGCAACCAGTTACCTTTTGCAAACTAGTAAAGACAAAAATTATATAATGCAAACATAATCTCTCTCTCATGCACACACTGTACAAACCTCTGTAACAAACTTTTATGCAACACTATTTGGGAATATATCCATTTCTGAAACGTAGGACAGTTCTAAATTCAGCTTAGAATGAAACATTATGTTGATTGTTATATTAGGAAAACAGTATGGGGAGAAGGTAGCGGGTAGCGGGGGGTGTTTACATAATTTTTGCCCCCAGATGTACTCCAAAACTAAGGGAAACCAGCAAGGGCAAAACCGCTCTAGGGACAGGAAGAAGAAGATGTGTAGGAGAACACTGAAGGGGTTAATTACCCTTTCCACCCACTTATCTGCTGCTGCAGTTATGCTCCTGGGTTTCCACAATCTTGGCAAACTGGGGCTGAATTTATCAGGGCAACATCAAGTTCTATCCTTAGAGCTGGCAGGTTTTATTTTAAACATGTAGCCTGAAACTCACAAGCGTTATTATTGTATTTATTTTGTTAGAAACAAAAGTGTCTCATTTCTGAAAAGTCTAGACCTAAGTACCGGTAAGTCTTGCCCCCTCCCAATGATCTATATTGCAACCAAGAAACCTCATGAATTAACCTGATATATGTGTGTTCTGGACATCAAATTGACTTTAATAATAATCATTCTTTTTTACATTTGGTATGCAAGTTATCGGTTAAAAATGTTATCTAGCTGAGTTTTTAAATATATGGCCCAATCAAAAAGTTAAAAATTGTGGACATTTACAATTAGCTTTATAGAGGTTGGCTCATTTCCCCAGACAACTACTTCCCTAGATCAGTCTTCTCTGGGATTGTATGTAAGCCTATAAGCAGCCAGCTCTAAATTCTGTTAAATCACAGTAATGTAAAGTGTAAATGATCACTAAAAAGGAGTTTGGTTTCTTGTGTTGCTCTGTCTCCGTGTTTTGCTGAAGTCTTGGCACCCGCTAGCCAAGACAAGGGACCCTTAGCTGTGAAGCCATTTAAGCTTCAAACAAGTGCAAGTGCCTAGGTCTGCAGTAGAAATTTTGATCAGTTTTAGAGCAGCTGGATTTCTCTTCCCGTAATATCTACAATGGACTGTGTAATCCATAGTGGGGATATTTCCAAGGTATGCTAGCCACCTACCACACTATTTTTCTGAAGCAGACTGAAATCTACCTGCATATGCACATCCTTTATCTAGTATCAAAATAACTCTGCTCCAACTTGTATCAGGCTTCCACACCAAATTCTCACTAGAGCATATTTCATTTTCAGTCTTAAATAAAACTTAAACCTTTGAAGAACCAGCTTAAAAATTCCCATATACAGTGGTACCTTGGTTGTTGAACAGCTTGGCTCCTGAACAAACAGGCTCCTGAATGCAGCAAACCTGGAAGTGAGTGTTCTGGTTTGCGGACATTTTTTGGAAGCTGAACATCCAACACAGTTTCTGTGGCTTCTGATTCAAGTGCAGGAAGCTCCTGCAGCCAATCGGAAGCCGCACCTTGGTTTTCAAATGGTTCTGGGAGTCGAATGGATTCCCAGAACGGATTAAGTTCGACAACCAAGGTACCACTGGATAGCACATATAGATATGGGCAGACATCGAAGCCCAGCATTTGACTCCCTTTCAGGCAGAACTACAATATTGCAAAGCCAAACTTTAAAATGGTTGGCATTTAAAACATCTTAGGCCCTGCCAACAAACATCTTCAGTTGAGAAACAGAGACAGCTTAGTGTAAGTGTTTAGAATGTGAGACTAGGGAACCCTGGTTCAAATCATCATTCACCCTGGGCCAGTTACTCTCAACTGAACCTACTTCATAGGGCTATTTTGTGAGATTAAAAAGGTGGTGGAGAAAGGAGCACTGAGTAGGGCACCCTGAACCTTTCGAGGAAGGGTAGGATATAAATGAACAAAAGAAAGAAGCAATGAAAAGAGAATAAGCCTGGGAAATCCTGGCTAATCTGAACTTCAGAAGAATATTCTTTCCATGCCTTCAAAAGATGAATGGCTAACTAATCCTAGTGTCGCATTTAATGATATGGTAGGCAGGGATGCCAAGAGCATGAATCTAACTAAATATTCTGTTCCTCCTGCATTTTACCATTTCAGCAGCATATATTCCTTTTGCGCACCTTATAGTCAAATGATTAATGAAATACAGGTCAATGAGTATGCATTGTTCTAAGCTCTTCTTTTTCCCTCATGAAAACAATCTGCAGAGGAAAAATTAAACACAGAAATTTAGTTAAATTTAAATATAATCAGCATGATAATATTGTTGCATGCCAACCAATCTCCAAGCGATGTGAGATTCCAGGGGTCCAGGTGCTTACCTAGGGTTCGTGTCTTTATTATGTAAGGTAGGATTTCTCAAACTTTGATCTCCAGCTGTTTCTGTTTAACTACAACTCCCATCATCCCTAGCTAGCAGGACGAGTGGTCAGGGATGATGGGAGCTATAGTCCAACAACAGCTGGGGACCCAAGTTTGAGAAACTGAAATATGGTTCAGTTACAACCTGAGCCTATGATGGAGGGGTCAGCATCAACACCCCAAGAAGGCCTTGCTACCCTCATGGCGACAATCCCACCCATTTGCCATCTCACATAGATTTCCTTTCCTTTGCTCTTCTTAATGGCTCATCGCCCATGAGGCTTAGCCTGGCTATTCCAAGATTTAGAAGCCTTGATTAAATTTTAATAGTTGCTTGATCCAGGGATTAATTGGATCTGGTATACAGATCCCTAACTCATAACAATGTAAGTTTCTTCTTATTTTTTTTAATATGTATTACTACATCAAGCCTATTCAATTATAGACTCCAATGCATCATTTAAAAACAGCAACAAAATACCCATCTAGCCTTTATCTGAGAGTTGTATATAATGTCGACAGTTAACAACTCCTTGAACCAGCGTTAAATATGGGAGTCCCCATAAGTAAGAACTGCAGCTTCCATTCCATCCATTCATTCTTGTTTGTGTTCTGCTAGGAAAACTAGACTTTAGCACTCTGCTGCCTAAACTCAGATACACCATACTATGTACCAAAGATGCAGCCCCATAAGTGGAGACTTCAGTAGCATGCAAATACCACAAAGCAGGGGTTGGATACAAAAAGCTCCACAGAGGTTAACCATTATCCTTACTAACAAATAATCAATTACATCAACACAGTACAGAAAACATATGGCTGTCTTAGATAATGTCACTTATCATTACCATCATGAACTCAGCGAAGAAGCCCCTGAAAAAGTGTAACTCTCTCTTTTTTAGGATTCACCTTTCCATTCAGTTTCACTAGTTGGTATCTTTATCCTCTGATCCTCAGAACTACCCTTCACTAAAAAATATAAAAAAATAACAACAGCACAATCTACTCAGACGCAAGTTCATTTGAGTTCATTGGGAATTACTCCCAGGTAAGTGAATACAAGACTGCAGCCTAAATTAAGCACAAATACACATTAACTAATTTGGCCCATGTACATATTGGCATTGGGAACTCAAGGGTGGCCAAGTTGCATTAGGACCAAGGAGGACTGGATTCAAGTCCTACTCTTACTTTGTTAGGGTCATATGGATTTGTTTATTTAATTATTCAAGGCATTTATACCCTCTTCTTTAAACCAAAATGTATTTCAGGGTGGCTTACAAAAAATCAGTATTAAGACTAACCATTCTCTTAGGCTCACAATTCAAAAAAGAAATTATACACAAGTGAAATGGGAAGGAGGCAGGAAGAGCAAACTCAAGCTACAATTCTTACAATGCAGTTATATAGTTATGTCTATGCATATTAGAACCTTCTAGAAGAGCTGGTTGCCTTGCCCTATTCCAGAATAACACAAACACACAAACACACACACACACACACACACACACACGTGCGCGTGCATGCACACGCACACGCACACACACACACACACACACAGATCAGATCCAGGAGCAGAACTGGTGACAATGCCCAGGCCATACATTCAAATTCAGCCATAGTGTGCAGAGTGTGGCGGCTGCATGAATACTACCAAACTGCAACATTCTTTCCCCCAGTATTGTCCGCTCTGACATTACTACAGCACCTGTTCCCTTCCACACACTGCCTACGGTTTCATCAAAAAGAATAACTATGGCAAACGCAACACAGGCATGATAATGTCACCATAAGCAAAAAGCACAAATGCAATATTGCAAAAATCCATTCCCATCTGTATTTGAATGAGCATGTGTATCCAAACTGCTGAAAAAATGTACTGGGAGACAGCAAATTTTTTTTGGTGCCATTATGTTTGCAGCTAAACCAAGAACCGCTTAGAAATTCAACGGGGCTTAAGTGGCTATAGGACTGCACCCTCAGGATCCAAAGCAAGGACAAGAGAACTGCAAATGTAACTTCACGGCATACTTCTAGTAATTTAGGAATATTTCAACATAAGCTTAAGAACCAGGGGTTCAAATACTCCAAAGAACTTATTCAATCAGATACAAATGTATTTTTATGCAATCATTTATTTTTATTTTAAAACCCACACACTGGTTAATTTGATCATAGCAGATGATTAAATTTGTTTGGTCATGTTCAATATTTGAAATAAAGTATGAAGACAACACAAAAAACTAAACATTATTGGCCCGAATTTCTTTCTTATATCCTATTTAGAATAGAATAGAATAGAATAAAATAGAATAGAATAGATATTTATTGCCATTGTCCCCTTGCGGGAAACAACGAAATTCCTCGGTTGCTATATCGACTCAAATAAGGCACTCCACATAATTAAAAAAATACTGATAAACACAATACAATACAGGACAATGTAACTATCGTGGTACCTCGCAAGATGAATGCCTCGCGCAACGAAAAACTCGCTAGACAAAAGGGTTTTGCGATTTTTTAGGTGACTCGCAGAACAAAATTTTCTATGGCCGTGACTCGCAAAATGAGGCATTCGTCTTGCGCGGTACCACTGTAAGCCGAAGTGCGGCTCTCGGAGGGAGCCTGAGGGGATGCAACCTGAGGGGGATTGGCGGCGGCTGAGGAGGGAGAAGCAGGGTGAAGAGCTGGGAGTCGCTGCTGCTGCTGCCGGTGCGGCCGGGCACTGCTCCCTCAGGCACAGCTCCGCCGCCCTTCTCCCCCCTCCCTCCGGCTCCCCCTTCCCAGGACGGAGATGGAGCCTGAGCCCGGTCAGGGCTGCGGCGGCCACTTTCCCGCCCCAGCCGTCTGAGGGGATGCAGCGGTGGCTGAGGAGGGAGAAGCAGGGCCAAGAGCTGGGAGTCGCTGCTGCTGCTGCTGCTGGTGGTGGTGGTGTGCCGGGCGCTGCTCCCTCAGGCACAGCTCCACGCCCTTATCTCCCTCCCTCCGGCTCCCCCGGACTTTTTTAATGGACTTTTTTTGCCAATAGGAACGCATTAATTAAATTTCAATGCATTCCCATGGGAAACCATGCTTCGCAAGACGAAATTATCGCAAAACGAAACGACTCGTGGAACGAATAATTTCGTCTTGTGAGGCACCACTGTAATAAAATAAAATGACTTCAGACCTGCCAGCAGGTTAGTCTGATGATAAATATACTGTACTAAAGCCAGTTGATTCAGAATTTAATACAAAGGTACAATCCTGGGGATCTGCTGAAATATAGATCTGGGGCGGGGGAATGTTATAGATGGTGGTGGTCGGTAACTGAAAACTTGGCTTTAGACACTAACAATGATGTCCAGAAGCAATGAACTCTAGGAGGTGAAAGGAGTAGAGATGTGTTTCCAGTGATGTTGAGTGAAAGAGAAAGGACAGCGATCTTCATTCCACCTGTCCCCCAGTACTCTCAGTGGGGAGACATTAAAGCTCTCTTCCTGTACCCTTGCTGGAAATTCCAGCTAATCTGTATTCAGTTCCCAAAAGTAAGAGATGATCCAGCAAGAAGTGAGTGGGAGATAACATTATTTAGTTATTAAATTTATTTATTAAATTTCTATATTAATGCCCATCACCCAAGGTTCACAGGGTGGTTTACATTTTTATATTGTATACAAAATACACAAAAATGCAGATACTTTAATTAGCCAAAGGCCTGGGAGAAGAGAAATATTTTTGCTTGGCATCTAAAGATATGTAACAAAGGCAACATATCTCCCATTCCCTGGGAGGAAAATTCCACAAGCGAGAAGCCACCACAGAAAAGGCCTGCTGTCATACTTCAGACTGTCATGGAGGAGGCACACAAATAAGGGCCTCAGATGTTTTTTGTAGGGGTGAAGGTATGTAAACAAGCTGAATGCTATCCGTATATGTGAATAAAAATGATGCGCATATGACAATAAAATACTATATGAGCAAAACTTCACAGTCTTCTTGTTTAATTAGAATAATGGAACAGGTAGGTAGCTGTGTTGGTCTGCCATAGTCAAAACAAAATAAAAAATAAAAAAATTCCTTCCAGTAGCACCTTAGAGACCAACCAAGTTTGTTCTTAGTATGAGCTTTCGTGTGCATGCACACTTCTTCAGAATAATGGAACATACATTTAAAATGTTGGTTTCTACTTTAGATTCACTTGCTAAAATTAATTCAGGAAAAATATTCAAATTCAAAATTCACATCGCATTATACAGCAGCATACACCTTGTCATAAATCAAAGGCATACGATACTAACGTTACCAAGCACAAGGATAACAATGTTGGATATGCAGACATGAGAACAATATTATGTGCCATAACTTAAAACCTCATACTATATTTAATGTCTAGTTATGCATCAGCACAAGCAAAAGCTTGGAGCAGCAATTGAACCCTAGAAATTATAGCCTGAGCAAGCCAGAAAGAGGCAATAGGGGGTGTTGCCTTTTCTAAACTTGTTGACTGAACAAAGCAAGGAACAAGTGATTATGGTTTAAAACGCAGAGAATGTTCTCATGGTTTCTAAGATTTGGTTACCCTTCTAACCACCTTAGATGCAAAGAGAAAAAACTCCACAAAAAAAATTTATGTCATAGGTGGACCAATCATATAGTCTAATTATGGGGAAATGTGCAACACAGTTTTCACTTCAGCTAATGAGTCCTGTCAGTGGAAGCCCTGCACAAGAACTAGAAGTCTCCCTGCGATAATGCAGAGCGAACAGTTAAGGGGAGGCTTCTAAGCATGTTCAGCTGAACATGCCTGGAATCTCCCTTCAGGCTTTTGTGCTGATCACATGATGGTCAGGAGCTGAGGAGATGAGGCATGTGGGGATATTAAGGATGTGGCTGGCATTGCCCTACTACATATCCCTCAAGCATTTAGCTGAACATTTGAATAAAATCAATGTGGTCTAATGTCACCTAAAGCATGGAATTAGCAGGTGGTCTTGGGAAAGTCACATTTTCTCAGCCTCAACTCCGTATTATTCTTTTTTAAAGTACAAACTTAAGGGTGATTTCAAGGGCAAACAAGATGAAGATTGTAAACTTCTTTGCACGTTTTTTTTTAAAAAAAAAAGCTGTATAAAATGAATAATCACCATAGTGCTTATCCATCAAGATTCACTTTTATGGAGAAGACAGCAAATTTAGATCAATCTTTCTAGAGACAATTTACTACATACAGCTGTAGCCAACAAATATGCCTAGACAAGAAGGTCAAAACATAATGAGCTCAGAACTAACTTTTGGATATTTAAGTGTAAGAGCATATAATGTTAGTAACATAATGAAGTGCTAAAGAACAAGTAGTATCATTTGGCAGCAAGATTATTTGAGAAGCTGGAGTTTATACAGAATTAGTATACAGAATTAAATAAAACATGTCTCTGTTAAAAGTGTGCTATCTAGAAAATTATGCTGATAAAGTGATTCTCATAAAATTGAATGTGTGGGACTTAAAGACTATATTACTGGAACAAAAGTTAATATAAACTTCCTGAAAGTTCATGGGCACAAGTTTAAAACTAGTCCTATGTAGAACTAGAGCTAGCTCTAGCTCTATGAAATATGTGTATATACATATGTAAATTTGTAAAAGGTGTAATTAATGATGCTTATCCAATTTAATGAAAGCACACACAAAAAGAAAGCATCAAAAAGTTTAGAAAAAGAAAGTAAAATGTGTCTCAAAAATAAGCTAGTGTTTTCTTGCAGTTATGCCAAACATGGTTCAGCATGATTGCCTTTATCTGTAAGAAATAATAACACAACACAACCACACACATAAAAAAAACCAATTTAGCAACTTAATATGAAGTCAAAGCACTGATTGATTCTACACTGTAGGAAAAGGTGAATCCAGACAAGGTGCTGAAATCTTTATTCTTCCTTAGTCCAGCACAGCATGTTATTAAGTGTGAATATCTGTGCAAGGAGTACCGGTAGTTGCTGTAATTTTCCTGCTTATTGGGAGGCTGTCTTCTACTGAGTCAGACCACTGGTCCTTCTATCACAGCATTGTCAACACTTACTGGCAGTGGGTCTCCAGGGTTTCAATCAGGGTTCTCTCCTAGCCCTACTTCCAGATGCCAGGGATAGAAACTGAGACCTTCTGTATGGAAAGTAAATGCTCTACCACTGAGCTATGATCCCTCCCCATTATTATCTCCAATAGAAGCTTTGCTCCCATAGTTACAGGTACTTGTTTCATTCACCATATACTATGAGCTAGTGTCATTATTACTCAATACTTGATGAGTCATAGTTGACCACGCACGTTCCCTCTATTGTATTTGAGATGATACAAAACCTGTGTTGGGTCTCTTTTACACAAGGAAGTTATCAGCTGACATTCTAGACAAAGCTACCTTCAGATTTAGCAATGCAGACAATATCCTTTCACACACACCTTGACAAAATAGGAGTGTAATAAAACCAACAAGCCATAAGCAAACAACAAATCTCAAGCTGCAGTTCTAACAGGCGCCAGTCCTGTCAAAAACAGGATTTCTTTACAGAAGAATTACAGATAGCATTTCCCTTAAAAAAACAAGTGCTTCCCAAGAAGTGGAAATTAAAAGGCTACAGTAAAGAGCCTCAGGAAGTGACTTCCTCTGCCTGCATTGGTGAACAGCTCTCAGGAATTACTATGCATGGCTTCTGCCACATGTCATTAAGATAGGCCTGTTATTGTTTTTATAAAAAGATGGAGGTGGAATTCAGCACATGATTATAATTAAAAACAACTGCTGCCTTGAGTGCACGTGGTGAAAGATAAACTTTAAAATAATAAACTCAAATACATGCCATTCGTTAACTAAGCTTGACCTAATACTAAGCCTTGAAAAAACCAAGACCATACATAGGGGGCCTGATACGTGAGTCTTTGTTTCATAGTCTAGCTAATTTCAGAATGCGGTAATTGTGTTCACCTTCATAGCCACCTTTTCAGAATCTGGACTTAAAAGGCAGTCAACGTTCAAAGATCATTTCCTGGGCCCCATTTCCTTCCCACCATCTAGATCTAGGGTAAAATCACCTTGGTTTGATAATGGAAAAAGCTAATGTTTTCTGAAAGTTCTCTCCCAGCTTAAAATGCTAATACACATGGATAACATAATCTCCAACATTTCTCAAATGAAAATAGGGACATCCTGTGCATGCACCCCCCCCCAGGAATTATAGTTTGATTACACTTACCTGGCACACACCCTACAGTACTACTACCATATCTGAAGAGTGTCTTGGAAATTTGGCCACCAACATTCAAACATACAGAAGCTTGAGACGAAGAATTTTTTTTAATATATAGAAGGGGGGCAGCTAACACGTAAAAAGTTTTCAAGAAACAAGAATTGGCCAAACTACATTTGAGTGACCAAACCAACTCAAAGTCTGCTTGGTTGGGGCTGTCTGGTCACACATTTTTCACATCAAGAGAGAGTTTAACAGAAATTAAGGGGTTAACATTAAAGAAGTTCTACATGTGCCTACAAAGCAGCTCATTTCATACAACTAACCTATGCATGTGCAGAACCTCAGAGGAGCTGGAGCAGAAGAATAACTTTTGATGAAAGTGTTTGATTTGTAATACAACCAAACATTAAAGACTAGCAAATTTCTTCACTAAAACAGGGAGTTACTGATTTCAGATCCTGTTTTGGAAACAAAGTTTTATGTAATTTATGTAATTCTTTATAGCAAAGCTAAACAACAAAAAAGCAGCATGTTATGCAGACTGACTGCTTTAAAACTAGAACATAAAATGGATGTTGTTGGTAGTATAATTTTGTGCTCAGATTGTATTACATGCTTGAAATTACAAAAACAGAAGACTCAAGCCATCATCTTGGATTCTGAACATAGACTGCCTATTTTGTTGCTCCTTCAGCTATCATTATTTCAACCACTGAAATTAAAACAAGGCACTACAAGCCTGAAGGAGTATTTTTGGAGGTCTTACGCTTTCCATCTGTAAGAGGTTGTGTATACATATACTTATTTTAAATAAAAAGTACATCTGATTATCAATTACAGAAATCTGCATACACTACACTGTATAAGTAAACTTTAAAGTCTAGTTACGAAAATAACATGTTTCTCCCATCAAAGTTCAAAAGCACTCACACAAAATGACCTAGAATGACAATTACCAATCTGATGTTCCTTCTCCCCCCATCCCCCCCCCCCAGTTCAGCAGAGCTGTGTGACTGGCTTTTTATGTTCTACTTACATCTTAACTAACAATGGAACATAGTTTATTGATTAGACTCACCATAGTGAGCTTTAAAAAAAGAAAAAGAAGGAAAGAAACCATGGAAACAAATGTCTATTCATGCAAGATAGAGAAGGATCAAGGTGCCTTGGCTCCTCAGTACAAAACACAAGCAAGATGATGGTTATCAATATAACCCCCAGCATACCTTTTTGAAACACACCATTATACATACATCTGGCTTTAATGATGCAGTAACCACTTCTAAGAGTAAAAAGCCAGGGCTACTATTCAAAAGCAACACTCTTGTGACGATTAAGCTGTCTGTTACCTGCCTCCTCTTTGCAAAAGGCAAATTGACAACGTGACTTCCTCTGGGTTTCTAGGCTGGGAATTTTTACCAGGTGCATTCTTTCCATACCAATCAATCAAGTGAAGAAATTAAAGCTGCAAACCAGTTTCTAAAGTACACCAAATGTAGCTATTTTGTATTTCCACTACATGTGTTTGATACAGTGGCCTTTTCTCTTTAAGAGTAAGTTCTACAGAAAGTTACTATTTTGTTGTTGTTGTTGTTTTCACTTTAATCAATCATTAGGGATACACCACTCCTTGGCCTTGTCTTTAGCTTTGTGGTGCCTTAAACACTGCTGTTGAAATTGCATGCAGGAAAGTCACTTTAGGGCGATTTACCATCTGACTTGTGTGCATTCCACAAGCCTACTGAAGCCTGGAAAATTGGGGTAATTTGGACTGGTGCTTGTCCAGCATCATGAAAGAGAACAATTGAGCGAAGTCAGGAATTCAAATTTAATATGACTTAAATGTAAGGATCAATCTTATTTGTCTGCTTATCTGTTCCTTAATGGAAGGTTAAAGGGAAAACAACTAGCGAAATATTTTAAAAGTGCAGTGCTTCTATTATCTCAAAATCTATCAATGGCAGCAAGAAATAAATGTTCACAAGGCTTTTAAGAAGCCTTTTCCCAGCAAAAAAAGAAGAAGAAGATACCCTATGATCATTTTTTTTGTATGTTAATGTATGCACAACAAAAACTTAAATTAACACCCTATCCTGCTTTATGGAACATTAATCTTACCCTCAACAGTTGATCAGATTTCAACATTTAAAATTCAGGCTTGCACGGTTGTTGTTTTCTATACACACATTAAAGAGTAAGAATTCCACTCACCAAAAAATTGTACATATACCCAAATCAAGTCAGATTTTTCTAACCCTGAAACAATCTACACCAAGCTCAGCACAGTATCTGTGCAGGTATAAATCACAAGTGGCAAATGAATACTAACTCATCAGGAACAGTTAACTGGATATGATATTCACAAAGTTTGTGATAAAAAATGTTTTGTGAAAGGATTAAGATATGCCTTTATGCAGGTTCATGGAAAGGAAGTTCAGAGCGAACAAAATGGTACAGACAGCATTTAGCTGTATCCGACTACAGATAGCAATTTCAGTTTCTGACTTTAAAACCGACCACGTTCTAAATGTTAAATTTATAGGGCAGGATTATGTAATGGGCTCAGCCTATACAAGGAATTCTACTAGTGCAACAGGGCTTCTCCCCTTTCTCCCCCTATGTCCCTCCTGAAATTGACTTGGGGGTGGGGGTCAGGAGAACTCCAGAACAGTACAGAGGGGGAGGAGAAGGCAGATCATTCCAACAGACAAGCAGAAATGTTTGAATTGATGGAGTGATCTGCTTAGCACTACGCTGAATTCCTCCCATATTTTAATTCTTGTGGCATGTGACCCACTGAATGCAAGACAGGACTGGTTGTTATTCACTGCTGCAGCAAATAGTAGACTGGGAGAAAACTCACAACAATATTATGGAGGTAAAAGGTAAAGGTAAAGGGAACCCTGACCGTTAGGTGCAGTTACGGGTGACTCTGGGGTTGCGCCGTTCATCTCGCTCTATAGGCCAAGGGAGCCGCCGTTTGTCCGCAGACAGCTTCCGGGTCATGTGGCCAGCATGACTTAGCTGCTTCTGGCGAACCAGAGCAGTGCACGAAAACGCCGTTTACCTTCCCGCCGGAGCGGTACCTATTTATCTACTTGCACTGCGTGCTTTCGAACTGCTAGGTTGGCAGAAGCAGGTACTAATATAATTTCCTCACGGCAGCAAACTGTTCTATCATCATCATCATCATCATCATTACCATCAGGAACTACAGCAGAAAAAATGACTTGCCTTAAACACCCTAGAAAATGCATATCTAAAACAGATTTCATATCAAGAATTTCCCCAATTTCTCTTCAGCATCACCTCCAATCCACTCCCTTCCTAGGGTTATTTTCCTAAATATTTTTTTGTATGTGTACAAAACTCAGGATTTTTGCTAAGCATGATGATAACTTCCTCCTGTGCATAGGTGTCATTTTGGCTACATAAGCAATGACATTCATAGCCTGAGTATTGGAAATGGAGGGGGAAAGCAGAATTCTACAACAAACTGTTGCAGTGTATGTGTTATTTGAGCCAATGGATGAAGCCATGGGCAGCGGCGGCAGCAGGGGGGAGGGCGTTGTTCTTTGCTGACTGAGCAGTCAACATATATTCTAAATAAATAAAATAAACTCTAACTAGTTGGTATTTTTCATAACACAGTATACAAACCTCAGAACAACACAACCCCAGCCTCTTTTCCTGCTCTCACCTTGGAACTATAATACTTGCTTTCTGAAACCTGAAACTTGATCTCTCTTTTCTCACTTTCCTTAATATGCTGTTTCCTGAAGCTCAATAAGAAAGTTGAAATAATTCAGAACTCTGATTTTGCAGCTTTTTCTTGACTCTTTGATTCACTTTCCCCCCAGCTGATGCACATTATACTCTAGAAAGCAGCTTTTTAAAGAACTTTGATATATCATTATAAATAATTTTAGCTTTTCTGTGAAACATTGCCTCAGCAGAGCTGCAAATGATTTGGAAGAATCAGTACAGCACTAGTATTCCCATTTAAATTATTGTTGCACGTTCCAGCATACAGTATAATATACAAGCTCAAATTTTTCATAGAGATCCCCAGCAATTGAAGGTGCCCTATCAGATTCGTGGCCATCCATACTAACCCGCCCAGCAACAGGGGGGTGTCCTGGTTGTCCCTAACATGAAGGAGAACCTGCTTAAACATAACTCAAGTCATACATGGGGTTAGTTATTTACAGTCAAATATTCCTTATCAATAAATTACTTCTATTTACTACTTACATATATATTAGGTTCTACAAAAGAGGACAGTCTGATGGTAGCAACATGTCAATATCCACTTTGCCTCCTATGAAATGGGGATCAAGTTTCTGCATGTTCAGGTTGTTTTACACCAATTTCCCCCACAATGAAATATCTACAGGAACTGAAGACAGCAGCTTCAGAAAATGTAATTGTAATACCATCTCAAACGACAGCATCAAAGAACCACGGTCATGTAAGCCCACACTAATCCTTTTGTTACAGAACGGAAAGCTTTTATTTGCAGTCTTCAGTAGCAGGAACTCTCTCTTAGAAACAGAACAGAGGCAAAGCAGATAACATCCTGGGTTCATTCTTAGTTCTATAACTCAATGGCCTTTAGCTTCATTTTATTTATTTATTTTTAAAAAAGAGGGCATAATGTAATATAATTTGCTGATTTACAAAAATGTACCCATTTTAGTTACTAACATTCTTAGTCCCTTTAACATGTTTTCATGGTTGAAACTGCTTATTTGTAAGCTGAAACTTACATATGTAGGGTATCTGTTCCCTGTTTACATATAAGGTTCCTTGTTTATTTATAATGAGAAAATAATATGTTTAGATTAGCCTTATAAAGAATATAGAATTATTATCTTGTTATTTGGGAAGCATTTTTAATGAGGGGGAAAGAGGAGAGCGCAAAATATGGTCTGAAGCTCAACATAAAAAAAACTAAGATCATGGCCACTGGTCCCATCACCTCCTGGCAAATAGAAGGGGAAGAAATGGAGGCAGTGAGAGATTTCACTTTCTTGGGTTCCATGATCACTGCAGATGGTGACAGCAGTCACGAAATTAGAAGACGCCTGCTTCTTGGGAGAAAAGCAATGACAAACCTAGACAGCATCTTAAAAAGCAAAGACATCACCTTGCCGACAAAGGTCCGTATAGTTAAAGCTATGGTTTTCCCAGTAGTAATGTACGGAAGTGAGAGCTGGACCATAAAGAAGGCTGATCGCCAAAGAATTGGTGCTTTTGAATTATGGTGCTGGAGGAGACTCTTGAGAGTCCCATGGACTGCAAGAAGATCAAACCTATCCATTCTCAAAGAAATCAGCCCTGAGTGCTCACTAGAAGGACAGATCCTGAAGTTGAGGCTCCAGTACTTTGGCCACCTCATGAGAAGAGAAGACTCCCTAGAAAAGACCCTGATGTTGGGAAAGATGGAGGGCACAAGGACAAGGGGACGACAGAGGATGAGATGGTTGGACAGTGTTCTCGAAGCTACTAACATGGGTTTGGCCAAACTGCGAGAGGCAGTGAAGGATAGGCGTGCCTGGCGTGCTCTGGTCCATGGGGTCACGAAGAGTCGGACATGACTGATCGACTGAACAACAATAACAGGTGGCGCTGTAGGTTAAACCACTGAGCCTAGGGCTTGCTGATCAGAAGGTCGGCAGTTAGAATCCCTGCGACGGGGTGAGCTCCCGTTGCTCGGTCCCAGCTCCTGCCCACCTAGCAGTTCGAAAGTATGTCAAAGTGCAAGTAGATAAATAGGGACCGCTCCGGCGGGAAGGTAAACGGCGTTTCCGTGCGTTGCTCTGGTTCGCCAGAAGCGGCTTTGTCATGCTGGCCACATGACCCGGAAGCTGTCTGCGGACAAACGCCGGCTCCCTTGGCCTATAGAGTGAGATGAGCGCCGCAAACCCAGACACGACTGGACCTAATGGTCAGGGATCCCTTTACCCTTTACCAGTAGTATGCTTGTGACATGTACTAAAAACACACCATGTTGTTTCCCAGTAAGTATCAATGGATTCAGCAGTTCTATATTTCTTGAGCTTCTAACATTTTTTACTTTTTGAAATAGTATATATATTCTATGTTGTGAACTGCTTCAAGGTTTCCTTAAAAGTGGTGTAAAATATTTTAAATAAATATTCAATCACTGTGATTGAATATTTTAAATAAATATTCAATCACTGTGAGATATTAAGAAACTACAGTTTTGCACTGTATTGCTGTAATTTGATGTCACATATTATACAAAAAAGAATTTCCCTTTTGAATGCTTTTCTTTCTCACACATTTACCCAGTCTTCTGCTTACACAAAACAATACGTTTATGAAACAAAACATATATTCAATAATTAAGGCAATTTAAAAATGCTCATCCAAAACACCACCACTATGCAAGAAAAGAAACAAGAACCAGAAACTTAAACTAGAAAGTTGCATGATGTAATTTTTACTGTCTACTTGGAAGTCAAATGAGAGGTACATTCTGGCTCTGGTAATGCATCACAAACCCTTTCCTGAGTGCTAGAAAAGTTCCCAAAATATTATTATGCCACATCTGCCTTGCAAAGAAAGTGACTTCATTCAACCTCAGCTAACTTCCAGTTACCGTATTTTCCGGCGTATAAGACAACTTTTCCAGATAAAATATAGAGTTTGAGATATGCTCAACCGCAGATTCTCCACCCGGCATATAAGACGACCCCCGACTTTTGAGAAGATTTTCCTGGATTAAAAAGTAGTCTTATACACCAGAATATACAGTAAATGTTGATCTGTAAAGATAAATATCCTGAGAAGTTGTGCCAGACAATTCAGACCAGGGAGTTTTTCTACTCTACCCCCACCCCCACCACCGCACTCACTGCCCCAGGGCTCCAGTCTCTGGTGCCTTGATTTCTTTAGGCTGTCTGGGCCCACCAGTTTTCTGAGCATGTTCTCACAGCCTTTTCCACTTTACCCTTAGAGATCCACTCCACAGTCTAATCAGTTTTTGTGTTGGTTTCACATGTACCCCAAAGTTGTACCATACCCAGGTGTTTGAGGCAGGAATGCCAATGGTGAGTTACTTAATGCTGAGATGCTATAATGTTAGCCGGTTGCTTCGTGTATTCTCTAACAGCGCAAACCTACGCATGCCTATGCAGAAGTATTTCCAGGTAAGTGGATGTAGGCTTACAGACTATTTGAAATGTTTTAACAGATTCATCAGAACTGCACAGGGGGAAGCACACTTAGGACCAATTCGCATGCCTCAAAGAAGCAGAATAAACACAACTGTCTCTCATTTCTTTTCCCACTTTTATCTGTCTATCAAAAATACAAGTCAGCTCTAAGATAGACCACAGCGAAGAGGTACTAAAAGCCTTTTCCAAAGCAAACCATCACAGCCTGCAAACTAAAGTTCAACTTCTCATGCCCATGCAGCTGTAATAAACGCATGGTGTAAAACAGAAAATTGGTGATGGACACTGCTAGGGTGTTCCCGCCGAACAGTCTTTTGACAAACACATCATAGCAGCAGAAGCACATTCAGATCATCTGCATTGCAGAAAAGAAGAATGACTGAGCTTGAACTTAGGAAGTTTTTCAAGGGGCAATCTATATGGTAGCTATAACCTTAAAAAAACCCTTTAAAAACGTGGTAACCTGCCAAGAACAAGCAAATCAGAATAACAGGGAACAATACAAACTTTTAAGAATAGCAGAGTTCTATATTCTAATTACAAGAATATAGTACAGAGTACAGAGAAAGAATGCACATGCACAGTGGTGGTACATCAAATTATAAATGTAATATGTTTTGGCATCATAATTATATAAATCTACTCAAGAATGGATATCTATCATTTATCATGTGTTTGCCTATGCCCTGTCAGAAGACTGTTGAAGTGATGATGTTAAGGAACTGCTGATTCCATTATTAATACCATTTCAAGATAACTCAGAAAGACACCCTCATCCAAACTCTGCAAACAGTACCACAGCGGAGTTTATGGCCGAATACATAACTGAAGCACAATTTCAACACTCTTTTCTTTCAATTATATCGATGGTCTTCTATTAAATAAATTGATTTATTGGGGGTAAAAGAGGCATCTACTAAACATGTTAATAAGCAAACAAATCTCAATTATATTTTTGGAAATACTTGTTAGTATGATATGAGCAAGCAAATCTGAGTTATAGCTTTTGGAAATATGTAATTATTTATAGCAGAAGGTTAAGCATATGAAGCACAAGATGTTCAGCATCTTCAATGTGATTTTGACATAAGAACTCACCAGGGGCAGTGCGTGGGATTAATACCATATTAACCAAGCCAAGGAACAAGCATGCGATCTCCCACACATAAACGAGCAAATCATAGAAGTGAATAGACTAATATTTACTAAATTTTACAAGTTAAGGTAAAATCAAGTCCTGCACATCTCCTTGCTTAGCTAATCCACAATTCTGTTGGCTTTTCCCACTGGGTGGACTGCTGAGATTAATGCCTCTCAGCTCTATGTAGGATTTTGATGGCCCCTCTGTTAAGTCTGCCTGACTTTTTGGTTCCCCTGCTTATTTAAATACTTTAAGGGAAGGGATGCCCCTCTTCTTATGGCCATACCAGCCCCTCAAATATTCTATCTTTTCTTCCTTCTGAGGCGTAGAATTTATTTTATGTCATAAAATTTATATACTGCTTGTTTATTTTTTTAAAAAAGTAACCCACACACCCTCAAAGCAGCTCAGGAAGAAAAGAAAAAGCAAAAACTGCTAAAAACAGGTATTTAAAACATTCAAATAATGCTATACCCATTGGTGCTAATATCTATGCACAAAAATCCAGCCTTAATCTGGGTAGGATGGGAAGGTCCCTCTCTCCTATTCTCCATGTTTAAGAGCCGGACAGTGCTTCAAAGATTTTAGTACCTTTGTACATTTCAATATACAGCAAGTCCACACATTTAACCTCAGCTTTATGTTGCATGGCCATTAAAAAAAAAAGTATAGAAAGGGGGTAGAGTTCCAGGAAGAATATCTGGCAATCCCACCTACCAATGAACCCAATGGATTTTGACTATACATAATTTTGGCTTTAGGTGCTATCTTTGGAATGTAACCACCATGTAAGTTGCAGGCTTATTGTACCACAAAAGCAGCTCTTGCATTAGTGTCTCAATAGAAAACATGTTGCTATGGAGAAGCAAACATACACAAATGCAAAGATCAGCATTGACTGAAGCATGTCAAGAACACACACAAAAAGGGACGCATCTATTGTTTATGTTGTTTTTTTCTGCATCTCATAAGGCATTTATGAGGGTAGGAAACAGTCACAAAAGTATGTATTATTTGCAGGGCAAGTTGTCAAAAGAGAAAGCAGTTGAATAATCAGAAAAGGCTACCTTCCACCCTGTCATTAGAGAAGGAAAACTATGCAAACTTATTACAGAATTTAAATGTCAAAATAATTTGTACAGCCCAATTGCCATTTAGATGAAGGATTAGATCAACACCAGATAATATCTACCCAAATTAGCCAACAAGCTGTTCAGACTTCAACATGCAGCAGCCTCGTCTCAGTGCTTAAGGAACTATATATCTTCATTTGTATGTTTCTGGTATATTCAACAAAGATGTTTCTTTGAAAGCACTACATTTCACACTAGGTAACAGTCTCAGTTTCCCTGAAGAGCAAGAGCAAGATTGTGTGCTGCTTTTCCATGAATTAACCATATGGCTGCTGTGACATTTAAAGCTCTGATTTGTACAAATATTTCCCACAGATTCTGCACCCCATTACAACACCGCCGTAAGGCGAACTCCCAGGAAAAAATGGCTGTCTAGGAGTGCCAATTCTATGGGGAAAGCCCAGGAAATCAATAATGCCTGCAGACCTTTAAATGTAGCAGAAAGATGAGCTCAAGGAAGAAGAAAAGATGCCTGTGGTGATCCTGAAACATTTTTGCTCCTGAGCTTCCACTGCTTGAAAGCACCAATCAGGAACAGGAATATAAAATGGTATTGTGTGGAAAACACTATTAGACCTGGTGATCAGCCAGGCATGGACTATCCAACAGCAGCAGTTTGTGTCAAGCGACACTATTCAAATTAAGTGCCAGGCCAGAGTCAGACAATTTACTGGCCTCTTACATCACTTGATCCCTGCTGAGTCAGTTGCCACATCTGCAATGGTGGCACCACAGTCCAGCAGAAAGCAGGCCAACCATTCCTTCCTTTGACAAGTCACCATAGTTATGTAAAGAGAAAGGCATCTGAGTCCTGCTGCTCGGGAGAAAGTATTCCGCCATGATTTGGGATGCTTTACACACATACACACTTCCCTCACCCTGAAAGTACACCAGGGTTCACCTGAAAAAAACTTTTTTATTTGCCTGCCCTTGGCTTTTCTATTCAGCATCTCTTTTGATAAGATTTCTAAATCTGTTTAATTGCAAAACACTCAAATACTGATAACTGGGGGAAAGTATCATTTAAAATGTTAAAGTAGTGATCTGCAGGGCAAACTTTTTCACTTCAAACAGTTTTTATTTCCTCAATTATTTCTTTACCATGAGGAAAAACTCCTGATAAGCTCATGGCTCCGGTCTTTTGACTGATTCTTCAAAGTAAGGCTCATACTTGGTTAGCTCATCTCCATAGTTTTGTTCAGAATGTGACTCTTAAGTCTATAAAGCCTTAATCTCGTTTAAGCAAAGATTAGCCTTATTTGACCTTTCACCACGAAATAAACTTTTTAAATTAATCATGTGAAACTGATTAAAACAATATCATATAAATCAGAATCATTAACAACATCCTATCAGTAAAAATACCACTGTTAAAAAGATAACTTCTGGTAATAATCAATTTCAAGATAACCCTTGATTTGTCTTTTGATTTTCTACATTTTACTATAGCTTTTTCAGATTTCTGAAAAAGGAAATAGAAAAACCAATGGGTTTGGGGGGTTTGGGAGGGGGGCACACGCATGCTCAGGAGGGTGCTGTGCCCAAAAAGTGGACGCACCGCAGAAGAATGAGGCAGTCTCAGTGAAGATCAGGTTGGAGCTGGGGTCCTGCCTCTGCTTGGGCTGGCAGCAGCTTGGGCGGCTCAGGCTCCGGCTGCTCTGCACGCCATAGCTGCTGCCAGCTCGAGCCAGGAAAAGAGGTGTGCAGGGACAGCGCCCATGCGCCTCTTTCCCTGGCTTGGGCTATCCTCTTTTTTGTTCTTCAAGATATGGCAACCATAGATTCATGTATGTAATATTTTTCTTATTCACAGAAACATACGTACATAACACGGGAAACATTAAAATCAATACGAAAAGTTAGGACCAAACAAGATATGATGCAGGAGATGCAAAATCACTTTTTGTTTTGCTTTGTTATACTCACAAGCAGCCTCACATGGCTTCTTTGAAGAGAAGCAGCTCTGGGGAAGAACCTATTTAAACCTTTCCTCCTGTCTGATTTCCCTTATCTAAATCCACACACATCTCCTGAAGCTCCGTGGGAGGAAGTATACAGGTACATACAGTTACCAGTAACTATGTTTTTCTATACTCACCCTGCAGAGCGAACAACTTTGGTGTTAGAATTTAGAGGGAGGAAACTGTGTGACACACACTTCATATATACATCCAGCACAACTTCCCCCAATCCAGTTACAGGTAGGTATCCGTGTTGGTCTGCCATAGTCAAAACAAAATAAATAAATAAATAATCCTTCTCTAAGGTGCTACTGGAAGGATTTTTTTTTTAAAAAAAAATTATTTTCCCCAGTCCAGCTGAACATATATGTGAATTAGTGTGTGAAAAGAGAAGGGGTGAGAATCAAACAAATGTGGACACTTTAAAACCAATTGGGCTTAATTCTACAAATTAGGGCCATTGACAAAACAATATATCATACAGATATCCTATCATGGTGTAAGAACATGAAGATAAGCTCTGAATACATGGAGAGCCATGTTACACCTCATTCCAGTTGGCTTAGCGTGTCATATTTACACTGGCACAAAGTAATCTCTGAACAATGTTCCTGGACATTTTTGGAATGCATTGCTTGCCCCTCTTCTTCTTAAGCTTATGTAGGACACACCCAAATGCTACCGGTAACAATATAAAAAACAATTATTGTTTTTCTGTTCAAGTTCTTTTATTCTAACATTTGAAATGTCTTTTAAAAAATTGAGCATATATAAATGGATCTTTAAAAGCAACTCACATAATAGAAGGCCATGTGTATGCCTTCAGTATTTAAATCCTTGTGTTGTAAGATAATGCATGCAATATTTCGAATGACCTCAACATTAGATTGCAAAGATAAAGTTTAGAAGTGTACAGCAGACAGTAGTTCTCCTGCTGTGAAGGCAGATTGCAATGTGCAAGTAGCTACTATTGTAAAAAAGGTAGCTAAAATGAAAGAAAGATTTAGTATTTGAATATAAACAGATTACACACACACACACACACACACACACACACAATGACAACAGCATCCTACTTCTGGCACCACACCCACACAGTTTGGTGTGCCAACTAAGGTCCACTTTACACAAGACTATTTTTCTCTGGAGAGAGAAGGAAAAAGCATACATACTAAAACACACATTCACATGTGATGAATGCAGATGAGATTATGTACATGTGGTATAAATGCTTTTTCCTACTTGAAAGTCTGTTTTATACTTCAAAGACAATGACCACAAAGGAAAGTAAAACACTGTTAAACATTCCTGCTACATCTGGAGAGAAGTAGACTGGGGTACAATATTGTACAAGTACTATGTAGTAATTTTATATTGCTCAGGCAGCCATTTATCATGAAAATGCTTAATAGAGCTGGTTTGTATTTGTAGCCCAACGTGTCCTATATTTAATTAGGGATCTATATAAACTATTGGTCCCTTTGTCTGCCTACTGCCAGCACAGTTAGAAAAAAACCTTGTCAGGCAAACAACAGCCATCAGGACAACAGAAGCTAAACAAACATCATTTTACCAGCATTACAGTATGTTGACAACTTCTCAGTGTGAGCTCTTCACACAAGAGTGTCTTGATAGAGTGACAAAGCAGCATGATGCTGTATTTTCACACTTTCCCAGAGCAGTTGGAATTCTAAATAAAAATTGGTGGTACGGGAAGAATACTCAAGGGTACAGTCTTTAAAGTGATGACACCAAGCTGGATATGAGAAAAGACCAGTGCAGGATCTACAAGACCATGGAGAGAATAAAAAACACAAGGTTTTCAGAAGGAAAATGACCATAATTCAGGCTTTAGCAAAATGCAATCTGGTCATTATTTTCAATCATGGAACTGAGATCAATGGAACGGAACCTAAAATACTAACTTTAAAATTGTCCTCACACTCAATTTGCTTTGTTTGCCCTCTGTGGTGCTGCCATGCAGTCAAATTCAATTGGCTATGTAAATAACTGACATCATAATCATATGTACTTTCTATGATCCACAAATTGCTGGAATAGTTTATGATGAAGTGAGTCCACCATTAGTATATCTAGTCAGTGGTACAGCCATGCTTAGAGCTTAGAAAACTTCTAGATCCAAGTTAACAGCAATGTCTAGAACTTCATTTACCTGATTCATCAGGTGAATCCTTATCTGGAAAAGAGGGGCTTGGTGGCCATATTACGGTATCTGCTTTTGTAACCTCTTTGTTAATCTGCCCTTGTGGAAACCCTGAAAGCTTTGATGGATACAGAACACCATTTGATGTGTACTAAATATTGTGATTGTGTAACTTCAGTCTTCTCGTTCTGCGGTGGTACAGGTCTTTAACCTTTAGATCTCTAAACAGTGTGGAATCAAGCCTATACATCTTTTCTTATAGAGTGACCATCTCATGTCCTTAGCTTGCTGGAAGAGTCCCTCTATTGGGTCTGGGAAAAGAGGGTTGTTGTTTTTTGTTTGTTTGTTTTTGCTATTGCCATACTGGGTTTTGCAGAATTCATTTTCCAGTGATGCCTATATTTAATTTTTTGAAAATATTCAAGGAAAAGTTAAGCTCTTGTTTTGTTTTTCCTGTTACTCTGACTCAGGTTTTTTGTTGTTGTTGTTAAGTTTATATTATCTTGAACTGTTTTATTATTTTAGAATAATGAATTCATTTACAAAATGTGGTTTCATAATTGTAATAATAAATATTACAATAGATTAGTCTAATTGCCAATTTCTCTTATCATGACCACAATACAGATAATTTCTGATAATGAAAAGATGGATGTTAAGAACTATTCTGTATCCTCTGAAGGCACCTCACAGCTCTTAGCCAAGATTTTGTCTTTCAAACTAATGCTCATATTCTTCCCACTGCTCTAAGATTCTAAAGCAATGCCCATTAAAACAATATTTGAATAAAATAAGGCAAAGTTGTTGTTTTTTCTTCTTCTGTCAAATGGAAATGTACTTATTGCTCACAGCTCTCCAGTAATTTCTGCGAATGCTTTAAGAGTGCTGTAATGATGGCATGCCCCTAACATCAATAAGCTGTAATCAAAAAGTCAACCCCCCCCCCCCCCGTGAATGAAATATGGCAGCAATTTGACATCCCAGCAGTGCTTTGCTCTCCTGAACCCTGGCAGTGACCCAAGAGATTTGCACTCCACTGCTAATCAGAGAGCTAGCCAAGGCCATTTCCCACGACATAGCTGAAATTCTCCTGCTGCTTACCTTGTCTGATTCAGTTACCAAGCCACACCAAAGCTATTTGCTGTATTCCTGATTGTCAATCATGGCACTTTTCCACTAGACCCTCCCTGTGCTGCACACTCCAACCTTGCTAAGAGTTGCTGTGGGATGACTCAGCTATTTCTCCATGTCCACTGCGGCCTAGTATCATTAAGTGACTTTGATCAGGAGATAAACTATCCCACCAAAAGCAGACAAATAGGAAGGAGGGCAAGCATTTGAGAGTTAAGCTGAAGCTCAAGCCCTAGTGCTGGAAGATATGTGTGTACACACAGGTAGGATGTCCACATTGGTGTATTTACTGCTGGAAATTCCAGCCTAACAATGGGACATCCCCACAACAAAAATAACATGTAGAGAAGCTCCTATTTATTTATTTATTTATTTATTCATTCATTCATTCAATTATGTCAATCTCTACACCACCCTTCAATATACTCACAGGACCGTTTCAAACAATATATGAAATTATACTTAAAAATAAAATACAGCAGTAAAACAATGATGATTAAAAAATTAAAACTGTGCATAAAGCTGCAATAGTCACAGTATTAACACTTAAAAGGCCTGAGAGAATTAAAGGAGGTCTTTGCAAGCACCAAAAGGATAGCAAAGTAGCCATCAGGTGAGCCTCCTGGGTGAGAGATTTTCAAATATATCATACCACAGCTGAGAAGGTCATCTCTCCCAGGTAATCACCCACCTTTAGGTTTCATTTGATAGTATATATGTTAGTCTTCATGATGCATTTGTTATGGTGCAAAACCATAAGAGGCAGAGAACCTGTATCTAATCCTGAGTCCTGATACCAAGCACTAGGATATTGTGAGAGGAGGATTCAGATGGTGTGTGAACATCCAGCTGTGACCAACAGGGAAATTGGACCTCCAACCAACAAGGCAGAGTGGGAAGGGCAATAATCTCTCATTCTATAATGGCTCCCACATCTCAGTTACTCCTTCCTCTGAGGAAACCAAACTGGATCTCTCTTAAAACTGGTTGTGGGCTTCTGTTATCCCCCAACCTCTTGCCTCAGCTTCACCTGAGCCATGTCTTGCCTCACTTTGGACTGGAGTTAGGTCTGAGAATCAGGGGATCCTAATATACTTCTTACCGTGGGTCCGGTGGAGTTCACTCACACAATAGAGAAAGTATTAATTAAAAAAATCATACAATATGGTTTGACCTTGAACTCAAGGAATCAGCTCTGAACATGTTCAGAACAGATGTACTGTATTGGCTCCAGGATCTACCAGAAGAGTAGATCTGCTAATGTGGCTGGATTGCCACCAGGACAACATGGGGGAAGGAAAAACTGCACAAGCAGGGATAAGACCCAGGAGCTCTATTAACATACAGATTTAATATTGCAATGCCCCCCCTCCCCGAGACAGATGGGTGGGAACTCCCAGACACAGCATTACATTTGGACCATGACTGAGTAGTACAGAGAACTGACTGGTCAGACAATAGGAGACTGGCAGAAAAGTATCTAGGATTCTCTCTACATTGAAATAGATTGTGGCAGGATGTGTTGGGAGGAAACAGTGTGGCTTTCAGATTTTGAGGGAAACTTTTTTACAAATTCCTTCACATTTCACTTGGTAGGCCTAAATCCTGGTTTTCCGAATGGATCAGCCTCCACTGACTTTCACTGGGGAAAAGGAGAAATTAGGAGTGGAAACAATACAACAAGCTAAAATACTATAAATCAACAATGGCATATCATTATTTGTAGTCATGTTTCAAAAGTAGCTTCTCAATTAACAATGTTTACTAACAACTTGGGTGCCCACCAGCCACATGGGACCCTAATTCAGCACATACTGTGCATACCTATAAATCTACCACGGTTTATCATGCAAATGTTATTTATTTATTAAGATCTCTTTTGGGCTTTCCAACCAGAACCCCCAAAACAGTGCACAACATGCGTAAAAATACAGGCATTCCACTTAAAAACTCACTCTTGAAACAAATATATTTATATTTAAAATAAAATGTAGGACTTCCGGCGGCTGGCGCCATTATGGATGGTCGTGGGCTGCTTCGGCTGCGAAGCACCCAGCTCATCCCGGGGGTTAGGAGCCCTGCAGCCGCATAGCAGGGCTCCAATTGGGGCGCGGGAAGAGCGTCCCGTGCCCTGGGCTCCCCGGCTGTGCCCGTTGTGCTCCAAACCCTTCCCCCGCGCCCCCTGTAAAGGGGGAGTGGGGGTGAAGGGACTACGGAGCCGGGCTTTAGGGGACATGCCCCAACCGGGATGTTTACATGCGGCGGCAAAGTCCGTGGTGAGCGTCTCTGTTCTACCTGTCATTAAGGAGTTGCTAAGAAACCAGAAGCTGTGAGTAATTGACTGACTCTTTGTATTCCGGGAAAGCTCTGGGATTAAGAAGAAAGGCAGCCCGCCTCTCTCCCTTCGGGTGGTGAAAGAAATTAACTCTTTAAGTGACTGCTGCTACAACAATCAATTGGAAGTATTTGGAATTTGAAAGCTGAGTCTGTTGAGATCTCCTTTTGGGGGTTAACTGGAGGAAAAATATCTCCATTTGAGGTTTTGGTCTTTATTCTCCGGCATCGGAAGAAATGGCGGCGACCTGGACTTGCGCAGGAAAAAATTGAGACAAAGGAAGGAAAAGACAGGAAACGTAACTTGATACCCACCTCCCCCCCGAAGATGTTGGACTTTGCGCTTAAGTTGGCACTGAAGGACTGGGGGGATGAGGAAAAGCTTACTGTCTTTCAACTGGAACTGCTTGATCGAAAATTAAGAGCCTTGAGTGGGATTATAAACGGAAAGAATTTGTTTTCCACAGAGGAGGCTTTTCGAAAGTTTTATTCAATGGAAACAGACTTTTGCAAAGAGCTGGAAGGTGTGTTGGAAGGATGGTTTGAGATGGCTGAGCAAATCCGAATGGAACAGGGGCCGATTTCAGGGGGTGGCAGCAGCCCTGGAACGGAAAGATTTTCAATATCCAGACTCCGAGGTGGCAGCTCGGGGGCGAGGGACATAGAATTAAGATTTTTACAAGAAGAAGAAGTATGGTACAAAGGTACGGAGAGGCTCAGAATGGAGAGGATGAACATCTTGGAGCTCGATGCAGGGTTTGTTGTGGATGCAACCTGGATCTGTGGACATTCAGAAGAATATAATAGGAGATCCGGTTCTGGTGAAAGACAGGAGAAGGCAATGGACAGAGGGGGAGTGGGTTGAACCAATTAATGTATAATATAGATGGTCTGCCATGGTATCCGAAATCGGAGTGTGAAGTCTGTTAATTACAAGTTTTTTTTAAATAAGCAAGGAGATATTGAATTTAAGTTAAAAGCAGCATGATAAATGATAGAAGAAATAAATTTAGCTGTAAGAATACTTGGTTAAGTTTTAGGTTATAATGAAAAGATTAAGACAAAGGCGTTTTTTCTTTTTAAGTAAAGTTAAATTTTTCATAGAGAAAAGTTGTTAAGGAAATAGTGTACTGTTTTAAAACCGAAGGTGTACAGGCGGGGGAAGTCAAACGTCAAGATTTAGAACTAGAAATTTTTTTTTTTTTAGTAAGGTATACAGACAAGAAGAAGAATCCTGACATTATGTGTATTTGTATTTGTGTTGATATTTGTAGGTGTGGGGGTCGGGTTTGTGTTATTTTGTGAAAATGTCAATAAATTCTGATTAAAAAAAAATAAAATAAAATGTAGTTGCTTATAAAATCTTCCCCATGTTCATTATAAAACCCTCAATTGCTTATATAAATGAGGTATCCATGATTTTACAGTTCAATTTGAGCCCTGGCAGACAACCAATTCACAATAGTTTTTTTAAAAAAACCAAACATCCTTTTATTTCTCTGGATTAGTCAAATTAGGATTAGCAGATCAGTGTCTCTGGAAGAAATGCTGTCTGTTCCATTTAAGTAGCACTCAGATCACATGCCACAAATGACACTTAACTTTCTGACATAATTTATTTTCTTTATGCAGTTTTATCTAACAATTCATTCACACATTGTTAAGAAGGTTCCCAAATGAAACTCTTAAAACACATCTATGGGACAAAAAGAGAAAGCAGATAACATAAAGACACTGAGACTTGATCCTACCAAATCAAAAAGTCAAGAGGTAGGGTACATTAGCTAATGCATTTAAATAGTTTTACTTTTCAATGATAGTTTTACTGACAATCTCTTGTTTATCAGTACTGTAGTGGGGATTATTCCATAGGTTTTGTTTTGTTTTGTTTTTTTGTTTTGCAGTACAAATATATGTTTAATATGAAAACTTGCCCATTTAGTTCACTAACTACAAAGTCCTTTAATCAATCAACTACCAGAAAATCTTTTGAATTGTGTTTCAGACAATTTCCACCAATCAGTTACCTAAGAGCCAAGCACAAAACCACAGCATGTACTAATTCTATCATCAGAAGTTTCCATGGAAGTACAAGAGAAGGAGGGAATGAACAATTAGAAATAACCTTTTATGTGCTGTCACAGAAAGGTGAACTTACTCAGGAAATCAGCAATCACTGATGCTTCATCAGGGTATATTTGTACCTTCTTTGGGGATCTATCTATCATCTATACATACATACATACATACATACATACATACATACACCCACACCCACACAGTTATTAACCTAGCATCTTCCATAGCTAGCCACCCTATTGGAATATTTTTTCCTAAACAAAATTATGTGAACAGTCATTTCTAGAATTACAGATACATTCCAAATTCAGTTTATGTAGCAACAAGTATATTTATTGACCTATAAACCAGTGTACAACTGACATAACATCTTCTCTGCACAAACTTCTTCCTCAGCAATACTCCATTTGTTCCCAGACACAGGACTCAAGGCAGCTTACATATAAAACAGGAACAGGAAACCATTATACACTTCATGTTAAGATCCATGTTCTACCTACGGTACTCAATCATTTTCAAGAGGGCTACAGTGAGCAAGCAAACAATATGCAGGTACAGTACTCTCAAATTCTGTCAAAACAAATCTCCCTGAAGTCAAGAACAACTTGAGTTGATGCTACCTAGATTTAGCTATGAGAAACGATCTACTCAGTTGCTGGTACTCAGTTTTATCCAAGGGTTGTGAAAAGGATGGGGGTGGATGAGGATTTAGGAAGTGTTTTAAAGCCACAAATAAGGAGCTTAATATAAATAAGAAAAGAGGCAGCTGCTAAACTGACCTGCTATGCTGTTAATCACAAGTTGCACACATGGGCACATCCATCAAACTTTTAATAGTTGGTAGACCATTTATTTCTTGATCCCAAAAATATTCATACATAAGGACATGTGAAAATCAAAGATTAGCTCACAACTCCATTAATACAGGATTCCTAAGGCCTGCTTATGTGAGAACTCGAATTCCCAATTTTCTTAATCCTTACTATAGCTGAACTGTTTAAAATGGCATAGCTAGCTTCCCTATGTTGTTCTTTAGATTTCAGTAGAAGACTCATGATTTTGCAGTTTCCTATTGATCTGGAATTTAAACAGCTGATCTGCACTATAAAATGGCTATACAATAAATTAAGGTTTTGTGCAGACATGTAATCTATTGTTTATTTTCTTTAACCACTGCTAAGTATTTCATCACCTAAATGAAGGTTAGGGGATTACCGGTAGTTTGCAAATCAGGATGTGGAATTAGGTGTGCAGTAAGTATGTAAATCATGGTTTCATTGTACATCTGTCATCTTAATCATGGTTAAGGCAACAGACCATGGCTAGTACAAACCACTGTGAAACATTCAACTTCTTTGGGCTTAATTAAATGTTCCAAAATTTGAACAGGGCTGTTTTTTGCACAGATTTAAAGTTGAAGGAGAAAATATGTGAAAGCACCAATTAAAAACATCTCACCTTCCACTACTGATTACTCTGAAGTTAGTAACAATATATATGCATATATATAAGCATTTTAGAGTGAACACGTTTTAGGAAATGATTACCAAACATCTTTTCACCACTGTTTTTTTTTTTTTTTTTACATGCTAGTATAAGATGGAAATTCACCAACCATCAACTGCAAATAGGCCTTTTTCCTATCTTCAGAAATTATTTTCTGGATGTTTCTGAACTAAACTGCTTTCAGGTCCTTGGTTTGAAGAAATCCATCATCAGGCAACAGTCTGAGATTGTGCTTTCAGCTGGTTCTAGTCACAGTGATGGATGTCTCTCTTGTGGCCTATGTTGAATCTGGCTATGAAGTTCATTTACATCTTACACGCAAAGCTGTGCTAATAGCACAGACATACTAAATTGGATATACTAGAAGCTTTCTTAGCCAGCTTCAGATTCCTTGCTATATGTACTGTAAAGCAATCTAGATGAATCTAGCATGGCCATTTTCTACATTTTTAGTACTGAATTTGTATTTTGCAAATATTTTCATCCAAATGCATATCATAACAAACAGGCAGAGATTTGTCTGAGTTTTTCGTGTGTCAATGGTTTTAAATTTCTTCCCCTGCATTCACTTCAAATAAAATATTCTACAGTCTGAGCCTCCTGAAAACAACCTGATGCCAGACAAATATATATATATTACTGGTGTGAACTAGAGTAGTTCCCTTGCACAAGTGATTACGTCCTTTCCTCACACAAATTACTGGTATTATAAACTACAGTGTAAAATTCACATGAAGCAACAGAACCCTAGATGGCACACAGGTTTTCCCGCTTTTCTGAAAAGTCCCTTGTGAAGTACACTCCCCTCCCCCATTCCATTCACAGCATGCTTAAAATGGTGATTTATTTATTTTTTACATGGGGCTACATACTGTTTTGAGTACAGTGGTACCTCGGGTTACATATGCTTCAGGTTACATACGCTTCAGGTTACATACGCTTCAGGTTACATACTCCGCTAACCCAGAAATAACACTTCAGGTTAAGAACTTTGCTTCAGGATAAGAACAGAAATCCTGCTCTGGCGGCGCAGCAGCAACGGGAAGCCCCATTAGCTAAAGTGGTGCTTCAGGTTAAGAACAGTTTCAAGTTAAGAACAGACCTCCGGAATGAATTAAGTACGTAACCAGAGGTACCACTGTATATGCATAGCTTACACTTGCTTTCAGTTACTGCACAACCTGGTATCTACATTAAGTCTATGATTTTCAGAAGAAAATTCCAACCACTAATTGGGCAACCATGCTGGAAGAAGACAAAAAGAGAAAAAATATTTTTTGTTCTGTTCTGTTAAGAGAATTAAGAGTTCTCTTTCTGAACATCGTGAAGACATTTCCTATACAACAAAATCCTTGCTAATTATCAGTGGTAGGTTTAAAAAACAAACAAAACAAAAACAAAACAAAATCAATGAGACTATTTGAAACTAATGATTATCCCTTTACATTCACTGTTGCTTCTCTTTCCATTTTGCCACATTAGAAAAAAAGGGAAACATCTGCACATATTAGTTTTGAGTAGCTAACTTCACACAGGGGAGACTGGAAATCCAGGATGGAACCTCGATTATTCACTTTCTGACATCCCCTCATTTGTTTCCTACTCATTTCAGATAATTTGCTAACGTTCCTTTCATACTTCAAGAAAATAAACAGAGCCCTCTGCCTCACTTGCAGTAGACTGAACCGAAAGGTGCCATAAGGATTTGCAACCAGAGTCACTTTTCCAGACATGATTTTGTTCAAATTATGCCATTTAGAGTCAGCACACAATGCAAGCAATAAAAATAGCTCCAGCTTGATAAATGGTACAAGAGCCTCTCAGCAGTCTGTAGTTCTCACCTCTGACCTAGTGAACATCCTTTCAAACCTGAAGTGCCCCCAGGAGAACTGGTGTTCCTTGTAATTATTTACCATCTTCTGAGCAGACCTGCTGGGATCTGTACACAGTAAAGCCGCAATTCCTGAATGAGCCAAAACCATAGCAACCTCTGCTTAATATGGTCATGTTCATTTTGCCCTGGCAGTGCTTAATCATTTGAGCTCGTTTACAAGGTGAGCCACTTGCGCCTGCTCTCACATGAGAGGGGACCTTTAATTTAAGGGCACATTCTCACAAGGCACTTGCCTCACAAGGTTAGCTTTCTCTCTCTAAATAACTGCACAGTGCAAAAAAGGCTCTCATCTGCATCAGATCCCAAGTAACGTCAAGGCACACTTCAAGGTGCTGTTTTTATATACAGTATTTAGCCCTAAGCAATTAGGGCACAGGTATTAGGTACAGCCCTGTCCCACCATGTTCACAACAAGTACACAACTAGGCTTCAGAAGAATTTTATTTTTTTCTTTACTTTATTGTAATGTTAAAAGAAGATACAAAGGGGAGAAATACAGCAGGGTGTGTAAAAGTGCCTCTGTGCAAGCTGTGCATCATTTGAGCCAAAGAGCTTCCCAGAGACAAGTTATTTGATTGAACAGCTTCTTGATCCCAAGGTGCTAGATCTTTCCTACAGTTCTCTGGAGCCTTTAAAAATATTAGTCTTGACAGGCTTTTGTGCACTTCCTTCTAATGACCAGGACAACATTTAATAGACATCATTTCAAGGGGGCACTTGATTGGAAATGCATGTTTGAAATTAGAAATGCTCTTTAAAAAAATAAGAAAAGCAAAACTAAATAAATTTTTTTCAGCTCACCTCTAATTTAAAGCAAGGACCTCCTAGTTTTCTGCATAGTCTGTTTACTCCCCTTCTAGCACTTGTTGAGTTTGAAGGTCTTGGGCTTGTTTGGAGCTGGCTTTCTAAAAGGAAGGTTTATGCACCACTGGGGTAATTTTTAATCAATTTTAACATAATTTTCCAAATTTTAATAGGGTGTTTTATCTTGCTAGTTTTATTGTTTTTTGTTTTAAAGTAATTGCTACCTACTTTAAGACATATGGTTGAAACAAAATTGAAGGTGTAGGAAATATTGCTCTAAACTGTCAGCTTCAACAGTTGAAGTTTGACTTCACTTTTGTTTCCCCATCTCACAACTACAATCTAATCCATCTTCACCTACATTCTACCAAATTATTCTTAAACCTATGGGAAATGTATTGCACAATAATCAGTGAGCTATCATAGTGAACTGTTATCAAAACACAACAATAACAACAGGAATATGTCGAACTATACACAATTAAAAAGCAGTTAGATGAACCACATGGGAGCAAAAATAAGCACCACACCAATGATAGACATAACACTCTCTTTTTTGTATAACTGTCCTTAAAAATAAAAGAAAGTACCTCTGGCACTTCTCAATTAATTCAAATAATTCCTTACAACAGAAGAGTGGGGGCTGGTGTCCACTGGGACTGGTAAGGTGGAAGACAGAGGGACAAATAGTAGGTGGAGCCAGAGCAAAGGACAGAAAAATCCAAGTAATTCTAGTTTTGTTCTACCCTGCTGAGTTCTACAAGGACAACACTGAGACTAAGGAAGAGGTGGTGAAGGAGGAAGAAGCTGTCGGTCAACACCACTTCCTGGGCTGGTTGTAATTAAGAGGGCATAACAGAATAATGTACTTAATGGCCACTAGCACAAGTAACTTAAAAAAGAAAACTTGTTAGTTCACTACTATGTAGATCTACTCAAAAGTAAATCCAGCCTACTTTAGGGGGGCTACTCCCAGGTAAATGATATCTACCTTAGTAAAACCAAAAGAGGATCATCAACACTATGACATGTTAAATAATGATTAGAACTTTTATGCCATCCTTTACTATTTAGGTTCCCTCAAATTCCCATAACCTGGCCAAAACCAAGATGAAGAAGGATGTTGACATAGTAGTTCTGGTATTACGCTGCTAAACTTAAGGAAACCAAGTAAAGGCCCCAGAGAATCCTGCCTCCTTTCACACAAGTCCTCTGGGCTTCTCGTTGCTGCCAGAGGCAGATTTAAGGGAGCACAACCAGCTGACCCGCATTGGGCACAAAGCCGGGAGGGCACTGCAGGGGGTGTCACACAAATGATGACCAATGGAAGGTGAGAGGAGTTGTGTGTACTGAACTTTGGCATTGCACAGGTTGCCACTGGAATTTTAAAGCCCAAAGTCTGCCACTGCTGCTATGCTTGTGCTGGTGCAAACAACAATAATACATCATGTACAGATGTTCTGTTAGCCTGCTATAGTAATTAAAACTTGATGCAGTCATTCAGAAGGAACTGTTAAGTTCAGACTTATGCTTGCTGATGGCTCACCATCACCACCAAAAAACCAGAAAAACAATTTAGGCATTACTCAAGGAGGAAGTATGTGCAAGGAGAAAAGCTTACTAGTCTTCCTGTGAGCTGTATGGTTGGCAAGGCTCAACTGTTCAAGATACAAGTTTTGCTTTTTCAAATATCAATAAAACATGATATCCATTGTTAGATGGAAATCATAAATGTTAACTTTGTTTTGATCACATAACTAAACAATGAACACTGTCTAGCCCACTAACTTCTTTATTACTTATATGTGGATTCAGCGATCTGAATATCTATTTCAAGAATCATTTTCTAGAAGTGGTATAGATTGAAACAGAAGTGATTCAGTTATGAGTACCTCAATTCAGACATTTCTGTCTTCCTCCCCTCTCCCTCTTCTTCCTGACCTTTTAAAAATGCTTTGCCTTTTATATTGGGGGCAGGAAAGTATAAGTAAAGTATCAGAAAACTTTAATAAAATAACCTTGGAAGAAAAAGCAAACATGCAATGTATGAACTCCAGACTCCTCCTCCTGGCAAGAAAGGATAGAATAAGGCATGCATCAAACTCCTTTAACAAGATGCTTTGCATTCCATTTTAAGGTTGATTCTCCTGTATATTCCTACCAGTAATATCAAACAGATGTTACAAAGGACCATAGAAATAATTATAGATGTTGCAGACATATTCTGTATTGAAAAATATTATAATTTGATTGCCTCTTTATAACTTTGGCTTTTACAGAGTTGTCGAAGTGGTTTATTTGTTTCATTTATACCTTCAGAGGATGCATACCTTCTTCATAGTTATGTAGGTTGCTGGGCAAAATACCAAGGCACAACATATTTGCATTCAGCTTCATGTGAAAAGTGGAAGTTCTTAATTAAATAGCTACTGGAAGTATAAGTTATGAAAAGCCCACATTTGAAGGAGTTGACACTAAAATCCAGGGAAACTTTGTCTCAGTAGACAAGAGAGTTGTTACCTTTTAGTGCTTCGTTCATGTACAGTAAAAATATTTGCAAAGCTTAACTTCACATTTTTTGTGAAAATGAAGTTATCTTCTTGTAGGAAATACCTGGCATTTTTCAAACAACCTTTATAATAGTAATGTTTGCTATTGTTAACTTTGGCTAGAAACAAAAGATCAACTTATTGACTGACACAGAGGACAGGAAAAAGGTGAATGCTGACTGATTGCTAGGTCTATTAATATTCTGAGAGCCATGCATATGCTGTGGCTGCCAGATTATCAACAGCATTTTTAATTTAAGCTTTTATGGGGAATGGGATTCTTATGCAAACTTACCTTTTCATAAACCTAGAAAAAACCTTTTTGTATGTGAGCTATCAGAGTAAAGTCTTTCAGAATGTCAAGGACAGAAAATGTTCCAGCACATCTATCCTAACCATCCCGCACCTTGTGCTGATGACTGGGGAGGATGCTGCACAATCACCTCTCCACTAGTCCCTGTCAGAATAGTAGACCAGGGTGCTGTGGGGAGTGGGACTGTTCTGCCACAGGAGAGACTTCTGCTCCACTCAAGCTACCACCAGTTGTAGACAGCGAAAGTACCCTGAAAAAGAGTGTTTCTGGGCAGGCTGGGAGGTAGGATCCTGGTTGCTTTGGAAAACCCCATGGATTTCCCGGGGGACTGTATGCCATTACCCCTGTCTGGAGCTGGCATAGCTCCAGTAGAAGAAAACAATGAGTGCATCCCATCCTGTCCCATCCCGTCCCTTCGCCATCCCATTCCCTCTGGCCTGCAGCAGCCAGCAGGGTTTTCCATGTGGTAAAGAATCTGCCATTCTTCCCAGCCCTTCACTAGGGCTGCTTTTCCCATTTCTCTTCTAAATCACTGTACTGTACTGTAAATTTAAGTTAGGCAATGCTGCAAATTCAATGGCTTGACTATTCTTGCTTAAAATCAAGTTAACCCATATCTTGCAAATATTTCAAGACACGTAACAAGTGACAATCATCACATAAGAGATATTTCCATCAAGAAACGTAAGTGATTACAGCACAGCTTGTAATCACAGCTTGAATATACCAAAACCACTCTCTTTGTGGTTACCAACTTCTCAGACTCCTCCTGTATAAAATATGTTGAAAAGGAGTTGTAACATCAGCAACCTTCAATTTCTAAATAAATCTACAGCACCAGTAAAAGGAGAAGGAAATGTTTCTCAAATTTGTTACTCAGATATGTTTTTCAGCAAAGAGTTTGTACAATAAACCAAGACACATCTCAAAATCCACTTCAAGAAGGCATCATACCAAAACCTCACAGCCAAAATTGCTGACTAAAGAACCAAACAAAGCACTTATACTATGCCAAAAATAAAAACTATACTTACAGCCTGGTCAGCTTCAGTGTGTTCTGAAAAAGCAGCTCTGGAAGAACTTGAAGTTTATTTCTGTTCAGCCGCCTAAATAAAGAATGACCACAGTTAACAAAGGTTATTTGGAGACTCTTCCAGGACAGCAAATGTTATGAACAATAAAAGTTACAAATGGTACTCTACACACAGAATCTTTCAGGGTTTGTTTTTTTAAGAGTCTGATCTTTTCGGGGGGGGGGGGGAAACAATAGCAATAAACCTTGAACCCAAGCTTTCTTTTCAAATTTTAACTCTTGTGTCTAAGAAGCCTTTCTCTGTCTGTTGCCACACTCCCATCCCATGAAAATATGACAGAGGGCACATGGCAAAGAGAGGGATCCTGTTGAACTGAAAACTCCAGGTTTTTTGAGTCTTCAACAGGAAAACTTGAAAACCCACACAGTTTTTGAACCAAACCCAGGATCACACACTGCTAATTACAACTGGTTTCTAAGTATGGAAACCCTGCTTTTTTGAAACTTTAAAGATCCCCTCATTTATGCCGTGCCAAGATATATTGGAGATATTGAAGGATCCAATTCCAGCATTGTTCGTATCTATGACTGTATTCACATCTGCAATATAGTTTTCACCTTCTACAATTACATTGTGCTGTTCCATTACTCCCAACACTTCTTCCTTTTTTGTTCCATTTCCAAGGAGTTACATCAGAGTATGTTACGATGCTCAAGTCCGGATTTATTCAATTGCAGGCAGAATAGCACAGTGTATAAAAAGACACTTCTCTTTCCACTAAGCATCTAGGTTCTGAGATAGGCATACCATTGATATTCTTGCTCCTTTGTTACATTACCGAACTATTTCTTTTTCAGCCTTTAATTTCCTATGTTATGGTTAATTTAAAAACCCTAGGCAGAAGAAGTGATCCATATAGTACAAACTCCAAGAGCTACAAACTCTAGGAACCACTATCACCTCATCACTGTTCTCTATCTGCTAACAAGATTCCACAGATATAAATCCTATACACTATCCTGGGCACTTCATCTAAGATAAGTACATCACAACCTTAGTAGGATCTAACAGAAGAAAACAAAATACATTAATATATCAGTAAACAAACTGGGAGTGTGATTGAGGAAGGGCAGCCCATGTTTGTGTTAGTATCTTTAACAGCAGCAACAACAAAAAATGTTATAATATTTTGTGTTCCTTAGCTTCTAATCCATCAGCTTTTCAAAAGAAGAAAATATTACTGATCACTGGTTTGGAATTATACTGTATTATATTGCTGGTTTTTGCTGTAATAAACTGAGTAAAAGAAGAAAACCCTTAATAAAAAGAGAGAGAGAGATGTGGAATTTAGCAGCTGCTTTCTTTAGAAGTAAAGTTGAGACTTGTTATTGGGAACATTTGGGTGTAACTTTGTCATTGTTTAGTTTTGCTCAAGTTATATGAGCTAATCAAGTTTACTTGAGACAGCTGCATTTTTTCTATATATGTTACAGTTAATGTGTGAATTTAGCTAATAACATAATTAGTGTGTAAAATGAACCATCAAACTCCAACCATTTTGTACATTAGCTAGTTACTTTGTATATTATTTTGTATAAATTGCTAGCTATTGCTTAGAAAAAAGTACTAGATTACTATTAATGTGAGCAAAATAAAAGTATACTGAAAGACTACATCTGTTTATATTTGAATTCTTTATGCAGAATATATTTATAGGCAACTTTTTCAATATAGTTTTCTGAACAAGGGAAAATTTTGTTTCACTAAGTTCTGAAAGGAAAAGCAATGAATGCAATCTTCTTAGTACTACTCTGAATTTAACACATGGTTTATTGAACATAGGCACTGAAGGAAAACATAAAAACAGTTGAAATAAATAAATAAAAAATTGTCCAGTACCACCTTAGTTGGTCTCTAAGGTGCTACTGGACAATTTTTTTATTTATTTAAACTGTGTCAGACCAACACAACTACCTACCTGAATAAAAACAGTTGTGAACCCAGCTCTCATTCTATAAGAGACCATAGCTGTCAACTTTCCCATTTTTGCAGGAAATTCCCTTATTCCAGCGCCATTTCCCATTGCATAAAAAGGGAAAGTTGACAGCTATGGCCGTTTCCCAATGCAAAAAAAAAGGAAGGTTGACAGCTCTGTAAGAGACCTATAGGAGAGGAAGTGTTTGAATGTGGAACAAGGCTCAGATGAAGTAGAAAGGAGCTGATCACATTGGCTGGCCACTGCAAGACAGAGTCCTGCATGGTTAAGGGACCATGGGTAAATTCCTGATCCATCTGACCCTTTCTTCCTCTTCCCAAAGTAGACTACAGGTCCTAATAAGATACTACCTTTCCTTTCCTTGGGACATCTTTCTCTCTATATACACAAGAAAGGATTATATTGTCTTACACATGGCCTGAGTGAAATGTGAAAACAATACTTAAATATATATACTTAAATTTTCTTCCTCCCTAGAATCTGTTTCTGACATTTAAACTGCTTCTGAAGAAACCTTTAACTCTGAACGTCCAGGTCAAGCGATAACTGGTACACATATCCAATAAGCATTATCAAAACATTGTGTCACTAGTATCTTCATATGATTTACATATATTTAAATACTAGCTGACCTGGCCATGCGTTGCTGTGGCTGGTTTAGTGTAATGGGAATGAAGATGTAGTATAAAAGAGAAATTGATGTCTTACTATAGGTCCTTGCGTTGAAGTTGAGGTTGTTTTGGTTTTCTTTTCTTGCTCGTTATTGTTTTTGTGTATATAACTCATTATTAGTATTGTTGTGTTTTCTGATTTCTTTTTTTTAATTGTTTGTATGCCTTGGTTTGGTGTTCTTGATGTGTATTGGAGGGCAGTATATCTGTTTGTACAGTATCAGGTTAGGCCACCCAAACCTGGAAATGGTGGACGGGACGTTTGCAGCCAGCCTGACTGTGCCGTTGCTTCGCTGTGTACCTGCCGCTTCTACCAGCAGGCTATCTCGGTGTTAGCGGGTGGCTTAGCTTTCCTACCAATCCGTCCGCCCTCCCAAAAGGTGGGCGGGACATTTCCGGGTGGCGTGGCTATGGTGCGGCGTCTCTCTATAGCTGCTGCAGGCCAAGGCCAAACTCCGTCTTTGCGGGCGGGCTGCCTTTTGCGGGCGGCATGCCTGTTGATTGGATGATGGCAGTGACATGGGGGGGGGGAGGATGAGGGATCGGCAATGGGTGTTGTGTGCTGTGCTATTTAACGTCCACTGGGGGGCACTGTTTTTTGGCACAAATTCACGGATTTACCTGGGAAAGGTGTGATATTTTTACAATCTAGTTACCTAAGATCCTTCCCATATGGAAGTATTTCTGTTTCTATTATGCGAGTTGTAGTCCCAAAACATCTGGAGGGCCAAGTTTGCCTTTGCCTGGGCTAGGAATTCCTTTTTACAATGCCAACACTAACTGAGGTAAAGAAATCTATGATGTGCCAGAGAATATTCCAATAATGGCACCCCAGTTGTGGAACACTCTCCTTCCTCATGGTGGCTTCTCCTCTGTCTATTTTCTGGCACCACCGGAAGACAAATTTTCTTCCCCCAGGCTTTTAAATAGGGTTTCTGAATAACTTGGGTGTACATGACAAATTGATCTGTCAGTAACAGATGTTGATTGTATTTTACTGTTATGTTGTGGTGGTCTGCCCCTACTACATAAATTAAATTAAACTGTAGAGCTAGAACATTTTAGCCAACATTTTCTGTTTCCTTATGCAATCCCAAACCAGACATGGCATTAAGGTCAAGCTGGACGTGACATTAATTATGTGAATGCAATTAGCATACATATTTTTTGTTCTGTAAATAGTAGCTGCTGGGAAGCCTGTGCTATCTCAGGACCATGGAGAGTGGGGACCGATAATAAGTTGCCTCTCCAA
Organism: Lacerta agilis; assembly: GCF_009819535.1. Classification (NCBI taxonomy): domain Eukaryota; kingdom Metazoa; phylum Chordata; class Lepidosauria; order Squamata; family Lacertidae; genus Lacerta; species Lacerta agilis. The sequence goes on from NC_046313.1 coordinate 45,446,314, forward strand.
AGCTATTTACATTTCAAGTGAAGTTCACGTAATTAGAGTTACTTCCCAGCAGCCTCTATTTAAACAACAAAAAGCATGCACATTAATTGTATTAATGCAGTTAACTTCACTTCTTCTTTGACCTCAGTGGAGTTCTATCAGAGTGCAGAAGCACAGGAGCTCTACTCTGATATTCCTTACTGATTTGCCTTGGAATTATCTTTAGCGTTCCCCTACTGTTTTCATAATGGTCCTTGTGACTACCCAAATCTGTCCCCATACTAGATTTTTTAAAATGCAGTTTTATTTTATGTGCTTGCAGTTTTATCTGACGGCTTGTTAACACACAGTGGCGAGTTTTAATCTGTTCAGCACTAGCTATTTCATAGCTGGTTTGAACCAAATAGTTCTATGGAAGAGCTAGAGTCTGAGACTTATCTTCCTTTCAACTACATGAAGCATCATGTTTTAAATGTCAAGTATATCAGACATTAGTATATAAACAGAAAAGCCACAATATGAATAACACAAATATATTCAAATAACTGACATATTACTGCTCCCCCCCCCTTATGTTGAAAATCCATTAACAAAAAGGTACAAGAATGTTTTGTTCAGAACTTGATTGCTTTGATCATTTGGCCAATTAGACTCCATTTGTAAAGGTATTTTAGCAGTTATAATTTCCAACTCTTATTTGCTTCTAAAACACAATCCACTTGGAAAGCGAATTATGCAATTTCTTAGCATATGTCCTCACCCTCATTTAGATCTCTCCCTCCAGAAAAATAGATTTTTAGGTGTACCTCACAAATCTGTTTTTACTTTCAACTGTAGGACAGAGGACTTAAAACAATAATAAAGATGGCCAACCTGTTAATTATACCCTGTGATTCTTTTATATCTTCCAAGTGTTTTATGAGCTGGGTTTATAAAACTTTCCATTTTCTTTACACACACACACACACACACACACACACACAGAGAGAGAGAGAGAGAGAGAGAGAGAGAGAGAGAGAGAGACAGATAGATAGATAGATAGTACCCAGAGAAAGAGACAGAGACAGATTCATGTATGACTAATGAAATAAATGCCTTCAACTTTACTAGAAAACACAATGAATGGTATATATGGTCTCAAGGAAGGCCTATAGCTCAGTGGTAGTACATCTGTTTTGCATAGAGGAGGTTCCAGGTTCGATCCCTGACATTTCCAAGAAAGGCTGAAAGGTCCCTTGTCTGGAACCGTGTAGAGGTACTGTCAGTCAGCTAGATAGACCAATGCTTTGACTCAGCATAAGGCAGCTTCCTGTGTTCCTATGATGTGATTCCCAGAAGTCAGAAGAATTTGAAGATGAAGACACAGGAATCTGAAGTACAGAAAGCAGAGGGTGCTGTTCTGATGTCCAGTCAAAGGCTAAAGGTCAGGCAGGCTCCAGGTATTTATCAATGGGCTTCATTCTCAACAATGAATATACTTTCAAGAATCAGTAAGTTCTTGTGGCTTTTTTCTCCTTCTGTGGTTTGCCAGAAACCAGAAGGGGGTAAGTATCATGGCATATCAGAGCAGAGAGGTTGAGCCCAATGGCTCTTAAAAATTTGTTTACATAGTGTAAACCTGGTTGCAGAATACTGTACATCTGAACTAGCTTGGAACCCACTAACTGTAGGGGACACTGTTCAATTCAACTCCACAGACGCAGACAATGTGGCACACTGCTGCCAAGACAGTAATTGGATAAACTATTCCAGCATTCTCATGCCATAATAACAGCCAACTCAAATTTTCATGTGAAACAGGAGCAGCTGCTGCTTTTAGTTAATATCTGGAGAGGGAATGAGAGTAAACAAACCAAAGATGAACATAAATAAAACTGAGAAGAGAGGAGTGACAATACCATTGGTCAATGAGAGCTGAGTAGGCTCATTATTGATGGACTTTGCCTATCATTTGTCAGTTAGGATCAAGGTCTAATGATACTCTTTATAGTGAAAGGTGGAGAAGAAATCTTTAAAATAAATAAACTAACAAATGTACTTTACTTTTGCATCTAGCCAGGAAACAAAATTTTCTCTGAAGATTTATTGAGAAACTGTAGGCTATTTTCAGGGCATCCACCTTTCTTGACATCTTTTCTGTCCCAACAAGAAAAAATGTCATTCAACCAAACCTTAAGGTGTGTCCTTGCTATGTTAACAACAGGGTTGAAAATATACCTAAGAAAAGGTGACACAGCTAAACTCTCATTAAGCTCACTTTAAGAGGGTAGCAGACAAATTCTAGAGTTAGGGATCAGCAGAGAGGGAGCCAAGTTTGCTGACAACATTAAACTGTACAGGGTGGTTAAAGCAAAATGGGATTGTAAAGATCTCCAAAAACTACCTCTCTGAACTTGATGAATGGATAGTAAAATGGCAAATGCAATTCAATGTAAACAGGTGTCAAGTGGTGCATGCTGGGACATAGAAATTATATTCCACATATATGCTTATGGTTTCCAAATGGGTGGTGGCTGATAAGGAGCAGCCTTGGGCTTATAGTGGATACCACATTCATTGCAACTGTGAAAAAAGTGGATTCCATCCTAGGGATCATTAGGAAGGAATTGAAAATAGAACTGTGGCTCTACAAATCTATGGCGTGACCACACTTGGAATACTGTGTACAATTTTGTTCACCTCACTTCAAAAAGAATGTTGTAGGAAAGACTCTGAAAAGGGCAACCAAGATGATCAAGGGAATAGAGCAACTCCTCTTTGAGGAAAGGTTCCAATGTTTGGAGCTTTCTAGTATTGAGAAAACATGAGTGATAGAGGTATATAAACATATCCATGGTGTGGTGAAAGAGGATAGAGATTTTCTTTTCTCCTTCGTTCAAAGCACTAGAACTCAGAGACATCCAAAGAAGCTGAATGCTGGAAGACTCGGGAAAGACAAAATAAAGTATTTCTTCACACAATACAGAGTTTAAAGATGAAATCAGCACCTGCAAGAGGGAATGATGACCACAAGCTTGGATGGCTTTAAATCAAGGGTGGGGGACATTTTCTGGTCAGAGGTCAGATCTTTATGTCCCACACCCCTAGGAGGCCAGAGTTGGCAAGTGGGAAGGGCTATCCACCTGTCAATCACCTGGCATCATAGTAGCACCAGATGATGCTTTTGTTTGAAGCCCTCTGTTATTGAGATTTTGAAGCAAACCACAAGGCTTTCAAATAGCCCTTTGTAAGTGTCCTAATGCAGATAAGGTCATCAGTGGCTACTAGCCATCATGGCAATGTTTTACCTCTGCTGTTGGAGGCAGTATGTCTCTGGATACCAGCTGGATACCATCCTGTGCTTTTATGTGATAGTCAAGACAGAAGAGGGTACAAATAAAGAGGACCTAACATTCCACTAATGCATTTAGAAGTACAAACATTAACATACATGTCACAGAACTACAAAATTGTTTAAGCAAAGAATATACAGAAACAACTAAATTAATAGTTCCAGAAGCTTTAGTTCTATGCTGTGCTTTCTTCATTCACAACTGTAATCCTTGGTCTGGAAGCATAGGAATTGTGGTTTTAAATCCTCTGGTCTATTTAAACATGACCTTTTTTGTTTTTCCTTGAGTTCTTATGGGTCACTGACCTACTATGCAAATGTTTTTGATGAAATCGGGATGGCTTATTATTCTATTAGTTAAAATAAGCTTCTGTGTTTTTCAGGCCTGTGCAGATGCACCCATGCAAACCAAAATAATTTATCAAAATATGTTCCTTGTGGTCTTTCTAGCTGCCCTTTTCCTGAATTTGGCTTCCTCCTGTGAAGGCCTGTTGACAGAGCTGCTAATGGCTTCCTCTGTAGAAGAGGCGCCAATTTTTAAGTGTTTAGGAAGGAGCAAAGTCCACTCTCATCAGTAAAGGGAGATCAAAAAGGTTCCATGTTGCAGAGTGTAGTTATTGCTTACTGAAGACAGACATGCTGTATCATGAATGGAGCTTAGTATTACTGTTCTGTCATTCATATTAGCAGACCAATAATGCTGAACAGGCAACACTGATTAAGGATTTCATTCCAATTCATATATCACAGAGCCCAACAAACAGAAAGTGCAAAAAGATATAATAGCTGCTGGAAGTTCCATTGCATTTCTATCTCAAGTTGTATAGTTGTTCAATTCAATACATTTTCTTGTTCATATTAATAAACCACTTCTAAAAGGCAGCAGCTGACACTGGCCAGGGAGGTTTAATTACCAACTGCTTCAAGCCTTTTAAAAATGAAACAAATGACCCCCACCCACAAAATAATTAAATAAAAACCTTGGTTTTCTCCTTTACTTCTTCATGCATTATGTGACATTTCTTCCTGTGAATAGGAACACATCTTTTATATATAACCACTAACCACACATAGTATAAAACATGCTAAGTTGATTAAGTCATAACTATACTGTCCAACATGGTACTGAATTTCTTAAGTAATTGTGTGTGTTAAAGTGCCTATCTACATCCTTAATATGGTATATTTGGAATCATTCCAACCCAGTTCCCGATGCCATGAACCCCTGGTCTAGTTCATAGGTAAAGCTTACTTATGATTCCCTTGATCATCCAAACATGGTCGAGTGGCTTAACCATGGTTTATTAGCCACAAACCATGCTTGTAATTCATAGTTTGTAAAGCTTGGTTTATGTTAACTCAACACTCATTCATTATTCTAGTTTGCAAGCCAGCCCCATCCAAAATCTATAGAGCTGCAAGTAAAGTAGAAACTACAACATAGCCATCTTCTGGACATCTCTCCTTGCCAATAACCTTGAGGGGGAACCTGCATCTGTGAGTCAGCATCACTAGTCAATGATAACTTGAGGTTTAATCATGGTTTATTAACCAAACCATGGAAATACAAGCTGCGGCTTGGTGTCACATGCAAACTAGACTACGGAATAATCAGAAATGTATAATGCAGATTGTTGTGGACAAAACTTAAGATGTTTGTTGAAAACTTAATACTCTGTCCATTCTCAGTGCCGGTGTATAAGTGGCTATCAGCACTAATACTTCATTATTATTGTATTACTGCGTTACTCTTTTCCATTAGACTATTTACCAGTGGACACATATTTGGTTTTTTTAAAAAATCTGTCTGGCAATTCTCCTTAGTTAAGTTTCTATACACTGCATGGCTCTAAATCTGTGGTAGGACCATCAGCCTAATTTTGCATGTGGAGAAAGGGAGAGAGAGAAACTATAGTGTTGTAAATTCTGTCCACTTTTTGCTCTGGCTGTGACCATCATGAGATGCAGTCTCTGACAGACTTTTCCGTTAGAAAATGTTTCCTACCCTTGCTCTAAGGGTGGCCCCTGAAGATAATCTAATTATATCATTTTAGATTTTTCCCAATATAATGGATCATAGGAAGCTGCCTTAGACAGAGTTAGGCCATTGGTCTGTCTTGCTCAATATTGTCTACACTGAGCAGCAGCAGCAGACCTCCAGGGTTTTAGCCCTGCCTGAATATGCCAGCTAGTAATTAATTAATTAATTAATTAGTTAATTGATTAGAGGCTAGCAGCCTTATACCTGGTGGAATTCCAAGAAACCAAAAAAATCAGTGCAGTTTTGAAATCAGTAGTTAAAATCGGTGTAGTTTTGAAAGATTCAGTCCACCATCTTGATTCAAACTGGTGTCCAAACTGGTATCCAAACTATTGTATATCAACTATTCCTATGTTGGGAATTGGTGCCCCCTCCTTCCCATAGTGATTTGACAGGAAAAGGTAGCAGGCTTCTCATATACTGTTCATGGATCCAAATCCAATCAAAGCCTTAACAGTTTGTATTTATACTTCCATAAGAATATTTGCAAAAGCACTCTCATAGAGAAATAGGCTAAATCAGAACTAGTCTTCAGTTAACTGGATGTTACACAAACAATCTTCATCCACTGCACTTACCGGTAGTTTTAGTCAGTATCAGCCACAGGATAAAATGTGAATCTTAAAAGAACTGTTATCCTGAAGCATAAACCCAACATGACCTAAGTAATATGAAACATCTGAACAAACATTTATTTACCCCAATTCACCAACTTTTTATCCACTAATCAGGAAACTATTCACAAAGAATTTCAGAACATTCCTTTTGAATGAGGAAAATATACTTTGATGCAGCCCAAATTTATCTCCCATCCTTCTCTCCCTGGAAATATCACATAAAAAATCAACTGTCCATTTCCAGTGCAGTCATCTAAAATTTGCCAATGGCTACCTTTCCACTGTGAGTAAAGCCTTTTTAAAAAGCCCACCATGAAAGCAGCTCAAAACAGTCAAAAGAATTTATCTGAAAGAATGAAAATGGGATTCTGTAACTAGATCTTCCCCAATATACAGAATTGGCTTACACTGGAATACAGCTTCTGGAAGACAGGGAGTGGAAGTTAGTTTCCATGTGTACAAACTACATTCCAACAAATGAACTAAGCACCCAAATCAACAACCTGCACTATGTACACTACATGGAGCCAATAATATACTGATTTTTTTTACAGCCTATAATAGACTTTTCTTTTAAACTGGCCTTTCTCCTTTAATGAGAATAACAAGTTTTCAGCTATTCACATCTCTGCAATTGTGATGCTGTACTTTACTTGCATACACAGTACTGGACATAACTGATTTCAGAGCAGCCACCGCCACCTCTGACTGAACAGCAGTTTTCCTATGGTGCAACCTTTTCCAAGGCCACATTTTATTTGCACTGAGTAATTTCAACCACCCTAAGTATTTTGCTGTCTATTAAAGTAAATCATTGCATTATGGTTTGAGAACTTATATGCATCCAAATGCTTAATCTAAGTTACAGTTTTTAGGAAGCGTAAATCTTCAAAGCAACGTAACTTGAAAGCTGTCAACAAGTGTGTTTTTGGCCTGAATACAATCTATGGACCTTTTCATATATTCAAAATTTACATGCAGGAACCATAACAAGCAATAAATTTCAAAGAAAAATGTCTATATTTTTAGTTTGTAGTTTTAGCTCTACTTTGATGTGTCGGCAAGTGAAATATTATTAAAACAACATTCATTTGGCATTAAAGTTTCGTGCCTTTTGAATAACCACAAATGAAACAAGTATTATTTCCAGTGATATTTTATTGCAATATTAATGACTATTTGGCCAGAGAGAGTCTAGCTGTCATAACAGCTACTTTATTAAAAAGGGCTAATAATATTTTTTTCATCTAATATAACAGATCAAACTACAAGTGTAATTAAATATTTTCAACAAGAGTAAAAAGGAAATTGTATGAATAAAATCCTGTTTCAAAATGCAGCCTAATGTTCAATACTGAGCTCTGCAAACTGCATTAGTGAAAAGGCAATTCCATTCAGCCTACAGCAAATTATGTCACACTTTCCATGACATGTGAACACTTGCAGTGATTGGCCACTTTTTATTGGAGCTCATTTACACAACCATTTGAGCCTTGGCAACTGTGGGCTTTGTCAGGCTATGCTACTGGAGGTTGAGCCAGATGGTGTTATTCACCACATGCTAAGCTGAGCCTACGCTGCCTTTTGGTATTCAGCTGCCAACTGTAGATTTTCAGTAATGGCAATTGAACACCCTAAGCTACAGTAGTCTGAACTCTGACCATATTAGCACATGGCACCTATCTGTCTTCTCTGGTGAAAAGAACCACTAAAACTACACCCCACAGCTTTCTCCCTATATTAAGATGCATGATCTTTTTTGGAGGGGGGGAGAATGCCCTACTTCTCAACTTTTCTCCTCAAACCTCTTCTTCCTATACACTTTCCTTATCCACTGAATGTTCTCTCTACTCTGTTGCCGCCAAACAATGTTGCTTCTCCATTTACAACTTTGCAGAAATGCAGCCCTTTCTCTCTGTCACCTTGGCAAAAACTTTCATTCATGCCCTGATCATCTATTATCTCAGCTTATGCAATCTTCTCCTCTCTGGTCTTCTGTTTTCTCAACTTTAAAGGTAAAGGTAAAGGGACCCCTGACCATTAGGTCCAGTCACGGATGACTGTGGGGTTGCAGCGCTCATCTCGCTTTACTGGCCAAGGCAGCTGGCATACAGCTTCCGGGTCATGTGGCCAGCATGACTCAGCCGCTTCTGGCAAACCAGAGCAGCGCACAGAAATGCCGTTTACCTTCCCACCGGAGCGGTATCTATTTATCTACTTGCACTTTGATGTGCTTTCGAACTGCAAGGTTGGCAGGAGCTGGGACCAAGCAACGGGAGCTCACCCCGTCGCAGGGATTCGAACTGCCAACCTTCTGATCAGCAAGCCCTGTGGTTTAACCCACAGCGCCACAGCATTCTCAACTTTATACCCTCACATATATCCAACAATCTGCTGCCAAAATCATTCATTCCCTGGCCATCTGATCACCTTAAATCCCTATGCACTGGCTTCCAGTCGATTCCTGGATCTAGCACAACCTGCTTTGCCTTTATTTTCAAAGTCCTACACAGATTCCCTGACCATCTCTCCACCCTTATAGACCGATATATCACTGTGCATTAGATTTCCTTCTCCAGCTTCTTCCACTACCCAAAGATCTCCATCCATTCTCCTTTTCTGCCATGTATACTTAGAACTGTCTGGCAGAACAACTTCAAATCTCTCCTTAAAGCTCACCTTTGTATTAACCTCCCTACTACTTAAGGAACAGCTGGTGGAGTTGGTTATGTTTAGCCTGAAGAAGAGGTGATATGATAGCCATCATCAAATATCTGAAGGGCTGTCACACAGAAGATGGCACAAGCTTCTTTTCTGCTGCTCCAGAGGGCAGGGTCTGAGCCAATGGATTCAAATTACACAAAAAGCGATTCCAACTAAGTGTTAGGAATGACTTTATGAAAGTAAGAGCTGTTTGTCAGTGAAACAAACTACCTCAGAATGTGGTGGAATCTCCTTCATTGAAGGATTTTAAGCAGGGGTTGGATAGTCATCTGTCAGGGATTATTTACCTGTGGTTCATGCATTGCAGTAGGTTGGACTAGATGACACTTTGGGATCTTTCCAGCTGTACAATTCTAGGATGCCTATGCCCTTCAGGAACTCGGCATGTTCCTGAAATATCTGTATTATCTAACTCTGTTTATTCCCCTGTGTTGAATTTTAGATTGTGAGATTCTTGTAAGAAAGTGTTCTTTTGTACTCTGTAAAATGTCGTGCACACTGGTGGTGCTATTATGATTATTATTCAGTGCTTTTCATAGATCACAATATAGAAATCATAACTTGTTTATACAGTTTGAAGAGCTTGAATATTCCATCCTCAGGCTCAAACCATTTACCCGCCCCCCAGAGTGGGACAGCTGCTATGTTAACATGTACTGTGGTACCACGGTTTAAGAACAGTCCTGTTTAAGAACGATTTGGTTTACGAACTCCGCAAAACCAGAAATAGTAGTGTCCTGGTTTGAGAACTTTACCACGGTCTAAGAATGGAATCCGAATGGTGGAAGAGCACCTGCGGTGGGAGGCCTCATTAGGGAAAGCGCACCTCGGTTTAAGAACAGTTTCGGTTTAAGAACGGACTTCTGGAACGGATTAAGTTCATAAACCGAGGTACCACTGTAAAGGGAAATTCTGGGGCATCTTGCTTTAGCTGTTCTTTGGGAAAACATTCATTACCTCTTTAAAGGCATTTTCTTTTTGGGAAACATTCTTAAATCAGATTGGCAGTGTCACTGTATGTGATATGTCACCCCTACCCCTACATCAAGACAGTTTAGCAAGAGAGAATACTTACAGCCGTTCAAGTTGCTTTAGATCCTGAAATGCTCCACGTTCTATTACACTAATTAGATTCTCTTCCAAATGCCTATTTTAGAAAAAAAGATATTTGTTGATGTTAAAAGTATAAGCAATCTTCAAATTGCTTGAATTGCCTATGTAAAAATAAATAAATCACAAAGGTTAGCTTCCCACTCTCTCCAAAACAAATGTTTATTATATTCAGCTAGCCTTCATCCCAAAGAGATCTCAAGGCAGTGAATAGCAAACTACTAGAATACATTAAAACAGAACTATTAAACAATCTAAAAGCCAGTCATATTAACTAGAGAAACAGAGAAGATACCGACTGATCCCTCCCCAAATGAAAACAATTCCTACTTAAAAATGAGTTTATCCATTAGTTTCTTTTTTATCTATCATATGAGAATGACCACTGACTAATAAGGGCATAGAAATTAGATGTGGCATAGGGGAAGGACGGTGACAGAATTCCTTGGGTCAACTTATATGTTTGGTAGAAGACTGTAATAGGTTAAAAAGGTTGCAATCCTATGCATTACCCAGAAATAGGCAGCAATGAACACAGTAGAACTTGCTTATGAGTAAACATATATAGGATTATGTGGTACAGGGTGTAGTAAACATCAGCACTACTTAGCTACTGAATGACATGTGCATCAAGTGTTAATTAGGCTTGAAGTATAGTTATCAAGTTAACAGAAAACCATACAAATTGAAAAACTCTATGTAAGAGCTATCAGCTGATTTATATCTGTCTGTGTTATATCTGTAATGTCTCTTTCATGCATGCAAGTTATTACTGCGGTCTTTGAGTGACTAACAGCCATGTACAAACTTGGCCTCAGGCTGCAGTTCTAAATACCAGAATTCAGCTGAGTTCAACATGACTTATTTGACTAACCATATTTGACTTGTTAAAATCACACATTTTATTAGTGAGCATTTAATAGTTTGCTAACGCATTTGCACACAGATATTTCTACCACAGCATAACTTCAATAAATCAGATCACTGTCTGTTGTTGTTTTCTGTTGGTGTCACTTATGAAATGTCACTTAGGCAATAATGCTATTCACACTTTTTCTGAGTGTGAACTCGCTGAACTGAGCTGGCTTTTACTATTTAGGACTGCACTGCCTAAGTCTAAGTCAATATCCTACAGAACTTCCTGCTTACTAATTTAGCAAAGTCAATTTACAAGCAAGCGAAATGATACAATAGGCTTATCAAAATCAAGTGTGGAAAGCACAATGTGCCTGAAATTGTACCTTTTAAAAGTGTACTTTTAGCATATAAATGCAATACAGTGTATGCAGCACAGCTGTGTATCAGCTTGAAGACTGACAACACAGAGGGAAATTTATTGCTTGTGGTAGATAGCTGCTGAATACTAAAAGAAAAGGAACTGCTTTAGGGAGACTTTTTTTTCCATACTCACAGAACACGAAGGTTCTTAAGCCCAGCAAAGTCCACCTTTGTAATCCTTGTAATGTTGTTTCTGTCTAAGTCACTGCAAAAGAAAAAGTAAATTCATGTTTGACAAAAGCACCTGCTAGGCATTTCAACAATTTAAGAAATAACTATCTGTGTGAGAGGGAGAGAGCGCACCTACGAAGACAAGATTAATTTATTCATGCCATAAGGCATTTAGCAAGTTTGTAAAGACTGGTGTGCCAGACAAGACCAATTGGTACTTGAATAATGTCAGCAGCTTGCTGCAGGCAATACTACTACTAGAGCTATTACTGTATTTCCCTTTTCACAACTCCAGTGTTGGCTCTATCAGTCTTTTCCAGAACAACCACAGATGGCTACTCAACTGAAGTTAATTAACTATATGAAAGTCAGGGCACTGTTGCAAGCCAAAATAATAATAATACTTTTTCCAGCATTGAGCCGGAGCTGAACCAAATTTAAATGTCACTATCACACCAAACTAGTACTGGTCCGTTCTGCAGAGAAGCATGTCTGGTTTCCAGGGCAGAGCAAATTGGTAGTGCATGGTTGCCTATACTATTGAGAAGAGTAATACTTTTCTAAATACCGGCACACATGGAATTTTGCATAATTTGACATTTTATATTTATTTTTATGTATAGGCAGTGCAATAAAAAAAAAACCTCTCTTGGTGTTAACACTGAGATTTTCATGTACACTTTTAAAAAACAAAATCCAGTCTATGATTGTTTCAAATATTAGGTTTCCCTATCTAATATTACACACTGTAGTCCTGTTGTCTATTACATAACGATGCATTTTTCCTGTCCCTGTATTATTATAAAATCTGCATCATAAAAACTAATCATGAATAAAGATGCTACTTGACAACATGCATACAAAATGATTTTATGTACACATTTTAAACTGATTTGTATTATTCAGAATCTAAATTTCCTTGATGCACAATTTATTTTCTTCACATTTTCTGCTTCAGTTTAAACAGTGTCTGTCATATCTCCACTTGTAGAATCAGTACTTCATGAAGCTCATGGTTATGGATTTTTTTATCTATGTGTAATTTTTAATTAATATCCCATCCCGTAGATAAACATATTACCTTGCTGCGCGTAAATACTAAAACATAAAAAGCGCACATAATAAAAAAAGATAAAATTTAATTCTAAACATGTTTAGAAGTTCCAGTATGCTAGTCAAGGTTAATCCCAGTTAACCACCCACAGACTTGTAGCCTTAATGTACAACTTTTGAATCATTTTAGCAAATCCATGAGCCTGATTAGCATGACATGCTATATTTAATTTTTTTCAAACATGGAGTCAAATGTTCCAATGGAATTTTATCCTTAACAGATATGGCATTCTAGGCCCCTTCTCTCCTGTGAATTTTCATTTGTTTAAAACCATCATTAACTGGATTGTCAGGTATTCAGTTGCCCTAAATTTATTACACAGGTGGGAAATGTGTCGACTCCAACTCAGTTCAGCCTGCATAGCTAATGATAAGGATGGTGTTAAGTTATAGGGCCTAACTTGCTCATTAGGGTCTCTAGAAGACCAATTTCATGCAAAGGAGCTGGAACAAGAGAGAAAGCTATTTTCTACAAGGCCCACCCTCAATCTTTCCTACCCACACCCACAAGGACACTTACTTGTGAGTTTAAACTTTTCCAAGCATACACTTTCAATGTAAGTATTATTATTATTTTGTCCTGTAAAAGCAAGAACCTAAGAAGCAAATGCTAACAAAGACATAAAACATATGCTTTGGAAACACGTGCAAATGAGTCCATCAATCCTCCACTTGAGATCTGTTTGCAGTAAATTTAATTTTTTAAAAAAATAATCACAATGTACCACCAACATCCACTTTCTGCTCAAACAGGCAACATCCTTGGACAAACTGGCTCATCTCCCTGGCTCGCTGGCCCTGTGAAGAGAGAGACTTGGCAACCCTACAGGCCAACACAGTGAAAGGCCTATTATTAAACATTCAGTAGCAATTTGCGTATACAAAGTACTCATGTTTCATTGAGCTTTAAGAGAAAGCAACAAAACAGTATTTTGGCAGCCTCTTCCCTTTCCAGCCTGGTAGTCAACTGTCCTCCTCAAACACTTCTCCATATTTTCAACTTGGTTACTTGCAACATATCACTACCCTCTGAAATCTGAAGCCTTCTTATAGCACTACTTAAGGACCCCTGACCATTAGGTACAGTCGTGTCCGACTCTGGGGTTGCGACGCTCATCTCGCGTTACTGGCTGAGGGAACCGGCATGCAGCTTCCAGGTTATGTGGCCAGCATGACAGCCGCTTCTGGCGAACCAGAGCAGCCCACGGAAACGGCGTTTACATTCCTGCCAGAGCGGTACCTATTTATCTACTTGCACTTTTGATGTGCTTTCGAACTGCTAGGTGGGCAGGAGCTGGGATTGAGCAACGGGAGCTCACCCCGTTTCGGGGATTCGAACCGCCGACCTTCTGATCAGCAAGCCCTCTGTGGTTTAACCCACAGCGCCACCCGCGTCCCACCCAGTACTACTTAGCTGCACTGAAATACCCACCTCCACCATTCTCTGTCCCCTCCCACACCTTTGTTTTACCCCACACCCTTTAGCTATGTGACTTGTACCATCAGCCGTCCACAAATATGTAAAAGCTTCTACTGTTTCCCTCACAATTGCCTGCGTATCAGGAAATTGTTTCTGCGTACCTTGTACCACTCTCTAGCCCCTGGGAGCCTTTGTGATAGAAGTTTCCAGAACTCTGAGGGGATTTTCTTGTCTTTGGGTTGAAGCATAAAAGGGCGGGGATTACTATGTATTAATTTTACTGGGTTTGGGTGTGAAGTTATAATATAATTTTACTTGCTATATTGGTGAACTTGATTGGTGACATTTTGATGTATGGCAAATGAACTGTTAATGGTTGGGGATTTTAGTGTTATGTTTTCAGGTATACTTTTTATACTATGTATTGTTACTGTAGCACTATATTTAGATTGTTTTTGTTTCTTATGTGAACTGCTCTGAGCACAGACCTAAAATGTGATATATAAATTGAATATGACCATGGCCAACGCAACAGGCCATACAGGTGTATTATTTGGTATAGCAGAATTCCAAGTGCTGCAGCCTAATCTAGAACATTCTTTGGGGAGATCATAATCCCCCACTTTACCTCAATAGGTTAGGTAAACAGTCCAAGGTGTGAGGTAAATTGTTCCTCATTCATCACAATTGAATCGACTATAAGTCTCTTTCTTCACGCCACTCACTTATCCAGTATAGAACAGGAAAAAGAGGACACAGGTAGGAAAAGCCTCAAGAAGAAAAGAATCATCCCACACTTATGTTTGATACAAAAAAAAATGGCACTGAAAAAAGAATTATCTTGGCCAACCAAGAGCTTGAACTTTTCCTGGGTCACACAAACTTGCCAATTAACTGTGCCACAACTTGCTATTTGTGGTCTGCTGCTGCAGTTAAAAGCTAGTTATCTTTACTGCCCTCAGCCTGCAGTTAACTTTTACTTCTTCTCTCACTCCTAATCACACCCTCCTACCCTACCTTAAGCCTTCAAATATATTCGGCTGCCATCTGCACTATACATTTAAAGCAGTAACATCCCACTTAAAACAGTCATTGCTTACTCCCCAAAATCCTGGGAAGGATACCAAGAGTTGTTAGGAGAATCCTGTTCTCCTCATAGAGCTACTATTCCAAGAGTTCCCTAGGAGGAGGGACTGATTGCTAAACTACTCTGTAAATTTTAGCTCGGTGAGGAGAAAAAAAGATCTCCTAATAACTCTCAGGGCTCTTAAACCACAGTTCCCATCATTATTTTGGGGGGACCATTACTGTTTAAAGTGATATGATACTGCTTTCAATGTATAGTACAGATGGGATCTTGGTCATTTTTTCAGATCAATATAAAGTATATCCTACCCCCACCCCCACCCTGCATCCCCACTGCTCTAATAACGCTTCTCTGTTGCTTGGTATCACCATATGTACTTTGGTTTCCTGCCTCAAATCTGTGGTTCTAAGAGAGGAAGAAGACCCTCTGAGAGCTTTTTGGGGGGGTATTCCCACAAATGGGGACACAGCTTCTTTAATTATGCCCTTATTTATTTATTATGTTTGTACCAGTTTTGCCTTCGTAGAGCTAAGAACAGCCACATATGGCTCCCAGATGGTCTTCTGCCCAGGCCAGATCCATTTAGCTTCAGCAGTAGATTAGAGTCACATGTTTCAGCTGAAATAATGCAACAGTCAAGAGGGGGTATCTGGTCAACCTGGCACTTCCCTCTTGACTTTATCTTAACACAAGAAACGGGCTCAATATGAAGACCTGTATGTCACCTGACAACAATCCATCTGGACCTCCTTAATCTTACATTCGAGACATACATATTGAGACAACCACTGGGATAGAGGATGCCTCATACTGCCCTCTGCTGGTTACAGTTCTCTCAAGAACACAAAATGCACATTTTCAGCAACTTGGAACTTAACTGAAATTTTACTGGGACATTTAAGGGGAGGTGAAAACACAGATTAGAGTAATCTTTTGTGTGAATTAGTGGGACCCACCTTATGTTATACTGTACATTGAAACTCGGGTGCTAAAGCCGGATTTCAATGTTACAGAACTGACAGTTTGTGGCAATAGCCAGTTTTACTATAACTGGAGATTTGAAAAAGTGGAATTTTTGGTAATGACCAAGAAAATGAAAAAAAAATTAAAGGCATTTTTATCAATGTGTAAAATATACTATCACAATCACAGTACTGAGTTTTGAAAAACTAGCACCAAGACAGATGTTAGAAGATAATGAATGTCTGTTGTAAAGGAATGATTCTATCTACCTATACCAATGAAAGCCCTTCCCCCATCTTCAGGGAGGGAGCTCCATAACCATGCAGCTACTACTGCGAAGTCTCTGTTTTCAGTCACAGTACATTGGGCAATGCCCATTGATAGGACCATGAGCAGGGCTTTCCTCACTGATCTCAGAGCAAGGGTCAGGAGTTATTGAGAAAGGTACTCAGGCCCTGAGCCACTTAGGGCTCTGTACACCACTATCAACACCTTGACTTGCCAAAAAGTTGAGTGTCTCCATTAGTAGTGACGCAGGAACAAGTTACAACAAAAGAGTACATATATGCCTACATTGTTGATGTTTCCCTTCACTATTACAGTTGTGGGGAAGCAGATTGATTATTATCATGTATTTAATTCAGTATATGAGAGAAGAGATAGTACTGAGATATTAATGCTCAAATGCTGTATCCTTCAAACACATGGTAATGAGTTTTACTGGTATTTGCTAAGCAAAATATGCACAGGTGGCCATCAGCAAGTTGTCATCTTTAAAAGAAGCTGAAGAAGCAGTTATGAAGCAAGAAGGTAACATGTTGAGAAGGGATATTCTGCAGTTAAAGGATGTTACACCATTAACAATGGGCTTCAGACTGTATAATTTCCATTTACCTGAGTTTTGCATCCTCATTTTACATCACAGTTGCAGGGGACAACATGAGAGAATAGTGGCATCAGCTTCTGAACAGATGGTTCAAAGGAATTTTTCTTACTAAGACACTTGGGGCTGGATCCAGTGGTGTCCCTCAATTCATGGAATATTCTTTGACCTAGTGTTGGTCTCCACTAATAAGAGAAGAGGGAATGTGATTTCTCACCAATTTCCCCCTTCTCCCTGCAGCTTCTCTTAGCACCTTCTACAGGAGTTCTGGAGATTCCTCCCTACCCCCAGGAACAGATTGCGGGAGGGGAATAGTTGACTCCCTTCCTCCTCTCTTAGCAGAATCTTCTGCTATATCAAAGACTGAATGAAAAAGCATCACTGGATTCAATGACAGATATCAAAATACCTCTTTCCATTCCCAGTTCTTCAAATTCAGTACACTTTATCACATTATTGCGATAAAGTGTATGCAACAAACTGCTGAAGCACAAATTACTCAATAATTACATGGGTTAGAAAATTTTCCCTTTTAAATGGAACTTTAAATAATGAGCTTAACAATTTATCAACACTTTATGTGCTAGATTTGCTATTTCTATATCTTTAGAATGCCAGCTATTTCCAGTAAAAGCAGCTTTGAATAGCCAGGAAACATTAACATTTGTATTAGCATTCCAAAAAACAATTATGAAATGAGACTCATACATTCATGACCAGCATGACCTGTGGCTCTGCTTCTCTCTCAGCAAATATGACAACAATTGTTACTTCCTACAACATATACTGTACTACTGGTTGTGTTCTTCCATTGTACCTGTTAGCAACCTCCTTCCCTATAGTTTTGAATTCCATAAATTCCACTTAGGTTTAATCTTGATCATTTTCTACTAAAACAATCAAGAGCTTATTTCCTATTAGAGCATTCCCAATACAACAGCCAATCCTCATAATTGACTTGAATAGAATACTATAGTTCCAAGTGAAATAAGTTCTGTAAATAACTAGAAGCTCTTTACTCACCTCAGTAGGTTTATACTGAAGTAATTACCTATTAGGCAAGCTGACATTCACATTCCCTGTATTGTTTGACATCTACATGAGTGGGGTCATCTGGAGGGGTTTGGAGTATGTTTTCAGCAATATGCTGATGACACACAGATCTATTTCTCATTTACATCTGCAGGTGTGGCAGTGGAGGTGCTGGACCATTGTCTTGCCTCAGTAATAGACAGATGAGAGCCAACAAACTGAAGCTCAAACCAGATTAGACTGTTCCACACTAATGGTGGATTGTGCCCAGCTATAGTCACACCCTTTGTGTTCTTCCCACCAGCAAAAGCTGGCGTTAGAAGCATTTGTACAGGGATGGGGAAGGAACAAAAACCTTTGTGGGGGCAGTGCAGTCAAAAGCAGCTTCCAAGCCAGGCTTGGCTACATTTCCTCCAAGTTCCCTGGTGGGAGGCCCAATAAGCTTGGGTCTGATTTGGATGAGTGTGGACATGCAAAGCAGACCAGAAAAGAGACTGCTTACAGCCAATCAATTTAAAGGGAAAACCCCTACAGGCATAATATGAGCTCAGCTGCTCGATTTTAAATG
The DNA here is from genome assembly GCF_009819535.1 of Lacerta agilis. Lineage (NCBI taxonomy): Eukaryota > Metazoa > Chordata > Lepidosauria > Squamata > Lacertidae > Lacerta > Lacerta agilis. Next base: position 45,464,631 of record NC_046313.1, read on the forward strand.
ATTCCTGGGGCTAATGTAGAAGAACTAGTGGATTCAGTCATCCAGAGTACAACTGATGTGTTTATTCAGTTCACTTTGTCGAACGCAACATGCAGATGATACACATTCTTGACCATTAGCCTTTATGATGAGCAGCAGCTTTTCTTCATTATGAGTAGCTCTTAATGTTAAGTACATGCAACAGCCAAATTCCACTTCAAATATGACTTTTAAAGACACTGGAGTATTACAAGAGTCCATTCAAAGTAAAACCTGATACACACACAAAAACCCTTCCCCCCCAAAAAGAACTTACTTTCAATGCAGCTTTTCAAACCCAATTGTAAAAAAATTAATAATAATAATAATAATAATAATAAACAATTCTTGAACTTTGGAAAAACTATTGCTATACCCTGCCAAAACTTAATATTTATAACCTCAAGGTCCAGCCTTTTATGCCTCCTTTAGCCAACTCTTACAGCCAAGCTGGTGCCAAGTGCATCGTCTGGGCACCCCAGGACCTCCATACACAGTGCCCTGGCTTGCACCCTGGAGAAGTCACTTTGGTGCTGCTAATGCAGCAAAAACAGCACAGGAGGCAGCAGTTACAAGTTACCAATCTCTGCAGCCACAGCAAGTGCTGTGATTCTCCAGAGGTCTCCAGACAGAAGCCTACGAGGGCCAGCCCACCAATTCAACAAGCCAAAAACCAGTTCATTTCTGTAGGCTCAGTTTTCTACCGCCAGCTACCAACAACCACCATTGTGGCACTTAGATCTTAGCCATTTGAAGGTGGAGAAGGGAGGAACAAGCATTTTGTGGTTTCCAAGTAATCACAGGGCACATTTGTCAGCTATATATAGTTTAGCATGTCATTGGTTGCTAGGACACCACAGAGAGCTTACCTTCTCCTCCCCTGAACTAAGAGAATAGCCATATGACACAAGATGAAGAACAGCAGAGACACCTGTCAACTGTCTGAAAATGGCTCAACATAAAGGGAAAGAGATGACCACACCCAAAACCACTACCCAGAACACAGAAATTTGGCCTACTCCAAAACCAAGCCAAGTTACTGATCCCAATAATGATCCTGTCATAAAAAATATTTATGGTACTCTTTTTTTCTTTTTTAAAAAATGAGTGTTTAATATTTAACTTCGAAGTAAACAAAATGCCACATTGTCATTGCTAAGCTATAGGCAATGAAAAACTGGCACATGACCTTCTGGCCATAACAGCTTTCAGTACAATTTTTCCAACCCAAACAACAAACCAGACTTATTTATGTTGGCACTGTTAGAGGAGTTGGGGGGGGGGCAGAAATGTGCTTCAGGGTTCATGAATGATGCAGTAATGTAGCCCTCTGTTATGGGGATGAAGAAGCAGGCGTTACACTCTCCCTTTGGGAGAGACTTAGCAGTTAAATTTTTCTTCAGCTGTGTGGCTAGCAGGATGTATTCTGGCTTTTAACAGTGGTAGCTTAGCAACAGGAAAAGGACAAATTACCCCTGCCTATTGGAAGACTTTGCATTACAGTCACTTCCCATCACCAGCTGCACATTGAACATTAACAGGGGTATCAAATCAGGCACCCCAGAAGCCAGACCAATGTCCCATATTCTCCATGTACTGCTAATGCGGCTGGTGGATGAAGGCACTTCAGTTTGGTAACTCACCAATTTGCCAGGCAGCACTATGGGCTCACAGACAGGGAACATCTGAAACATCCTACCTCCACCCTGTTGCAGTCTAACCAAAGCCTCACTGAAACTCCATTGATTGGCTTCCAAGAGCCCTAGAAGGAAGGGCACCACACAGGAAGTGCTAAGCTCACTGTAGAAAAGCCAAAAAAAAAAAAATTCCTTCCAGTAGCACCTTAGAGACCAACTTTGTTTGTTCTTGGTATGAGCTTTCATGTGCATGCACACTTCTTCGGATACTTCTTCAGAAAAGCCAGTTACCTCCAGCTCCCATCCTCCCTTGTAAATCAAGCCATAGACCACTTCCCTTTGCTTGGGTCTATAACTGCTTGGACACACCAGCCCTTATTTCTCTCGGTGCTCCTGAGTTGCACTTCTATACTCTCCAGTCCGTTTCCCCCCAACGTCTTCTTTCCTTTCAGGTATTTGTAAGACAGAGTGGAAGGGTAGGTAACAGCAGTGCCTCTGTTCTCCGACCCCATTGTCCTCCCTGTCTTTCAGTGTTACTGCAACTATCCTCCTTCTTTCTCCACTTTGTTCAAGCTGCATTTAGACAGCACAGTTGTTTTACCAACTCACTCCCACAACTAGGAGCAAGACTGTGCAGCTGTGAGGTCAAGGACGTGCTCACAGAGTGACAGAGCCAATCCAGCACTTCCACCGGTGCACCCAGCCCACACAACCCCAACTTTCCCACCAAGCTGACCTGCCTCCCCACTCATGCTGGAAAACAGCAGCACCACTGCTGTCAGGAGGGCAATGGTGTGGCACCGCCTCACCGCTCTGGATGTTCCTAACAACCTCTTCTTCCCTCTGCCCCCCAATCTGTCTCCCTTCTGGGAAAGTCTCATAACTGAACCGTTGATTGCTGTTTTAGTTTTCTTTCCATCAAAATAGGTATTTTCTAGAAAAGCCCTGACTTTAAGGACACTCCCGCACCGAGACTAAAAAAAATATTATCATCCACACCTAGATCTTTGGTATTTTGATTAGTGGGTAGGACAAGGCTCCAGCAGCTTGACATCAGGCTGTTCTTGGGAGGAATAGGACCAAGGCTGCATTTCATCGTCACTTAATTTTCGTAATTTTTTCCTACACACACACTTATGCTCAAGGTGTCTTGCAACAAGGAAAACAGCAATATACCACAAATCAGCATTTGCAAGAACCATTTCCTAACAGCAACATAATGGCAAATGCAACAGCATACAAAAAACAACATTTGTATACTATAAACGTAGCAGCATTACACATATTTGCAGTTGGAAAAAATAACAAGGGAGTATGAACCATTTCGCCTTGGTCCTAGATGTTCTAGCTACTGCTTGGATGTCCAGTGCAAATTAGCCAAGCATCAAGTCAGTCTGACCAAATGTCAGTTTGACCAGAGGATCACTGCGCTTTTGGCATCAGCAGTTCAGGCAGCACTGAGGCTTCCAAAGAGAGGGGGTGGGGTTGCTGGAAACACTCCTCCCTTCAGGTTACTCAAAGTAAACAGTGTTTCCATGCACTCTGGCACTTGCCATGGTGTCCGATTGTGCCAGAAGCGGTTTAGTCATGCTGGCCACATGACCCGGAAACCTGTCTGTGGACAAACGCTGGCTCCCTTGGCCTGAAGCGGGATGAGCGTGGCACCTCACAGTCAAGTTTGACAGGCCTTAACCATCCAGGGGTCCTTTGCCTTTACCTTTCTACCTACAGTCCATCGCCTGCAGCAGATTTGCATAAGGCTTCCAAAGGCAGGGAGTTGGGTCACCTTAGGAAGAACTTTCCCCCTAGCACACCATGCGAGCAAAATATCCACTTCATTTTTGTGTTGCATAAGGGCTTATTCCCCAACACATGGAGAAGTAGAGTGCAAACGTGTTTAGAGACTTGTGTCCTGAGCAAGCATGGTAGCAAACTTTTTTTCTTTGTGATATATTCAACACATGCAGCCAAGCAAAGCTGAAGCCTTGGTCATTGGTATAACAGGCAGTTTTTTGGGAGGAGGCAACAACAGTGGAATGCAGTGATTTCAGATAGAAACATAAACACAGACTACAATGGCATGGAATGCCTACTTAACATAAACACCAATCATGTGAGTTCAGAGCTTAGCTCCTTTGGAGGAAGCTTTACCCATAAACATGCTGCATTAGCCATTTAATGTGAAGCATATTTGAGTAAAATGTGGGCTTTTGTGTGTGTGTGTGTGTGTGTGTGTGTTTTAATTTAGTATGACTTTCTACAAACAGGAATGTTACAAGGATGTGAGCCAACCCTGATACAAAAACAGGTTTGAATTGCTTCACCACTCCATCCTTCTGCAAGAGTAATTATATTAACGACTGCCAGTCATTTAGAACACTGTTGCTCTCCCAAATCCAATACTGGTCTTAATAAAAATTTAAAAGTGGCATAATTTGGCAGATATAACCTTTCCAAACAAATGAATTACTTCCCCCCCCCGTCATGTTACTGAACAATTCAAATAGTTGAAAATCAATTTCATCCCACTCATTATCTCCTGCTGTTAACAATACACATATCAAAGATGTCAGATTTCATCTGAAGTTAAATATTGTATTAATTTATGCTTATTAAAAAAAAGCTCTCTCTTCCCTTGATTTTCAGATGAACTGCCAGCTCCCTTGTTACTCCAGGAAAAAAGTGGACATCAGCCCAGCCTTCCCCAGTGGCCAAGAGCTGCCAGAGCTCCAGATTCCAAGGTTCTTATCTCCCAGTTGTTATACTGATGTATCCACCCTTCTCTACAAGTGGGTCCTGTCCAACACTACTATTCAGCAGATGTCCATTTGTGCAATGGAACTTTCCACTCATCTCCACTCTGGAGCAGATTCTGAGGGCGAGCAGGGAGAGGAGAGGCAGGGGAAAGTCCCGTTGTATGAATGGAACTCTGCATATGCAACACTAGATTCAACACAGGAGGTTTCCATACTGGAGTGTGGAGCACTGCCCAGCTGTGTATGGCTGGGAACACCTCACAATGTTCCTTTATGAGTATGAAGCACACCCATTAAAATATCCTCCTATTATTTATATAATCATTCCCCAGGGAGGTTAACCGGACACCTTCATTATATGCTTTTAGGCACCAGGCAAAAACATTTCTCTTCAACCTGATATGGGCCAATGGCCGTAATAAAATTTACTACTACTACTACTACTATTTCTCTTCAACCGGGCCTTTTCAACATTCCTCTTCAACCAGGCTGATTGATACTCTACAGCTTTTTATATGTTTCTGTGGGAAGCGAGAGTTATTATTTTGCTGTTTTATTTTTAATTATTTACTTGTTTTTATCCTGAATTTTATTCTGTGAATCACCCTGAGATCTTATGATGAAGGGAGGTATATAAATCAAACAAACAAACAAACAAACATAATAATAATTATCCGATGATAAAAGAGTTGGAAGTCATTATTATCATTGTTGGCTTCACTTCAACTCACAAAACTTCTACGTTATTCTCTAAACAGGTAAAAAATGGATCAGCAGTTAAAAATGAATTCAGGGATGGTTGTCACAGTGTAAACCAGCACGAATTTCATGATCAATCATTTAAGTTTTGCCACATCTCTCTACCTCCGTTTACATCTTAGAGCTCTTCCATTGGTTAGAAAACCTCAGAACCCATCAAACCACTGGTTGGAACAAACAGCAGCCGGAGAAGGTTTGCGATTGGGGGAGGGGGGGATCTTACAATTATATCCCACTGTCCTTCCATCATAGAACCACTGAGGTGGCACACAACTGAGGGTTCCCTGGATGTCTCCGGCACTGGCAAGACGTAGACCTGCTTAGCTTCAGCAAGGTGTAGCCTCATGTTCAATAACCATACCATGGGTCAGCAATGGAAGGAGGATAAGAGTGAAGCACAAGCTTCTGCCCTACACAAACCCATGCTCCTCAGCAGCTTTGGACATCTTTTCAAAGTGTTACTTCATTGTCTGTTCTGGAAGTATCGATCCTCCCATACGGCATATGCAGTAGCTGTTGGGGGTTAAAGACACACTGTTGTTTTTAAACGGTAATAACAATGGATTGCTGTGGGCAGCAGTGGTGACAGGAACAACAACAACTACTTCTTTCTCTCTGACTGTTTTGTTACAGTTCAAAATTTTACTATTTTAAATTATAATTTAAAATGCATCAACAGCTTTTAAAGCAAGGGCTATGTGTAAATCAAGACCCTCCTTTCACTAGCCAATTGGATAATACATAGGTGGAGGGCCGATTTAAGTCAGCAATACACCAACTAAGGGTCAATATTTTCTGGACAAATATTTAGGAGACAAGTCAATTGTTCATTCATTGTACTCTGGAGAGAGCAGGGTTGAGCCATCGCCCCAAATTCACATGAATTAAGTGTCTCCCAGGCAACTGAACTGCCACAGCTACTGAAAATGTTGCTTCACAACACTGTGGACTCATGTCTAGTAGCCCTTGTTCCCGTAAGAAAGGAAACATAAAATATCACACAGCTTCCTTGAACGGTACTGAACCTAATCCAATCACCTTCAGCAGAAGGTGGCTGGCAAAGCTTGCAGAGCAGCGTTCTGCCCAACCGAGTGGGATGGTTTTATTTCCTCAGCTACCATTCCAGTAATTCTGCAAGGCTTTTCTTTCACACAGAGTGGCATAAAAGATATCAAAAGTTCAAAATGAACACCCTAGAGTGGGTATATGAGATTCCAGAGATGTTTACAAACAAAAAGTAAAATGTAGAAAATAAAATTAACAATAAAAAAAATCAAATGAGCTGTGTATTAACTACTGTTCTAGATCCTGCGCCAGAATTGTGTTTGGGAAACTGTTGCAAGCCTATCAATATACTAGCAGTGAACTTGTGATTTTAATCCTGGCACATCAGCGGACCTGATCCTTCCTGCATCTGATCATGATTGTGGCCATCTCAGGAAGATTTCTGCTTGAATTATTGCACTGCATCTTGTTGGCTGGTTTCTCTCCTCCTCCCTCTAAAAGGGTCCTTTCCACACACTACAAAGTTCTCCTTTCAGTTTATCAGATTCCTTCCTACAACTCAAAAGCAGATATCCCTGCTTTTATCCTGTGTATCAGGCAGGGATTAAAGGGAGTAATCTTCTGCATGGAGGTGGAATGATTAAAAAAATGTTTACCTGACAAACCTACTCTAGAAATATACTTTTGCTTCTATAGTTACAGAATATTTTTACCCCAGTACTGCCTATTATTTCTTTTATTTTATTATTCAGTCATAACCCATAATTTTCAGGGTTCCTATTACTCATAGCTATCACTTTAAAGATGGTTAAAAAACACCCTACTTTGTTCCAGACAAGCTGAGCATTCAAGACACACATTTTCCCAGCTCAAAACAAGTTCCTAGGACTATTTAGCAAGGAACCGCTGTAGGAAGAGGATGATAGATTATGAAAAGATTCTTAATTAAGGTCAGCAGTTTGTTGACTTCTAAATTGTTCTAATAAGAACCAGAACCACCACTGCGTTTGCCAGGAGAACATGAGGACACTTTTAAACTCCCACCCATCCTTCCAGATGCATTCTCATGTTAATATTTTCCCATTTGCTTTTCAAATCCCACTTGCACTGTTTTTATTACATTGGTGTTTCAACATATTTGTGCCATTAAGCCATATTAAGCGTTCTGCTTTCAACCATTATTCTTAAGGGCTTGGCACTGTGTGTCAGAATATCTTTTGTTCCAGCCTTCCCCATCATATAATAGCTATTTCCTGAAACTTGCATGGTGGGCCTATCTTCCATCACTCGGGATTGAAAAATATATTTAAGCATATCTATATTTTCTTTGCAAGTGAATCAGCGGTTTGGGAAAGAAAATATTTCAAAATACTGGTACATCACCACCTCCACACCAACTGTGGAATGTTTTATATCCTGCCACAAGAGAGCATAGAAACCAGATATTACTAAAATAAAGTCGAATCACATTATTGCCCTGGGCCCGTTACCTTCAGTCAGCCTAACCTACCTCACAAGGCTGTTGAGAAGATAAACTGAGGAAAGGGAGAATCATGTATGCTACCTTGAGCTTCTTGCAAGTGGGATATAAATGTAATAATAACTGCATATATGCTTTTGAGGAAAATGGCAATCCTGTCTGGAAGCAAATATATTCTGGCAATCCCCCACACAGAGAACCTAAGGCGCCTCAGATGTTGACAGACTACAACTCCCATAATCCTCAGCAAGCATGGGAAACAGTCAGAGATGATGAAACTTGTGGTCCAACAACATCCAAAGGGCCACAGTTTCTGTCATAAAGGGTTGACAAAAAACCTAATTCCTTGAAGGAAATTTATGCTTGGCATGTGCAGTGAAACCAGTGGTATCAACACTGCTCACTAATCTTGGTAATACACCTCCAACAAAATTACAGTGGTACCTCGGGTTACAAACGCTTCGGGTTACAAACACGTTGGATTACAAACTCCGCTAACCCGGAAGTAGTACCTCGGGTTGCAAACTTTGCCCCAGGATGAGAATGGAAATCGTGCGCCAGCAGCAGGAGACCCCATTAGCGAAAGCGTGCCTCAGGTTAAGAACGGTTTCAGGTTAAGAACGGACCTCCGGAATGAATTAAGTTCATAACCTGAGGTACCACTGTAATTAAGAAAGCCAGCATTATTTTTGCTGTCATTGCCCAGGAGCTGTAGTCACATCTTCTGTTTGTTTCCCTCTCCCTTCCTTCTGTAGGAACCAGGACTCTAGATGCTGCTGCTCAGACGGTGATAAATAAAAGGAGGAAAGAGGCAGAAATAACCAAAGCTGCCTCATCTCAAAATTCTGCAGCAAATGTAAACCCAACTCTCTTACACTCCTGAAGGTCAGCCTGGATCTCTTTTGCAAGGGGACACATCTTCCTTCAGCTGTGACTCTCTGTGAGGAATTCAGCTTACCACTATGGCAATCGTTGGATCATTGCAAATATTTCAGCTTGCCTGATTGAATGACCCCTCCCCCCATACACTGTTCTGAGGATTCTCCCAATGCCCCCCAAGCAAATATGGGGGGCACAGAGTGGGGGAGAGGAGTAAAGCCCGGTTATACTCCTGGAAGTCCCTGCACAGGCTTCCACTAGCAGGGCTCTTTAGTTGAATCTGGCAATATACTTGTTATTCCATCTGCGGAGGATGATTGCGTAGCTCTACAATTTCTTGAAGATCTATATGCTGCCTCGCTATGATTTTTAACAAGTGTCAGCTCAATCCTGTAACTCAAGGGTGGCTAACCTAGGCCCTCCAAATGTTGCTGGACATCTCCCATCATCCTTGACCATTACACACACTGGCTGTGGCTGATGGAAGTTGGAATGCAACAACATATGACTATAGTAGCAGGTGTTCATACCTACTTAGCACACAGCTGACAATTTAACACTGCCAGTTGTGTGGAGAGACAAACTCCCAGTGCTCCAGTGATGCTCCCTTTGGGGCCAAAACACAAGAATTGAGTGTTCTCCTGCCCCAATCCTAGGTTGAATTCCTAATGGCTAGCAAACAGGCCGTACCATTCCCACGGTAGTAGGAGGAACCAGCCTGAAAGCTGGTGCATCTCTGGAAGAAGTTGCCATGGAAAGGAATTACATAAGCCATGGCAAGCAAAAGGGATGAAATAAAATCTCTTCATTGATGCAGCCTGCCAGCTTGGCTGCTCAACACAGCAAAAGTTAAAATGCTACAACCACTGTGATGATGCAGAAGAAGACTGTGGTGACTTATTATGTGTGGAGCAATGACTTTAGGGTTTTTAGTTGCTAAAATGAAAACGAAAACCTGCAATTATATGCCCATCCTTAGGTTTTTCTCTCGCTTGGAAGGCCATCCCATGCCCACAAAGGAAGTAACCCTTGGCATCAATTGTGTCAATATTCCTAGCCCTGACCAGATTTTTCTCAAAAGAAATTATTTTTCCTCTAAGTGAAACAACACCCAGATAATTGATACCATTCTGTGTGAAGACTTAAAGCCAATTTGGTTGGCATTATCCATGTGCAGCTTCAGTTGTGCTGTTACCTTCAGCACATACACGTGCATGTGTGCGTGTATACACACATTAATAGCAAGCTCAGTTCTCCATGGGCTTGGCTGGCTTGCACTCTGAACAGGAACACTCCACACTACAAGAGCTTGTTGCAGCTCCCATTTATTAGTTATAAAGTTTTTGCATTCATCAGTACAAGTCTTCTGCTCACTACTCATTCTCTCCCCAAGCTACCATTTCCCTCTTCCCTTCTTATGTGCCACAACTGAAGTCTCCCTCAGCTAATTAATTATAGTTTCTTGTTACATCCATACTGGGAAATTATTGTTGCCAGGCTCAGAGCAAACCAGGTTCTTAAACCAACTTCAAGCTGTGGTTTACAATGCTACTTTGGATGTTTCCAGATGGGGGCTTAATTTGCAAACAAGTCATTATGAACAGCTTTTTTTACTTATTGGATTTCCCCCGGAAAAGGTAAATCAAGATTAAATGGGAGGGAAATATGGACTGGCATTTTGATGTCAATGACATCATGTGGACTTCACACACACACACACACAAAAAAAAACCTTACATGCATGAGGAGAACCAACACCACAATAAACACCCGTCTGGAAGCACCCTTTGTTCTAATCCTGGTATTCCCAGTTTAGACATCAGACAAAACTATGGTTAATTAACCCTGAAATTCTTCAGCTGAAGCATGAAAAGAAAAGAGGAGGGAAGGAGAAATTCAAATATGGTGCATATCTTGTATTAACAAAGTGACATACGTGCATCTGAATGGAGTCTAGCTTTCAGCCAACCTACTCACATGGTTGTTGTGGAGATAAAAATGGGATGGGAAGCAGAACCATGCTTCTGGGAGAACAGGTGGGATACAATAATAATAATAATAGTACCATATACATGTTGCTGTAGTAATTGAAGTTTTGTGGTGAACACCTGTGTATCTGTTGCACTGGTGCAGAAAACATTAGCTGCATTAAGATGCAATACCTATAGGACTGATTGCATCCATATGATTAACTAATATATTTGCCATGTTTTAAAATTGTTACCAAGCCACTGGGCAACTGGATTCTTGCTTATACTGCTGAAATGCAAACCAAGCATTTCGCTGGGTTTTTTTTTGTTTTCTGTTACTGGCCATTTACAGCAGATATTACCCCCCCCCCCGGCCTCCCTTGAAGGCTACTGCTTAGGCAAAATGCAAGTATTTTACCAACTCTCAATTGAGAAGCTGTTAGAAGACCAGAGGCTGTGAGCAGACCTGCAAGTGTTTTACGTGCACCTCAGCCTGTGATAACACTTAATTTTTAATCAAGTTAGCAGTAAAACATGCTGCTGTCTCACTTTGGGGATAGTTAGGATAAAAGGTTTGCAGTTTACAACAGAGTTTGCGAAGTGAATCTATTTACTGTACTTATTCGCTTGTTGACTTGCTTCCACATTTCAGAGTGTTCAGGCCGACAACACTTCAAGCAATCTGAGCAGTAGATAACAGCATAAGCCTTACAGGCACCATAACATGCTGGGCCTACTTTTGGCATCAAGGCTCAAATTTCCCCATATTTCAACATGTTCTAACTGAGAATACTCAGAATGAGAGATGGGCTGAACTAACCCACAGTTATTGGCACCTCTTGCTTCCAGGTAGCCCCGTTTGCATGCCACATTAAACAATAGTTAAAAACAAACTATGGTTTAATGAGAACATTAACGTGTGTGAGTCTATGCTGCTCAGTTTCGCTCCATTCCTCCACTGCTTCTACTGTGCTCCTGGAAACCAACTAGTGTAGAGAATTAATCTTAATAAATTCTTTTCAGCAAAAACAACCAACCAACCACCAAGGTCTGATCCAGCCATTTTGGGGGAGATACTGGAGCTAACTAAACCCCACAAATCAGGCTATAAACACAAAATGTTCCCGACGTCAGGAGAACTTTATTCATTCCATCCAAGAATGCATTTAAGCATTTATGTAACACAACACTCCAAACCTCATAAAAACTTCACGGTCAGCATGCCTGAGCCCGACTGTTCAAACTGTACATGCTCAGAACCTGTGTTCAGCAAGGAGCTTATCCTTGTTTGGAGAGGCCCCAAATCTACATGCAGCACACACAAATCCAGTAGTGTGAAATCATTATTTATTATCTCAGAAACACTTCGCTTGAAAAAACACATTGCTTTGTGTGAGCACTGTCTACAGCAGGGTGCTACGGCTGCAGGTTTCTTTCCAAGCAGAAGACAGAGAGAGGAAGATGGAGGGGGAGAGAGGGAGGCCTATTTGGTCACACCAAGCTGCAGGAGGAATTCAGTGTAGGATTGCTCCATCAGTGTAAGCGTTTCTGCTTGCCTAATGGAATGATTTGCCCACTCTTCTACACTGCTCCCTAGTGCACTGTTCTGGGAGGTACGGTATCCCAGTGGGGTAGTAAGCGAAGCAGAGGAGGGGAAGCCCCATAGCACTAGCAGAAGTCCTTGCACAGACTTCCGCTGGTGGAACTTGTTAGTTGAATCCTGCCCTGTAATGACAGCCAATTCCCCATGGTGTAATCTGGGTACCATAGGGATGGGCTTCTCCCACATGTATTAAGATCAGAGGCCGCTTTCTAGGTGCCCTTACTTTTAGAGAAAAGGGGTGTGGTGACCATAAATAGGGCCTTTTCAGTTGTTGTGTACCAATAGTGCAAATCTCTCCTGGTACTGACTTTGCTTTCTTTTGGGTGCTAGGAGAGGAGCTTATTTGTAGACATTGTATAATCTATCTTCTGCATGTCTACTCAGAAGTAAGTCCTACAGAATTCAATGATGCTCAAATAAGTGCTATAGGATTGCAGCCTTGGTATTTTATTTGGTTTTTATACTGAGATTTCTGGCTGCTCAAATGACTTAGTTTATTGGTTGAAATCCACTAATTTCATGCAGATTTTGATCCAGTGGTGGTGTCCAGTGGAGGGAAGGGCCATAGTTCAGTGGCAGAACATCTACCTTGCATGCAGAATGTCCCAGGTTCAATCCCTGGCATCTCCAGGAAGGGCTGGGAGAGAACCCTCCCTAAAAGCCTGAGGTGCCGTTGCCAGTCAGTGTAGACAATACTGAGGTAGGTGGACCAATGATTTGACTCAATATAAGGCAGCTTCCTATGTTCCTGGCTGCTAAGCAAAGAGGAAGGGCGGTGATTTTCTATGCCCCCCTCTTCCTGCTACAGCCCTACCCCCACGTCACCTTTCACACTATTTTAGAGGGTTTCCCCAAGCCAAACAATGCATTTTCCACAGAGGGCTGCAGTAGGAGGACAACTAAGTGAAAAATCCTCCCCCCTTCTCTTAGTGGGCACCTCCAGTATATCAAATACCATCCCAATCAGATTTTGCCACTAGATTGTTTTATCACTACTGTATTTACTGTTTTCTTGTTGTTTTAACAATTATAAGTCACACTGGGAGAGTCCCTTGGGGCTTAAAAAGCAAGTTATTAAATAAACTAAGCTAAACCAACAAAAACTACTGCAGGAGATCCATGAATACCAGAAGTACATAGGTGGGGGCAATCACATAAGCCACAGTGGCAAAGGCACAGGCAACTCGGTCAACTTGTAGTTCTTGTATTCACACACAAATTATCAGCAGTGTGGGATAACAGAACAGGAAAGCAGCTTCCATCTACATGTTAGAAAAGTAAAAGAGAGAAAGAGAGAGAGAGAGAGAGAGAGACAGAGAGAGAGAGAGAGAGAGACTGACAGAGCACAAGAACCCTCCAACTGGTAACAGATACAGGCCTTGCTGTGTCTCCCTGATCAGGGCTGGGTGGGGCTGTGGGGTTACTTATGGCTGCTGCATCTCCAGCCTCTGTTTCAGAACTTTTTCCACACAAGGGTGAAATTGACACATATATAAAAACCTTTCTGAAAATGCTTTTTTCAAGCCTTTTTTTTAAAAAATACATTGAAGTGTCCCATTATATGTTGCACTTAAAACATTTTATTTGCAGCTGTGTAACTGAGTCCAAGGGCTCTTGCATGTTTCTTAGGTGTTGCTCTTCAGCAATCAGCTGAAAGTCGAATTAAAACTCTGGCACACACACCACAATAAGACAATCTGTTCCCCATAACAATCCTGCAGTGCTCCTTCTCACAGACAAGATCCTATTTAATCAAAAGCAAATTCTATTCAGGACTTTCTACAGTACTTAGAAATTGTGTTTAGGATCGCAGGCCACAAAGGTCTCTCCATTTGCGGTGTTTTGAATCAATTCCTGGTTCTCCAAGGTAGTGGCCCTTTATTTAGCTCAGTTCAGGAAATGAATTAAAGAGTTGGTAACCAGGAGAAGGAGCCACTGGAAAACACACGAGGTAGGAGAGACCATTGCCAACAGTGGAATGCAATCAGGAAATGAATAATTAAAGGATGCTTTAAGCCTTTAATTAAACAGAGCCTAGGGCTCGGTCCCAGCTCCTGCCAACCTAGCAGTTCGAAAGCACGCAGTGCAAGTAGATAAATAGGTACCTCTCCGGCAGGAAGGTAAACGGCATTTCCGTGCACTGCTCTGGTTCGCCAGAAGTGGCTTAGTCATGCTGGCCACATGACCCGGAAGTTGTACACTGGCTCCCTCAGCCAATAAAGCGAGATGAGCACCGCAAGCCCAGAGTCATCCGCGACTGGAACTAACAGTCAGGGGTCCCTTTACCTTTGAGCCATAACGAATAGGGAGATGTTTACTGAAATCAACCCTTTGAACAAGCTGTCCTTCCACACCTTAGTTTTGAAATGGGGAGGAAAATGTGGTACCAATCCATATTCAGTCCCATCAGTGCAGACTTCATTCCATGCTGCTCCCCTGGGAGGACAAACGAAGCCCATGCAGAATGAGAGCCTCACAAAAAAACAGGAAGCTGCCTTTTCTGAGGTATCCACTTTGTCTCACTTCTGCATGTAAACACCGAATGAACATCCATGAGTAGCCACCTTGAGCACAGAAGACACATATTTTAAATAGATAAAAGAGATTCATATAAAATTAAACTCTCAGAGCATCCTCAGGTCATTTGAGGCTCTGTGCGTGCGCATGCGTCTGTGTTGGTATATTTGAAAGTCAGCTCTGATGCCGACTGCTCTGCTCAAATTAAATTTGACAGACAAAAGAAGGCTCGTAAGAATTATTATTAATTCTTGGTCACATGCAACTTGGCAAAATGCCTTCAGAGCTGTCTGTGATACAGGACTATTTGTTCTTCAGCAGCAAAGGGCAGACAGTAAACAATATTTTTTAAAAGATGGCATGTTTCAGTTTTACCAAGACCCCACAGCTGGGCTACGAGCAGCATGTCTGCGTTGTTTTAAAAGTGACCCATCAACATTTCCACTAGAAGATTAAGAGTCAGATACATCAAATTGGCATTAAATATGTCCAAGCCTTTATTTCCCATTCAGTGTAACTCACACTATACAGTGTGTGTGTGTGTGTGTGTGTGTGTGTGTGTGTGTGCCCCTCCTTAAGAGAAGCTGCACTTCTAAAAAAAAGCTTAACCTTTTTAATGGACAGTACTATCTGTTTAAACTTATTTTAAGGGACTGTTAGGGCAAGCAAGTCTCCATTATTAGGGATGCTTTTTAAAGTTCCCACACTCTGTGAACAGGAAGTGCATAATGAATTATGGCTTTTAGCAGCACATCTTAATCCAACTAAGAAAATGAAGACCATACATGCTCTAACTATGCAACAGCAGAACCTGCTCATGTGAAAGGTATTTGCGAACATCCTTGGGGGTGGGGAGGAAGCGGCTAAAAAAAAAACCAGAGTTAACCTAAATTCTTTTTCATCTGACTTTTTCCTTTCTTGAGGTTTAAGAAGAAAATAGTTTTATGTGGGTTCTTGAAATGCAGATGGAAGGCACTCTTGTGTGTTTACTATGTGAATCATCGTAAGTATTTTTTGTTTTAACCACCATTTGTGTCCTCTGTATTTAGTCTTCCTGATGCTAGAAGGATGCATCACTAAGGAATTTCTGCATTGTTTATTTAGGCTTATGTGTGACATTGCTAACATCACCATAGCTCTGGGAGAATTGCAACAGACACTGAGAGGCAAGCCTAAAGTAGGCCGTGTATTGCAAAATTCAGAAATCCTTGCTCTCTGCAAGTTACTGTGCTTTATAACAATTGCTAGCAGCTTTTTGATCAAACAGAACCACATGCCACTCAGTATAAGCACATCAACAGTTTCACCTTTGCCAAATGGGGTCAACAGGCACCAGTATGCCCACTAGCACCCCCTATGGCACCCCCCCCCCCCAAAAGGTCTCAGTAAAAATCCACAATACATGATTCACTGTTTTCTCTCCCTACTTAGTATCTGGCTCAGCCTCTCCTACAGTGAACACATCCCTTTAAACTTGTCTGCAAGTACAGATTGCATGCTAGTATTGGAAGCCCACTATGCCATCTGTTCCAAACAGAGAAGAGGTGCAAAGAGCGTCTCTCTGTGAGATAGCATAGCAGTGCCTACCCATGATAGGGTGACTGGTGGGAGGCATCCCAGCATTATGTTGTGGTCCTCTCTTAGAGACATGGCAGCTAATATGCCACACACCTGTTTTGTGAATAGCTCTCAGGGCACTTTCTCAAAAACCCAACTGTGCCCACTATCCGAAAAAGCATTAGTAGGCTGTAGCTTAGTGGAAAGTCCCATGTGTGGGGCAGACAGTGCAGGGGGCAAATATTTCAACTGGCAAATCAACAGAAAAAGGTAAGCCATTTTCAGTGCTTCCACCAGGTCAAACCTGTGCTAAAGATTGGTCATACACACTCCAGTGTCTTTTCTCCCCAGCAGGCCTGCCAACGTGCAACTCACCAAAGCCTTATCCTGTATCAGGGGGAGCAACATGATTTAGGTTGCAGAAAATGGTATCTGGATGGTGAAGCAAACCCTAGCCAGCCAGGTGCAGGGAAGGAAGAGTTTTATTCCACTTCTGGATTACAGCCAATTGTGTCCATGCATGAGCAAAATGGGTTTCTTCTCAAGCAGCAGAACCTCCCCTTTCTCTTCATGACCCTCTAAATCTGCTGTGGAGGGTTGGGGGGACACATAGAGAGGACAGGAAGGGAATGTTCCATTTAGCAAGCAGAGTTCCACTCCCACAAACCACCTTGAATCTGTCTTGCAACCCAGACATGGGGTGCATATCTTTAAATCCAAATTCTGTGGATTCTCCTACTTGAGCTTTCCCCAGTACAGTTGTCCACCCCTTGTACAGTTGTCCACCCCTGCTTCAGTCTCCAGACATGTGGTGAGGTAGGTGGGAGGGGAGGAGACTGTGAACTGAGGAGGGAAAGGGTAAGAAGATCCATGGCAGCCCCACCATCTTCAGCACTGGGGTAGTTATGTGGATGCATCTGGTGTCCCATTTGCAAGGTGGCAACCTACCCATAGTGGTTTAGGGTGTTGGACTAGGCCCTGGGTTCAACTCCCTAGTCAGCCATGAAAGTCATTGGATAACATTAGGCTAGTGACAGTCTCTCAGCCTAACCTCCCTCACAGGGTTGTTGTGAGGACAAAATGGGGAGGAAGAAAACTATGTTTGCCACCTTGAGCTTCTTGGAGGAAATGTGGAATATAAATGTAAAGGTAAAGGTAAAGGGACCCCTGACCATTAGGTCCAGTAGCGGACGACTCTGGGGTTGCAGTGCTCATCTCGCGTTACTGGCCGAGGGAGCCGGCGTACAGCTTCCGGGTCATGTGGCCTGCATGACAAAGCCGCTTCTGGCGAACCAGAGCAGCCCACGGAAACGCCATTTACCTTCCCGCCAGAGTGGTACCTATTTATCTACTTGCACTTTGACATGCTTTTGAACTGCTAGGTGGGCAGGAGCTGGTACCGAGCAACGGGAGCTCACCCCGTAGCGGGGATTCGAACCACCAACCTTCTAATCAGCAAGCCCTAGGCTCTGTGGTTTAAACCACAGCACCACCTGCGTCCCTAATATAAATGCAACATTGCGCATAAATTAGTAAAGAACTTTTAACCTTAGTAACGCTTTGCAGTCTTCTGCTGAAGGGACAATTTTCGGGGTAACTATGAAGGGATTTAAAACTGTTTCCAGCAATTCTAGTTTAGACTAGATCAAGGATAGGGAACCTGTGGCCCTCCAGATTTTGTTGGACTCCAAGTCCCATCACCCCTGGCCCACTGGCCATGCTGGCTGGAGCTGATGGGTGTTTGTTCCTACAACATCTGGAGGGACACAGGTTCCCCATCCCTGCTGGACTTGGAGACTCAATAAAGTAATCTGAAGTACTCATAAACAATTTCTATGTAATATAACTCCCTGAGCTATACTTCAGGTTAGTGCATTACTAAACTATCTGAGAATTAAAAGGCTTTGGCTGGATTTCTTGAGGATCTAATTGCCACTAAACAAATACAGTTTTTTAATATATCGCTGCACATATTATGACAAAACAAGCAGCTCATTTTTCTTGCTCCTGGTTGGAAGACAAAGTAGAGAAGCAGCCCAAGACTTGTCCCAGTCAGCAACACTTTCAGCACAAAATTCATTTTAAATGCTTACCAATGATCACAAACAAGGTTGAAAGAAACCAGTTTCAGCTGTGACATCTGATTTCAAGCTCCCCAAATTCTGCATTTGTGGCACAAACATCAGGAAAAGGACTTCTGCTGCAAGCACAGATTTCATAAGCACACAAACCCAAGGGCTAAAACTCAAAAACTGTTTGCATTGCAAGATATGTGACTGCCAGTGCAAGTTATTTCTTTTTAAATGTTCTGACAAAGCAGTGATTCCCAGAGTATGAAGTTTGTCTCTGTTAGTTAGTTCTGCTCACTGATTCACCCCCCACACTTTCACTGCAACTCAGGTTCAGCCCCCTCACCCCAAAGTCAAATGATCAGGCGTGAATTCATTACACCTTTCCAGGGGTAGCCAACATGGCACACTACAAAGCTCCAGCCAGCATGACCAATGATCAGGGCTGATGAGAGTTGTAATCCAACAACTTTGGAGGCCACCATGTTAACTACCCTACACTATGCTATTTCTCAGTGACATTTGTTTTAGATCGACTGTGGTCATGATCTCAGGGTTCTTTCCAATCACACTCTACAGTTCCCTAGACCAATAACCCCCATCCCATATCTGCATGTGGTCAAGAGACTGTCCATGTTCACTTGGAAAATAAGTCCTACCTGAGTTCAATGTGACATACTCCAAAGTAAAGCATGCATAGGAATGTAACCTAATGATAGAGGGTAAATAAAGTTGAGAAACTGTCAAGGAAGTTTGACAATGAAATCCAGCAGTAGGAGACCGGGGGAAGCCACCCTAAGATGTTAAGGTTAAAATGTTAACTGTATAAGAAATGTTTGTGTTGTCTGTTTTTATGTTTGTTCGCGTTTTGTGTGTGTGTGTGTATTTTTTCTTATAAAATGAATAAATAATATTTTTAAAAAAGGAATGTAACCTAATTTAGGTTTTATTTCTAAGAAAGAATGGATTTATTTGACCAAAAGCAGCAAGCTAAACTGTAGGTTTAAGAGGTCTGGATGCAATCACGTATATATCACTTAACTAAGTTCAGACAAGTCTAAATCTGAAATATATTTATAATTCCAGCTTTAGCTTGGGAAAAACAGAATCATAATGATACTTGAGGGTTTAAATGTGATTTCCAAAACACAAGCTCATATGTATTAACAGCAAAAGGAACGGCAAAAAGCTGGCTCATATTAAGTCCTCGCAGTAAAAGTCATTCTCATTTTGTTGGTGAATTCTTTGCTTTCTTGGCTTATGTGCGGCTTTTCACATGATACACTGACGTGAAACTTTATCAGGTTTTGCTTTTCTCATATCTCACTCTGGCAAAGTCTTGATTGCTCTTACTATTTGCACACTGAGGAGCGCACAGATAATTTAAGATGTGAGGGTATTATTTTACTCTTAAGACGTTTACAGTCCAATCCTAGTCATGCTTACTCCACAGTAAGTTCCAATGAGTGCAACTGGGCATATTCCCTTGTATGTGAACTGCATTGCCTGGACTCAAATCCTATAGAGAAAGTTAAGGTTGCAATCTCATAAACCCTTTCCTGGGAGTAAGCTCCATTGAAAACAATGAAACTTACTTCTCAGTACACATGTATAGAACTGCACTGCAAACTACTTTAATCAAGCTGGAGTATTTAAGCAGCTGGTGTGCAGGCATCTATCCCATGTCTTCTGGCGTATTAAAAATGGCAAACTAGTAGAGGGTTTAGCAGCACACAAGTAAAAGGCATGCAGAACTAAATATTACCCTGCTGCATCAATTCCTATATTTTGATTCACAACATTGTTCCAGAAATGCATCAAGTTTTTGCTATGGACTAAAAATTCTTGCTTTTCCAGACCTGTTATCCCCAAGGGACACAAGCAATACCTGTCATACCAATGAGCATGTGGAACTTTCTCCAAAGCACCAGCTTGTGATAGTGGTGCCTATTCCAAAGACCGATGAGAAAAGAAGCAGGATGCAGAGAGGAAGAGGGAAGTAGGTATTTAATCCTTATATGTACCTGGATTTGGTCAGGATTTTTCTCACCAAGAAGGGGAATAGTTTGCAATTGGGTTGGGGAGCTCTTGGAATACCTGCTTCCAAGAGGAATAAAATACTTTGGCTAAAGCTGTATTGTCCTGGCACAAAACTAGGTACATCTCCATTAACTTTGAACATGCGCACAGAAAGCATGAGAGGTGTCTAATTCTGGCCACAGGTCCATACTAGCAAGCCCTCTAAAACATTTAACATTTGGGGATAAATTGTAGTTCTGAAGGTTTATTCAGACTTATATTTCAAAGTGTAAACATGGTGTGATTACTAAGATGACAACATTACTAAGATCATAACAGTGTGGGGTCATAATTTTCAGTATACTGTACACCATCTTTTCAAATATTTTTTTGAACCTATCAAATGTCACCATTGATTGAAGCTCAACATCTGGTACCAAAAGGATTCGGCTCCAAAAGAAAAAATTTGACACTCATTTTCAATGTTATGTTTTCTTTTTTCATAAGGGCAGAGTGAAATTACTAGAGAACTTCAAATGCAAGGTTCTATCGAGATCGTTAGCCTTTTTCCTTTGAAGATGTTTATAAATCAAGTTTAAGCTTTTGGAATCTCAGTCACTAGCCATGTGAAGAAGACGTATTTAATCCATACTTCAGTTCATTTATTACTGGCTCCAGATAATGAAACGGTACGAAGGTGATCTCAAGTGTTCAGCTCTGCACGCTTCCAGCTACATAACTGACACCTCAATACTGAACACATGTACTTGGACCTAAATCCACTTAATTCACAATGGAACTTATTTGTAAGGATTTCACAGGGTCAGCAAAGCAGTGCCTTCATTAGGGCCGATATTCACCATACAAGCATGAGCATTAGCTGGTCCTAAAGATGGTATTTAAATACTTGAGGGCATATTACTGACCCTATGGGATTTTGCTATAATGAATTCCAAGAATTTAAGATTAAAGTTTTAGCAACATTAAATTACTTGATAAAAAGAGGGCAATGGGGTGCACAAATGAAAGCAACTAGGCTCTTAAGTATTTGGAAAGTAATATAGAGCAGTAACTAGAAATCTGTGTTAGTCTGCCTAGTGCCTACTTCATTTGATGCATGAAGTGTTGTGCTGGCAGATTTCATATACCTAGATAGATACATAGATATCATATATATATATATATGAATGATGAATACACACACACACACAGAGTTTATCCATTTAACACCAGTGTTAAAGACCTATTCCATTTTATGATTCTTAAGCCTCACTGTTTACATTTTTAAAACTGTACCCATGTGTAATAGGAATGGGTTCTTGTACGCATCCTTAGCCAACAAAGGATATCACATGTTGGGCATCCAATGTAGTGTCATTAGTTCATGAAAGTTTGTGCCACAATGACTCTGTTAAGTCTTTAAGGTGCCATAAGACTCTTTCGCTTCTGCAGGCCTTTTCATTTGTGGCTATATGGCTGGTTTCATAATCCTACTAAATGCTAAATGAAAACTAATCACGCATTAGATCAGGGATGAGATGACTATTTCCTGAACTGCTCTAGAGAATCTATCAAGACACGGGAAAGGTAAGGTAAGGTTCCAGTCACTTAACATATCCCATTATGTTTGGATTTCTTTATTTGAAGCTCTTTTGGGCCCATCTGTCCCCAAATCCACTAGGTGCGCGCGCACACGCACACACACACACACCGAGTTATATAGTGCCCGTGGAAAACCAGCTGTAGAAACAGGCAGAGGCTGAACTAGTCACAGACTGTTCTGGTTAGCCTTGCAGGCAACCAGATACCAGCCTAGGCTTAAAGCACCCTACATATTGACTATGGCAGACAGATGCCCCCTCCAATTGCAACCAAGCAGATGCACCTTGAGCGAATGCAGTGTGGATGTGCAAATGTCAGTAAGCCAGCGGAGTCTGGTGAGACATTCCAGTGAGCATCATGTGGAAAAATGCCAAGCATACTTGTTGCATGTGGTTCTCCCACCACACACTCCCCCTTTTCCTTCCTGAGCATTTACACACAATGGCTAAGCTGCTATGCAATTAGAAAAGAAACCCACAAAGGCTCTTTATAAGGCTCTCTCTTCCTGGAGTGCTTTGGGCTCTGTTGCTTGCCAGGAAGTTAAGAGGAGCAGCCCGGCACCTCCCCGTGGTTCACAATCCCCAGGAACTTCAGTGCCCTGAAGCTGCCAGTGGCCAGCGGTCTAACCCGGCACAAGCACCACTCTCTCCGTTTCTATCTTAGGCTATCTTATTTTAACAGCTGTGTCTAATCTACGCCCGGCAGGAGCAGTCTCCTTCTCGGCAACCTGGCGGGCAAAGCAGCCCCCCCCCTCCGGCTGGTACTCACAGTCTCTCCGCATTCCTGGGAATGCCTCGGGGCACCGCTCTGAGTCCCAGTCCGTGGCAATCCACATTGGATCCGGAGCAGGTACATTTACTCGGGCATCCTTCGGTCCGCTGCCACAGCGCGATGCTCCACATTCCCAAGAGGAGCAGCCCAAGGCGCCCCCAACTCGTTCTCCCTGCGCCCAGCATGCTCGCCTTCTCCTCCAGGCAAAAGTGAGGAAGGGGGAGGAGGGAGAAAAAGAGAACCCCACCAAAAAAGCGCCTCGGATCCCAACCAGCAGCCCTCGAGGGCGCCACGCAGCGATCTCAGCGCAGCCGAGGGAAGCCCGGCGGTGCGGGAGGCATCTCTTTCCGCGTCCCCGGACGGTTCGTCGCGTTGCCTTTCAAGCCCAGGCAGAAAGAGCGCAGGATCAAAACGGGCGGGCGGGTGGAAGAGAGGGGGCCGGTCCGTTGCTTAAGCCACAACCTGCCCGATCCCGCTCTGCCTCGCAGTCCAGGTAACCGGTTGCTGGAGAAGGAGCGACGGAGCTCAGCAGCCCAGGAGCGCACTCGGAAGCGCCTGGCGAGAAGCCCAGCCTGTCCCCTGGAGACCGCGGCAGCAGCAGGAGCAGCAGCAGCGCCCAGGTCCCGGGATCAGAGCCGCCGGAGCTGGGAGCGATCCAGGGGCGCTCGCAGCCGGCCGCCTCTCCATGGACTGGGCAAGGCGAAGCAGGCGGGCGCCGGAGCCGGAGGAGCCGCCCCCTCCCCTCCCAAAATAACACCTTCGGCGCGGATTGGCGGCCGCGCAGCTGACGTCACCAAACTTCGGAACTTTGGCAGAGAAGGTCGGGCGAAAGTTTTGGAAGGAGGGAGAGGCGGGCAGAGCGGAGCCTTCCGCGCAGGGCGTCGAGGCGCCCTCTTCAGCGTCGCTCCAGGGGATACCTCGCGAAGCTTGGGCTCCATGCACCAGGCTTACTCACGGCCGAGGGGGAAAGAGTGTCTCTGAGCATAAGCAAAGCGCCTTTCTTTGTCCACCGTGACGCCTCACACAGCAGCCAGGCTTTCCGGCTCTTTCATTTCTCCTTTTATAAACTAGCAGGAACCCGCTGTTATGTAAATTATTCCCCTAACAAAAAACATTTCCGTGCTATTACAGCTATTTGAGATAGGATTCAGGCCTGAAACCTGAGGAATTACAATTATTAGAGAATTGATTTATTTGTACAGGTATTTATTTTCCACCAAAGAATAAGCTTCCGGCTTTTTACTGGATCCTGTCTAGGGTTTTGATTTTTTTGCCAGAAGCACAGGAGTGTGCAGCCTGGAACCCCATGCGAACCATGTCATTCATTTTGCCAACCAGGTTTAATTGGCCAGACTACTTTCACAGCCAGAAATATGGGGGAGACGGGGAATTCCTGTGTGCAGGAAGGGTTGCACATTTTTACCCAGTTCCATGGGCATGCCGAGAGGGGGCAGGGAGGCAGCTGCCCCCCCCCCATT
Organism: Lacerta agilis; assembly: GCF_009819535.1. Taxonomy (NCBI): domain Eukaryota; kingdom Metazoa; phylum Chordata; class Lepidosauria; order Squamata; family Lacertidae; genus Lacerta; species Lacerta agilis. Next base: position 45,488,751 of record NC_046313.1, read on the forward strand.
AAGTAAAACAATAGAAATACTTAACTGACCAATAACGTTTGTTCTGCCCCCACCACCACCAAGTCCTGCCCCCACTAACAAAAATCCTGGCTATGCCCATACCCAGTTCTGTTAGAAACTACACTGCTAGAACTGGAGAATAAGGCATCTGAGCATATGCAGTGGGAAGTATGTGCCATTATGTTCAGTGCACTGTATTTCCATTTCAAGTAAGCATACATAGGAATGCGAGGGTTGTGACTGTGCAGAGACCCTGTGCTCTGCATTTGCCTTCCCATCTACCGGTATATCTGGTTGGACACTGTGAGAACAGCCTTTGGCCTTATACATCAGGTCTCTTCTTAATTTCTCAGAGTTTAGGTACACTTATTGGGGGGGGGGGGGCGGTGGTTGTTGTTAGGTATGCCAAACAATGGGGAGAAAAAGACTGTTAGTGGTGCTGGGCAAGTCACTATGTCTCAGCCACAGCCCTTCAGCTGCAAGTCATAAAATAATAATAGTGACCTACCTTACAAGGTAAGCATACGGATAACTGGCGTAACTTATGTGCACTGTTTGCTCTTTTTTAAAAAGTGCACTATGAATACAGGTAAATCAAAATGTATTTGTTGCTTAAGTCATCATAGGTAGCCCTCATGTGGAGCAGGATTGAAAAGGCAACCCCAGTCAGGACTGACCTCTGACACTTATAAATTAAGCACAGTTCCTTACTAAGAAATCTGATTCCCTGTTCTCTTCATCCCTGTTCCCAGTTTTCTGAAAAGTGGGTGAGATCCAAGGAGCAACCCCTACCTTGAAACAGCATGCCACCTGAAATGTTTTAGCTACTACTATAGAAATAAGGGATGCGGGTGGCGCTGTGGTCTAAACCACAGAGCCTAGGGCTTGCCAATCAGAAGGTCAGCGGTTCGTTCGGTCCCTGCTCCTGCCAACCTAGCAATTCGAAAGCACGTCAAAGTGCAAGTAGATAAATAGGTACCACTCCGGCAGGAAGGTAAACAGTGTTTCTGTGCGCTGCTCTGGTTCGCCAGAAGCGGCTTAGTCATGCTGGCCACATGACTGCAGCTGTCTGCAGACAAACGCCAGCTCCCTCAGCCTATAGAGCGAGATGAGCGCCGCAACCCCAGAGTTGTCTGCAACTGGACCTAATGGTCAGGGGTACCTTTACCTTTATCTTTTTATAGAATTGAGATCTCCACTCTACCCACCACTGCAACCACACAGTTTTAGGTTGCCTTCATTTCCTTTAAATACCTGTGAAGGTCTTATATTCCTGAATCCTTGTTTGGAGGAACCATAGTCTTAGATGCTTTTCACTGAGAACCAAAGCAGTAAAGAATACATTTCTGTGACAAAGCAGTTGGATTTCAAAAGGCAAGTTCTGCTGTGTTTACTCTGCCCACTTGGTGATCCAAACTCAGTGGGCAACAGAAAATGGAAGCAGAAACCTAGGCAGTTGGATCGAGCTCTGTGGTTGGCCACAGGTAATAAATTAAATACAAAGGAAATTAGAAGCATTCCTCTAGGCACTAGAAAGTGACAATTGCACATTTGTGTGTTTGCCATATTATGGAGACAGTATCTGATTTCACAGATAACACATTTATTAGCATGGTTTGTTTCACTGGACAGAAGGAATTACATAATTTTTAAAAGGTTATCTTTTCATCCTTATGTCTCTGGGCATTACTTGGCTCTAGCAGTGTCGGAGGAAGCCTCTCTACCGCCTGGGGTGGCAGAGCGGAGGCACACCCCCCGGGGCGGGGCGTCATGACGCACGTTGGATGCACTATGCATGCCTGGAATTTCCGGGCATGCGTAGTGCATCCGGGCCGGCGCTGCTGCTCCCGCGGCAAGCCAGCGAGCGAGCAGCGGGTCGTGGGGCTGCCCCAGCCATGCTGCTTTACAGATGGGGCAGCCCCACGACCCGCCGCTCACTCACTGGCTTGCTCGGTCGCCACAGGAGCAGGAGCACCGACTTGGATGCACTTCGCATGCCTGGAATTTCCAGGCATGTGTAGTGCATCCAGGCCAGCGCTGCTGCTCCCGCGGCAAGCGGGTGAGCGAGCGGCAGCTCATGGGGCTGCCCTGGCCGTCCATAAAGAAGCATGGACGGGGGGCTGGGCGGTGGGGGAGTGTCACATCCCCTCCCCTGGAACCCGGGGTGGACCGCCCCCTACGCCCCACCCTTCCTACGCCACTGGGTTCTAGGACAGTGGTTAAAAACCAACTAAGTCACACTTTGAGTAGACTCCATTACATAAGTCTGTTGCTTTTAGTAGGTCTACTATGACTAACCTTGGATATCACCCAGTAATTTTAGCTTGCTCTTTTATCATTATTTCTATTGTTTCTTTAGGTAGCTGCTACATTATAGCACCATCAGTATGCATGAGGCTTTGCAGAATACAAGTGGACAGATTCCTCATTCAATAATCTTATGGTGACCTGTGATTTACCATTTCTCATTCCATTGAAACCTCCAGAATCACTCTTCTTGGAGCAAAAGCTGCAGTCCTATGGACACTCCCATCAAACTCCATGGAGCTTACTTCTGAGTAGACATGTAAGGATAGCTGTATAAGATTTAAATGTCCTACCTGACTTCTATGGAAGATGTGCAAAGGTTGTAAATACATGTTCCCCCTGCCTTGGTGGATATTTTTTCATAGACCACTAGGTTTTCCAGAGCCACACATTTATAGACAGCAGCACAGGGGAAAGCCACCCAGCAAGTTAGTCTTTTATTCAAAATTCTCAAGTTCCAGAACTTCCAATGAAATCACATTTTTCTTCTTTTTTTCCTCACTCTTGTACTACCCTCTGGTGGTAGAAATGCTTTCTCTTTTTAACCAGACTTAACTTTTCTAATAGCTAGTCACCTACTCTGGGTAAGCAATGTGCTTCCCAGCTTCTCCCAGACTATAACTTCTTTCTGCCCTTTTGCCTGGTGGTGAATCAAGTTAGGGAGATTTTCTAATCCCATAATATGTGGCTATAACTTCATATGAATGGACACATTTATACACTACTGATGTTTCAAGAAATGCAGTCTAGCTATTAAATGCTTGATAGGGGTATGGGAGACTTCCAAATGGGGTATTAGGAAGCACAATGTGGGTGATTGGCACAGTTCCTTGTAAAAAGAGAAGTGGTTTTGCTTCTATAAAAAGGTGCATCCAAGGTAAAAACATTATGCACCCAGCAAAACAAAATGAGAACCAGAGCATTAGGAATTCTCTGTTGTTCTACGTTTTATTTCTGAATTTTTGTAGAGTGCTGTGTGTACAGTGTGCCACAACATCCAGTCATTTCCTCCCCTTCTACTTTGTCAATGAATATTTCCCCAAGGAGCTTCCAATCTAAACCAGAGATGGGGAACCTATAGTCCTCTTCTGGCCATATAATCTTTTGAGTGAACATGACACATACCTGAAAACAAAAGGGAGCATGGATGGGGCAGAGCCCCCAGCAAGTGGTCCATATCAGTTAACTTACAATACATGATCTCTGAAACACTGGGCTTCCTTTGGACCCTCTCTATTCCCTTCCCCTCCCAGGAAAGTCTGGCTTTAGAACTGAAGAGAGAATAGCCTTGGATGTTATTCCAAGTGGGTCATGCCCTCAGCCATAATAAGGAGCATTAGAGAATCAGTTAAATGCTTTTAAAAATAGTTTAGGGTGGTTGCCCACTAATGGTCTTTCAAAAAGAGCAATTTTATTGTCCCACACAGGCAGTAAGCCGTATCTCATCTCCTTAATGTGAGACGGCCGTGAGTTGCATTGAACAACATGTTTTGTGGATGGCCAAGGACCTGTGCCAGGAAATGTATTTTTTGCTTGCATCTAAATATGGCTGCCTTTTAAACCCACCTTAGAGTCATTCTTATTTAATTTCTCTAAGTGCAACACCCAAAAAAAATTCTCATGTAATTAAATCACACCCAACAGGTTCTGTTGAACTGCTCAATCACTTATTGTCTTCAAGCTCATATCTTGGCCAGCAATTAGTTCTTCCCTTCTTAGCCTGTTCAGTTAATTGCATTTCAGTAGCTTTAAAACTGAGGTAATGAACTGGGAAACTAAAGTTAAACAAACACTTAAAATATTAAAGACTAATCACATCTTCCTGTTTAAATGTAAGCTAAGTCAGCTTCCACTTGTGTACTTAAGGATAAAGATAATGTACCTGGGTTCATCTGGTCTTCAGGTTAGGTTTGCTTTTCCTACACACTCTGGATATTTACATAGTTGGAAGCAGTGAAGTACCTATAAGTTAATAATGTGAAGTTTCAGCATTAGGATGTGATAAACACAAGTGGCGCTTCATTTCTGAAAGAAGAATTGCCAAGGCCAAAACCTGCCTACACCTTATGCCCTCTGGCCTGGTGCCTTATATCTGTGGTCCTCAATGCATCCACTGGTTGTGATTACTCAGTGGGCAAGCAAAATATTATTCATCCATCAAGCAGCATACTTCTTCATGATTGCTACATATGTTTAAGACGCAAGTGCCGACATAAAGTCCTGGTGATCCTTTACACCACAGCTGTGTTGCCTGGGGCAGTTGGGAGTTGTAGTCCAAAACATTTGAAGAGTACCAGGTTGGCAGAAGCTGCCTTAGGCAAATTAAATAATGGGCATCAGTTGTGTATGTCATGTAGAGTTGCAGAGGTGGTGGCTGCGTGTGATGGTAAACGAGACGAATGAAAGAAAAATACTGAACTGTAAGACCACTTAGATGTAAATGCAGTAAATAAATAATACAATAACTAATGACCAAATGAGACAGACTGACCAATGAATCTAAATTATTTCTCACCATTCACATGAGGTTTCTTGAGCTGATGTTAAAGGTCACTGCTTGATATACAGAAATAAAGGCAGGGCTAGTGTATATGTCCGAACAACATTTGGTGGAAAGGCAGGATCCAAATTTAACAAAAAATAAAATTAAATTAAAATTAAAATGCAATTATCTCTCCCTTTAATTTGGGCATGGATCCTTTAATACAACTACAAATACCCTCAGGTCATTCCAGATGACACATTTGCATTTAAAACCTCATCGCTGTGTTGGTGGAACATATGTCAGCTTGGAACAGGGAAGCATTCGGGTGCTTGCCAGGAAAACAGGAATGCTCCATTGCCAACTAGCCCAAGGAATATACTCCTTAGGAATGAAATCCTATTCATCTAACTTTCTCTTTCTTTCTTCTAGATCCATCTTTCTTTTCTTACTTCTTTTTCATATTTAATTATTTTCTGTTCCTGTGTCATAGTTTGACAATTGACAATTTATCTTCATTCCTCCTCTGCTCTCTTTGTATCTCTCATATTATTTCTATACCAAGGAATTTCTGAAATACTACTACTACTGTAGTTTCTACTTGGGTATCTGTAACTGAGTCCAAAAAATTAAAGTGAGGAGCTGACCTAAAATGAACTGCTTCCTGTTTAGAGGGCCTGGGGTAAGAGTCATTCTGGTGCCAAAGCGAGTGTGAGTAGGGTTTGTGTATGCCAGCTGGGGAGGACAGAGAAATATTTGGGATCTTAGTCAATGGCAGTGGTGGCCCATGAAATTTTGCTGCCTGAAGTAGAAGCCAAATAGGAACATCAAAACCTGCCTTATACTGAGTCAGACCATTGATTCATCTAGATCAGTATGACTGACGGGCAATGACTATCCAGGTTTTCAGACAGAGGACATTCCCAGTTCCACCTAGTGATAGCAGGGATTGAACCTAGGGTCTTCTGCATGCAAAACAGATGCTCTACTCCTGAGCTACGGCACTTCCAATCATGCCCTCCTCTCCCTGATAGGACCAGCACTTGAAAAGTCTTGTTGCACCATTAAAGACACCAGTTACTTTCTCCATCTGCATCCACATGCACAATGCTGCCTGAAAAAAAGTCACTTCACCCTGTTGTGTGACAGGCCAGCCCTAAGGGGCTGGCAGAAACATCATACATTACTACCTTGGGGGTTGTGTGTGTGTGTGTGTGTGTGTGTGTGTGTTGCTTTCCTTTTGTTCACTGTCTTAACAAGAAGATTGACTGGATATATTTTGGACACACACTTCTCATACTTTTCCCTTGACATACTCCTTTTCAAAAGACTCTTGCTTTTTCAAGATTGGCTGTCAAGATACCAGTTGAACCTTTCACACAATTATGTATGGCAATTCAACTTCTAATAAGTACCTTTCCTTTTCCCCCTGATAACCTCTATTGGACCTCATGTTGCTTGCACTGCTTGTCATGTCTGATTGTGTATGTTTTAACCCTCAGGGATAGCTTTCTTTCCCCCACCGCTTTCTCTTTCACCACAGATGGGATTAGCTTTCCTAGATTAATATGGAAAATATTCCACCCCACCTGCAATGTGACAGAGATGAGAATGAATGTAAGAGGAAAAGTCACCCTTCTCTGCTGTATATTAGCTTGAATCCGTGAAACTCCATGGACTATATTAACATTTGAAAGGTGGTCTCTCCCATCATAATGGCTTTTGACATGAACTTCATGTACAAATACAGAAGTACAGGAAGCATGAATGAGTCACAGTCCTCAGACCTGTAGTGTGGTGGGCATTTAAAGTAGCAGAGAAAGAAACTTAGGCTCCATAACCTGGAAGGCATGGAAGTTAGTCCATCTGTTAATGGAAGTAACCCTATGAAGCAGCCAATGTCATTACCATCTGGTAGAAGTGGTTTGCTTTGTTTCATTTGCAGGAAAAACCTTAATACATTTTTAGAAATGTATATGTAAGGAGAAGTTAGCTCAAACAAAGCAAGCTCATTTAGCTCTACCATCCAGCATTTCAAGGACCTGAACATTAAGTACTTCAAATGAAATACAGACCTGACTTGAGGCAAGGGAAACTTACCTTGGTTTTTAGTAGAACCACATTTGTCTCTCGGGCACACGGGATATGTTTGCTTTTATGCCTGCAAAACAAATAGAGATCCCATTTAAATCACTTCTGAGCCCCAAGTGGCGATGTTTGCAACTTTGTTTGTGCGGGGTCCCATGGTTTGAGAAAATATTTTCTTTGGCTTTCAGTCCTGCACTGAATTATACTTGATGCCCATTAATATCAATAGAATTGCAGTGTGCAGAGCTGAACAGAGGAATATAGTCATTGTTAATTTCTATTTATGGTGCTATATACCCTTGAGCTTCATGCAGAGTTCCTCAAGATGTGATACTCACTAGTGATAGTCAACAGAGACATCTGTCTTCATCAGATTTGATTTTACATCCTGCCACATTCTTTAATGCTGTTTCAGGGAGTTTTTTTTAATGGTTTGAAACAGATTGGTACAATAAAATTGCTTAACAATAAGCAACCTGAATAACAAGTAAATAAGCAGTGATTCGTTAAAAAAGAAAAAGGTTAGGTAAGTGAGATAAAATTCATGACTGCCAAACTTCTAATAAATACAGAACTGCGGCCTGACAAGCCTCTTGAGAGGACATTCTACAATGCAGGTGCTGCCATTAACAATGTGGCTACTAGTCATAACGGCTGTGTGCCAGCTCCAGTATTGGAGACAGTGGATACCAGTTGCAGGGGAACATGAGTGGGGAAAGTGCTGTTAAACTCATGTCCCACTTGTGGGCTTCCCCTAGGAATCTGATTGGCCACCTTGAGAACAGGATGCTGGACTAGATGGGCCTTTGGCCAGATCAAGAAGGGCTCCTCTTATGTTCTTACCCTTCATTCCAGCCATCCCAAATCAGACAATACTGGCACTCAAACAGGGGCCCAACTGATGAACTCAATGTATGGGGAAGTTCATTCAGGAAGAGGCCTAGTTCAAGGTAGATTGACCTTAAGCACTTCAAATTGTGCCAAGAATGTAACTGTAGATCTTTTAGCACAGGTGTTACATGCTCTATCCAGGACAAATCCAATGGGATAGAGCCACAGTTGCCCTAACTGGCCTTGGCCCTGTATACCTGAAGGAGTGTCTCCACCTCCATTGTTCAGCCTGGACACCAAGGGCCTTCTTCACACTGTGAAGTGAAGCCACGGGGAACCAGGCAGAAGGCCTTCTTGGTAATGGTGCCCATGCTGTGGAATACCCTCCCATCAGATGTTAAGGAGATGAGTAATTATATAACATTTAGGAAACGATCTGAAGGCAGCCCAGAAAGGGAAGCTCTGTAAGGTTTACTATGTTTTTATATATGCTGGAAGCCACCCAGAGTGGCTGAGGCAACCCAGTCAGATGGGTGAGGTACAAATAAATTACTACTACTACTACTAGTAGTAGTAGTATAGCAATAACCACTGAGACCTTTCTGGGAGTGGATAGTAAAATCTCTTTCAATCTCCAAATAAGCCACCTAAACCAGAAAGATACCATAGTCTGCATTACAGCAAGCAGCTCAGAGGTTAGGAGAATCAATGCAGCTACACACACGGACACAGTCTATCTCCCTGTGAAGGCGGTTCTTTATGTAATGATATTTTAATCTAATTCAGTTTTGGATACATTCCCTTTGCCCAATCTGTATATAATCTGCAATATAATTTTAAAAATCTCTGAGTGGTTTACATAAACTAAAAACCCCACAAACACTCAATACGACTTCTTTTAAACACCTTTGAAAAACTTATGTTTACCCACTCTTTCCCAGACACTGAAGCTTTATTTTTGTTTTTGTTTTGTACACTACTCAGTTTTATTTGCAATATACAGTTGTTTTTTAATCTAATTTTTTTCAAAGGAAGTTGTATTCCTTGTATTCAAATGCCTCTGCATTACATACTGACATCAGTTCTGAGATTACAGTAGCACACTGTAATTACCACATTCATGGCCTACTCTTCCGATCATCTGCTGTACCGACTCCTCACTTGCTTATTAAAACATAGAAATAATGTTCTCAATATGATCTTCTGAGTTTCAAACTTAAATACATACCCTTTATCCGAATTTATAGCAACAACCTCTTCTCATTGTTCAGATTCTACATATTTTACCCAAAGTATTGTGCCCTTGTTTTTACATAGGGTGCTAGCCAGATCTCAATAGCTATCTTAATGTAGCTGTAGCATTCTTTTGTGATATGGCCATCTGTTTTGGGGGTGTTTGTTTTTTGTTCTTTTCATCTAATGTCATGCTTTAGACATGCAAAAATGGATGGTTATAAAATTCAAGCACACTTAAAGACTACAGACTGCTAAATAATCTGGTTAATATTATGGCACTGGCTCCTTAGGAGCATTTCTTATGTAACTAGATTGAACCAACGAACTCTGGCATCACAAGATCTTGGACCTGAACATGACCACATTAATGTGGTCTCAGTTTGTCTTATCATAGTAAGGTTTGTCCTGTATCGATGGTGGGATGGAATGTATATTCTACTCAAGCATTCTCTACAAGCCAATCTGTTTCCAGATAGAGTAATGGGTACATCTCCATTCAATTTATTTCAATGGTGATAAAGTGCAAGAGGAAGGCAAGTAAAGTGGCTGTTTTACATCAATCTTCACCAACTTGGTTCCCTCTAGATGTTTTGGGCTATAATTCCCATCAGTCCTATATATTACAGTCATGCCAGCTGGGGCTGATGGGAGTTGTAGTCCAAAATATCTGGAAGGCACCTAGTTGGCAAAGGCTGTGTTGCAGTGCTACACTTCATTCTTCTCTAACTACATTTATCTTTTCTATCAATTCACATTCTATCCTTCAAATGCACAAGAAGAGATCTTCAAAATATGTTCAGTTTTCCAACATACTTTTGGCTTTCTAATATCTGTTGATTTCCACTTCCTTGTGATTTTTGTTTATTTTTCCATAACAACTTTTCCATAAATATGTTCACCATTGCTGCTTTCTATAGCTCTGTATTCACAAATGTACAATTGTTTCCCTCAAACTAGCAAAAATCAAAGACAGAATGCAGCCAAATATTTTGCAGAAAGAAACACTACAGAAGTGAAAATAAAACATATAGTTGAACATTACGGCTGAATTGTATTCCACACTTATATGACTAAAACCCAATTTTCAAAACAACAACAACAACACCCCACAAACTTGTCTATTTACGCAGGAAAGCCGCATGAAAAGAAGCAGTGGTGAGGAGAGGGGAAGCAGAGCAGTTGGTGTGTGAGTCAAGAGAGGGGGAGAAGGCACAAAAAGGGAAAACAAGCAAGCTTTTTAGCCAAAAGTCCAGTCAATATGTTGTTACATAAGACACACAGAGAGAGGATGCACAAAAAGACACGAGTTGTGGCACTCCCAACATTCTGTGACTGGCCATTCTGCTGTTCACACATCAGTGTTTATACATGTTTCATGAGGACACAGGAAGTTTCCTTATGCCAGGGCAGATTATTTGTCCATGTAGCCTTGTTTTGTCTGCTGAAATTCATGGATGTATTCCCATCATCCCCGCCCCCCGCTGCCCCTGGAGGTGCTATAGGAGCCTTTGCAGGCAAGGTGCGTGCTCTACCACTGAGCTATGGCCTCTCCCCTTAAGGAGCACTGCAATAATGCTCTACAGCATTCTCCCCCTTAAATACAGCTGCAATTATTTTTGCTCTCTTAATGTTACTGTGCAATGAATAGCTAACTTCCCTGTGTGGAACTGTGTTCCATGCTGTTTTATGCTACTCTCCTAATAAGGTTACATACTCATCAATAGCCAATTCGTTTGACACAGGAAATGGTTCATAGCGCAGAACCTAATTAAAGGACCTATGAATTTTGATGCAATACTGAGGGAGTGGAGACAAAACAGAAAGTTGGAAGTTCTCCAGAAAGACTTCCATGAAACAGATGTAAAATGGTCATTGATATGATGTAGTCCACTAAACTGACTGTAGGGACACAATTTATCAGATTATTTTCTATTGTTACACCTCATGCTAACTCTGGCCCCTATACTCTCATGGGAATAGAGTGAGACATCTGGCTAATGTAATAGTCATCAAATGTTCTGTGCTTGCCCTCTTCTTCCAAATACATTCTGCCTTCCATATCTCCAACCCAACGGTAGCCTGTGTAATGCCCCCCCCCCCGATTTTGCTGTACTACAATTTTCAACAATTCCAGACAGCATGGCTATTGGTCAGGGATGATGGAGACTGTAAATCAATGACATTTGGAGAGCACCATGTTGGCTAACCTGGTGCCAAACTGACACCAACTGTCTGTTTGATGGGTAAGTGCACAAAACAGCTTTGCCCAACTTGGTGTCCAATTTGCCTATGCTGGGTGAAGTTGATGGGAGATGTTGTCCAAACCATCTGAAGGGCTTTAGGCTGGGGAAGGTTTCCCCTTTGCACAAGGCTCCAGTGATATGGAAAGAGGCTGTATGAATGCCCTGTTTTACCAATCCTGGAAGCAGTAAATAGTCCTACAGCAATTATTTTAAGATTCGCTATTTCCAGAGAAACGCAGAAACCAATTTTCAGTGTCTTCAAAATTTCCAGGAACTTTGCATTATGAATTGCATTTGCCAGCTAAACTCTACTGATTTCAGTACCAGGTATGTAATTAGAAAGGAGCCCCTGCTTCTAACAAAATGGAATTACTTCACCCACAAGATATTATTTCAGTACATAAGGATTACAAACCTATTTGTTCAGCTCTTCTAGTCACTCATGATGGTGGAAGCAAACTAGTGATTCTTAAATGCTGGCTTTCTTCCCAGATGCCACATCAGATGCTTGACATGAGTTTTATGTTAACCCTATGTCAAGTGACAGCTTGCTTTTAGGACCGAAATGTTCTGTGGAGATGTGAAAAAGAAGCCACACTTTCATTAACACACACACACACACACCAGCAGTATTAATTACATCCAGTGAAGGACAAATAAGGATAGGAACCACAATAGCATCTTTCCTTTGTATGTTAGGGCATTTTAAAACAATGGCTAAAGAGAAACAGATGAGTTTCTATTCTTGCTCCAGCCAGCAGTTTATCCATGCAAGAATAAATTCAAATAACATCTAGAGGATAACTATGAAGCCAGGTCATGATGTTTGTCTTTTGGAGATGAGCGAGACCTAAATTCAATCCTCCATTAGATCAGATTGCAACCTTTTAGGTGGTCTCCATCTTGCATAAAATATGTTGGCCAACGTCAAGCACAGAGAATGTTGGTGAGTTCAGTTGTGGTTTTTAGGTTTATGAGCTACACAACCACGGAACACTTGTTATGTTAAACCCTAACTTTCCCATGAAGGTCTTTTTTCATCTCCACAATCTCCCACAATGAAGACCAAATCTATGTGTACTATTGTACAATTGTACAGATGTTTGCTCTGAAATAAGTCCTACTGTGTTCAATGGGGCATACTTCAAGGTAAGTAGATAAATGATTGCCACCTAAATACACAAAACTGCAGTTATTCACATTAGTATACTGTCTTTCCCTTCCTTGTTTTCTTGTGAGGAACTTGAGGTAGTTGGGGGCATTTTGTTTGTTTATGTTGACAAAGTAGCTGCTGATAAGCAACAGTTCCACGAATGTGAATACTTGTAAAGTTTCCTGCCACCTTTTGCTTTATTTCACCAAGAAGATAATATAATAAGAACAAAGGAATTAGGATGTGAGCTTGCTCTTTTCGACTCATAAAGAACACAATTCATTGAGACAGATCTGGTTTTCTTACTTGTTGCATTTTAAGAGAGTCTCAATTCCAGCTGGTGCTCTTACCAAAGAAGTGCAGTGACCAAGCCACGGGTAGCATGGCATGGCTCTTTGGTGTCACAGAAGTTGTGGCCTTGGGGAAATCTGCAAGGCGCAGAAGGCATGGAGCACTTCCAGCCTCACCACACAGCCTTCTCTGGGAGTTGCAGTCTAATGCACACCTGTGTCTCTGATTTTCGGAAAATTAAGTGCTATGTGGTGGGTCTGGCTTGCTTTTGCTTTTAGTTGCAGTGGTGCAAATACATTGTATGTATTATTGCATTTGCAGTGAAAACAGATGTGCTGTGTTGGACTTGTTGCTTTAAATTCTAAATGTCTTTCTGTAGGCCATTGTGTATTTTCTAAGAGAGAGAGACAGGGGGTAGGGAGAGGAATCAATGTCATTTAGTTTGATGGTTTTCTCCAGTGGTTCTGTTTAATGCAACAGGTTTCCCGAAGGATTCTCTAATATTTATGCAAAAACAGTTTGTTCAAGCATTTGAGATCTGCCTTTCAATCTGGAAGGCCAACCATTCTGCCCCTATCCCCAATAACTAGGTTCCCGCCCATCAAAAAGTTTCATGCATAAATCTTACTTTCCTGCCAAGTTTGACAGTGCTGCCTTTTTAAATTATTCCTTTCTTTATATGTGCAGTAAAGTTTATTTCAAATTTTATGTACCAGGGACATAGTCATTACCAGTAACAAAAGGGTTGGAAGTTCATCAGTTTTAGGCAGCATGTGCACAAGGGAAAGTTCATTTATGCAACACTGAGGTCACTCTATTTATGTAATGTTGGTAGACAGATACTTATCATGGGCGTTGTACAGTTGCATTTGCATGGCAATCTAATCTTTAACCCAAAAGTAGATCCCACTGACTTTAATGGTGCTTACTTCCTGGCAAGTACCGTATTTTTGGGATTATTTCAAGGATTATTTCACATATGCATATTCATAATGTGGAATGTCATCATGATTTTCAGTTCTTACTGCTAGCACAGAAACGTGTAATGTTTGGGTTGGTGGATGGTGATATGAAGGTACAGTGGTACCTCAGGTTAAGAACTTAATTCGTTCTGGAGGTCCATTCTTAACCTGAAACTGTTCTTAACCTGAGGTACCACTTTAGTTAATGGGGCCTGCTGCTGCCACGCCGCCACTGCGCGATTTCTGTTCTCATCCTGAAGCAAAGTTCTTAACCCGAGGTACTATTTCTGGGTTAGCAGAGTCTGCAACCTGAAGCGCCTGTAACCTGAAGCCTCTGTAACCCGAGGTACCACTGTATTGTTTTTGTGATAGTCACTCATATGCACAGCAAGTCATAACTTAAGAAACTTAATATAAATCTTCAGATTTATATTGGGAGGATGGATAGCAAAAATAAAACAAAAACCTCATCACAGAATTGAGTTATCTTTGCAGTGGACACTTCAGATAAGTTATAATTGAATATATTTTATTACCTCACCATTACAAATTTGGCTTATTTGGTACATAGTCATAGATCATGGGAAAATTATCTAGAAGACCAGATTTCATAAACAGATTTGCATTACGAAAATACCTGCAAAAAGAACAGCATTTAAGTGGTAATGTGCACAAAACTGAGGTCCTGTTTATATTTTACTTGGAGCAACCTACTTATTGCCATTATTTGCTACCGAGCAACTTCTCCTAACATCTGCAACTTGTGCCCAAGTGGTTAGGTTGGATTATGTGGTTATGTATGATACTACTGATGCCTGCCACATTAGGCACTGAGCGCATGGTTTTCTGTGGCTTTTAACATCTGACTTTGTTAAAGCTCTGACATTTTATTATTCTTCATGTTAATGATTGAATGCTTTAGTCAACTGTTTTTAACTTGCCACTGTTCTGTGGATTTTCAGCATTATAAAGTAGAATATAAATTCTAAAATAAACGCAATAAGTAAAATCACACATATGGGCATATTACAAAACAGCTTTAAGGCATGCAGTGACTTTACACATATTCAAGAAGCCTTTCTGCCACCCCAAATCATGTAAACAGAGTCTCTTACTTGTAAGTAGAAAGAGATATTTATTCAGGCAAATAACAGTACTGTACAGGCTCAGCAGCAGACCCAAGGCAGGGCAAGAAGTTCACAAGTGGGAAGAAGCAATGGAGATGCCTCCATAGGTTTCCATGCCCTGGCCACCAAGCTTTTCAAGGTAAGGCATGGCATGGTCATGAGAGCAAATCTGACGCTCGTGAGACTTGCTCACTTTGCAGGAATGTGAGGATTGCAAAATTCTGGGTGGGTGGGTGGGTTTGCAGTGAAGGCAGTGCCTCATTCTAGGTGGCAAGGCTTCATCTTCCTGTTCAGGCTGCTGTTCAGTCACTGCCACATCCAGTTCTTCCACCCCGCTTAGCTGCTCACAGCACTCCAGTCTCTCCGCTCCTCAGGAATGTGTGGGGGTGGGGGAGCGGGCATCCCTGCTCACCATTCTGAAGTTAGGGCAATCTCTCCTTTCTACCCTTTCTCCAACCCAGGTTCCCACTGTATGGTTCCACCTCAATTTTTTCCTTCTCTTTTTCCTCCTCCTGTATCAGAACCTGCAAATCCAATCCCAATCCCGCCAGAACCGTTGGACTCATGACATCACGAGGCTTGCTACAGAGCAGTACATGTGAACTACACTGGACAGAGTCAATTTTGGATGTAACATTTCTTGGAATTTTCCTCAAGACATTAAATGAGAAGACATGGCAGTGGACAGCAAATGTTAGAATTGGAAGGGACCCCAAGCATTCTAGTCCAGCCCCCTGCAAGGCAGGAATCTCAGCTAAAGCATCCATGACAGATGGCCATCCAACCTCTGTTTAAAAACCTCCAAGGAAGGAGAGTTCACCACCTCTCATGGGAGTCTGTTCCACAGCTGAACAGCTCTTACTGTCAGAAAGTTTTTTCCGAATGTTTAGTCAGAATCTCCTTTCTTGCAACTTGACGCCATTGGTTCTAATCCTACCCTCCAGAGCAGGAGAAAACAAGCCTGCTCCCTCCTCCATGTGACAGCCCTTAAGATATTTGAAGATGTCTATTATGTCTCCTCTCAGTCTCCTCTTTTCCAGGCTAAATATACCCAGCTCCTTCAAGCGCTCCTCATAAGGCTTAGTTTCCAGACCCTTGATCATCTTGGTTGCCCTCCTCTGCACACATCCCAGCTTGTCAACATCCTTCTTAATTGTGGTGGCCAGAATTGGACACAGTATTCCAAGTGTGGTCTGACTAAGGCAGAATAGAGTGGTACTATGACTTCCATTGACTGGGACACTATACTTACATTAATGCAGCCTATAATAATAGCATTAGCATTTTTTGCAGCTGTTGCATCACACTTGTTGACTCATGTTAAGCTTGTGTTCTACTAAAACCCCTAGATCCTTTTCATACGTAGTGCTAGTAAGCGGCTGGCAAGCCAGGTGTCCCCCATCCTATATTTGTGCATCTGGCTTTTCCTGTCAAAGTCCAGAACCTTACGTTTGTATCTATTGAAATTTATTTTGTTAGCTTGTGCCCAGTTCTCCAATCTGTTACGGTCATTTTGAATTCTGATTCTGTTTTCTGTGGCATTAGCTACCCCTCCCAGTTTGGTGTCATCTGCGAATTTGATGAGCATCCCCTCAATTCATTCATCCAAGACTTTTATAAAGACGTTGAACAACAATGGGCCCAGGACAGAACCCTGTGGCACCTTGGTTTTCTCCTTAAAGAAAGGCAAAATGAAAAAGCTTTTTTTTAAAAAAAGGAAAAAGAAAAGCCCCCCCCCCAAAAAAAATAACAAACACCATTTTTATGAGATCATTAAGAAGTTAAGATTTTAAATGCACGTAAGTTATTTTCCTCTACAGTTAGCACAGAGCTCCATATTCCTGTGTATGCGTGATCTGCCATTACATTCGTTTGTAGTGGCTGGATGCCTTGGTGCCACATCAATTTCTTTCATCAATTTCACAGATAGGTTTTACAAAACCATCATGTCCTCTCAATAAAGTAATAAAAGTAGCTCTGTTATAGGATATTGGATTAGGAGTTGGAGCACCTTCTTCTGTGGAAAGCATCTGAGGATTTTCCATGCTGGGGGACATGATAGAAAGTGGACGGATAGAAATCTCTTTCCCATAATACTAGAATTTGGGCTATCCAATTAAATTGATTGGCAGCTGATTCTGGATTTAGGGGGAAGAGCACTTTCCTCAGACAGCACATTCTTAACTCATGGAATATATTGCTGCAAAGATGTGGCGGTGGCAACCAGCAAATGGCATTTTAAAAGGATTTAACAGAGTCATCTAAGATAGGTCTGTAATTCTCTCCATTTCCGATGTTCAGGCTGTCAGAGCCTGTAATAATGTAGCCAAAATGGCATGAGGCACCACACACGAGTAAGGTATCCGCAAGCTTGGAAGAGCACCAAAGTTTGTGGAAGTACATTTTTTTTTTTTAGCAAAGAACTCCAGAGAGGGGAGGAATAACCTGAGGAGGACTAAGTGTGCCCAGTTGCCATGGCATGCTGCCTGGCTGTTGGAAAGGACAGCAAAAAACAGGGAGGGGAGATGGAATCGAGGTGCTAGAATCTTGGGCAGGGTACAAGTCACACGAGCACTTTGGTCATGGCAGCCGAATGAAACCCCCATGTACAGAGGCATCGCTCTGAACACCAGGGAACAGTGTCAAACAACAGGGGATATTGATCACTTTCGTGCCTTGCTGGTCACCGCCGAAAACAGAATGCTTGACTACATAAACCATGGTCTGATACAACAAGGCAGATCTTGGTTAACTGTGTACAAAATGTTCACAATTTTAATTTGCACATTTCGTCCATCGGGAAGAACAGGAAGTATGTAACTTACTAAAGATGTTCCAGTTACAGGTGGGTAGCCGTGTTGGTCTGCCATAGTCAAAACAAAATCAAAAATTCTTTCCAGTAGCACCTTAGAGACCAACTGAGTTTGTTCCTGGTATGAGCTTTCGTGTGCATGCACGAAAGAAGAAGAAGAAGTGTGCATGCACACGAAAGCTCATACCAGGAACAAACTCAGTTGGTCTCTAAGGTGCTACTGGAAAGAATTTTTGATTTTGTTTTTACTAAAGATGTGTCTTATAAAATTGGAAACTATTTATCTGCAGAAAATAACATACCGACCAATTCAAGCTACAAGATATGCATGTATATACAGCACAATAGAGTGATGTTTGCTTCCCATATTTAACCACTAGATGGCCTTCTCTAGGTAAGCACATATAAAGCATAACAAAATAAAAAAAATTCTTCCAGTAGCACCTTAGAGACCAACTATGGTAAGTTTGTTCTTGGTAAGAGCTTTCGTGTGCAATAAAGCATGGCACTGACAAAGAATTCAGACGCTGTGTAGTTAAATACTAGCACAAGACTGCAGAGAGAGAGAGAGAGAGAGAGAGAGAGAGAGAGAGAATACCGGTAGGTTACTTAGAGCACAAAACATAGCTTTGAAGCTGAGCAGGTTACTCCTTGAAAGGATCCCAAACACCTTTTAAAATGGGTAAAAGATATTGTAAGTTGTTTTTAATATTATTTATTGGGTTTCTTACTTACTAGTTGTATATGCCTCCTTTCCTCCAAGGAGCTGAAGTTTCCATTTGACGTAAAGGCAGGATGCAAATTAAACACACACACACACACACACACACACACACACACACACACACACAGTGTACATGGCTCTTCCATCCTCTATTTTATCCTCACGACAACCCTGTGGGGCAGGTTAGGCCAAGAGGTAGTTTGGCCTTTCCAAGATCACCCAGTGATCCTTGTGACTGAATGGGAATTTAAATCCAGGTCTCTCCAGTGCTAGTATTTTTATCCCTGGAGGACTGCTCCCTTTTTATTTTTTATTTATTTACCAAGCACGTAAAGCCGAATGTGTACAAGTTAAATCTGTGTAAGTTGTGAGTTACCTGCACTCCAACTTAGGGGTAGGGAACATTTTTCAGGCTGAGGAACACTGGCAAAAGTGGGCAAAGCAACAAGTGTAAGTTTTACTTTTGTACAGCAGGCCAGTATTTACACACACTCTCATGCTTGCTTTTTAA
The DNA here is from genome assembly GCF_009819535.1 of Lacerta agilis. Classification (NCBI taxonomy): domain Eukaryota; kingdom Metazoa; phylum Chordata; class Lepidosauria; order Squamata; family Lacertidae; genus Lacerta; species Lacerta agilis. The sequence goes on from NC_046313.1 coordinate 45,507,518, forward strand.
GCAAGAGGCATTAGAGTTCCAGGACACTTTCCAGCAAGGAGACTGTGAAGCTGGGTCAATGAGGGGCCTGGCTAGGGAGAGGTGCAGCTTTACAAGAGTCCTTGGAGTCAGCTACAGTACATTGGCAAAGAAAAAGCACTTTATATGCCACCTCATGAGAAGAGAAGACTCCCTGGAAAAGACCCTGATGTTGGGAAAGATGGAGGGCACAAGGAGAAGGGGACGACAGAGGACGAGATGGTTGGACAGTGTTCTCGAAGCTACCAACATGAGTCTGACCAAACTGCAGGAAGCAGTGGAAGACAGGAGTGCCTGGCGTGCTCTGGTCCATGGGGTCACGAAGAGTCGGACACAACTAAACGACTAAACAACAACAACAAAATGCATTATAACACTGTGACACCAGATGGCGCTATGGAGTTCTGTTTTTGCCAACCCAATTTCTCATACAACGTTTACAACACATTTAACTGAAACACTTCTTTGATGTGTCTAGATCCAGCCCTGGAGTATTTGGCCCCTGGGCTGGAGGTTCTCCATTGCTGCTATAATTGCCTTCAGCAGCAAATTGCACAGGTAGATGAACTGCAGCAAGCCCTAAAGGTTGAAAAGAAGGGCGTAGGGTGTGGTTGACTGGCTCAAGATGTATCTTCCCACAGTTTCTGCTGTCTGTCTCAAAATGCCTGTGGGCCCATTTGCAGGACAGAAAATCTGGTGGTGCTGTGAGCAGAGAACTGGTACTTCAATCTCCGCTCTCCATATGGTGCCTGGCATTAAACAAACGAAACACACCCTATAACCTATGGCCTGGGATTTCTCCAGATGTGCAAATAAAGCTGTTTAAGCAACCAAAGATTTTTGTCCAATCTCTCTTACAAATCTGAAGATTTGTCCAACTCAGGCGCAGTCAATCTTAATGTAAATGCACTTCATCAGAGCCTTCTTTTCATGCATATCTGCTATACTGAACTCCAATGTCTCTGACTGGCTCAGTGATTGCTTTTGGTCGCTTTCATTTAAGTGAGATCTGCCTTAGATCAGTGCATCACAAAACTATAAACACACGGCACAACATTGGACTCATCTCTTTTGAATCTCGACTAGTTTTGACCAGCTGAAGGTAAACAATAAGTATTTATGCACGAGCATTTATGTCCCTTCTCCATAAGTTGTTTTGGCAAATCTTCTCTTGGACTCCGATCTAAGAGACCTTCCCTCTTAGGCTGATTGCTCTCGCTTTGTGTGTTCGCAAGGCAAACCCTTATGTGCTTATAAGGCTGTTTACTTGGGGAAAATGCCAAGCTCTCGAAATGGACGCTATCTAAGATCTGGTATATGTCAAGAGTCTTCCATTACTTAGATGGAGCTAATGTGCACTGTGAGCAGGGAATATATATATATATATATATATATATATATATATATATATATATATATATATATTCTTTTCCCACACACAATGGCATAAAACAAGACCATTCATAGATTGGCTGATTAACATGATTGAAGTTTTTAAGCTGGCCACCATGGTGTGCTGGTCCAAAAGACTGGTTGCAATCCTGTGTACACTCACAGGAGAATAAGCCCAATTCAATTAAGTGGAACTTCTGAGTTTCGGATCATATTTCTCTTAAAAGTGCAGAGGGGAGCAGCCGTTGTAGCATACCTATTGTGAACAGTAAATAAACAGAAGCCTAATTCCAAAACAATGTGCAAATGTCATTCGTTCCTGTTTTCCCCCATTCAAACTTTCCCTTGATTCCAAAATGCCTGGGACCAATTAGCCTGAGAACTAAAGCTGACTCCTGTTGTGGTTATTTGGCCACTGGCAGGCAGACTGGTGGCTCTGCTAAGCAGCCAAAGTTGTGGCGGGCCGTGGCCAGCCAAAATGAGAGATTTTTTCCCCTTCCACAGCCTTCATGAGAAGGCTAATTCCATTCAACCATAATGAGGGGCTGGCTAATTCGTTGCAACTGTTGTACAAAGGACTAGCATCCTCTGGGTGTTTTGATATGTGGGAGGATGTTTATTCAGGATAAGCACAGAAATGAAGTTAAAAGTTTTCAGTGGGCAAGCCACAACGAGGAACAAAGTATTTTGCATCTTTAGAGGCTGGTTCATTTGCATCAGGGTAATAAGCCTTGAACTATGAAACCAGCTTAGTTAGACATCCCACATAGTCAAAGTTGCAGACTATTTTCAAGCCAAAAGGTATTGCTATCCAAACCAGTAATCTCATGACTCTCACCTGGTAGATAGTTTCCTGTGCTCAAGGCAAGAGCATAATTGGCACAGAAACTATAGACACTTCTGGATTATGACTTCCCACACTACTGATTAGGTTATAAAGCAGAAAAGAAAGTCCCCCTTAAGCAGCAAGTATGGAAACCTGCCACACAGACAACCCACCCTTGCACCCTGATACCCAAAAAAAATGCACTTTCACCCTTTGCTTATGCTTTCTTCCCCATTTTTCTTATTCTTATTCTTTTTAAGAAAGAGTGACATTCCCTCAGCAGTTTCTGGCTTGTCTGTTCCTTGGAGCTGGTGGCAAACAGTTGCTTAACCCTTTGGGGTGACTCTCCCCAAAAAATGTGGGGACAGAGGAATCACCCTATTCACTCAGCCATTTCCTGCCCACCAGCCATGTGGAACTGACCATAGTTAATTGGTTAGCTCCCTATAAGGTCTTTTTTGTTTTTATAGTACAGTATGTGGGTGAGGATAAGAAGGAACAATGGATATTAACACAGTCAGGGTGTGTGTATATATGAGAAAGAGAAACATGTACTTGAAGTCTGTGTGTAAGAGAAAAAGATAAAGGGTTATGAATGTATACATGTATGTAAAGTGCATATTTGTTCTAAATTAGAAAACAAACAAAAAATCTGTCTGTGTATCATCTATCTATCTATCTATCTATCTATCTATCTATCTATCATCTATCATCTGTTATTCAGTGGTCTGTGTTTGCCTGACCTTGAGTCTGGACTAAGGATTCTGAGCCCCTGTGTTCTTATTTGATACATGATATCCAATCACAGAACATTTCAGGATTTGGGCCACTGCCATTGGCCCTTAAACTCTGAGTTATGATTTGCAGCTTGGGAGTTTAGACAGCCAATCACGTTGGGAGTGGGAGTGGCTCAGGCCTTCAGAAATGTGTCTAAGCAGTTGCTTTGCCCCTGTTATCCAGTTCTGTTAGTTCAATAAAGCTTTTTGCTGTTATTTCTGTGTCTTGCTTCGTGGGAACCCACCTACACTTCACTATCTATCTATCTTTTCTGGCTTCTAGCTTAGGCCATCCTACAACTTCTAGAATAAACCTCATCTGCAATGATGTGCAGCTGGACTAGTGCCATCCCTGATGCGCACTGAGCATGGATGCCTGAAAATGAACCCTCACATGTGAACAGCCCAGTCTATACCATCAGTATACTTTGCCCCTTGTTCTGTGTGTGGACCTTTTCAAGTGTATCGGGTGAGCTTAGATCACAAGCAATTCTAGTTTATTAGGAGGAGAACATTAGGTCCCACTGGACTTTTAAATGGCACAGCCCTAAGATGTGTGTGTGCACATGCATGCATCATATTTACTATGACCAATAAAGGGTCAGAGAAGGTATACCACAGACGTACCTATATTTATGTTTGTGAGATGTTGAAGGATATATTGCTTTCACAGGACAATGTTTTCAAAAACCTGCTCAAGAGCATTGAAAAAAGCTTTACATTGAAAGATCTGTCTAAAAGAGAATTGGCTGAGCTGAAGCATGCTTAAGCATGCTTCCAGTGCAAAAAAGAAGAAGGCAAAACTGTTGTTTCAGACACATTTTAGTTTAACTAGAAACAATTGGAACTCTCTAAAATAGTCCAAAACTAGAACACAGTCAGTAGTACACAACTGCTTTTCATGCTAAATCCTTGACATGACTGCAATCAACACACTTAGGGTCCTGATCAGGAGACACTTTTCTCTTGTTTAACAGCCTCAGCACATTAACTTTCTGTCAGAAAGGTGATACCTTTCTCAGTAGTGTGGTAGTCCATTCTCTTCTCCTGCTTTCCTTCTTCTGGTAGCAAATGAGACTCCAGTTCTATAGAAGGCTCCAGTTCCAGAAGGAAAGGGACTCCAGTTCCAGAAGGAAAGGAAGATGGATGGTGGCAGCAGTCATTCTTATGCTGTGGTCACAAACAGCAACAGATGCAGCTTCTGGTTCAAGGGCTGGCCATCCTCAGTTCTATTAAACCAGTATCTTAATTTCTTAGCTGAACAGAACAAAAAACTTAAAAGTTTGGTAGCTACTTACAAAAAGAAATGTATGGGTTGTATCCAGTGCTCGTAATATTCAGAGTCAACCCTTTAAAATTAATGGACATGGCTAAATAAGGCCCATTAATTTCAGTGGGTCTCATTTGGGTAGAACTTAGTTGGATGCAACCTGCTTTTTATGATCATCCTGTTGACCAGAATTTTCTTTGCAGTGGTGACCATTCTGGCCTTTTAAGGAAAAATGTTTCCTCATATGTAAGAAGGGCAAAAATGAAGTAAATGGAACATATGTCTTATATATCACATTTAAAAACGAAGGTGTATGTTCATGTAGAGTCCATCAGTGAACAACAATATTCACTAATCAACTAATATTTATTTCTTATTGGGAACTGCAACACTTATTGTTAAGAGAATAATCAGCATCAGCAAGGTCTCTTTACATTAGTCATCTTTTCTGTCTTACCGTAGCTTCATGGGGTTAAGCATAAAATAGTCACAGGGGTAAAAATATGTGCTTTGGCTAATGCGGAGAGCCTAGGTTTAATAGTTTAAAATGTTCAGGCTAAAACAGCTTCATCTGGTAAGTAACCCTCTCTGAAAATGCATTAGAGGGACTTGTTTATAAAAGATAGATGTCAAATAACATAGTAGGTTTTAGCAGAATGTGAGTGGCTGCAGTGAAGCAAGGAACATGAAATAAGACTCATGGTATGCAACAATGTGGTTTCAATATATACTAAAATATGGGGCCCTCGTGACCACCACTGAGAACATCTCACATAACTTGCAGAATATAGAACATGAATATATAATATTTCAAAAGCTGACACTGTCTGTTTACCCAACGCTGGAACAATGATGGAAATAACAGCTGAACAAATGCAAATTACAGTTTTGAATAGAAGACTATGATCATCATAGGCAGGCTTTTGAAATCAATACACTGCAATTATAAGTGGACAAACTACCTCAGACAGGGATCTCCCAATGAGAAATGGCAGACAGGCAGAGGGGCAACGTAATAACAGTTTTTCACATCTTATTGGTGATCTTTAGGCTGTTAGGCAGGATGTCGAAAAACAAGGTAGCTTTATCTGAAATGCTACCAGTTTCACACACGGGGCCAGCTAGACAGCCACAGTTTTGCAGTCTTGATGTGTGGATGAAACAATGGCATTGGGAAGAGGGTTTTGGATTTGTTAGGCACTGGGGAACATTCTAGGACAAGTCAGGCCTTTACAAGAGGAATGGGCTCCTCCATTTGAACCGCGATGGAAACAAACTGCTGGTACTTAAAATCAAAAAGGTGGCAGAGCAGCTTTTAAACTGGTCACAAGATTCCCAAGGGCATTTGGTTGGTCACTGTGAGAACAGGAGCCTGCACTGGTCCAGCGGGGCTATCCTTATGTTCTTGAGAAGTTGGAGGGAAGATTCCTGAGAGACCATTAATGTGCATTAATGACCATTAATGTGACCTGTTTGCTTCTGGACTTTAATATAGTTCCTGTTTCTTTCTATGGTTGCATAAAAATTCTATCAAACAATCAACTATTTCACAGGCCCTTCTCAGGAGTTGTTGCGATAGGTAATTTACAAAGCATGTTAAAGGTTTTCTACGTGCCATGGAATTTGGACGGTTAGAAAGAGATTTAATTGTGATCTGGTTTCAAGAAACCCAGTGCTGGGGAAGCGGAATGAATGGAAGCTGCAGGCAAAAACTAGCAGCTCACATTGGCATGAACAGCTGTACTTGGCAATGCAGGGGACTAGATAAGTTTACTTTAAAGAAATAAACAAAACCACTTTGTTTACTGGAGGGTAAAATAGGGGTTTTTTAAATGAAAAGTTTCTTAACATTTTGTTTCAGCAATTGGTAAACCATTTCCTGCTCTCAAGCTGAGAATAAGCTCCCATAGCTATTTCTGTACTAGTTCAAGCCCACATAGATTGATACTGTTACAGCTGCAAGTGAACAGTCCGCTTTGAAGAAGTGCCCTT